>NC_091264.1:11870050-12486734 GCF_042477335.2 Ovis canadensis | reverse complement strand
CGGATATCACGTGGGCCCCACCCGGAAATCACGTGGGCCCCACCCGGAAATTAAGTGGGCCCCACCCGGAAATCACGTGGGCCCCACGGGGAAATCACGTGGGCCCCACCCGGAAATCACGTGGGCCCCACCCGGAAATCACGTGGGCCCCACCCTGAAATCACGTGGGCCGCACCCGGAAATCACGTGGGCCCCACCCGGAAATCACGTGGGCCCCCAGGGGAAATCACGTGGGCCCCACCCGGAAATCACGTGGGCCCCACCCGGAAATCACGTGGGCCCCACCCGGAAATCACGTGGGCCCGACGGGGAAATCACGTGGGCCCCACCCGGAAATCACGTGGTCCCCACCCGGAAATCACGTGGGCCCCACCCGGAAATCACGTGGGCCCCACCCGGAAATCACGTGGGCCCCACCCGGAAATCACGTGGGCCCCACCCGGAAATCACGTGGGCCCCACCCGGAAATCACGTGGGCCCCACCCGGAAATCACGTGGGCCCCACCCGGAAATCACGTGGGCCCCACGGGGAAATCACGTGGGCCCCACCCGGAAATCACGTGGGCCCCACCCGGAAATCACGTGGGCCCCACGGGGAAATCACGTGGGCCCCACCCGGAAATCACGTTGGCCCCACCCGGAAATCACGTGGGCCCCACCCGGAAATCACGTGGGCCCCATGGGGAAATCACGTGGGCCCCACCCGGAAATCACGTGGGCCCCACCCGGAAATCACGTGGGCCCCACCCGGAAATCACGTGGGCCCCACCCGGAAATCACGTGGGCCCCACACGGAAATCACGTGGGCCCCACCCGGAAATCACGTGGGCCCCACTCGGAAATCACGTGGGCCCCACCCGGAAATCACGTGGGCCCCCAGGGGAAATCACGTGGGCCCCACCCGGAAATCACGTGGGCCCCACCCGGAAATCACGTGGGCCCCACCCGGAAATCACGTGGGCCCCACCCGGAAATCACGTGGGCCCCACCCGGAAATCACGTGGGCCCCACCCGGAAATCACGTGGGCCCCACGCGGAAATCACGTGGGCCCCACGGGGAAATCACGTGGGCCCCACCCGGAAATCACGTGGGCCCCACCCGGAAATCACGTGGGCCCCACCCGGAAGTCACGTGGGCCCCACCCGGAAATCACGTGGGCCCCACCCGGAAATCACGTGGGCCCCACCCGGAAATCACGTGGGCCCCACCCGGAAATCACGTGGGCCCCACCCGGAAATCACGTGGGCCCCACCCGGAAATCACGTGGGCCCCACCCGGAAATCACGTGGGCACCACGGGGAAATCACGTGGGCCCCACCCGGAAATCACGTGGGCCCCACCCGGAAATCACGTGGGCCCCACCCGGAAATCACGTGGGGCCCACCCGGAAATCACGTGGGCCCCACCCGGAAATCACGTGGGCCCCACGGGGAAATCACGTGGGCCCCACCCGGAAATCACGTGGGTCCCACCCGGAAATCACGTAGGCCCCACACGGAAATCACGTGGGCCCCACGGGGAAATCACGTGGGTCCCACCCGGAAATCACGTGGGCCCCACCCGGAAATCACGTGGGCCCCACCCGGAAATCACGTGGGCCCCACCCGGAAATCACGTGGGCCCCACGGGGAAATCACGTGGGCCCCACCTGGAAATCACGTGGGCCCCACCCGGAAATCACGTGGGCCCCACCCGGAAATCACGTGGGCCCCACCCGGAAATCACGTGGGCCCCACCCGGAAATCACGTGGGCCCCACCCGGAAATCACGTGGGCCCCACCCGGAAATCACGTGGGCCCCATCCGGAAATCACGTGGGCCCCACGGGGAAATCACGTGGGCCCCACCCGGAAATCACGTGGGGCCCACCCGGAAATCACGTGGGCCCCACGGGGAAATCACTTGGGCCCCACCCGGAAATCACGTGGGCCCAACCCGGAAATCACGTGGGCCCCACCCGGAAATCACGTGGGCCCCACCCGGAAATCACGTGGGCCCCACCCGGAAATCACGTGGGCCCCCAGGGGAAATCACGTGGGCCCCACCCGGATATCACGTGGGCCCCACCCGGAAATCACGTGGGCCCCACCCGGAAATCACGTGGGCCCCACCCGGAAATCACGTGGGCCCCACCCGGAAATCACGTGGGCCCCACCCGGAAATCACGTGGGCCCCCAGGGGAAATCACGTGGGCCCCACCCGGAAATCACGTGGGCCCCACCCGGAATTCACGTGGGCCCCACCCGGAAATCACGTGGGCCCCACGGGGAAATCACATGGGCCCCACCCGGAAATCACGTGGGCCCCACCCGGAAATCACGTGGGCCCCACCCGGAAATCACGTGGGGCCCACCCGGAAATCACGTGGGCCCCACCCGGAAATCACGTGGGCCCCACGGGGAAATCACGTGGGCCCCACCCGGAAATCACGTGGGCCCCACCCGGAAATCACGTAGGCCCCACACGGAAATCACGTGGGCCCCACGGGGAAATCACGTGGGTCCCACCCGGAAATCACGTGGGCCCCACCCGGAAATCACGTGGGCCCCACCCGGAAATCACGTGGGCCCCACCCGGAAATCACGTGGGCCCCACCCGGAAATCACGTGGGCCCCACCCGGAAATCACGTGGGCCCCACGGGGAAATCACGTGGGCCCCACCTGGAAATCACGTGGGCCCCACCCGGAAATCACGTGGGCCCCACCCGGAAATCACGTGGGCCCCACCCGGAAATCACGTGGGCCCCACCCGGAAATCACGTGGGCCCCACCCGGAAATCACGTGGGCCCCACCCGGAAATCACGTGGGCCCCACCCGGAAATCACGTGGGCCCCATCCGGAAATCACGTGGGCCCCACGGGGAAATCACGTGGGCCCCACCCGGAAATCACGTGGGGCCCACCCGGAAATCACGTGGGCCCCACGGGGAAATCACTTGGGCCCCACCCGGAAATCACGTGGGCCCAACCCGGAAATCACGTGGGCCCCACCCGGAAATCACGTGGGCCCCACCCGGAAATCACGTGGGCCCCACCCGGAAATCACGTGGGCCCCCAGGGGAAATCACGTGGGCCCCACCCGGATATCACGTGGGCCCCACCCGGAAATCACGTGGGCCCCACCCGGAAATCACGTGGGCCCCACCCGGAAATCACGTGGGCCCCACCCGGAAATCACGTGGGCCCCACCCGGAAATCACGTGGGCCCCCAGGGGAAATCACGTGGGCCCCACCCGGAAATCACGTGGGCCCCACCCGGAAATCACGTGGGCCCCACCCGGAAATCACGTGGGGCCCACCCGGAAATCACGTGGGCCCCACCCGGAAATCACGTGGGCCCCACCCGGAAATCACGTGGGCCCCACCCGGAAATCACGTGGGCCCCACCCGGAAATCACGTGGGCCCCACCCGGAAATCACGTGGGCCCCACCCGGAAATCACGTGGGCCCCACCCGGAAATCACGTGGGCCCCACCCGGAAATCACGTGGGCCCCACCCGGAAATCACGTGGGCCCCACCCGGAAATCACGTGGGCCCCCAGGGGAAATCACGTGGGCCCCACCCGGAAATCACGTGGGCCCCACCCGGAAATCACGTGGGCCCCACCCGGAAATCACGTGGGCCCCACCCGGAAATCACGTGGGCCCCACCCGGAAATCACGTGGGCCCCACCCGGAAATCACGTGGGCCCCACCCGGAAATCACGTGGGCCCCACCCGGAAATCACGTGGGCCCCACCCGGAAATCACGTGGGCCCCACCCGGAAATCACGTGGGCCCCACCCGGAAATCACGTGGGCCCCCCCCGGAAATCACGTGGGCCCCCAGGGGAAATCACGTGGGCCCCACAAGGAAATCACGTGGGCCCCACCCGGAAATCACGTGGGCCCCACCCGGAAATCACGTGGGCCCCACCCGGAAATCACGTGGGCCCCACCCGGAAATCACGTGGGCCCCCCCCGGAAATCACGTGGGCCCCCAGGGGAAATCACGTGGGCCCCACAAGGAAATCACGTGGGCCCCACCCGGAAATCACGTGGGCCCCACCCGGAAATCACGTGGGCCCCACCCTGAAATCACGTGGGCCCCACGGGGAAATCACGTGGGCCCCACCCGGAAATCACGTGGGGCCCACCCGGAAATCACGTGGGCCCCACCCGGAAATCACGTGGGCCCCACTCGGAAATCACGTGGGCCCCACCCGGAAATCACGTGGGCCCCCAAGGGAAATCACGTGGGCCCCACCCGGAAATCACGTGGGCCCCACCCGGAAATCACGTGGGACCCCAGGGGAAATCACGTGGGCCCCACCCGGAAATCACGTGGGCCCCACCCGGAAATCACGTGGGCCCCACCCGGAAATCACGTGGGCCCCACCCGGAAATCACGTGGGCCCCACCCGGAAATCACGTGGGCCCCACCCGGAAATCACGTGGGCCCCACCCGGAAATCACGTGGGCCCCACCCGGAAATCACGTGGGCCCCACCCGGAAATCACGTGGACCCCACCCGGAAATCACGTGGGCCCCACCCGGAAATCACGTGGGCCCCACGGGGAAATCACGTGGGCCCCACCCGGAAATCACGTGGGCCCCACCCGGAAATCACGTGGGCCCCACCCGGAAATCACGTGGGCCCCACCCGGAAATCACGTGGGCCCCACCCGGAAATCACGTGGGCCCCCAGGGGAAATCACGTGGGCCCCACAAGGAAATCACGTGGGCCCCACCCGGAAATCACGTGGGCCCCACCCGGAAATCACGTGGGCCCCACCCTGAAATCACGTGGGCCCCACGGGGAAATCACGTGGGCCCCACCCGGAAATCACGTGGGGCCCACCCGGAAATCACGTGGGCCCCACCCGGAAATCACGTGGGCCCCACTCGGAAATCACGTGGGCCCCACCCGGAAATCACGTGGGCCCCCAAGGGAAATCACGTGGGCCCCACCCGGAAATCACGTGGGCCCCACCCGGAAATCACGTGGGACCCCAGGGGAAATCACGTGGGCCCCACCCGGAAATCACGTGGGCCCCACCCGGAAATCACGTGGGCCCCACCCGGAAATCACGTGGGCCCCACCCGGAAATCACGTGGGCCCCACCCGGAAATCACGTGGGCCCCACCCGGAAATCACGTGGGCCCCACCCGGAAATCACGTGGGCCCCACCCGGAAATCACGTGGGCCCCACCCGGAAATCACGTGGGCCCCACCCGGAAATCACGTGGGCCCCACCCGGAAATCACGTGGGCCCCACCCGGAAATCACGTGGGCCCCACCCGGAAATCACGTGGGCCCCACCCGGAAATCACGTGGGCCCCCAGGGGAAATCACGTGGGCCCCACAAGGAAATCACGTGGGCCCCACCCGGAAATCACGTGGGCCCCACCCGGAAATCACGTGGGCCCCACCCGGAAATCACGTGGGCCCCACCCGGAAATCACGTGGGCCCCACCCGGAAATCACGTGGGCCCCACGGGGAAATCACGTGGGCCCCACCCGGAAATCACGTGGGCCCCACCCGGAAATCACGTGGGCCCCACGGGGAAATCACGTGGGCCCCACCCGGAAATCACGTTGGCCCCACCCGGAAATCACGTGGGCCCCACCCGGAAATCACGTGGGCCCCATGGGGAAATCACGTGGGCCCCACCCGGAAATCACGTGGGCCCCACCCGGAAATCACGTGGGCCCCACCCGGAAATCACGTGGGCCCCACCCGGAAATCACGTGGGCCCCACACGGAAATCACGTGGGCCCCACCCGGAAATCACGTGGGCCCCACTCGGAAATCACGTGGGCCCCACCCGGAAATCACGTGGGCCCCCAGGGGAAATCACGTGGGCCCCACCCGGAAATCACGTGGGCCCCACCCGGAAATCACGTGGGCCCCACCCGGAAATCACGTGGGCCCCACCCGGAAATCACGTGGGCCCCACCCGGAAATCACGTGGGCCCCACCCGGAAATCACGTGGGCCCCACGCGGAAATCACGTGGGCCCCACGGGGAAATCACGTGGGCCCCACCCGGAAATCACGTGGGCCCCACCCGGAAATCACGTGGGCCCCACCCGGAAGTCACGTGGGCCCCACCCGGAAATCACGTGGGCCCCACCCGGAAATCACGTGGGCCCCACCCGGAAATCACGTGGGCCCCACCCGGAAATCACGTGGGCCCCACCCGGAAATCACGTGGGCCCCACCCGGAAATCACGTGGGCCCCACCCGGAAATCACGTGGGCACCACGGGGAAATCACGTGGGCCCCACCCGGAAATCACGTGGGCCCCACCCGGAAATCACGTGGGCCCCACCCGGAAATCACGTGGGGCCCACCCGGAAATCACGTGGGCCCCACCCGGAAATCACGTGGGCCCCACGGGGAAATCACGTGGGCCCCACCCGGAAATCACGTGGGCCCCACCCGGAAATCACGTAGGCCCCACACGGAAATCACGTGGGCCCCACGGGGAAATCACGTGGGTCCCACCCGGAAATCACGTGGGCCCCACCCGGAAATCACGTGGGCCCCACCCGGAAATCACGTGGGCCCCACCCGGAAATCACGTGGGCCCCACGGGGAAATCACGTGGGCCCCACCTGGAAATCACGTGGGCCCCACCCGGAAATCACGTGGGCCCCACCCGGAAATCACGTGGGCCCCACCCGGAAATCACGTGGGCCCCACCCGGAAATCACGTGGGCCCCACCCGGAAATCACGTGGGCCCCACCCGGAAATCACGTGGGCCCCACCCGGAAATCACGTGGGCCCCACCCGGAAATCACGTGGGCCCCATCCGGAAATCACGTGGGCCCCACGGGGAAATCACGTGGGCCCCACCCGGAAATCACGTGGGGCCCACCCGGAAATCACGTGGGCCCCACGGGGAAATCACTTGGGCCCCACCCGGAAATCACGTGGGCCCAACCCGGAAATCACGTGGGCCCCACCCGGAAATCACGTGGGCCCCACCCGGAAATCACGTGGGCCCCACCCGGAAATCACGTGGGCCCCATCCGGAAATCACGTGGGCCCCACGGGGAAATCACGTGGGCCCCACCCGGAAATCACGTGGGGCCCACCCGGAAATCACGTGGCCCCACGGGGAAATCACTTGGGCCCCACCCGGAAATCACGTGGGCCCAACCCGGAAATCACGTGGGCCCCACCCGGAAATCACGTGGGCCCCACCCGGAAATCACGTGGGCCCCACCCGGAAATCACGTGGGCCCCCAGGGGAAATCACGTGGGCCCCACCCGGATATCACGTGGGCCCCACCCGGAAATCACGTGGGCCCCACCCGGAAATCACGTGGGCCCCACCCGGAAATCACGTGGGCCCCACCCGGAAATCACGTGGGCCCCACCCGGAAATCACGTGGGCCCCCAGGGGAAATCACGTGGGCCCCACCCGGAAATCACGTGGGCCCCACCCGGAAATCACGTGGGCCCCACCCGGAAATCACGTGGGGCCCACCCGGAAATCACGTGGGCCCCACCCGGAAATCACGTGGGCCCCACCCGGAAATCACGTGGGCCCCACCCGGAAATCACGTGGGCCCCACCCGGAAATCACGTGGGCCCCACCCGGAAATCACGTGGGCCCCACCCGGAAATCACGTGGGCCCCACCCGGAAATCACGTGGGCCCCACCCGGAAATCACGTGGGCCCCACCCGGAAATCACGTGGGCCCCCAGGGGAAATCACGTGGGCCCCACCCGGAAATCACGTGGGCCCCACCCGGAAATCACGTGGGCCCCACCCGGAAATCACGTGGGCCCCACCCGGAAATCACGTGGGCCCCACCCGGAAATCACGTGGGCCCCACCCGGAAATCACGTGGGCCCCACCCGGAAATCACGTGGGCCCCACCCGGAAATCACGTGGGCCCCACCCGGAAATCACGTGGGCCCCACCCGGAAATCACGTGGGCCCCCAGGGGAAATCACGTGGGCCCCACAAGGAAATCACGTGGGCCCCACCCGGAAATCACGTGGGCCCCACCCGGAAATCACGTGGGCCCCACCCTGAAATCACGTGGGCCCCACGGGGAAATCACGTGGGCCCCACCCGGAAATCACGTGGGGCCCACCCGGAAATCACGTGGGCCCCACCCGGAAATCACGTGGGCCCCACTCGGAAATCACGTGGGCCCCACCCGGAAATCACGTGGGCCCCCAAGGGAAATCACGTGGGCCCCACCCGGAAATCACGTGGGCCCCACCCGGAAATCACGTGGGACCCCAGGGGAAATCACGTGGGCCCCACCCGGAAATCACGTGGGCCCCACCCGGAAATCACGTGGGCCCCACCCGGAAATCACGTGGGCCCCACCCGGAAATCACGTGGGCCCCACCCGGAAATCACGTGGGCCCCACCCGGAAATCACGTGGGCCCCACCCGGAAATCACGTGGGCCCCACCCGGAAATCACGTGGGCCCCACCCGGAAATCACGTGGGCCCCACCCGGAAATCACGTGGGCCCCACCCGGAAATCACGTGGGCCCCACGGGGAAATCACGTGGGCCCCACCCGGAAATCACGTGGGCCCCACCCGGAAATCACGTGGGCCCCACCCGGAAATCACGTGGGCCCCACCCGGAAATCACGTGGGCCCCACCCGGAAATCACGTGGGCCCCCAGGGGAAATCACGTGGGCCCCACAAGGAAATCACGTGGGCCCCACCCGGAAATCACGTGGGCCCCACCCGGAAATCACGTGGGCCCCACCCTGAAATCACGTGGGCCCCACGGGGAAATCACGTGGGCCCCACCCGGAAATCACGTGGGGCCCACCCGGAAATCACGTGGGCCCCACCCGGAAATCACGT
Organism: Ovis canadensis; assembly: GCF_042477335.2. NCBI lineage: Eukaryota > Metazoa > Chordata > Mammalia > Artiodactyla > Bovidae > Ovis > Ovis canadensis. Next base: position 12,477,901 of record NC_091264.1, on the reverse strand, counting down.
GGGCCCCACTCGGAAATCACGTGGGCCCCACCCGGAAATCACGTGGGCCCCCAAGGGAAATCACGTGGGCCCCACCCGGAAATCACGTGGGCCCCACCCGGAAATCACGTGGGACCCCAGGGGAAATCATGTGGGCCCCACCCGGAAATCACGTGGGCCCCACCCGGAAATCACGTGGGCCCCACCCGGAAATCACGTGGGCCCCACCCGGAAATCACGTGGGCCCCACCCGGAAATCACGTGGGCCCCACCCGGAAATCACGTGGGCCCCACCCGGAAATCACGTGGGCCCCACCCGGAAATCACGTGGGCCCCACCCGGAAATCACGTGGGCCCCACCGTGAAATCACGTGGGCCCCACCCGGAAATCACGTGGGCCCCACCCGGAAATCACGGGGGGCTCACCCGGAAATCACGTGGGCCCCACGGGGAAATCACGTGGGCCCCACCCGGAAATCACGTGGGCCCCACCCGGAAATCACGTGGGCCCCACCCGGAAATCACGTGGGCCCCACCCGGAAATCACGTGGGCCCCACCCGGAAATCACGTGGGCCCCACACGGAAATCACGTGGGCCCCACCCGGAAATCACGTGGGCCCCACTCGGAAATCACGTGGGCCCCACCCGGAAATCACGTGGGCCCCCAGGGGAAATCACGTGGGCCCCACCCGGAAATCACGTGGGCCCCACCCGGAAATCACTTGGGCCCCACCCGGAAATCACGTGGGCCCCACCCGGAAATCACGTGGGCCCCACCCGGAAATCACGTGGGCCCCACCCGGAAATCACGTGGGCCCCACCCGGAAATCACGTGGGCCCCACCCGGAAATCACGTGGGCCCCACCCGGAAATCACGTGGGCCCCACCCGGAAATCACGTGGGCCCCACCCGGAAATCACGTGGGCCCCACCCGGAAATCACGTGGGCCCCCAGGGGAAATCACGTGGGCCCCACAAGGAAATCACGTGGGCCCCACCCGGAAATCACGTGGGCCCCACCCGGAAATCACGTGGGCCACACCCGGAAATCACGTGGGCCCCACGGGGAAATCACGTGGGCCCCACCCGGAAATCACGTGGGCCCCACCCGGAAATCACGTGGGCCCCACCCGGAAATCACGTGGGCCCCACCCGGAAATCACGTGGGCCCCACCCGGAAATCACGTGGGCCCCACGGGGAAATCACGTGGGCCCCACCCGGAAATCACGTGGGCCCCACCCGGAAATCACGTGGGCCCCACCCGGAAATCATGTGGGCCCCACGGGGAAATCACGTGGGCCCCACCCGGAAATCACGTGGGCCCCACACGGAAATCACGTGGGCCCCACCCGGAAATCACGTAGGCCCCACACGGAAATCACGTGGGCCCCACCCGGAAATCACGTGGGCCCCACGGGGAAATCACGTGGGCCCCACCCGGAAATCACGTGGGCCCCACCCGGAAATCACGTGGGCCCCACCCGGAAATCACGTGGGCCCCACCCGGAAATCACGTGGGCCCCCAGGGGAAATCACGTGGGCCCCACCCGGATATCACGTGGGCCCCACCCGGAAATCACGTGGGCCCCACCCGGAAATCACGTGGGCCCCACCCGGAAATCACGTGGGCCCCACCCGGAAATCACGTGGGCCCCACCCGGAAATCACGTGGGCCCCACCCGGAAATCACGTGGGCCCCACCCGGAAATCACGTGGGCCCCACCCGGAAATCACGTGGGCCCCACCCTGAAATCACGTGGGCCCCACCCGGAAATCACGTGGGCCCCACCCGGAAATCACGTGGGCCCCACCCGGAAATCACGTGGGCCCCACCCGGAAATCACGTGGGCCCCACCCGGAAATCACGTGGGCCCCACCCGGAAATCACGTGGGCCCCACGGGGAAATCACGTGGGCCCCACCCGGAAATCACGTGGGCACCACGGGGAAATCACGTGGGCCCCACCCGGAAATCACGTGGGCACCACGGGGAAATCACGTGGGCCCCACCCGGAAATCACGTGGGCCCCACCCGGAAATCACGTGGGCCCCACCCGGAAATCACGTGGGCCCCACGCGGAAATCACGTGGGCCCCACGGGGAAATCACGTGGGCCCCACCCGGAAATCACGTGGGCCCCACCCGGAAATCACGTGGGCCCCACCCGGAAGTCACGTGGGCCCCACCCGGAAATCACGTGGGCCCCACCCGGAAATCACGTGGGCCCCACCCGGAAATCACGTGGGCCCCACCCGGAAATCACGTGGGCCCCACCCGGAAATCACGTGGGCCCCACCCGGAAATCACGTGGGCACCACGGGGAAATCACGTGGGCCCCACCCGGAAATCACGTGGGCCCCACCCGGAAATCACGTGGGCCCCACCCGGAAATCACGTGGGGCCCACCCGGAAATCACGTGGGCCCCACCCGGAAATCACGTGGGCCCCACGGGGAAATCACGTGGGCCCCACCCGGAAATCACGTGGGCCCCACCCGGAAATCACGTAGGCCCCACACGGAAATCACGTGGGCCCCACGGGGAAATCACGTGGGTCCCACCCGGAAATCACGTGGGCCCCACCCGGAAATCACGTGGGCCCCACCCGGAAATCACGTGGGCCCCACCCGGAAATCACGTGGGCCCCACCCGGAAATCACGTGGGCCCCACCCGGAAATCACGTGGGCCCCATGGGGAAATCACGTGGGCCCCACCCGGAAATCACGTGGGCCCCACCCGGAAATCACGTGGGCCCCACCCGGAAATCACGTGGGCCCCACCCGGAAATCACGTGGGCCCCACCCGGAAATCACGTTGGCCCCACCCGGAAATCACGTGGGCCCCACCCGGAAATCACGTGGGCCCCACCCGGAAATCACGTGGCCCCACCCGGAAATCACGTGGGCCCCACCCGGAAATCACGTGGGCCCCCAGGGGAAATCACGTGGGCCCCACCCGGAAATCACGTGGGCCCCACCCGGAAATCACGTGGGCCCCACCCGGAAATCACGTGGGCCCGACGGGGAAATCACGTGGGCCCCACCCGGAAATCACGTGGGCCCCACCCGGAAATCACGTGGGCCCCACCCGGAAATCACGTGGGCCCCACCCGGAAATCACGTGGGCCCCACCCGGAAATCACGTGGGCCCCACCCGGAAATCACGTGGGCCCCACCCGGAAATCACGTGGGCCCCACCCGGAAATCACGTGGGCCCCACCCGGAAATCACGTGGGCCCCACCCGGAAATCACGTGGGCCCCACCCGGAAATCACGTGGGCCCCACCCGGAAATCACGTGGGCCCCACCCGGAAATCACGTGGGCCCCACCCGGAAATCACGTGGGCCCCACCCGGAAATCACGTGGGCCCCACCCGGAAATCACGTGGGCCCCACCCGGAAATCACGTGGGCCCCACCCGGAAATCACGTGGGCCCCACCCGGAAATCCCGTGGGCCCCACTCGGAAATCACGTGGGCCCCACGGGGAAATCACGTGGGCCCCACCCGGAAATCACGTGGGCCCCACCCGGAAATCACGTGGGCCCCACCCGGAAATCACGTGGGCCCCCAGGGGAAATCACGTGGGCCCCACCCGGAAATCATGTGGGCCCCACTCGGAAATCACGTGGGCCCCACGGGGAAATCACGTGGGCCCCACCCGGAAATCACGTGGGCCCCACCCGGAAATCACGTGGGCCCCACGGGGAAATCACGTGGGCCCCACCCGGAAATCACGTGGGCCCCACCCGGAAATCACGTGGGCCCCACCCGGAAATCACGTGGGCCCCACGGGGAAATCACGTGGGCCCCACCCGGAAATCACGTGGGCCCCACGGGGAAATCACGTGGGCCCCACCCGGAAATCACGTGGGCCCCACGGGGAAATCACGTGGGGCCCACCCGGAAATCACGTGGGCCCCACCCGGAAATCACGTGGGCCCCACCCGGAAATCACGTGGGCCCCACCCGGAAATCACGTGGGCCCCACCCGGAAATCACGTGGGCCCCACCCGGAAATCACGTGGGCCCCACCCGGAAATCACGTGGGCCCCACCCGGAAATCACGTGGGCCCCACCCGGAAATCACGTGGGCCCCACCCGGAAATCACGTGGGCCCCACCCGGAAATCACGTGGGCCCCACCCGGAAATCACGTGGGCCCCACCCGGAAATCACGTGGGCCCCACCCGGAAATCACGTGGGCCCCACCCGGAAATCACGTGGGCCCCCAGGGGAAATCACGTGGGCCCCACAAGGAAATCACGTGGGCCCCACCCGGAAATCACGTGGGCCCCACCCGGAAATCACGTGGGCACCACCCGGAAATCACGTGGGCCCCACCCGGAAATCACGTGGGCCCCACCCGGAAATCACGTGGGCCCCACCCGGAAATCACGTGGGCCCCACCCGGAAATCACGTGGGCCCCACCCGGAAATCACGTGGGCCCCACCCGGAAATCACGTGGGCCCCACCCGGAAATCACGTGGGCCCCACCCGGAAATCACGTGGGCCCCACCCGGAAATCACGTGGGCCCCACCCGGAAATCACGTGGGCCCCACCCGGAAATCACGTGGGCCCCAGGGGAAATCACGTGGGCCCCACAAGGAAATCACGTGGGCCCCACCCGGAAATCACGTGGGCCCCACCCGGAAATCACGTGGGCCCCACCCTGAAATCACGTGGGCCCCACGGGGAAATCACGTGGGCCCCACCCGGAAATCACGTGGGGCCCACCCGGAAATCACGTGGGCCCCACCCGGAAATCACGTGGGCCCCACTCGGAAATCACGTGGGCCCCACCCGGAAATCACGTGGGCCCCCAAGGGAAATCACGTGGGCCCCACCCGGAAATCACGTGGGCCCCACCCGGAAATCACGTGGGACCCCAGGGGAAATCACGTGGGCCCCACCCGGAAATCACGTGGGCCCCACCCGGAAATCACGTGGGCCCCACCCGGAAATCACGTGGGCCCCACCCGGAAATCACGTGGGCCCCACCAGGAAATCACGTGGGCCCCACCCGGAAATCACGTGGGCCCCACCCGGAAATCACGTGGGCCCCACCCGGAAATCACGTGGGCCCCACCCGGAAATCACGTGGGCCCCACCGTGAAATCACGTGGGCCCCACCCGGAAATCACGTGGGCCCCACCCGGAAATCACGGGGGGCTCACCCGGAAATCACGTGGGCCCCACGGGGAAATCACGTGGGCCCCACCCGGAAATCACGTGGGCCCCACCCGGAAATCACGTGGGCCCCACCCGGAAATCACGTGGGCCCCACCCGGAAATCACGTGGGCCCCACCCGGAAATCACGTGGGCCCCACACGGAAATCACGTGGGCCCCACCCGGAAATCACGTGGGCCCCACTCGGAAATCACGTGGGCCCCACCCGGAAATCACGTGGGCCCCCAGGGGAAATCACGTGGGCCCCACCCGGAAATCACGTGGGCCCCACCCGGAAATCACGTGGGCCCCACCCGGAAATCACGTGGGCCCCACCCGGAAATCACGTGGGCCCCACCCGGAAATCACGTGGGCCCCACCCGGAAATCACGTGGGCCCCACCCGGAAATCACGTGGGCCCCACCCGGAAATCACGTGGGCCCCACCCGGAAATCACGTGGGCCCCACCCGGAAATCACGTGGGCCCCACCCGGAAATCACGTGGGCCCCACCCGGAAATCACGTGGGCCCCCAGGGGAAATCACGTGGGCCCCACAAGGAAATCACGTGGGCCCCACCCGGAAATCACGTGGGCCCCACCCGGAAATCACGTGGGCCACACCCGGAAATCACGTGGGCCCCACGGGGAAATCACGTGGGCCCCACCCGGAAATCACGTGGGCCCCACCCGGAAATCACGTGGGCCCCACCCGGAAATCACGTGGGCCCCACCCGGAAATCACGTGGGCCCCACCCGGAAATCACGTGGGCCCCACGGGGAAATCACGTGGGCCCCACCCGGAAATCACGTGGGCCCCACCCGGAAATCACGTGGGCCCCACCCGGAAATCATGTGGGCCCCACGGGGAAATCACGTGGGCCCCACCCGGAAATCACGTGGGCCCCACACGGAAATCACGTGGGCCCCACCCGGAAATCACGTAGGCCCCACACGGAAATCACGTGGGCCCCACCCGGAAATCACGTGGGCCCCACGGGGAAATCACGTGGGCCCCACCCGGAAATCACGTGGGCCCCACCCGGAAATCACGTGGGCCCCACGGGGAAATCACGTGGGCCCCACCCGGAAATCACGTGGGCCCCACCCGGAAATCACGTGGGCCCCACACGGAAATCACGTGGGCCCCACCCGGAAATCACGTGGGCCCCACACGGAAATCACGTGGGCCCCACCCGGAAATCACGTGGGCCCCACCCGGAAATCACGTGGGCCCCACCCGGAAATCACGTGGGCCCCACCCGGAAATCACGTGGGCCCCACCCGGAAATCACGTGGGCCCCACCCGGAAATCACGTGGGCCCCACACGGAAATCACGTGGGCCCCACCCGGAAATCACGTGGGCCCCACCCGGAAATCACGTGGGCCCCACCCGGAAATCACGTGGGCCCCACCCGGAAATCACGTGGGCCCCACCCGGAAGTCACGTGGGCCCCACCCGGAAATCACGTGGGCCCCACCCGGAAATCACGTGGGCCCCACCCGGAAATCACGTGGGCCCCACCCGGAAATCACGTGGGCCCCACCCGGAAATCACGTGGGCCCCACCCGGAAATCACGTGGGACCCACCCGGAAATCACGTGGGCACCACGGGGAAATCACGTGGGCCCCACCCGGAAATCACGTGGGCCCCACCCGGAAATCACGTGGGCCCCACCCGGAAATCACGTGGGGCCCACCCGGAAATCACGTGGGCCCCACCCGGAAATCACGTGGGCCCCACGGGGAAATCACGTGGGCCCCACCCGGAAATCACGTGGGCCCCACCCGGAAATCACGTAGGCCCCACACGGAAATCACGTGGGCCCCACGGGGAAATCACGTGGGTCCCACCCGGAAATCACGTGGGCCCCACCCGGAAATCACGTGGGCCCCACCCGGAAATCACGTGGGCCCCACCCGGAAATCACGTGGGCCCCACCCGGAAATCACGTGGGCCCCACCCGGAAATCACGTGGGCCCCACCCGGAAATCACGTGGGCCCCACCCGGAAATCACGTGGGCCCCACCCGGAAATCACGTGGGCCCCACCCGGAAATCACGTGGGCCCCACCCGGAAATCACGTGGGCCCCCAGGGGAAATCAGGTGGGCCCCCAGGGGAAATCACGTGGGCCCCACCCGGAAATCACGTGGGCCCCACCCGGAAATCACGTGGGCCCCACCCGGAAATCACGTGGGCCCCACGGGGAAATCACGTGGGCCCCACCCGGAAATCACGTGGGCCCCACCCGGAAATCACGTGGGCCCCACCCGGAAATCACGTGGGCCCCACCCGGAAATCACGTGGGCCCCACGGGGAAATCACGTGGGCCCCACCCGGAAATCACATGGGCCCCACCCGGAAATCACGTGGGCCCCACCCGGAAATCATGTGGGCCCCACGGGGAAATCACGTGGGCCCCACCCGGAAATCACGTGGGCCCCACACGGAAATCACGTGGGCCCCACCCGGAAATCACGTAGGCCCCACACGGAAATCACGTGGGCCCCACCCGGAAATCACGTGGGCCCCACGGGGAAATCACGTTGGCCCCACCCGGAAATCACGTGGGCCCCACACGGAAATCACGTGGGCCCCACCCGGAAATCACGTGGGCCCCACTCGGAAATCACGTGGGCCCCACCCGGAAATCACGTGGGCCCCCAGGGGAAATCACGTGGGCCCCACCCGGAAATCACGTGGGCCCCACCCGGAAATCACGTGGGCCCCACGGGGAAATCACGTGGGCCCCACCCAGAAATCACGTGGGCCCCACCCGGAAATCACGTGGGCCCCACACGGAAATCACGTGGGCCCCACCCGGAAATCACGTGGGCCCCACACGGAAATCACGTGGGCCCCACCCGGAAATCACGTGGGCCCCACACGGAAATCACGTGGGCCCCACCCGGAAATCACGTGGGCCCCACCCGGAAATCACGTGGGCCCCACCCGGAAATCACGTGGGCCCCACCCGGAAATCACGTGGGCCCCACGGGGAAATCACGTGGGCCCCACCCGGAAATCACGTGGGCCCCACCCGGAAATCACGTGGGCCCCACCCGGAAGTCACGTGGGCCCCACCCGGAAATCACGTGGGCCCCACCCGGAAATCACGTGGGCCCCACCCGGAAATCACGTGGGCCCCACCCGGAAATCACGTGGGCCCCACCCGGAAATCACGTGGGCCCCACCCGGAAATCACGTGGGCCCCACCCGGAAATCACGTGGGCACCACGGGGAAATCACGTGGGCCCCACCCGGAAATCACGTGGGCCCCACCCGGAAATCACGTGGGCCCCACCCGGAAATCACGTGGGGCCCACCCGGAAATCACGTGGGCCCCACCCGGAAATCACGTGGGCCCCACCCGGAAATCACGTGGGCCCCACCCGGAAATCACGTGGGCCCCACCCGGAAATCACGTGGGCCCCACCCGGAAATCACGTGGGCCCCACCCGGAAATCACGTGGGCCCCACCCGGAAATCACGTGGGCCCCCAGGGGAAATCACGTGGGCCCCACAAGGAAATCACGTGGGCCCCACCCGGAAATCACGTGGGCCCCACCCGGAAATCACGTGGGCCCCACCCGGAAATCACGTGGGCCCCACCCGGAAATCACGTGGGCCCCACCCGGAAATCACGTGGGCCCCACCCGGAAATCACGTGGGCCCCACCCGGAAATCACGTGGGCCCCACCCAGAAATCACGTGGGCCCCACCCGGAAATCACGTGGGCCCCACCCGGAAATCACGTGGGCCCCACCCGGAAATCACGTGGGCCCCACCCGGAAATCACGTGGGCCCCACCCGGAAATCACGTGGGCCCCACCCGGAAATCACGTGGGCCCCCAGGGGAAATCACGTGGGCCCCACAAGGAAATCACGTGGGCCCCACCCGGAAATCACGTGGGCCCCACCCGGAAATCACGTGGGCCCCACCCTGAAATCACGTGGGCCCCACGGGTAAATCACGTGGGCCCCACCCGGAAATCACGTGGGGCCCACCCGGAAATCACGTGGGCCCCACCCGGAAATCACGTGGGCCCCACTCGGAAATCACGTGGGCCCCACCCGGAAATCACGTGGGCCCCCAAGGGAAATCACGTGGGCCCCACCCGGAAATCACGTGGGCCCCACCCGGAAATCACGTGGGACCCCAGGGGAAATCACGTGGGCCCCACCCGGAAATCACGTGGGCCCCACCCGGAAATCACGTGGGCCCCACCCGGAAATCACGTGGGCCCCACCCGGAAATCACGTGGGCCCCACCCGGAAATCACGTGGGCCCCACCCGGAAATCACGTGGGCCCCACCCGGAAATCACGTGGGCCCCACCCGGAAATCACGTGGGCCCCACCCGGAAATCACGTGGGCCCCACGGGGAAATCACGTGGGCCCCACCTGGAAATCACGTGGGCCCCACCCGGAAATCACGTGGGCCCCACCCGGAAATCACGTGGGCCCCACCCGGAAATCACGTGGGCCCCACCCGGAAATCACGTGGGCCCCACCCGGAAATCACGTGGGCCCCACCCGGAAATCACGTGGGCCCCACCCGGAAATCACGTGGGCCCCACCCGGAAATCACGTGGGCCCCACCCGGAAATCACGTGGGCCCCACCCGGAAATCAAGTGGGCCCCACCCGGAAATCACGTGGGCCCCACCCGGAAATCACGTGGGCCCGACGGGGAAATCACGTGGGCCCCACCCGGAAATCACGTGGTCCCCACCCGGAAATCACGTGGGCCCCACCCGGAAATCACGTGGGCCCCACCCGGAAATCACGTGGGCCCCACCCGGAAATCACGTGGGCCCCACCCGGAAATCACGTGGGCCCCACCCGGAAATCACGTGGGCCCCACCCGGAAATCACGTGGGCCCCACCCGGAAATCACGTGGGCCCCACGGGGAAATCACGTGGGCCCCACCCGGAAATCACGTGGGCCCCACCCGGAAATCACGTGGGCCCCACGGGGAAATCACGTGGGCCCCACCCGGAAATCACGTTGGCCCCACCCGGAAATCACGTGGGCCCCACCCGGAAATCACGTGGGCCCCATGGGGAAATCACGTGGGCCCCACCCGGAAATCACGTGGGCCCCACCCGGAAATCACGTGGGCCCCACCCGGAAATCACGTGGGCCCCACCCGGAAATCACGTGGGCCCCACACGGAAATCACGTGGGCCCCACCCGGAAATCACGTGGGACCCACTCGGAAATCACGTGGGCCCCACCCGGAAATCACGTGGGCCCCCAGGGGAAATCACGTGGGCCCCACCCGGAAATCACGTGGGCCCCACCCGGAAATCACGTGGGCCCCACCCGGAAATCACGTGGGCCCCACCCGGAAATCACGTGGGCCCCACCCGGAAATCACGTGGGCCCCACCCGGAAATCACGTGGGCCCCACGCGGAAATCACGTGGGCCCCACGGGGAAATCACGTGGGCCCCACCCGGAAATCACGTGGGCCCCACCCGGAAATCACGTGGGCCCCACCCGGAAGTCACGTGGGCCCCACCCGGAAATCACGTGGGCCCCACCCGGAAATCACGTGGGCCCCACCCGGAAATCACGTGGGCCCCACCCGGAAATCACGTGGGCCCCACCCGGAAATCACGTGGGCCCCACCCGGAAATCACGTGGGCCCCACCCGGAAATCACGTGGGCACCACGGGGAAATCACGTGGGCCCCACCCGGAAATCACGTGGGCCCCACCCGGAAATCACGTGGGCCCCACCCGGAAATCACGTGGGGCCCACCCGGAAATCACGTGGGCCCCACCCGGAAATCACGTGGGCCCCACGGGGAAATCACGTGGGCCCCACCCGGAAATCACGTGGGCCCCACCCGGAAATCACGTAGGCCCCACACGGAAATCACGTGGGCCCCACGGGGAAATCACGTGGGTCCCACCCGGAAATCACGTGGGCCCCACCCGGAAATCACGTGGGCCCCACCCGGAAATCACGTGGGCCCCACCCGGAAATCACGTGGGCCCCACGGGGAAATCACGTGGGCCCCACCTGGAAATCACGTGGGCCCCACCCGGAAATCACGTGGGCCCCACCCGGAAATCACGTGGGCCCCACCCGGAAATCACGTGGGCCCCACCCGGAAATCACGTGGGCCCCACCCGGAAATCACGTGGGCCCCACCCGGAAATCACGTGGGCCCCACCCGGAAATCACGTGGGCCCCACCCGGAAATCACGTGGGCCCCATCCGGAAATCACGTGGGCCCCACGGGGAAATCACGTGGGCCCCACCCGGAAATCACGTGGGGCCCACCCGGAAATCACGTGGGCCCCACGGGGAAATCACTTGGGCCCCACCCGGAAATCACGTGGGCCCAACCCGGAAATCACGTGGGCCCCACCCGGAAATCACGTGGGCCCCACCCGGAAATCACGTGGGCCCCACCCGGAAATCACGTGGGCCCCCAGGGGAAATCACGTGGGCCCCACCCGGATATCACGTGGGCCCCACCCGGAAATCACGTGGGCCCCACCCGGAAATCACGTGGGCCCCACCCGGAAATCACGTGGGCCCCACCCGGAAATCACGTGGGCCCCACCCGGAAATCACGTGGGCCCCCAGGGGAAATCACGTGGGCCCCACCCGGAAATCACGTGGGCCCCACCCGGAATTCACGTGGGCCCCACCCGGAAATCACGTGGGCCCCACGGGGAAATCACATGGGCCCCACCCGGAAATCACGTGGGCCCCACCCGGAAATCACGTGGGCCCCACCCGGAAATCACGTGGGGCCCACCCGGAAATCACGTGGGCCCCACCCGGAAATCACGTGGGCCCCACGGGGAAATCACGTGGGCCCCACCCGGAAATCACGTGGGCCCCACCCGGAAATCACGTAGGCCCCACACGGAAATCACGTGGGCCCCACGGGGAAATCACGTGGGTCCCACCCGGAAATCACGTGGGCCCCACCCGGAAATCACGTGGGCCCCACCCGGAAATCACGTGGGCCCCACCCGGAAATCACGTGGGCCCCACCCGGAAATCACGTGGGCCCCACACGGAAATCACGTGGGCCCCACGGGGAAATCACGTGGGTCCCACCCGGAAATCACGTGGGCCCCACCCGGAAATCACGTGGGCCCCACTCGGAAATCACGTGGGCCCCACCCGGAAATCACGTGGGCCCCCAGGGGAAATCACGTGGGCCCCACCCGGAAATCACGTGGGCCCCACCCGGAAATCACTTGGGCCCCACCCGGAAATCACGTGGGCCCCACCCGGAAATCACGTGGGCCCCACCCGGAAATCACGTGGGCCCCACCCGGAAATCACGTGGGCCCCACCCGGAAATCACGTGGGCCCCACCCGGAAATCACGTGGGCCCCACCCGGAAATCACGTGGGCCCCACCCGGAAATCACGTGGGCCCCACCCGGAAATCACGTGGGCCCCACCCGGAAATCACGTGGGCCCCACCCGGAAATCACGTGGGCCCCCAGGGGAAATCACGTGGGCCCCACAAGGAAATCACGTGGGCCCCACCCGGAAATCACGTGGGCCCCACCCGGAAATCACGTGGGCCCCACCCGGAAATCACGTGGGCCCCACCCGGAAATCACGTGGGCCCCACCCGGAAATCACGTGGGCCCCACGGGGAAATCACGTGGGCCCCACCCGGAAATCACGTGGGCCCCACCCGGAAATCACGTGGGCCCCACGGGGAAATCACGTGGGCCCCACCCGGAAATCACGTTGGCCCCACCCGGAAATCACGTGGGCCCCACCCGGAAATCACGTGGGCCCCATGGGGAAATCACGTGGGCCCCACCCGGAAATCACGTGGGCCCCACCCGGAAATCACGTGGGCCCCACCCGGAAATCACGTGGGCCCCACCCGGAAATCACGTGGGCCCCACACGGAAATCACGTGGGCCCCACCCGGAAATCACGTGGGCCCCACTCGGAAATCACGTGGGCCCCACCCGGAAATCACGTGGGCCCCCAGGGGAAATCACGTGGGCCCCACCCGGAAATCACGTGGGCCCCACCCGGAAATCACGTGGGCCCCACCCGGAAATCACGTGGGCCCCACCCGGAAATCACGTGGGCCCCACCCGGAAATCACGTGGGCCCCACCCGGAAATCACGTGGGCCCCACGCGGAAATCACGTGGGCCCCACGGGGAAATCACGTGGGCCCCACCCGGAAATCACGTGGGCCCCACCCGGAAATCACGTGGGCCCCACCCGGAAGTCACGTGGGCCCCACCCGGAAATCACGTGGGCCCCACCCGGAAATCACGTGGGCCCCACCCGGAAATCACGTGGGCCCCACCCGGAAATCACGTGGGCCCCACCCGGAAATCACGTGGGCCCCACCCGGAAATCACGTGGGCCCCACCCGGAAATCACGTGGGCACCACGGGGAAATCACGTGGGCCCCACCCGGAAATCACGTGGGCCCCACCCGGAAATCACGTGGGCCCCACCCGGAAATCACGTGGGGCCCACCCGGAAATCACGTGGGCCCCACCCGGAAATCACGTGGGCCCCACGGGGAAATCACGTGGGCCCCACCCGGAAATCACGTGGGCCCCACCCGGAAATCACGTAGGCCCCACACGGAAATCACGTGGGCCCCACGGGGAAATCACGTGGGTCCCACCCGGAAATCACGTGGGCCCCACCCGGAAATCACGTGGGCCCCACCCGGAAATCACGTGGGCCCCACCCGGAAATCACGTGGGCCCCACGGGGAAATCACGTGGGCCCCACCTGGAAATCACGTGGGCCCCACCCGGAAATCACGTGGGCCCCACCCGGAAATCACGTGGGCCCCACCCGGAAATCACGTGGGCCCCACCCGGAAATCACGTGGGCCCCACCCGGAAATCACGTGGGCCCCACCCGGAAATCACGTGGGCCCCACCCGGAAATCACGTGGGCCCCACCCGGAAATCACGTGGGCCCCATCCGGAAATCACGTGGGCCCCACGGGGAAATCACGTGGGCCCCACCCGGAAATCACGTGGGGCCCACCCGGAAATCACGTGGGCCCCACGGGGAAATCACTTGGGCCCCACCCGGAAATCACGTGGGCCCAACCCGGAAATCACGTGGGCCCCACCCGGAAATCACGTGGGCCCCACCCGGAAATCACGTGGGCCCCACCCGGAAATCACGTGGGCCCCCAGGGGAAATCACGTGGGCCCCACCCGGATATCACGTGGGCCCCACCCGGAAATCACGTGGGCCCCACCCGGAAATCACGTGGGCCCCACCCGGAAATCACGTGGGCCCCACCCGGAAATCACGTGGGCCCCACCCGGAAATCACGTGGGCCCCCAGGGGAAATCACGTGGGCCCCACCCGGAAATCACGTGGGCCCCACCCGGAATTCACGTGGGCCCCACCCGGAAATCACGTGGGCCCCACGGGGAAATCACATGGGCCCCACCCGGAAATCACGTGGGCCCCACCCGGAAATCACGTGGGCCCCACCCGGAAATCACGTGGGGCCCACCCGGAAATCACGTGGGCCCCACCCGGAAATCACGTGGGCCCCACGGGGAAATCACGTGGGCCCCACCCGGAAATCACGTGGGCCCCACCCGGAAATCACGTAGGCCCCACACGGAAATCACGTGGGCCCCACGGGGAAATCACGTGGGTCCCACCCGGAAATCACGTGGGCCCCACCCGGAAATCACGTGGGCCCCACCCGGAAATCACGTGGGCCCCACCCGGAAATCACGTGGGCCCCACCCGGAAATCACGTGGGCCCCACCCGGAAATCACGTGGGCCCCACGGGGAAATCACGTGGGCCCCACCTGGAAATCACGTGGGCCCCACCCGGAAATCACGTGGGCCCCACCCGGAAATCACGTGGGCCCCACCCGGAAATCACGTGGGCCCCACCCGGAAATCACGTGGGCCCCACCCGGAAATCACGTGGGCCCCACCCGGAAATCACGTGGGCCCCACCCGGAAATCACGTGGGCCCCATCCGGAAATCACGTGGGCCCCACGGGGAAATCACGTGGGCCCCACCCGGAAATCACGTGGGGCCCACCCGGAAATCACGTGGGCCCCACGGGGAAATCACTTGGGCCCCACCCGGAAATCACGTGGGCCCAACCCGGAAATCACGTGGGCCCCACCCGGAAATCACGTGGGCCCCACCCGGAAATCACGTGGGCCCCACCCGGAAATCACGTGGGCCCCCAGGGGAAATCACGTGGGCCCCACCCGGATATCACGTGGGCCCCACCCGGAAATCACGTGGGCCCCACCCGGAAATCACGTGGGCCCCACCCGGAAATCACGTGGGCCCCACCCGGAAATCACGTGGGCCCCACCCGGAAATCACGTGGGCCCCCAGGGGAAATCACGTGGGCCCCACCCGGAAATCACGTGGGCCCCACCCGGAAATCACGTGGGCCCCACCCGGAAATCACGTGGGGCCCACCCGGAAATCACGTGGGCCCCACCCGGAAATCACGTGGGCCCCACCCGGAAATCACGTGGGCCCCACCCGGAAATCACGTGGGCCCCACCCAGAAATCACGTGGGCCCCACCCGGAAATCACGTGGGCCCCACCCGGAAATCACGTGGGCCCCACCCGGAAATCACGTGGGCCCCACCCGGAAATCACGTGGGCCCCACCCGGAAATCACGTGGGCCCCCAGGGGAAATCACGTGGGCCCCACCCGGAAATCACGTGGGCCCCACCCGGAAATCACGTGGGCCCCACCCGGAAATCACGTGGGCCCCACCCGGAAATCACGTGGGCCCCACCCGGAAATCACGTGGGCCCCACCCGGAAATCACGTGGGCCCCACCCGGAAATCACGTGGGCCCCACCCGGAAATCACGTGGGCCCCACCCGGAAATCACGTGGGCCCCACCCGGAAATCACGTGGGCCCCACCCGGAAATCACGTGGGCCCCACCCGGAAATCACGTGGGCCCCCAGGGGAAATCACGTGGGCCCCACAAGGAAATCACGTGGGCCCCACCCGGAAATCACGTGGGCCCCACCCGGAAATCACGTGGGCCCCACCCTGAAATCACGTGGGCCCCACGGGGAAATCACGTGGGCCCCACCCGGAAATCACGTGGGGCCCACCCGGAAATCACGTGGGCCCCACCCGGAAATCACGTGGGCCCCACTCGGAAATCACGTGGGCCCCACCCGGAAATCACGTGGGCCCCCAAGGGAAATCACGTGGGCCCCACCCGGAAATCACGTGGGCCCCACCCGGAAATCACGTGGGACCCCAGGGGAAATCACGTGGGCCCCACCCGGAAATCACGTGGGCCCCACCCGGAAATCACGTGGGCCCCACCCGGAAATCACGTGGGCCCCACCCGGAAATCACGTGGACCCCACCCGGAAATCACGTGGGCCCCACCCGGAAATCACGTGGGCCCCACCCGGAAATCACGTGGGCCCCACCCGGAAATCACGTGGGCCCCACCCGGAAATCACGTGGGCCCCACCCGGAAATCACGTGGGCCCCACCCGGAAATCACGTGGGCCCCACGGGGAAATCACGTGGGCCCCACCCGGAAATCACGTGGGCCCCACTCGGAAATCACGTGGGCCCCACCCGGAAATCACGTGGGCCCCACCCGGAAATCACGTGGGCCCCACCCGGAAATCACGTGGGCCCCCAGGGGAAATCACGTGGGCCCCACAAGGAAATCACGTGGGCCCCACCCGGAAATCACGTGGGCCCCACCCGGAAATCACGTGGGCCCCACCCTGAAATCACGTGGGCCCCACGGGGAAATCACGTGGGCCCCACCCGGAAATCACGTGGGGCCCACCCGGAAATCACGTGGGCCCCACCCGGAAATCACGTGGGCCCCACTCGGAAATCACGTGGGCCCCACCCGGAAATCACGTGGGCCCCCAAGGGAAATCACGTGGGCCCCACCCGGAAATCACGTGGGCCCCACCCGGAAATCACGTGGGACCCCAGGGGAAATCACGTGGGCCCCACCCGGAAATCACGTGGGCCCCACCCGGAAATCACGTGGGCCCCACCCGGAAATCACGTGGGCCCCACCCGGAAATCACGTGGGCCCCACCCGGAAATCACGTGGGCCCCACCCGGAAATCACGTGGGCCCCACCCGGAAATCACGTGGGCCCCACCCGGAAATCCCGTGGGCCCCACCCGGAAATCACGTGGGCCCCACCGTGAAATCACGTGGGCCCCACCCGGAAATCACGTGGGCCCCACCCGGAAATCACGGGGGGCTCACCCGGAAATCACGTGGGCCCCACGGGGAAATCACGTGGGCCCCCCACGGAACTCACGAGGGCCCCACCCGGAAATCACGTGGGCCCCACCCGGAAATCACGTGGGCCCCACCCGGAAATCACGTGGGCCCCACCCGGAAATCACGTGGGCCCCACACGGAAATCACGTGGGCCCCACCCGGAAATCACGTGGGCCCCACTCGGAAATCACGTGGGCCCCACCCGGAAATCACGTGGGCCCCCAGGGGAAATCACGTGGGCCCCACCCGGAAATCACGTGGGCCCCACCCGGAAATCACTTGGGCCCCACCCGGAAATCACGTGGGCCCCACCCGGAAATCACGTGGGCCCCACCCGGAAATCACGTGGGCCCCACCCGGAAATCACGTGGGCCCCACCCGGAAATCACGTGGGCCCCACCCGGAAATCACGTGGGCCCCACCCGGAAATCACGTGGGCCCCACCCGGAAATCACGTGGGCCCCACCCGGAAATCACGTGGGCCCCACCCGGAAATCACGTGGGCCCCCAGGGGAAATCACGTGGGCCCCACAAGGAAATCACGTGGGCCCCACCCGGAAATCACGTGGGCCCCACCCGGAAATCACGTGGGCCACACCCGGAAATCACGTGGGCCCCACGGGGAAATCACGTGGGCCCCACCCGGAAATCACGTGGGCCCCACCCGGAAATCACGTGGGCCCCACCCGGAAATCACGTGGGCCCCACCCGGAAATCACGTGGGCCCCACCCGGAAATCACGTGGGCCCCACGGGGAAATCACGTGGGCCCCACCCGGAAATCACGTGGGCCCCACCCGGAAATCACGTGGGCCCCACCCGGAAATCATGTGGGCCCCACGGGGAAATCACGTGGGCCCCACCCGGAAATCACGTGGGCCCCACACGGAAATCACGTGGGCCCCACCCGGAAATCACGTAGGCCCCACACGGAAATCACGTGGGCCCCACCCGGAAATCACGTGGGCCCCACGGGGAAATCACGTGGGCCCCACCCGGAAATCACGTGGGCCCCACCCGGAAATCACGTGGGCCCCACCCGGAAATCACGTGGGCCCCACCCGGAAATCACGTGGGCCCCCAGGGGAAATCACGTGGGCCCCACCCGGATATCACGTGGGCCCCACCCGGAAATCACGTGGGCCCCACCCGGAAATCACGTGGGCCCCACCCGGAAATCACGTGGGCCCCACCCGGAAATCACGTGGGCCCCACCCGGAAATCACGTGGGCCCCACCCGGAAATCACGTGGGCCCCACCCGGAAATCACGTGGGCCCCACCCGGAAATCACGTGGGCCCCACCCGGAAATCACGTGGGCCCCACCCGGAAATCACGTGGGCCCCACCCGGAAATCACGTGGGCCCCACCCGGAAATCACGTGGGCCCCACCCGGAAATCACGTGGGCCCCACCCGGAAATCACGTGGGCCCCACCCGGAAATCACGTGGGCCCCACGGGGAAATCACGTGGGCCCCACCCGGAAATCACGTGGGCACCACGGGGAAATCACGTGGGCCCCACCCGGAAATCACGTGGGCACCACGGGGAAATCACGTGGGCCCCACCCGGAAATCACGTGGGCCCCACCCGGAAATCACGTGGGCCCCACCCGGAAATCACGTGGGCCCCACGCGGAAATCACGTGGGCCCCACGGGGAAATCACGTGGGCCCCACCCGGAAATCACGTGGGCCCCACCCGGAAATCACGTGGGCCCCACCCGGAAGTCACGTGGGCCCCACCCGGAAATCACGTGGGCCCCACCCGGAAATCACGTGGGCCCCACCCGGAAATCACGTGGGCCCCACCCGGAAATCACGTGGGCCCCACCCGGAAATCACGTGGGCCCCACCCGGAAATCACGTGGGCACCACGGGGAAATCACGTGGGCCCCACCCGGAAATCACGTGGGCCCCACCCGGAAATCACGTGGGCCCCACCCGGAAATCACGTGGGGCCCACCCGGAAATCACGTGGGCCCCACCCGGAAATCACGTGGGCCCCACGGGGAAATCACGTGGGCCCCACCCGGAAATCACGTGGGCCCCACCCGGAAATCACGTAGGCCCCACACGGAAATCACGTGGGCCCCACGGGGAAATCACGTGGGTCCCACCCGGAAATCACGTGGGCCCCACCCGGAAATCACGTGGGCCCCACCCGGAAATCACGTGGGCCCCACCCGGAAATCACGTGGGCCCCACCCGGAAATCACGTGGGCCCCACCCGGAAATCACGTGGGCCCCACGGGGAAATCACGTGGGCCCCACCCGGAAATCACGTGGGCCCCACCCGGAAATCACGTGGGCCCCACCCGGAAATCACGTGGGCCCCACCCGGAAATCACGTGGGCCCCACCCGGAAATCACGTTGGCCCCACCCGGAAATCACGTGGGCCCCACCCGGAAATCACGTGGGCCCCACCCGGAAATCACGTGGCCCCACCCGGAAATCACGTGGGCCCCACCCGGAAATCACGTGGGCCCCCAGGGGAAATCACGTGGGCCCCACCCGGAAATCACGTGGGCCCCACCCGGAAATCACGTGGGCCCCACCCGGAAATCACGTGGGCCCGACGGGGAAATCACGTGGGCCCCACCCGGAAATCACGTGGGCCCCACCCGGAAATCACGTGGGCCCCACCCGGAAATCACGTGGGCCCCACCCGGAAATCACGTGGGCCCCACCCGGAAATCACGTGGGCCCCACCCGGAAATCACGTGGGCCCCACCCGGAAATCACGTGGGCCCCACCCGGAAATCACGTGGGCCCCACCCGGAAATCACGTGGGCCCCACCCGGAAATCACGTGGGCCCCACCCGGAAATCACGTGGGCCCCACCCGGAAATCACGTGGGCCCCACCCGGAAATCACGTGGGCCCCACCCGGAAATCACGTGGGCCCCACCCGGAAATCACGTGGGCCCCACCCGGAAATCACGTGGGCCCCACCCGGAAATCCCGTGGGCCCCACCCGGAAATCACGTGGGCCCCACGGGGAAATCACGTGGGCCCCACCCGGAAATCACGTGGGCCCCACCCGGAAATCACGTGGGCCCCACCCGGAAATCACGTGGGCCCCCAGGGGAAATCACGTGGGCCCCACCCGGAAATCATGTGGGCCCCACTCGGAAATCACGTGGGCCCCACGGGGAAATCACGTGGGCCCCACCCGGAAATCACGTGGGCCCCACCCGGAAATCACGTGGGCCCCACGGGGAAATCACGTGGGCCCCACCCGGAAATCACGTGGGCCCCACCCGGAAATCACGTGGGCCCCACCCGGAAATCACGTGGGCCCCACGGGGAAATCACGTGGGCCCCACCCGGAAATCACGTGGGCCCCACGGGGAAATCACGTGGGCCCCACCCGGAAATCACGTGGGCCCCACGGGGAAATCACGTGGGGCCCACCCGGAAATCACGTGGGCCCCACCCGGAAATCACGTGGGCCCCACCCGGAAATCACGTGGGCCCCACCCGGAAATCACGTGGGCCCCACCCGGAAATCACGTGGGCCCCACCCGGAAATCACGTGGGCCCCACCCGGAAATCACGTGGGCCCCACCCGGAAATCACGTGGGCCCCACCCGGAAATCACGTGGGCCCCACCCGGAAATCACGTGGGCCCCACCCGGAAATCACGTGGGCCCCACCCGGAAATCACGTGGGCCCCACCCGGAAATCACGTGGGCCCCACCCGGAAATCACGTGGGCCCCACCCGGAAATCACGTGGGCCCCCAGGGGAAATCACGTGGGCCCCACAAGGAAATCACGTGGGCCCCACCCGGAAATCACGTGGGCCCCACCCGGAAATCACGTGGGCACCACCCGGAAATCACGTGGGCCCCACCCGGAAATCACGTGGGCCCCACCCGGAAATCACTTGGGCCCCACCCGGAAATCACGTGGGCCCCACCCGGAAATCACGTGGGCCCCACCCGGAAATCACGTGGGCCCCACCCGGAAATCACGTGGGCCCCACCCGGAAATCACGTGGGCCCCACCCGGAAATCACGTGGGCCCCACCCGGAAATCACGTGGGCCCCACCCGGAAATCACGTGGGCCCCACCCGGAAATCACGTGGGCCCCACCCGGAAATCACGTGGGCCCCCAGGGGAAATCACGTGGGCCCCACAAGGAAATCACGTGGGCCCCACCCGGAAATCACGTGGGCCCCACCCGGAAATCACGTGGGCCCCACCCTGAAATCACGTGGGCCCCACGGGGAAATCACGTGGGCCCCACCCGGAAATCACGTGGGGCCCACCCGGAAATCACGTGGGCCCCACCCGGAAATCACGTGGGCCCCACTCGGAAATCACGTGGGCCCCACCCGGAAATCACGTGGGCCCCCAAGGGAAATCACGTGGGCCCCACCCGGAAATCACGTGGGCCCCACCCGGAAATCACGTGGGACCCCAGGGGAAATCACGTGGGCCCCACCCGGAAATCACGTGGGCCCCACCCGGAAATCACGTGGGCCCCACCCGGAAATCACGTGGGCCCCACCCGGAAATCACGTGGGCCCCACCCGGAAATCACGTGGGCCCCACCCGGAAATCACGTGGGCCCCACCCGGAAAACACGTGGGCCCCTCCCGGAATTCACGTGGTCCCCACCCGGAAATCACGTGGGCCCCACCGTGAAATCACGTGGGCCCCACCCGGAAATCACGTGGGCCCCACCCGGAAATCACGGGGGGCTCACCCGGAAATCACGTGGGCCCCACGGGGAAATCACGTGGGCCCCACCCGGAAATCACGTGGGCCCCACCCGGAAATCACGTGGGCCCCACCCGGAAATCACGTGGGCCCCACCCGGAAATCACGTGGGCCCCACCCGGAAATCACGTGGGCCCCACACGGAAATCACGTGGGCCCCACCCGGAAATCACGTGGGCCCCACTCGGAAATCACGTGGGCCCCACCCGGAAATCACGTGGGCCCCCAGGGGAAATCACGTGGGCCCCACCCGGAAATCACGTGGGCCCCACCCGGAAATCACGTGGGCCCCACCCGGAAATCACGTGGGCCCCACCCGGAAATCACGTGGGCCCCACCCGGAAATCACGTGGGCCCCACCCGGAAATCACGTGGGCCCCACCCGGAAATCACGTGGGCCCCACCCGGAAATCACGTGGGCCCCACGGGGAAATCACGTGGGCCCCACCCGGAAATCACGGGGGCCCCACCCGGAAATCACGTGGGCCCCACCCGGAAGTCACGTGGGCCCCACCCGGAAATCACGTGGGCCCCACCCGGAAATCACGTGGGCCCCACCCGGAAATCACGTGGGCCCCACCCGGAAATCACGTGGGCCCCACCCGGAAATCACGTGGGCCCCACCCGGAAATCACGTGGGCCCCACCCGGAAATCACGTGGGCCCCACCCGGAAATCACGTGGGCCCCACCCGGAAATCACGTGGGCCCCACCCGGAAATCACGTAGGCCCCACACGGAAATCACGTGGGCCCCACGGGGAAATCACGTGGGTCCCACCCGGAAATCACGTGGGCCCCACCCGGAAATCACGTGGGCCCCACCCGGAAATCACGTGGGCCCCACCCGGAAATCACGTGGGCCCCACCCGGAAATCACGTGGGCCCCACCCGGAAATCACGTGGGCCCCACCCGGAAATCACGTGGGCCCCACCCGGAAATCACGTGGGCCCCACCCGGAAATCACGTGGGCCCCACCCGGAAATCACGTGGGCCCCACCCGGAAATCACGTGGGCCCCCAGGGGAAATCACGTGGGCCCCCAGGGGAAATCACGTGGGCCCCACCCGGAAATCACGTGGGCCCCACCCGGAAATCACGTGGGCCCCACCCGGAAATCACGTGGGCCCCACGGGGAAATCACGTGGGCCCCACCCGGAAATCACGTGGGCCCCACCCGGAAATCACGTGGGCCCCACCCGGAAATCACGTGGGCCCCACCCGGAAATCACGTGGGCCCCACGGGGAAATCACGTGGGCCCCACCCGGAAATCACATGGGCCCCACCCGGAAATCACGTGGGCCCCACCCGGAAATCATGTGGGCCCCACGGGGAAATCACGTGGGCCCCACCCGGAAATCACGTGGGCCCCACACGGAAATCACGTGGGCCCCACCCGGAAATCACGTAGGCCCCACACGGAAATCACGTGGGCCCCACCCGGAAATCACGTGGGCCCCACGGGGAAATCACGTTGGCCCCACCCGGAAATCACGTGGGCCCCACACGGAAATCACGTGGGCCCCACCCGGAAATCACGTGGGCCCCACTCGGAAATCACGTGGGCCCCACCCGGAAATCACGTGGGCCCCCAGGGGAAATCACGTGGGCCCCACCCGGAAATCACGTGGGCCCCACCCGGAAATCACGTGGGCCCCACGGGGAAATCACGTGGGCCCCACCCAGAAATCACGTGGGCCCCACCCGGAAATCACGTGGGCCCCACACGGAAATCACGTGGGCCCCACCCGGAAATCACGTGGGCCCCACACGGAAATCACGTGGGCCCCACCCGGAAATCACGTGGGCCCCACACGGAAATCACGTGGGCCCCACCCGGAAATCACGTGGGCCCCACCCGGAAATCACGTGGGCCCCACCCGGAAATCACGTGGGCCCCACCCGGAAATCACGTGGGCCCCACGGGGAAATCACGTGGGCCCCACCCGGAAATCACGTGGGCCCCACCCGGAAATCACGTGGGCCCCACCCGGAAGTCACGTGGGCCCCACCCGGAAATCACGTGGGCCCCACCCGGAAATCACGTGGGCCCCACCCGGAAATCACGTGGGCCCCACCCGGAAATCACGTGGGCCCCACCCGGAAATCACGTGGGCCCCACCCGGAAATCACGTGGGCCCCACCCGGAAATCACGTGGGCACCACGGGGAAATCACGTGGGCCCCACCCGGAAATCACGTGGGCCCCACCCGGAAATCACGTGGGCCCCACCCGGAAATCACGTGGGGCCCACCCGGAAATCACGTGGGCCCCACCCGGAAATCACGTGGGCCCCACCCGGAAATCACGTGGGCCCCACCCGGAAATCACGTGGGCCCCACCCGGAAATCACGTGGGCCCCACCCGGAAATCACGTGGGCCCCACCCGGAAATCACGTGGGCCCCACCCGGAAATCACGTGGGCCCCCAGGGGAAATCACGTGGGCCCCACAAGGAAATCACGTGGGCCCCACCCGGAAATCACGTGGGCCCCACCCGGAAATCACGTGGGCCCCACCCGGAAATCACGTGGGCCCCACCCGGAAATCACGTGGGCCCCACCCGGAAATCACGTGGGCCCCACCCGGAAATCACGTGGGCCCCACCCGGAAATCACGTGGGCCCCACCCGGAAATCACGTGGGCCCCACCCGGAAATCACGTGGGCCCCACCCGGAAATCACGTGGGCCCCACCCGGAAATCACGTGGGCCCCACCCGGAAATCACGTGGGCCCCACCCGGAAATCACGTGGGCCCCCAGGGGAAATCACGTGGGCCCCACAAGGAAATCACGTGGGCCCCACCCGGAAATCACGTGGGCCCCACCCGGAAATCACGTGGGCCCCACCCTGAAATCACGTGGGCCCCACCCGGAAATCACGTGGGCCCCACCCGGAAATCACGTGGGCCCCACCCGGAAATCACGTGGGCCCCACCCGGAAATCACGTGGGCCCCACCCGGAAATCACGTGGGCCCCACCCGGAAATCACGTGGGCCCCACCCGGAAATCACGTGGGCCCCACCCGGAAATCACGTGGGCCCCACCCGGAAATCACGTGGGCCCCACCCGGAAATCACGTGGGCCCCACCCGGAAATCAAGTGGGCCCCACCCGGAAATCACGTGGGCCCCACGGGGAAATCACGTGGGCCCCACCCGGAAATCACGTGGGCCCCACCCGGAAATCACGTGGGCCCCACCCTGAAATCACGTGGGCCGCACCCGGAAATCACGTGGGCCCCACCCGGAAATCACGTGGGCCCCCAGGGGAAATCACGTGGGCCCCACCCGGAAATCACGTGGGCCCCACCCGGAAATCACGTGGGCCCCACCCGGAAATCACGTGGGCCCCACCCGGAAATCACGTGGGCCCCACCCGGAAATCACGTGGTCCCCACCCGGAAATCACGTGGGCCCCACCCGGAAATCACGTGGGCCCCACCCGGAAATCACGTGGGCCCCACCCGGAAATCACGTGGGCCCCACCCGGAAATCACGTGGGCCCCACCCGGAAATCACGTGGGCCCCACCCGGAAATCACGTGGGCCCCACCCGGAAATCACGTGGGCCCCACCACCCGGAAATCACGTGGGCCCCACCCGGAAATCACGTGCGCCCCACCCGGAAATCACGTTGGCCCCACCCGGAAATCACGTGGGCCCCACCCGGAAATCACGTGGGCCCCACACGCGGAAATCACGTGGGCCCCACGCGGAAATCACGTGGGCCCCACCCGGAAATCACGTGGGCCCCACCCGGAAATCACGTGGGCCCCACCCGGAAGTCACGTGGGCCCCACCCGGAAATCACGTGGGCCCCACCCGGAAATCACGTGGGCCCCACCCGGAAATCACGTGGGCCCCACCCGGAAATCACGTGGGCCCCACCCGGAAATCACGTGGGCCCCACCCGGAAATCACGTGGGCCCCACCCGGAAATCACGTGGGCACCACGGGGAAATCACGTGGGCCCCACCCGGAAATCACGTGGGCCCCACCCGGAAATCACGTGGGCCCCACCCGGAAATCACGTGGGGCCCACCCGGAAATCACGTGGGCCCCACCCGGAAATCACGTGGGCCCCACGGGGAAATCACGTGGGCCCCACCCGGAAATCACGTGGGCCCCACCCGGAAATCACGTAGGCCCCACACGGAAATCACGTGGGCCCCACGGGGAAATCACGTGGGTCCCACCCGGAAATCACGTGGGCCCCACCCGGAAATCACGTGGGCCCCACCCGGAAATCACGTGGGCCCCACCCGGAAATCACGTGGGCCCCACGGGGAAATCACGTGGGCCCCACCTGGAAATCACGTGGGCCCCACCCGGAAATCACGTGGGCCCCACCCGGAAATCACGTGGGCCCCACCCGGAAATCACGTGGGCCCCACCCGGAAATCACGTGGGCCCCACCCGGAAATCACGTGGGCCCCACCCGGAAATCACGTGGGCCCCACCCGGAAATCACGTGGGCCCCACCCGGAAATCACGTGGGCCCCATCCGGAAATCACGTGGGCCCCACGGGGAAATCACGTGGGCCCCACCCGGAAATCACGTGGGGCCCACCCGGAAATCACGTGGGCCCCACGGGGAAATCACTTGGGCCCCACCCGGAAATCACGTGGGCCCAACCCGGAAATCACGTGGGCCCCACCCGGAAATCACGTGGGCCCCACCCGGAAATCACGTGGGCCCCACCCGGAAATCACGTGGGCCCCCAGGGGAAATCACGTGGGCCCCACCCGGATATCACGTGGGCCCCACCCGGAAATCACGTGGGCCCCACCCGGAAATCACGTGGGCACCACCCGGAAATCACGTGGGCCCCACCCGGAAATCACGTGGGCCCCACCCGGAAATCACGTGGGCCCCCAGGGGAAATCACGTGGGCCCCACCCGGAAATCACGTGGGCCCCACCCGGAATTCACGTGGGCCCCACCCGGAAATCACGTGGGCCCCACGGGGAAATCACATGGGCCCCACCCGGAAATCACGTGGGCCCCACCCGGAAATCACGTGGGCCCCACCCGGAAATCACGTGGGGCCCACCCGGAAATCACGTGGGCCCCACCCGGAAATCACGTGGGCCCCACGGGGAAATCACGTGGGCCCCACCCGGAAATCACGTGGGCCCCACCCGGAAATCACGTAGGCCCCACACGGAAATCACGTGGGCCCCACGGGGAAATCACGTGGGTCCCACCCGGAAATCACGTGGGCCCCACCCGGAAATCACGTGGGACCCACCCGGAAATCACGTGGGCCCCACCCGGAAATCACGTGGGCCCCACCCGGAAATCACGTGGGCCCCACCCGGAAATCACGTGGGCCCCACGGGGAAATCACGTGGGCCCCACCTGGAAATCACGTGGGCCCCACCCGGAAATCACGTGGGCCCCACCCGGAAATCACGTGGGCCCCACCCGGAAATCACGTGGGCCCCACCCGGAAATCACGTGGGCCCCACCCGGAAATCACGTGGGCCCCACCCGGAAATCACGTGGGCCCCACCCGGAAATCACGTGGGCCCCATCCGGAAATCACGTGGGCCCCACGGGGAAATCACGTGGGCCCCACCCGGAAATCACGTGGGGCCCACCCGGAAATCACGTGGGCCCCACGGGGAAATCACTTGGGCCCCACCCGGAAATCACGTGGGCCCAACCCGGAAATCACGTGGGCCCCACCCGGAAATCACGTGGGCCCCACCCGGAAATCACGTGGGCCCCACCCGGAAATCACGTGGGCCCCCAGGGGAAATCACGTGGGCCCCACCCGGATATCACGTGGGCCCCACCCGGAAATCACGTGGGCCCCACCCGGAAATCACGTGGGCCCCACCCGGAAATCACGTGGGCCCCACCCGGAAATCACGTGGGCCCCACCCGGAAATCACGTGGGCCCCCAGGGGAAATCACGTGGGCCCCACCCGGAAATCACGTGGGCCCCACCCGGAAATCACGTGGGCCCCACCCGGAAATCACGTGGGGCCCACCCGGAAATCACGTGGGCCCCACCCGGAAATCACGTGGGCCCCACCCGGAAATCACGTGGGCCCCACCCGGAAATCACGTGGGCCCCACCCGGAAATCACGTGGGCCCCACCCGGAAATCACGTGGGCCCCACCCGGAAATCACGTGGGCCCCACCCGGAAATCACGTGGGCCCCACCCGGAAATCACGTGGGCCCCACCCGGAAATCACGTGGGCCCCACCCGGAAATCACGTGGGCCCCACCCGGAAATCACGTGGGCCCCACCCGGAAATCACGTGGGCCCCACCCGGAAATCACGTGGGCCCCACCCGGAAATCACGTGGGCCCCACCCGGAAATCACGTGGGCCCCACCCGGAAATCACGTGGGCCCCACCCGGAAATCACGTGGGCCCCACCCGGAAATCACGTGGGCCCCACCCGGAAATCACGTGGGCCCCACCCGGAAATCACGTGGGCCCCCAGGGGAAATCACGTGGGCCCCACAAGGAAATCACGTGGGCCCCACCCGGAAATCACGTGGGCCCCACCCGGAAATCACGTGGGCCCCACCCTGAAATCACGTGGGCCCCACGGGGAAATCACGTGGGCCCCACCCGGAAATCACGTGGGGCCCACCCGGAAATCACGTGGGCCCCACCCGGAAATCACGTGGGCCCCACTCG
The DNA here is from genome assembly GCF_042477335.2 of Ovis canadensis. Lineage (NCBI taxonomy): Eukaryota > Metazoa > Chordata > Mammalia > Artiodactyla > Bovidae > Ovis > Ovis canadensis. The sequence continues at coordinate 12,449,089 of NC_091264.1, read as the reverse complement.
GAAATCACGTGGGCCCCACCCGGAAATCACGTGGGCCCCCAAGGGAAATCACGTGGGCCCCACCCGGAAATCACGTGGGCCCCACCCGGAAATCACGTGGGACCCCAGGGGAAATCACGTGGGCCCCACCCGGAAATCACGTGGGCCCCACCCGGAAATCACGTGGGCCCCACCCGGAAATCACGTGGGCCCCACCCGGAAATCACGTGGGCCCCACCCGGAAATCACGTGGGCCCCACCCGGAAATCACGTGGGCCCCACCCGGAAATCACGTGGGCCCCACCCGGAAATCACGTGGGCCCCACCCGGAAATCACGTGGGCCCCACCCGGAAATCACGTGGGCCCCACGGGGAAATCACGTGGGCCCCACCCGGAAATCACGTGGGCCCCACCCGGAAATCACGTGGGCCCCACCCGGAAATCACGTGGGCCCCACCCGGAAATCACGTGGGCCCCACCCGGAAATCACGTGGGCCCCCAGGGGAAATCACGTGGGCCCCACAAGGAAATCACGTGGGCCCCACCCGGAAATCACGTGGGCCCCACCCGGAAATCACGTGGGCCCCACCCTGAAATCACGTGGGCCCCACGGGGAAATCACGTGGGCCCCACCCGGAAATCACGTGGGGCCCACCCGGAAATCACGTGGGCCCCACCCGGAAATCACGTGGGCCCCACTCGGAAATCACGTGGGCCCCACCCGGAAATCACGTGGGCCCCCAAGGGAAATCAGGTGGGCCCCACCCGGAAATCACGTGGGCCCCACCCGGAAATCACGTGGGACCCCAGGGGAAATCACGTGGGCCCCACCCGGAAATCACGTGGGCCCCACCCGGAAATCACGTGGGCCCCACCCGGAAATCACGTGGGCCCCACCCGGAAATCACGTGGGCCCCACCCGGAAATCACGTGGGCCCCACCCGGAAATCACGTGGGCCCCACCCGGAAATCACGTGGGCCCCACCCGGAAATCACGTGGGCCCCACCGTGAAATCACGTGGGCCCCACCCGGAAATCACGTGGGCCCCACCCGGAAATCACGGGGGGCTCACCCGGAAATCACGTGGGCCCCACGGGAAATCACGTGGGCCCCACCCGGAAATCACGTGGGCCCCACCCGGAAATCACGTGGGCCCCACCCGGAAATCACGTGGGCCCCACCCGGAAATCACGTGGGCCCCACCCGGAAATCACGTGGGCCCCACACGGAAATCACGTGGGCCCCACCCGGAAATCACGTGGGCCCCACTCGGAAATCACGTGGGCCCCACCCGGAAATCACGTGGGCCCCCAGGGGAAATCACGTGGGCCCCACCCGGAAATCACGTGGGCCCCACCCGGAAATCACGTGGGCCCCACCCGGAAATCACGTGGGCCCCACCCGGAAATCACGTGGGCCCCACCCGGAAATCACGTGGGCCCCACCCGGAAATCACGTGGGCCCCACCCGGAAATCACGTGGGCCCCACCCGGAAATCACGTGGGCCCCACCCGGAAATCACGTGGGCCCCACCCGGAAATCACGTGGGCCCCACCCGGAAATCACGTGGGCCCCACCCGGAAATCACGTGGGCCCCCAGGGGAAATCACGTGGGCCCCACAAGGAAATCACGTGGGCCCCACCCGGAAATCACGTGGGCCCCACCCGGAAATCACGTGGGCCCCACCCGGAAATCACGTGGGCCCCACCCGGAAATCACGTGGGCCCCACCCGGAAATCACGTGGGCCCCACGGGGAAATCACGTGGGCCCCACCCGGAAATCACGTGGGCCCCACCCGGAAATCACGTGGGCCCCACGGGGAAATCACGTGGGCCCCACCCGGAAATCACGTTGGCCCCACCCGGAAATCACGTGGGCCCCACCCGGAAATCACGTGGGCCCCATGGGGAAATCACGTGGGCCCCACCCGGAAATCACGTGGGCCCCACCCGGAAATCACGTGGGCCCCACCCGGAAATCACGTGGGCCCCACCCGGAAATCACGTGGGCCCCACACGGAAATCACGTGGGCCCCACCCGGAAATCACGTGGGCCCCACTCGGAAATCACGTGGGCCCCACCCGGAAATCACGTGGGCCCCCAGGGGAAATCACGTGGGCCCCACCCGGAAATCACGTGGGCCCCACCCGGAAATCACGTGGGCCCCACCCGGAAATCACGTGGGCCCCACCCGGAAATCACGTGGGCCCCACCCGGAAATCACGTGGGCCCCACCCGGAAATCACGTGGGCCCCACGCGGAAATCACGTGGGCCCCACGGGGAAATCACGTGGGCCCCACCCGGAAATCACGTGGGCCCCACCCGGAAATCACGTGGGCCCCACCCGGAAGTCACGTGGGCCCCACCCGGAAATCACGTGGGCCCCACCCGGAAATCACGTGGGCCCCACCCGGAAATCACGTGGGCCCCACCCGGAAATCACGTGGGCCCCACCCGGAAATCACGTGGGCCCCACCCGGAAATCACGTGGGCCCCACCCGGAAATCACGTGGGCACCACGGGGAAATCACGTGGGCCCCACCCGGAAATCACGTGGGCCCCACCCGGAAATCACGTGGGCCCCACCCGGAAATCACGTGGGGCCCACCCGGAAATCACGTGGGCCCCACCCGGAAATCACGTGGGCCCCACGGGGAAATCACGTGGGCCCCACCCGGAAATCACGTGGGCCCCACCCGGAAATCACGTAGGCCCCACACGGAAATCACGTGGGCCCCACGGGGAAATCACGTGGGTCCCACCCGGAAATCACGTGGGCCCCACCCGGAAATCACGTGGGCCCCACCCGGAAATCACGTGGGCCCCACCCGGAAATCACGTGGGCCCCACCCGGAAATCACGTGGGCCCCACCTGGAAATCACGTGGGCCCCACCCGGAAATCACGTGGGCCCCACCCGGAAATCACGTGGGCCCCACCCGGAAATCACGTGGGCCCCACCCGGAAATCACGTGGGCCCCACCCGGAAATCACGTGGGCCCCACCCGGAAATCACGTGGGCCCCACCCGGAAATCACGTGGGCCCCACCCGGAAATCACGTGGGCCCCATCCGGAAATCACGTGGGCCCCACGGGGAAATCACGTGGGCCCCACCCGGAAATCACGTGGGGCCCACCCGGAAATCACGTGGGCCCCACGGGGAAATCACTTGGGCCCCACCCGGAAATCACGTGGGCCCAACCCGGAAATCACGTGGGCCCCACCCGGAAATCACGTGGGCCCCACCCGGAAATCACGTGGGCCCCACCCGGAAATCACGTGGGCCCCCAGGGGAAATCACGTGGGCCCCACCCGGATATCACGTGGGCCCCACCCGGAAATCACGTGGGCCCCACCCGGAAATCACGTGGGCCCCACCCGGAAATCACGTGGGCCCCACCCGGAAATCACGTGGGCCCCACCCGGAAATCACGTGGGCCCCCAGGGGAAATCACGTGGGCCCCACCCGGAAATCACGTGGGCCCCACCCGGAATTCACGTGGGCCCCACCCGGAAATCACGTGGGCCCCACGGGGAAATCACATGGGCCCCACCCGGAAATCACGTGCGCCCCACCCGGAAATCACGTGGGCCCCACCCGGAAATCACGTGGGGCCCACCCGGAAATCACGTGGGCCCCACCCGGAAATCACGTGGGCCCCACGGGGAAATCACGTGGGCCCCACCCGGAAATCACGTGGGCCCCACCCGGAAATCACGTAGGCCCCACACGGAAATCACGTGGGCCCCACGGGGAAATCACGTGGGTCCCACCCGGAAATCACGTGGGCCCCACCCGGAAATCACGTGGGCCCCACCCGGAAATCACGTGGGCCCCACCCGGAAATCACGTGGGCCCCACCCGGAAATCACGTGGGCCCCACCCGGAAATCACGTGGGCCCCACGGGGAAATCACGTGGGCCCCACCTGGAAATCACGTGGGCCCCACCCGGAAATCACGTGGGCCCCACCCGGAAATCACGTGGGCCCCACCCGGAAATCACGTGGGCCCCACCCGGAAATCACGTGGGCCCCACCCGGAAATCACGTGGGCCCCACCCGGAAATCACGTGGGCCCCACCCGGAAATCACGTGGGCCCCACCCGGAAATCACGTGGGCCCCATCCGGAAATCACGTGGGCCCCACGGGGAAATCACGTGGGCCCCACCCGGAAATCACGTGGGGCCCACCCGGAAATCACGTGGGCCCCACGGGGAAATCACTTGGGCCCCACCCGGAAATCACGTGGGCCCAACCCGGAAATCACGTGGGCCCCACCCGGAAATCACGTGGGCCCCACCCGGAAATCACGTGGGCCCCACCCGGAAATCACGTGGGCCCCCAGGGGAAATCACGTGGGCCCCACCCGGATATCACGTGGGCCCCACCCGGAAATCACGTGGGCCCCACCCGGAAATCACGTGGGCCCCACCCGGAAATCACGTGGGCCCCACCCGGAAATCACGTGGGCCCCACCCGGAAATCACGTGGGCCCCCAGGGGAAATCACGTGGGCCCCACCCGGAAATCACGTGGGCCCCACCCGGAAATCACGTGGGCCCCACCCGGAAATCACGTGGGGCCCACCCGGAAATCACGTGGGCCCCACCCGGAAATCACGTGGGCCCCACCCGGAAATCACGTGGGCCCCACCCGGAAATCACGTGGGCCCCACCCGGAAATCACGTGGGCCCCACCCGGAAATCACGTGGGCCCCACCCGGAAATCACGTGGGCCCCACCCGGAAATCACGTGGGCCCCACCCGGAAATCACGTGGGCCCCACCCGGAAATCACGTGGGCCCCACCCGGAAATCACGTGGGCCCCCAGGGGAAATCACGTGGGCCCCACCCGGAAATCACGTGGGCCCCACCCGGAAATCACGTGGGCCCCACCCGGAAATCACGTGGGCCCCACCCGGAAATCACGTGGGCCCCACCCGGAAATCACGTGGGCCCCACCCGGAAATCACGTGGGCCCCACCCGGAAATCACGTGGGCCCCACCCGGAAATCACGTGGGCCCCACCCGGAAATCACGTGGGCCCCACCCGGAAATCACGTGGGCCCCACCCGGAAATCACCTGGGCCCCACCCGGAAATCACGTGGGCCCCACCCGGAAATCACGTGGGCCCCACCCGGAAATCACGTGGGCCCCCAGGGGAAATCACGTGGGCCCCACAAGGAAATCACGTGGGCCCCACCCGGAAATCACGTGGGCCCCACCAGGAAATCACGTGGGCCCCACCCTGAAATCACGTGGGCCCCACGGGGAAATCACGTGGGCCCCACCCGGAAATCACGTGGGGCCCACCCGGAAATCACGTGGGCCCCACCCGGAAATCACGTGGGCCCCACTCGGAAATCACGTGGGCCCCACCCGGAAATCACGTGGGCCCCCAAGGGAAATCACGTGGGCCCCACCCGGAAATCACGTGGGCCCCACCCGGAAATCACGTGGGACCCCAGGGGAAATCACGTGGGCCCCACCCGGAAATCACGTGGGCCCCACCAGGAAATCACGTGGGCCCCACCCGGAAATCACGTGGGCCCCACCCGGAAATCACGTGGGCCCCACCCGGAAATCACGTGGGCCCCACCCGGAAATCACGTGGGCCCCACCCGGAAATCACGTGGGCCCCACCCGGAAATCACGTGGGCCCCACCCGGAAATCACGTGGGCCCCACCCGGAAATCACGTGGGCCCCACCCGGAAATCACGTGGGCCCCACCCGGAAATCACGTGGGCCCCACCCGGAAATCACGTGGGCCCCACCCGGAAATCACGTGGGCCCCACCCGGAAATCACGTGGGCCCCACCCGGAAATCACGTGGGCCCCACCCGGAAATCACGTGGGCCCCACGGGGAAATCACGTGGGCCCCACCCGGAAATCACGTGGGCCCCACCCGGAAATCACGTGGGCCCCACCCGGAAATCACGTGGGCCCCACCCGGAAATCACGTGGGCCCCACCCGGAAATCACGTGGGCCCCCAGGGGAAATCACGTGGGCCCCACAAGGAAATCACGTGGGCCCCACCCGGAAATCACGTGGGCCCCACCCGGAAATCACGTGGGCCCCACCCTGAAATCACGTGGGCCCCACGGGGAAATCACGTGGGCCCCACCCGGAAATCACGTGGGGCCCACCCGGAAATCACGTGGGCCCCACCCGGAAATCACGTGGGCCCCACTCGGAAATCACGTGGGCCCCACCCGGAAATCACGTGGGCCCCCAAGGGAAATCACGTGGGCCCCACCCGGAAATCACGTGGGCCCCACCCGGAAATCACGTGGGACCCCAGGGGAAATCACGTGGGCCCCACCCGGAAATCACGTGGGCCCCACCCGGAAATCACGTGGGCCCCACCCGGAAATCACGTGGGCCCCACCCGGAAATCACGTGGGCCCCACCCGGAAATCACGTGGGCCCCACCCGGAAATCACGTGGGCCCCACCCGGAAATCACGTGGGCCCCACCCGGAATCACGTGGGCCCCACCCGGAAATCACGTGGGCCCCACCGTGAAATCACGTGGGCCCCACCCGGAAATCACGTGGGCCCCACCCGGAAATCACGGGGGGCTCACCCGGAAATCACGTGGGCCCCACGGGGAAATCACGTGGGCCCCACCCGGAAATCACGTGGGCCCCACCCGGAAATCACGTGGGCCCCACCCGGAAATCACGTGGGCCCCACCCGGAAATCACGTGGGCCCCACCCGGAAATCACGTGGGCCCCACACGGAAATCACGTGGGCCCCACCCGGAAATCACGTGGGCCCCACTCGGAAATCACGTGGGCCCCACCCGGAAATCACGTGGGCCCCCAGGGGAAATCACGTGGGCCCCACCCGGAAATCACGTGGGCCCCACCCGGAAATCACTTGGGCCCCACCCGGAAATCACGTGGGCCCCACCCGGAAATCACGTGGGCCCCACCCGGAAATCACGTGGGCCCCACCCGGAAATCACGTGGGCCCCACCCGGAAATCACGTGGGCCCCACCCGGAAATCACGTGGGCCCCACCCGGAAATCACGTGGGCCCCACCCGGAAATCACGTGGGCCCCACCCGGAAATCACGTGGGCCCCACCCGGAAATCACGTGGGCCCCACCCGGAAATCACGTGGGCCCCCAGGGGAAATCACGTGGGCCCCACAAGGAAATCACGTGGGCCCCACCCGGAAATCACGTGGGCCCCACCCGGAAATCACGTGGGCCACACCCGGAAATCACGTGGGCCCCACGGGGAAATCACGTGGGCCCCACCCGGAAATCACGTGGGCCCCACCCGGAAATCACGTGGGCCCCACCCGGAAATCACGTGGGCCCCACCCGGAAATCACGTGGGCCCCACCCGGAAATCACGTGGGCCCCACCCGGAAATCACGTGGGCCCCACCCGGAAATCACGTGGGCCCCACCCGGAAATCACGTGGGCCCCACCCGGAAATCACGTGGGCCCCACCCGGAAATCACGTGGGCCCCACCCGGAAATCACGTGGGCCCCACCCGGAAATCACGTGGGCCCCACGGGGAAATCACGTGGGCCCCACCCGGAAATCACGTGGGCCCCACCCGGAAATCACGTGGGCCCCACCCGGAAATCACGTGGGCCCCACCCGGAAATCACGTGGGCCCCACCCGGAAATCACGTGGGCCCCCAGGGGAAATCACGTGGGCCCCACAAGGAAATCACGTGGGCCCCACCCGGAAATCACGTGGGCCCCACCCGGAAATCACGTGGGCCCCACCCTGAAATCACGTGGGCCCCACGGGGAAATCACGTGGGCCCCACCCGGAAATCACGTGGGGCCCACCCGGAAATCACGTGGGCCCCACCCGGAAATCACGTGGGCCCCACTCGGAAATCACGTGGGCCCCACCCGGAAATCACGTGGGCCCCCAAGGGAAATCACGTGGGCCCCACCCGGAAATCACGTGGGCCCCACCCGGAAATCACGTGGGACCCCAGGGGAAATCACGTGGGCCCCACCCGGAAATCACGTGGGCCCCACCCGGAAATCACGTGGGCCCCACCCGGAAATCACGTGGGCCCCACCCGGAAATCACGTGGGCCCCACCCGGAAATCACGTGGGCCCCACCCGGAAATCACGTGGGCCCCACCCGGAAATCACGTGGGCCCCACCCGGAAATCACGTGGGCCCCACCGTGAAATCACGTGGGCCCCACCCGGAAATCACGTGGGCCCCACCCGGAAATCACGGGGGGCTCACCCGGAAATCACGTGGGCCCCACGGGGAAATCACGTGGGCCCCACCCGGAAATCACGTGGGCCCCACCCGGAAATCACGTGGGCCCCACCCGGAAATCACGTGGGCCCCACCCGGAAATCACGTGGGCCCCACCCGGAAATCACGTGGGCCCCAGACGGAAATCACGTGGGCCCCACCCGGAAATCACGTGGGCCCCACTCGGAAATCACGTGGGCCCCACCCGGAAATCACGTGGGCCCCCAGGGGAAATCACGTGGGCCCCACCCGGAAATCACGTGGGCCCCACCCGGAAATCACTTGGGCCCCACCCGGAAATCACGTGGGCCCCACCCGGAAATCACGTGGGCCCCACCCGGAAATCACGTGGGCCCCACCCGGAAATCACGTGGGCCCCACCCGGAAATCACGTGGGCCCCACCCGGAAATCACGTGGGCCCCACCCGGAAATCACGTGGGCCCCACCCGGAAATCACGTGGGCCCCACCCGGAAATCACGTGGGCCCCACCCGGAAATCACGTGGGCCCCCAGGGGAAATCACGTGGGCCCCACAAGGAAATCACGTGGGCCCCACCCGGAAATCACGTGGGCCCCACCCGGAAATCACGTGGGCCCCCAGGGGAAATCACTTGGGCCCCACCCGGAAATCACGTGGGCCCCACCCGGAAATCACGTGGGCCCCCAGGGGAAATCACTTGGGCCCCACCCGGAAATCACGTGGGCCCCACCCGGAAATCACGTGGGCCCCACCCGGAAATCACGTGGGCCCCACGGGGAAATCACGTGGGCCCCACCTGGAAATCACGTGGGCCCCACGGGGAAATCACGTGGGTCCCACCCGGAAATCACGTGGGCCCCACCCGGAAATCACGTGGGCCCCACGTGGAAATCACGTGGGCCCCCAGGGGAAATCACGTTTGCCCCACGGGGAAATCACGTGGGCCCCACGGGGAAATCACGTGGGCCCCACGGGGAAATCACGTGGGCCCCACGGGGAAGTCACGTGGGCCCCCAGGGGAAATCACGTGGGCCCCACGGTGAAATCACCTGGGCCCCACGGGGAAATCAGGTGGGCCCCACGGGGAAATCACGTGGGCCCCCAGGGGAAATCACGTGGGCCCCCAGTGGAAATCATGAGGGCCCCACGGGGAAATCACGTGGGCCCCCAGGGGAAAACACGTGGGCCCTACGGGGTAATCACGTGGGCCCCCAGGGGAAATCACGTGGGACCCGAGGGGAAATCACGTGGGCCCCATGGGGAAATCACGTGGGCCCCCAGGGGAAATCACGTGGGCCCCCAGTAGAAATCACGTGGGCCCCACGGGGAAATCACGTGGGCCCCACGGCGAAATCACGTGGGCCCCCAGGGGAAATCACGAGGGCCCCACGGGGTAATCACGAGGGCCCCCAGGGGAAATCACGTGGGCCCCACGGGGAAATCTCATGGGCCCCACGGGGAAATCACGTGGGCCCCACGGGGATATCACGTGGGCCCCCAGGGGAAATCACGTGCGCCCCCAGGGGAAATCACGTGGGCCCCACGGGGAAATCACGTGGGCCCCACGGGGAAATCACGTGGTCCACCAGGGGAAATCACGTGGGCCCCACGGGGAAATCCCGTGGGCCCCCAGGGGAAATCCCGTGGGCCCCCAGGGGAAATCCCGTGGGCCCCCACGGGAAATCACGTGGGCCTCCCGGGCCAATCATGTGGTCACCCTTTGGCTATTCCCCCAGGGGCAATCACGTGGGCACCCTGTGGCAACTTCCCCATGTTGCAATCACGGAGTCCCCTGTGGCAGTCACTTGGGTTACCTGGGGCAATCACGTGTTCTCCTTGGTGCAATCACTTGGCCCCCTGGTGCAATCTCGTGGGCCCCGAGGGGCAATCACTTGGTCCCCATGGGGCAATCACATGGGCCCCTTGTTGCTAATCTCGTGGGCCCCATGGAGCAATCACCTGGGCCCCCTTGGGCACTGTCCACAGGAAAGGTGAGAGGAACCCCATCGTCTTGCCACCACTCCAAGAGTCCCCGAGATGTCTCAGTCCATTCCAGACGAACCTGTTTTCCCTGCACTGACTCAACTTTCACGACGAGGATTGACTCACCACGGTGGCACGTGGGACAGCCCTGTGGGAAACCCTCGTGGGAAAGCCTAGTGGGAAACCCTCGATTCAAAGCCGCAGATCCCTTGATCCACGAGAAGGGAAGCGTGACACTGCTGCTACAGCTAGGGAGAAAAGCTCACATGTATGCCCCCACTATAGACGAGGACTGACTTCCCTGGGGAGACTCCAGAAGTACCCCAAGATCCATGTCAGCCCTGGAGAGGAATCCTCAGGTTCCGGCCCCAACTCCACACAAGGACTTACGCCCCGGCATCGATGGGAGAGGAATCCCGATATTCCCCCTAGCAACTCGCATGGGGACTGGCCTTTCCTGAGGCCACCAGAGAGGGTCCCTGACGTCCCCGTCGTAAGCCGAGAGCACCTGCCACAACTCGAGAAAATCCAGGAAGTTCTCCCCTCCAGGCGAGATTAGGCCCATTTCCACTGAAGCGTCTCAAGGCTAAGCACACCTAACCTCTGGAACTTCCAAACAGTCCTTCACACCCTTGCTGCAAATCAAGAAGTTCCCGGACATTCATGTCTCCACTCGAGAGGAAGCACGAGGGTCCCACCCACATCCAGAGGAGCCCCGTTTCCGCCTCGTAGCTCGAGAGGAGGTATCCTTTCCCTGCTTCTTCGGAAAAGAATTCCCGGAGTTCCGGTCACATCTCAAGAGGAGGCGCTCTCCACAGAAAAGGTGAGAGGAACTCCAGGGTGGTGCCACCATTCCAAGAGTCCCCAGATGTCTCAGTCCATTCCAGAGGAACCTGTTTTCCCTGCACTGCCTCGAATTTCACGCCGAGGATTGACTCACACCATGGTGGCACATGGGACAGCCCTGTGTGAAAGCCTGGTCGGAAAGCCTCCAGTGAAAGCCACCGATCCCTTAATCCACTTGACGGGAAGGCTGACACTGATGCTACAGCTCGGGAGGAAAGCGCTCGTGCATTACCCCAGTCGAGCCGAGGACTGACTCCCCTTTCGATTCTCTAGAAGTACCCCAAGATCCATGTCAGCGCTGGAGAGGAATCCTCAGCTTCCGGCCCCGACTCCACACAAGGTCTTAGGCCCCGGCATCGACGGGAGAGGAATCCCGAGAGGCCCCCTAGCAACTCGCATGGGGACTGGCCTTTCCTGAGGCCACCAGAGCGGGTTCCTGAGGTCCCCGTCGTAAGTCGAGAGCACCTGCCACACTCGAGAAACGCCAGGAGGTTCTCCCCTCCCGGCGAGATGAGGCCCATTTCCGCTGAGGCGTCTCGAGGCTAAGCACACCTAACCTCTGGAACTTCCAAACAGTCCTTCACACCCTTGCTGCAACTCAAGAAGTTTCCCGACATACACGTCTCCACTCGAGAGTAAGCACGTGGGTCCCGCCCCCATCCAGAGGAGCCCCGTTTCCACCTCATAGCTCGAAAGGAGGGAACCTTTCCCTGCTTGGTTGGGAAAGAATTCCCGGCATTCCTGGCATCTCAAGAGGAGGCTCTCTCCAAAAAAAGGCGAGAGGAAGCCCAGGGTCGTGCCTCCATTCCAAGAGTCCCCCAGATGTCTCAGTCGATTCCAGAGGAGCCTGTTTTCCCTGCACTGCCTCGACTTTCACGCCGAGGATCTACTCACACCATCGTGGCACTTGGGACAGTCCTGTGTGAAATCCTCGTGTGAAAGCCTCGAGGGAAAGCCACAGATCCCTTGATCCATGCGACGGGAAGCGTGACTCTGCTGCTACAGCTCAGGAGGAAAGCGCACGTGCATGCCCCCACTCGAGACGAGGACTGTCTCCCCTGGGTAGATTCCAAAAGAACCCCAAGATCCATGTCAGCCCTGGAGAGGAATCCTCAGGGTCCGGCACTGACTCCACACAACGTCTTAGGCCCCGGCATCGACGGGAGAGGAATCCCGAGAGGCCCCCTAGCAACGCGCATGGGGACTGGCCTTTCCTGAGACCACCAGAGCGAGTCCCCGAGGTCCCCATCGTAAGTCGAGAGCACCTGCCGCAGCTTGAGAAAATCCAGGAGGTTCTCCCCTCCAAGCGAGATGAGGCCCATTTCTGCTGAGGCGTCTCAAGGCTAAGCACACCTAACCTCTGGAACTTCCAAAGGGTCCTTCACACCCTTGCTGCAACTCAAGAAGTTCCCCGACATTCCCGTCTCCACTCCAGAGGAAGCACGTGTCCCGCCCACATCCAGAGGAGCCCCGTTTCCACCTCGTAGCTCAAGCGGAGGGATCCTCTCCCTGCCTGTTCGGGAAAGAATTCCCGGTGTTCCCATCGCATCTCAAGAGGAGGTGCTCTCCACAGGAAAGGCGAGAGGATCTCTAGGGTCGTGCCACCATTCCAAGTGTCCCCCAGATGTCTCAGTCCATTCCAGAGTGCCGGGGTCGAGCCCTGGTGGATCCAGGGAATTCGAAGGGTGGACGGCGTTGGCATGGAAAGAGTTGTTTATTTATTAATATAAGATTTGATTAAGAAACTATAGTGTAGTAAGAAGATTAATTGGAGGAAGAGGGCTGAATAGCTTGGTTTACACAGAAGGCCAATAAATTTCCAGACAAGGAATTTGCACCATCTACGTTGGGCCACCGGCGCCCCCTTGAAATCTCAGGGTGCCTCGCCTTAAGTTCCCTTTCGTGTGGGTCTTAACAGCCAGGGCAAGTAAGTAGACCTGGCGAGCCTCCGCGCCCCAGGTGGAGATTCAGCCTGAAGTTAAAGTAAAGAGCAGAGATAGGGAAAGGGAGAGAAGAAGAGAGAGAGAGACACGGGGGGAGCCAGAGTCCCAATAAACCAGGCCGAGAGACTAGTTCAAGAAACTGGTCCGAGAAGCTGGCCCCCTCCTTTATTGTTCAGAAGGCCTTTTATACTTTTGATAAAACACGAAGATCAATGGGTAACCCAAAATTATGTAGCGTTCGCAGCTCAGACTCTTTCTATACATCATTTTGCATACAAAGGTCAGGTGATTTACATTATCTTCTGGCCAAGAGGCTTGTTAACACTTTTTGGCTCTCTTCCTTAATGAATGTTAATTTTGTTTCCCCTGAAGTGGTTTTCTTTAATCTACATCTTCTTAAAGCGTTAAAGGTACATTTCTAGAACAAAGGTGCAGTGGGTTATAACAAAGAAGGTACTTAACTCAAAGAGCTAATGTTGCTAATACAAGGTCTACTACTTGTTTTTCTATATACCAACTATATCTAAAAATATAGGATATGAAAATTTGGCAGCAAGCATTGACTCAACAAATGAAACCTTTAATCAGTCCTATTCTAAAGATTTTGACTCCTCGGAAGCCCCTACATTCCTTGGATGTTTTAAGCTTCCTGTGCCTCCTGCAGTCAGGAGGCCTCAAACAATTACACACGCAGCTGTATGAGTCCTGCAGGCAGGCTAGAAAGCCATCAGAGGGTCTTTTGGATTGAAACACTCTTTCAAATGCAGAAGACTAAAGCCTTGACTTTTTCCAGAAAATGTCAGAAGAGTAGAAATGCAGAGCACAAAAACCGGCAGATTTTTGTTGGGGTACATGCATAGGAATTTCCAGAGGGGTCCCTGAAGTCTGAGCACGCCTTGCGTATGTGAGCGTCCTTCCTCATAAACTTGTCACGGGCAGGATTCCTCACACTGGCTCCCGGCACCAGAGGAACCTGTTTTCCCTGCACTGCCTCGACTTTCACGCCGAGGATCGACTAACACCATGGTGGCACGTGGGTGAGCCCTGTGGGAAAGACTCGTGGGAAAGCCTCTAGGGAAAGCCATAGATCCCTTGATCCACGTGATGGGAAGCGTGACACTGCTACTACAGCTCGGGAGGAAAGCTAACGTGCATGCCCCCACTCGAGACGAGGACTGACTCAACTGGGGAGACTCCAGAAGTACCCCAAGATCCATGTCAGCACTGGAGAGGAATCTTCAGGTTCCGGAACCGACTCCACACAAGGTCTTAGGCCCCGGCATCGACGGGAGAGGAATCCCGAGAGGTCCCCTAGGAACTCGCATGGGGACTGGCCTTTCCTGAGGCCACCAGAGCGGGTCCCTGAAGTCCCTGTCTTAAGTGGAGAGCACCTGTTGCAACTCGAGAAAATCCAGGAGGTTCTCCCCTAAAGGCGAGATGAAACCCATTTCCGCTGAGGCGTATCGAGGCTAATCACACCTACCCTCTGGGAATTGCAAAGGGGCCTGTACACCCTTGCTGCAACTCAAGAAGTTCCCCGACATACCCGTCTCCACTCAAGAGGAAACACGATGGTCCCGCCCACATCGAGAGAGGTCCCGTTTCTGCCTTGTAGCTCGAGATGAGGGATCCTTTCCCTGCTGGGTCGGGAATGAATTCCCAGCGTTCCCGTCGCATCTCAAGAGGAGGTGCTCTCCACAGGAAAGGCGAGAGGAACTCCAGGGTCGTGCCGCAATTCCAAGAGGCCCCCAGATGTCTCAGTCCATTCCAGAGGAACGTGTTTTCTCTGAACGGCCTCGACTTTCACGCCAAGGATTGACTCACACCACGGTGTCACGTGGAACAGCCCTGTGGGAAAGCCTCGCGGGAAAGCAACAGATCCCCTGATCCATGCGACGGGAAGCGTGACACTGCTGCTACAGCTCGGAGGAAGGAGCAGGTGCATGCCCCACTCGAGACGAGGACTGACTCCCCTGTGGATTCTACAGAAGTAAGCCATGATCCATGTCAGCCAGGGAGTGGAAACCTCACATTCCAGCCCTGACTCCGCACAAGGGGTTAGGCCCCGGCATCGACGGGAGAGGAATCCCGAGAGGCCCCCAAGGATCTCTCATGGGGACTGGTCTTTCATGAGGCCACCAGAGCGGGTCCCTTATGACCCCATCCTAAGTCGAGAGCACCTGCTGCAACTTGAGAAAATCCAGGAGGTTCTCCCGTCCAGGCGAGATGAGGCCCATTTCCTCTGAGGCGTCTCTAGGTTAATCACATCTAACCTCTGGAACTTCGAAAGGGTCCTTAACACCCTTGATGCAACTCAAGAAGTTCCCCGACATACCCGTCTCCAATCGAGAGGAAGTAAGAGGGTCACGTCCACATCCAGAGGAGCCCCGTTTCTGCCTGGTAGATCGAGATGAGGGATCCTTTCCCTTCTTGGTCGGGAAAGAATTTCCGGCGTTCCCGTCGCATCTCAAGAGGAGGCGCTCTCCACAGGAAAGGCGAGAGGAACTCCAGGGTCGTGCCACCATTCCAAGAGTCCACCAGATGTGTCAGTCCAATCCAGAGGAACCTGTTTTCCTTGCATTGCCTCGACTTTCAGGTCGAGGATCGACTCACACGACGGTGGCACGTGGGACAGCCCTGTGGGAAAGCCTCGTGGGAAAGCCTCGTGGGAAAGCCTCGAGGGAAAGCCACAGATCCCTTGATCGACACCACAGAAAGCGGGACACTGCTGCTACCACTCGGGAGGAAAGCGCACGTGCATGACCCCACTCGAGACGAGGACTGACTCCCCTCGGGAGACTCCAGAAGTACCCCAAGAACCATGTCATCCCTGGAGAGGAATCCTCGGGTTCCGGTCCCGACTCCACACAAGGTCTTAGACACCGGCATCGACGGGAGAGGAATCCCGAGAGGCCAACGAGGAACTCGCATGGGGACTGGCCTTTCCTGAGGCCACCAGAGCGGGTCCCTGAGGTCCCCGTCGTAAGTCGAGAGCACCTGCCGCAACTCGAGAAAATCCAGGAGGTTTTGCCCTCCAGGCGAGATGAGGCCCATTTCCGCTGAGGCTTCTCGAGGCTAATCACATCTAACCACTGGAACTTGCAAAGGGTCCTTCACACCCTTGCTGCAAGTCCAGAAGTTCCCCGACATACCCGTGTCCACTCGAGAGGTAGCACGAGGGTCCCGCACACATCCAGGGGAGCCCCGTTTCCGCCTCCTAGCTCGAGATGAGGGATCCTTTCCCTGTTTCGTACGGAAAGAATTCCCGGCGTTCCCGTCGCATCTCAAGAGGAGGCGCTCTCAACAGGAAAGGCGAGAGGAACTCCAGGGTCGTGCCACCATTCCAAGAGTCCCCCAGATGTGTCAGTCCATTCCAGAGGAACCTGTTTTCCTTGCACTGCCTTGACGTTCAAGCCGAGGATCGACTCCCACCACGTGTGCACGTGGGACAGCCCTGTGGGAAAGCCTCGTGGGAAAGACTCGAGGGAAAACCATAGATCCTTTGATCCACGCGGCGGACTGCGAAACACTGCTGCTACCTCTCTGGAGGAAAGCGCAAGTGCATGCCCGCATTCAAGACGAGGACTGACTCCCCTGGGGAGACTCCAGAAGTAGCCCAAGATCCATGTCAGCACTGGAGAGGAATCCTCAGGTTCCGGCCCCGACTCCACACAAGGTCTTAGGCCCCGGCATCGACGGGAGGGGAATCCCGAGAGGCCCCCGAGGAACTCGCATGGGGACTGGCCTTTCCTGAGGCCACCAGAGCGGGGCCCTGAGGTCCCCGTCGTAAGTCGAGAGCACCTGCCGCAACTCGAGAAAATCCAGGAGGTTTTGCCCTCCAGGCGAGATGAGGCCCATTTCCGCTGAGGCTTCTCGAGGCTAATCACATCTAACTACTGGAACTTCCAAAGGGTCCTTCACACCCTTGCTGCAAGTCCAGAAGTTCCCCGACATACCCGTGTCCACTCGAGAGGTAGCACGAGGGTCCCGCACACATCCAGGGGAGCCCCGTTTTCGCCTCCTAGCTCGAGATGAGGGATCCTTTCCCTGTTTCGTAGGGAAAGAATTCCCGGCGTTCCAGTCGCATCTCAAGAGGGGGCGCTCTCTACAGGAAAGGCGAGAGGAACTCCAGGGTCGTGCCACCATTCCAAGAGTCCCCCAGATGTGTCAGTCCATTCCAGAGGAACCTGTTTTCCCTGCACTGCCTTGACGTTCAAGCCGAGGATCGACTCCCACCACGTGTGCACGTGGGACAGCCCTGTGGGAAAGCCTCGTGGGAAAGCCTCGTGGGAAAGACTGGAGGGAAAACCATAGATCCTTTGATCCACGCGGCGGACTGCGTGACACTGCTGCTACCGCTCTGGAGGAAAGCGCAAGTGCATGCCCGCATTCGAGACGAGGACTGACTCCCCTGGGGAGACTCCAGATGTACCCCAAGATCCATGTCAGCACTGGAGAGGAATCCTCAGGTTCCGGCCCCGACTCCACACTAGGTCATAGTCCCCGGCATCGACGGGAGAGGAATCCCGAGAGGCCCCCGAGGAACTCGCATGGGGACTTGCCTTTCCTGAGGCCACCAGAGCGGGTCCCTGAGGTCCCCGTCGTAAGTCGAGAGCACCTGCCGCAACTCGAGAAAATCCAGGAGGTTTTGCCCTCCAGGCGAGACGAGGCGCATTTCCGCTGAGGCTTCTCGAGGCTAATCACATCTAACCACTGGAACTTACAAAGGGTCCTTCACACCCTTGCTGCAAGTCCAGAAGTTCCCCGACATACCCGTCTCCACTCGAGAGGAAGCACGTGGGGTCCCGCACACATCCAGGGGAGCCCAGTTTCCGCCTCCTAGCTCGAGATGAGGGATCCTTTCCCTGTTTCGTAGGGAAAGAATTCCCGGCGTTCCCGTCGCATCTCAAGAGCAGGCGCTCTCCAAAGGAAAGGCGGGAGGAACTCCAGGGTCGTGCCACCATTCCAAGAGTCCCCCAGATGTGTCAGTCCATTCCAGAGGAACCTGTTTTCCCTGCACTGCCTTGACGTTCAAGCCGAGGATCGACTCCCACCACGTGTGCACGTGGGACAGCCCTGTGGGAAAGCCTCGTGGGAAAGACTCGAGGGAAAACCATAGATCCTTTGATCCACGCGGCGGACTGCGTGACACTGCTGCTACCGCTCTGGAGGAAAGCGCAAGTGCATGCCTGCATTCGAGACAAGGACTGACTCCCCTGGGGAGACTCCAGAAATAGCCCAAGATCCATGTCAGCACTGGAGAGGAATCCTCAGGTTCCGGCCCCGACTCTACACAAGGCCTTAGGCCCCGGCATCGACGGGAGAGGAATCCCGAGAGGCCCACGAGGAACTCGCATGGGGACTGGCCTTTCCTGAGGCCACCAGAGCGGGTCCCTGAGGTCCCCGTCGTAAGTCGAGAGCACCTGCCGCAACTCGAGAAAATCCAGGAGGTTTTGCCCTCCAGGCGAGATGAGGCCCATTTCCGCTGAGGCTTCTCGAGGCTAATCACATCTAACCACTGGAACTTCCAAAGGGTCCTTCACACCCTTGCTGCAACTCAAGAAGTTCCCCGACATACCCGTGTCCACTCGAGAGGAAGCACGAGGGTCCCGCACACATCCAGGGGAGCCCCGTTTCCGCCTCCTAGCTAGAGATGAGGGATCCTTTCCCTGTTTCGTACGGGAAGAATTCCCGGCGTTCCCGTCGCATCTCAAGAGGAGGCGCTCTCCACAGGAAAGGCGAGAGGAACCCCAGGGTCGTGCCACCATTCCAAGAGTCCCCCAGATGTGTCAGTCCATTCCAGAGGAACCTGTTTTCCCTGCACTGCCTTGACGTTCAAGCCGAGGATCGACTCCCACCACGTGTGCACGTGGGACAGCCCTGTGGGAAAGCCTCGTGGGAAAGCCTCGTGGGAAAGACTCGAGGGAAAACCATAGATCCTTTGATCCACGCGGCGGACTGCGTGACACTGCTGCTACCGCTCTGGAGGAAAGCGCAAGTGCATGCCCGCATTCGAGACGAGGACTGACTCCCCTGGGGAGACTCCAGATGTACCCCAAGATCCATGTCAGCACTGGAGAGGAATCCTCAGGTTCCGGCCCCGACTCCACACAAGGTCATAGTCCCCGGCATCGACGGGAGAGGAATCCCGAGAGGCCCCGGAGGAACCCGCATGGGGACTTGCCTTTCCTGAGGCCACCAGAGCGGGTCCCTGAGGTCCCCGTCGTAAGTCGAGAGCACCTGCCGCAACTCGAGAAAATCCAGGAGGTTTTGCCCTCCAGGCGAGACGAGGCCCATTTCCGCTGAGGCTTCTCGAGGCTAATCACATCTAACAACTGGAACTTACAAAGGGTCCTTCACACCCTTGCTGCAAGTCCAGAAGTTCCCCGACATACCCGTGTCCATTCGAGAGGAAGCACGAGGGTCCCGCACACATCCAGGGGAGCCCCGTTTCCGCCTCCTAGCTCGAGATGAGGGATCCTTTCCCTGTTTCGTAACCCGGAAATCACGTGGGCCCCACCCGGAAATCACGTGGGCCCCACCCGGAAATCACGTGGGCCCCACGGGGAAATCACGTGGGCCCCACCCGGAAATCACGTGGGCCCCACCCGGAAATCACGTGGGCCCCACCCGGAAATCACGTGGGCCCCACCCGGAAATCACGTGGGCCCCACCCTGAAATCACGTGGGCCCCACCCGGAAATCACGTGGGTCCCACCCGGAAATCACGTGGGGCCCACCCGGAAATCACGTGGGCCCCACGGGGAAATCACGTGGGCCCCACCCGGAAATCACGTGGGCCCCACCCGGAAATCACGTGGGCCCCACCCGGAAATCACGTGGGCCCCACCCGGAAATCACGTGGGCCCCACCCTGAAATCACGTGGGCCCCACCCGGAAATCACGTGGGTCCCACCCGGAAATCACGTGGGGCCCACACGGAAATCACGTGGGCCCCACGGGGAAATCACGTGGGCCCCACCCGGAAATCACGTGGGCCCCACCCGGAAATCACGTGGGCCCCACCCGGAAATCACGTGGGCCCCACCCGGAAATCACGTGGGCCCCACCCTGAAATCACGTGGGCCCCACCCGGAAATCACGTGGGCCCCACCCGGAAATCACGTGGGCCCCACCCGGAAATCACGTGGGCCCCACGGGGAAATCACGTGGGCCCCACCCGGAAATCACGTGGGCCCCACCCGGAAATCACGTGGGCCCCACCCGGAAATCACGTGGGCCCCACCCGGAAATCACGTGGGCCCCACGGGGAAATCACGTGGGCCCCACCCCGAAATCACGTGGGGCCCACCCGGAAATCACGTGGGCCCCACCCGGAAATCACGTGGGCCCCACCCGGAAATCACGTGGGCCCCACCCGGAAATCACGTGGGCCCCACCCGGAAATCACGTGGGCCCCACCCGGAAATCACGTGGGGCCCACCCGGAAATCACGTGGGCCCCACGGGGAAATCACGTGGGCCCCACCCGGAAATCACGTGGGACCCACCCGGAAATCACGTGGGCCCCACCCGGAAATCACGTGGGCCCCACCCGGAAATCACGTGGGCCCCACCCGGAAATCACGTGGGCCCCACCCGGAAATCACGTGGGCCCCACCCGGAAATAACGTGGGCCCCCAGGGGAAATCACGTGGGCCCCACCCGGAAATCACGTGGGCCCCACCCGGAAATCACGTGGGCCCCACCCGGAAATCACGTGGGCCCCACGGGGAAATCACGTGGGCCCCACCCCGAAATCACGTGGGCCCCACCCGGAAATCACGTGGGCCCCACCCGGAAATCACGTGGGCCCCACCCGGAAATCACGTGGGCCCCACCCGGAAATCACGTGGGCCCCACCCGGAAATCACGTGGGCCCCACCCGGAAATCACGTGGGGCCCACCCGGAAATCACGTGGGCCCCACGGTGAAATCACGTGGGCCCCACCCGGAAATCACGTGGGACCCACCCGGAAATCACGTGGGACCCACCCGGAAATCACGTGGGCCCCACCCGGAAATCACGTGGGCCCCACCCGGAAATCACGTGGGCCCCACCCGGAAATCACGTGGGCCCCACCCGGAAATCACGTGGGCCCCCAGGGGAAATCACGTGGGCCCCCAGGGGAAATCACGTGGGCCCCACCCGGAAATCACGTGGGCCCCACCCGGAAATCACGTGGGCCCCACCCGGAAATCACGTGGGCCCCACCCGGAAATCACGTGGGCCCCACCCGGAAATCACGTGGGCCCCACCCGGAAATCACGTGGGCCCCACCCGGAAATCACGTGGGCCCCACCCGGAAATCACGTGGGCCCCACCCGGAAATCACGTGGGCCCCACGGGGAAATCACGTGGGCCCCACGGGGTAATCACGTGGGCCCCACGGGGAAATCACGTGGGCCCCACCCGGAAATCACGTGGGCCCCACCCGGAAATCACGTGGGCCCCACCCGGAAATCACGTGGGCCCCACCCGGAAATCACGTGGGCCCCCAGGGGAAATCACGTGGGCCCCACCCGGAAATCACGTGGGCCCCACCCGGAAATCACGTGGGCCCCACCCGGAAATCACGTGGGCCCCACGGGGAAATCACGTGGGCCCCACCCGGAAATCACGTGGGCCCCACCCGGAAATCACGTGGGCCCCACCCGGAAATCACGTGGGCCCCACCCGGAAATCACGTGGGCCCCACCCAGAAATCACGTGGGCCCCACCCGGAAATCACGTGGGGCCCACCCAGAAATCACGTGGGCCCCACGGGGAAATCACGTGGGCCCCACCCGGAAATCACGTGGGCCCCACCCGGAAATCACGTGGGCCCCACCCGGAAATCACGTGGGCCCCACCCGGAAATCACGTGGGCCCCACCCGGAAATCACGTGGGCCCCACCCGGAAATCACGTGGGCACCACGGGGAAATCACGTGGGCCCCACCCGGAAATCACGTGGGCCCCACCCGGAAATCACGTGGGCCCCACCCGGAAATCACGTGGGGCCCACCCGGAAATCACGTGGGCCCCACCCGGAAATCACGTGGGCCCCACGGGGAAATCACGTGGGCCCCACCCGGAAATCACGTGGGCCCCACCCGGAAATCACGTAGGCCCCACACGGAAATCACGTGGGCCCCACGGGGAAATCACGTGGGTCCCACCCGGAAATCACGTGGGCCCCACCCGGAAATCACGTGGGCCCCACCCGGAAATCACGTGGGCCCCACCCGGAAATCACGTGGGCCCCACCCGGAAATCACGTGGGCCCCACCCGGAAATCACGTGGGCCCCACGGGGAAATCACGTGGGCCCCACCCGGAAATCACGTGGGCCCCACCCGGAAATCACGTGGGCCCCACCCGGAAATCACGTGGGCCCCACCCGGAAATCACGTGGGCCCCACCCGGAAATCACGTTGGCCCCACCCGGAAATCACGTGGGCCCCACCCGGAAATCACGTGGGCCCCACCCGGAAATCACGTGGCCCCACCCGGAAATCACGTGGGCCCCACCCGGAAATCACGTGGGCCCCCAGGGGAAATCACGTGGGCCCCACCCGGAAATCACGTGGGCCCCACCCGGAAATCACGTGGGCCCCACCCGGAAATCACGTGGGCCCGACGGGGAAATCACGTGGGCCCCACCCGGAAATCACGTGGGCCCCACCCGGAAATCACGTGGGCCCCACCCGGAAATCACGTGGGCCCCACCCGGAAATCACGTGGGCCCCACCCGGAAATCACGTGGGCCCCACCCGGAAATCACGTGGGCCCCACCCGGAAATCACGTGGGCCCCACCCGGAAATCACGTGGGCCCCACCCGGAAATCACGTGGGCCCCACCCGGAAATCACGTGGGCCCCACCCGGAAATCACGTGGGCCCCACCCGGAAATCACGTGGGCCCCACCCGGAAATCACGTGGGCCCCACCCGGAAATCACGTGGGCCCCACCCGGAAATCACGTGGGCCCCACCCGGAAATCACGTGGGCCCCACCCGGAAATCCCGTGGGCCCCACTCGGAAATCACGTGGGCCCCACGGGGAAATCACGTGGGCCCCACCCGGAAATCACGTGGGCCCCACCCGGAAATCACGTGGGCCCCACCCGGAAATCACGTGGGCCCCCAGGGGAAATCACGTGGGCCCCACCCGGAAATCACGTGGGCCCCACTCGGAAATCACGTGGGCCCCACGGGGAAATCACGTGGGCCCCACCCGGAAATCACGTGGGCCCCACCCGGAAATCACGTGGGCCCCACGGGGAAATCACGTGGGCCCCACCCGGAAATCACGTGGGCCCCACCCGGAAATCACGTGGGCCCCACCCGGAAATCACGTGGGCCCCACGGGGAAATCACGTGGGCCCCACCCTGAAATCACGTGGGCCCCACGGGGAAATCACGTGGGCCCCACCCGGAAATCACGTGGGGCCCACCCGGAAATCACGTGGGCCCCACCCGGAAATCACGTGGGCCCCACTCGGAAATCACGTGGGCCCCACCCGGAAATCACGTGGGCCCCCAAGGGAAATCACGTGGGCCCCACCCGGAAATCACGTGGGCCCCACCCGGAAATCACGTGGGACCCCAGGGGAAATCACGTGGGCCCCACCCGGAAATCACGTGGGCCCCACCCGGAAATCACGTGGGCCCCACCCGGAAATCACGTGGGCCCCACCCGGAAATCACGTGGGCCCCACCCGGAAATCACGTGGGCCCCACCCGGAAATCACGTGGGCCCCACCCGGAAATCACGTGGGCCCCACCCGGAAATCACGTGGGCCCCACCCGGAAATCACGTGGGCCCCACCGTGAAATCACGTGGGCCCCACCCGGAAATCACGTGGGCCCCACCCGGAAATCACGGGGGGCTCACCCGGAAATCACGTGGGCCCCACGGGGAAATCACGTGGGCCCCACCCGGAAATCACGTGGGCCCCACCCGGAAATCACGTGGGCCCCACCCGGAAATCACGTGGGCCCCACCCGGAAATCACGTGGGCCCCACCCGGAAATCACGTGGGCCCCACACGGAAATCACGTGGGCCCCACCCGGAAATCACGTGGGCCCCACTCGGAAATCACGTGGGCCCCACCCGGAAATCACGTGGGCCCCCAGGGGAAATCACGTGGGCCCCACCCGGAAATCACGTGGGCCCCACCCGGAAATCACGTGGGCCCCACCCGGAAATCACGTGGGCCCCACCCGGAAATCACGTGGGCCCCACCCGGAAATCACGTGGGCCCCACCCGGAAATCACGTGGGCCCCACCCGGAAATCACGTGGGCCCCACCCGGAAATCACGTGGGCCCCACCCGGAAATCACGTGGGCCCCACCCGGAAATCACGTGGGCCCCACCCGGAAATCACGTGGGCCCCCAGGGGAAATCACGTGGGCCCCACAAGGAAATCACGTGGGCCCCACCCGGAAATCACGTGGGCCCCACCCGGAAATCACGTGGGCCACACCCGGAAATCACGTGGGCCCCACGGGGAAATCACGTGGGCCCCACCCGGAAATCACGTGGGCCCCACCCGGAAATCACGTGGGCCCCACCCGGAAATCACGTGGGCCCCACCCGGAAATCACGTGGGCCCCACCCGGAAATCACGTGGGCCCCACGGGGAAATCACGTGGGCCCCACCCGGAAATCACGTGGGCCCCACCCGGAAATCACGTGGGCCCCACCCGGAAATCATGTGGGCCCCACGGGGAAATCACGTGGGCCCCACCCGGAAATCACGTGGGCCCCACACGGAAATCACGTGGGCCCCACCCGGAAATCACGTAGGCCCCACACGGAAATCACGTGGGCCCCACCCGGAAATCACGTGGGCCCCACGGGGAAATCACGTGGGCCCCACCCGGAAATCACGTGGGCCCCACCCGGAAATCACGTGGGCCCCACGGGGAAATCACGTGGGCCCCACCCGGAAATCACGTGGGCCCCACCCGGAAATCACGTGGGCCCCACACGGAAATCACGTGGGCCCCACCCGGAAATCACGTGGGCCCCACACGGAAATCACGTGGGCCCCACCCGGAAATCACGTGGGCCCCACCCGGAAATCACGTGGGCCCCACCCGGAAATCACGTGGGCCCCACCCGGAAATCACGTGGGCCCCACCCGGAAATCACGTGGGCCCCACCCGGAAATCACGTGGGCCCCACGGGGAAATCACGTGGGCCCCACCCGGAAATCACGGGGGCCCCACCCGGAAATCACGTGGGCCCCACCCGGAAGTCACGTGGGCCCCACCCGGAAATCACGTGGGCCCCACCCGGAAATCACGTGGGCCCCACCCGGAAATCACGTGGGCCCCACCCGGAAATCACGTGGGCCCCACCCGGAAATCACGTGGGCCCCACCCGGAAATCACGTGGGACCCACCCGGAAATCACGTGGGCACCACGGGGAAATCACGTGGGCCCCACCCGGAAATCACGTGGGCCCCACCCGGAAATCACGTGGGCCCCACCCGGAAATCACGTGGGGCCCACCCGGAAATCACGTGGGCCCCACCCGGAAATCACGTGGGCCCCACGGGGAAATCACGTGGGCCCCACCCGGAAATCACGTGGGCCCCACCCGGAAATCACGTAGGCCCCACACGGAAATCACGTGGGCCCCACGGGGAAATCACGTGGGTCCCACCCGGAAATCACGTGGGCCCCACCCGGAAATCACGTGGGCCCCACCCGGAAATCACGTGGGCCCCACCCGGAAATCACGTGGGCCCCACCCGGAAATCACGTGGGCCCCACCCGGAAATCACGTGGGCCCCACCCGGAAATCACGTGGGCCCCACCCGGAAATCACGTGGGCCCCACCCGGAAATCACGTGGGCCCCACCCGGAAATCACGTGGGCCCCACCCGGAAATCACGTGGGCCCCCAGGGGAAATCACGTGGGCCCCCAGGGGAAATCACGTGGGCCCCACCCGGAAATCACGTGGGCCCCACCCGGAAATCACGTGGGCCCCACCCGGAAATCACGTGGGCCCCACGGGGAAATCACGTGGGCCCCACCCGGAAATCACGTGGGCCCCACCCGGAAATCACGTGGGCCCCACCCGGAAATCACGTGGGCCCCACCCGGAAATCACGTGGGCCCCACGGGGAAATCACGTGGGCCCCACCCGGAAATCACATGGGCCCCACCCGGAAATCACGTGGGCCCCACCCGGAAATCATGTGGGCCCCACGGGGAAATCACGTGGGCCCCACCCGGAAATCACGTGGGCCCCACACGGAAATCACGTGGGCCCCACCCGGAAATCACGTAGGCCCCACACGGAAATCACGTGGGCCCCACCCGGAAATCACGTGGGCCCCACGGGGAAATCACGTTGGCCCCACCCGGAAATCACGTGGGCCCCACACGGAAATCACGTGGGCCCCACCCGGAAATCACGTGGGCCCCACTCGGAAATCACGTGGGCCCCACCCGGAAATCACGTGGGCCCCCAGGGGAAATCACGTGGGCCCCACCCGGAAATCACGTGGGCCCCACCCGGAAATCACGTGGGCCCCACGGGGAAATCACGTGGGCCCCACCCAGAAATCACGTGGGCCCCACCCGGAAATCACGTGGGCCCCACACGGAAATCACGTGGGCCCCACCCGGAAATCACGTGGGCCCCACACGGAAATCACGTGGGCCCCACCCGGAAATCACGTGGGCCCCACACGGAAATCACGTGGGCCCCACCCGGAAATCACGTGGGCCCCACCCGGAAATCACGTGGGCCCCACCCGGAAATCACGTGGGCCCCACCCGGAAATCACGTGGGCCCCACGGGGAAATCACGTGGGCCCCACCCGGAAATCACGTGGGCCCCACCCGGAAATCACGTGGGCCCCACCCGGAAGTCACGTGGGCCCCACCCGGAAATCACGTGGGCCCCACCCGGAAATCACGTGGGCCCCACCCGGAAATCACGTGGGCCCCACCCGGAAATCACGTGGGCCCCACCCGGAAATCACGTGGGCCCCACCCGGAAATCACGTGGGCCCCACCCGGAAATCACGTGGGCACCACGGGGAAATCACGTGGGCCCCACCCGGAAATCACGTGGGCCCCACCCGGAAATCACGTGGGCCCCACCCGGAAATCACGTGGGGCCCACCCGGAAATCACGTGGGCCCCACCCGGAAATCACGTGGGCCCCACCCGGAAATCACGTGGGCCCCACCCGGAAATCACGTGGGCCCCACCCGGAAATCACGTGGGCCCCACCCGGAAATCACGTGGGCCCCACCCGGAAATCACGTGGGCCCCACCCGGAAATCACGTGGGCCCCCAGGGGAAATCACGTGGGCCCCACAAGGAAATCACGTGGGCCCCACCCGGAAATCACGTGGGCCCCACCCGGAAATCACGTGGGCCCCACCCGGAAATCACGTGGGCCCCACCCGGAAATCACGTGGGCCCCACCCGGAAATCACGTGGGCCCCACCCGGAAATCACGTGGGCCCCACCCGGAAATCACGTGGGCCCCACCCAGAAATCACGTGGGCCCCACCCGGAAATCACGTGGGCCCCACCCGGAAATCACGTGGGCCCCACCCGGAAATCACGTGGGCCCCACCCGGAAATCACGTGGGCCCCACCCGGAAATCACGTGGGCCCCACCCGGAAATCACGTGGGCCCCCAGGGGAAATCACGTGGGCCCCACAAGGAAATCACGTGGGCCCCACCCGGAAATCACGTGGGCCCCACCCGGAAATCACGTGGGCCCCACCCTGAAATCACGTGGGCCCCACGGGTAAATCACGTGGGCCCCACCCGGAAATCACGTGGGGCCCACCCGGAAATCACGTGGGCCCCACCCGGAAATCACGTGGGCCCCACTCGGAAATCACGTGGGCCCCACCCGGAAATCACGTGGGCCCCCAAGGGAAATCCCGTGGGCCCCACCCGGAAATCACGTGGGCCCCACCCGGAAATCACGTGGGACCCCAGGGGAAATCACGTGGGCCCCACCCGGAAATCACGTGGGCCCCACCCGGAAATCACGTGGGCCCCACCCGGAAATCACGTGGGCCCCACCCGGAAATCACGTGGGCCCCACCCGGAAATCACGTGGGCCCCACCCGGAAATCACGTGGGCCCCACCCGGAAATCACGTGGGCCCCACCCGGAAATCACGTGGGCCCCACCCGGAAATCACGTGGGCCCCACGGGGAAATCACGTGGGCCCCACCTGGAAATCACGTGGGCCCCACCCGGAAATCACGTGGGCCCCACCCGGAAATCACGTGGGCCCCACCCGGAAATCACGTGGGCCCCACCCGGAAATCACGTGGGCCCCACCCGGAAATCACGTGGGCCCCACCCGGAAATCACGTGGGCCCCACCCGGAAATCACGTGGGCCCCACCCGGAAATCACGTGGGCCCCACCCGGAAATCAAGTGGGCCCCACCCGGAAATCACGTGGGCCCCACGGGGAAATCACGTGGGCCCCACCCGGAAATCACGTGGGCCCCACCCGGAAATCACGTGGGCCCCACCCTGAAATCACGTGGGCCGCACCCGGAAATCACGTGGGCCCCACCCGGAAATCACGTGGGCCCCCAGGGGAAATCACGTGGGCCCCACCCGGAAATCACGTGGGCCCCACCCGGAAATCACGTGGGCCCCACCCGGAAATCACGTGGGCCCGACGGGGAAATCACGTGGGCCCCACCCGGAAATCACGTGGGCCCCACCCGGAAATCACGTGGGCCCCACCCGGAAATCACGTGGGCCCCACCCGGAAATCACGTGGGCCCCACCCGGAAATCACGTGGGCCCCACCCGGAAATCACGTGGGCCCCACCCGGAAATCACGTGGGCCCCACCCGGAAATCACGTGGGCCCCACCCGGAAATCACGTGGGCCCCACGGGGAAATCACGTGGGCCCCACCCGGAAATCACGTGGGCCCCACCCGGAAATCACGTGGGCCCCACGGGGAAATCACGTGGGCCCCACCCGGAAATCACGTGGGCCCCACCCGGAAATCACGTGGGCCCCATGGGGAAATCACGTGGGCCCCACCCGGAAATCACGTGGGCCCCACCCGGAAATCACGTGGGCCCCACCCGGAAATCACGTGGGCCCCACCCGGAAATCACGTGGGCCCCACACGGAAATCACGTGGGCCCCACCCGGAAATCACGTGGGCCCCACTCGGAAATCACGTGGGCCCCACCCGGAAATCACGTGGGCCCCCAGGGGAAATCACGTGGGCCCCACCCGGAAATCACGTGGGCCCCACCCGGAAATCACGTGGGCCCCACCCGTAAATCACGTGGGCCCCACCCGGAAATCACGTGGGCCCCACCCGGAAATCACGTGGGGCTCACCCGGAAATCACGTGGGCCCCACGGGGAAATCACGTGGGCCCCACCCGGAAATCACGTGGGCCCCACCCGGAAATCACGTGGGCCCCACCCGGAAATCACGTGGGCCCCACCCGGAAATCACGTGGGCCCCACCCGGAAATCACGTGGGCCCCACCCGGAAATCACGTGGGCCCCACCCGGAAATCACGTGGGCCCCACCCGGAAATCATGTGGGCCAAACGGGGAAATCATGTGGGCCCCACCCGGAAATCACGTGGGCCCCACACGGAAATCACGTGGGCCCCACCCGGAAATCACGTGGGCCCCACACGGAAATCACGTGGACCCCACCCGGAAATCACGTGGGCCCCACTCGGAAATCACGTGGGCCCCACCCGGAAATCACGTGGGCCCCCAGGGGAAATCACGTGGGCCCCACCCGGAAATCACGTGGGCCCCACCCGGAAATCACGTGGGCCCCACGGGGAAATCACGTGGGCCCCACCCAGAAATCACGTGGGCCCCACCCGGAAATCACGTGGGCCCCACACGGAAATCACGTGGGCCCCACCCGGAAATCACGTGGGCCCCACACGGAAATCACGTGGGCCCCACCCGGAAATCACGTGGGCCCCACACGGAAATCACGTGGGCCCCACCCGGAAATCACGTGGGCCCCACCCGGAAATCACGTGGGCCCCACCCGGAAATCACGTGGGCCCCACCCGGAAATCACGTGGGCCCCATGGGGAAATCACGTGGGCCCCACCCGGAAATCACGTGGGCCCCACCCGGAAATCACGTGGGCCCCACCCGGAAGTAACGTGGGCCCCACCCGGAAATCACGTGGGCCCCACCCGGAAATCACGTGGGCCCCACCCGGAAATCACGTGGGCCCCACCCGGAAATCACGTGGGCCCCACCCGGAAATCACGTGGGCCCCACCCGGAAATCACGTGGGCCCCACCCGGAAATCACGTGGGCCCCACCCGGAAATCACGTGGGCCCCACCCGGAAATCACGTGGGCCCCACCCGGAAATCACGTGGGCCCCACCCGGAAATCACGTGGGCCCCACCCGGAAATCACGTGGGGCCCACCCGGAAATCACGTGGGCCCCACCCGGAAATCACGTGGGCCCCACGGGGAAATCACGTGGGCCCCACCCGGAAATCACGTGGGCACCACCCGGAAATCACGTGGGCCCCACACGGAAATCACGTGGGCCCCACGGGGAAATCACGTGGGCCCCACACGGAAATCACGTGGGCCCCACCCGGAAATCACGTGGGCCCCACCCGGAAATCACGTGGGCCCCACCCGGAAATCACGTGGGCCCCACGCGGAAATCACGTGGGCCCCACGGGGAAATCACGTGGGCCCCACCCGGAAATCACGTGGGCCCCACCCGGAAATCACGTGGGCCCCACCCGGAAGTCACGTGGGCCCCACCCGGAAATCACGTGGGCCCCACCCGGAAATCACGTGGGCCCCACCCGGAAATCACGTGGGCCCCACCCGGAAATCACGTGGGCCCCACCCGGAAATCACGTGGGCCCCACCCGGAAATCACGTGGGCCCCACCCGGAAATCACGTGGGCACCACGGGGAAATCACGTGGGCCCCACCCGGAAATCACGTGGGCCCCACCCGGAAATCACGTGGGCCCCACCCGGAAATCACGTGGGGCCCACCCGGAAATCACGCGGGCCCCACCCGGAAATCACGTGGGCCCCACGGGGAAATCACGTGGGCCCCACCCGGAAATCACGTGGGCCCCACCCGGAAATCACGTAGGCCCCACACGGAAATCACGTGGGCCCCACGGGGAAATCACGTGGGTCCCACCCGGAAATCACGTGGGCCCCACCCGGAAATCACGTGGGCCCCACCCGGAAATCACGTGGGCCCCACCCGGAAATCACGTGGGCCCCACCCGGAAATCACGTGGGCCCCACCCGGAAATCACGTGGGCCCCACGTGGAAATCACGTGGGCCCCACCCGGAAATCACGTGGGCCCCACCCGGAAATCACGTGGGCCCCACCCGGAAATCACGTGGGCCCCACCCGGAAATCACGTGGGCCCCACCCGGAAATCACGTGGGCCCCACCCGGAAATCACGTGGGCCCCACCCGGAAATCACGTGGGCCCCACCCGGAAATCACGTGGGCCCCACCCGGAAATCACGTGGGCCCCACCCGGAAATCACGTGGGCCCCACCCGGAAATCACGTGGGCCCCACCCGGAAATCACGTGGGCCCCACGGGGAAATCACGTGGGCCCCACCCGGAAATCACGTGGGCCCCACCCGGAAATCACGTGGGCCCCACGGGGAAATCACGTGGGCCCCACCCGGAAATCACGTGGGCCCCACCCGGAAATCACGTGGGCCCCCAGGGGAAATCACGTGGGCCCCACCCGGAAATCACGTGGGCCCCACCCGGAAATCACGTGGGCCCCACCCGGAAATCACGTGGGCCCCACCCGGAAATCACGTGGGCCCCACCCGGAAATCACGTGGGCCCCACCCGGAAATCACGTGGGCCCCCAGGGGAAATCACGTGGGCCCCCAGGGGAAATCACGTGGGCCCCACCCGGAAATCACGTGGGCCCCACCCGGAAATCACGTGGGCCCCACCCGGAAATCACGTGGGCCCCACGGGGAAATCACGTGGGCCCCACCCGGAAATCACGTGGGCCCCACCCGGAAATCACGTGGGCCCCACCCGGAAATCACGTGGGCCCCACCCGGAAATCACGTGGGCCCCACCCGGAAATCACGTGGGCCCCACCCGGAAATCACGTGGGCCCCACCCGGAAATCACGTGGGCCCCACCCGGAAATCACGTGGGCCCCACCCGGAAATCACGTGGGCACCACCCGGAAATCACGTGGGCCCCACCCGGAAATCACGTGGGCCCCACCCGGAAATCACGTGGGCCCCACCCGGAAATCACGTGGGCCCCACCCGGAAATCACGTGGGCCCCACCCGGAAATCACGTGGGCCCCACCCAGAAATCACGTGGGCCCCCAGGGGAAATCACGTGGGCCCCACAAGGAAATCACGTGGGCCCCACCCGGAAATCACGTGGGCCCCACCCGGAAATCACGTGGGCCCCACCCGGAAATCACGTGGGCCCCACGGGGAAATCACGTGGGCCCCACCCGGAAATCACGTGGGCCCCACCCGGAAATCACGTGGGCCCCACCCGGAAATCACGTGGGCCCCACCCGGAAATCACGTGGGCCCCACCCGGAAATCACGTGGGCCCCACCCGGAAATCACGTGGGCCCCACGGGGAAATCACGTGGGCCCCACCCGGAAATCACGTGGGCCCCACCCGGAAATCACGTGGGCCCCACCCGGAAATCATGTGGGCCCCACGAGGAAATCACGTGGGCCCCACCCGGAAATCACGTGGGCCCCACACGGAAATCACGTGGGCCCCACCCGGAAATCACGTAGGCCCCACACGGAAATCACGTGGGCCCCACCCGGAAATCACGTGGGCCCCACGGGGAAATCACGTGGGCCCCACCCGGAAATCACGTGGGCCCCACACGGAAATCACGTGGGCCCCACCCGGAAATCACGTGGGCCCCACTCGGAAATCACGTGGGCCCCACCCGGAAATCACGTGGGCCCCCAGGGGAAATCACGTGGGCCCCACCCGGAAATCACGTGGGCCCCACCCGGAAATCACGTGGGCCCCACGGGGAAATCACGTGGGCCCCACCCGGAAATCACGTGGGCCCCACCCGGAAATCACGTGGGCCCCACCCGGAAATCACGTGGGCCCCACCCGGAAATCACGTGGGCCCCACCCGGAAATCACGTGGGCCCCACCCGGAAATCACGTGGGCCCCACGGGGAAATCACGTGGGCCCCACCCGGAAATCACGTGGGCCCCACCCGGAAATCACGTGGGCCCCACCCGGAAATCACGTGGGCCCCACCCGGAAATCACGTGGGCCCCACCCGGAAATCACGTGGGCCCCACCCGGAAATCACGTGGGTCCCACCCGGAAATCACGTGGGGCCCACCCGGAAATCACGTGGGCCCCACGGGGAAATCACGTGGGCCCCACCCGGAAATCACGTGGGCCCCACCCGGAAATCACGTGGGCCCCACCCGGAAGTCACGTGGGCCCCACCCGGAAATCACGTGGGCCCCACCCGGAAATCACGAGGGCCCCACCCGGAAATCACGTGGGCCCCACCCGGAAATCACGTGGGCCCCACCCGGAAATCACGTGGGCCCCACCCGGAAATCACGTGGGCACCACGGGGAAATCACGTGGGCCCCACCCGGAAATCACGTGGGCCCCACCCGGAAATCACGTGGGCCCCACCCAGAAATCACGTGGGGCCCACCCGGAAATCACGTGGGCCCCACCCGGAAATCACGTGGGCCCCACCCGGAAATCACGTGGGCCCCACCCGGAAATCACGTGGGCCCCCAGGGGAAATCACGTGGGCCCCACCCGGATATCACGTGGGCCCCACCCGGAAATCACGTGGGCCCCACCCGGAAATCACGTGGGCCCCACCCGGAAATCACGTGGTCCCCACCCGGAAATCACGTGGGCCCCACCCGGAAATCACGTGGGCCCCCAGGGGAAATCACGTGGGCCCCCAGGGGAAATCACGTGGGCCCCACCCGGAAATCACGTGGGCCCCACCCGGAAATCACGTGGGCCCCACCCGGAAATCACGTGGGCCCCACGGGGAAATCACGTGGGCCCCACCCGGAAATCACGTGGGCCCCACCCGGAAATCACGTGGGCCCCACCCGGAAATCACGTGGGCCCCACCCGGAAATCACGTGGGCCCCACCCGGAAATCACGTGGGCCCCACCCGGAAATCACGTGGGCCCCACCCGGAAATCACGTGGGCCCCACCCGGAAATCACGTGGGCCCCACCCGGAAATCACGTGGGCCCCACCCGGAAATCACGTGGGCCCCACCCGGAAATCACGTGGGCCCCCAGGGGAAATCACGTGGGCCCCACCCGGAAATCACGTGGGCCCCACCCGGAAATCACGTGGGCCCACCCGGAAATCACGTGGGGCCCACCCGGGGAAATCACGTGGGCCCCACGGGGAAATCACGTGGGCCCCACCCGGAAATCACGTGGGCCCCACCCGGAAATCACGTGGGCCCCACCCGGAAATCACGTGGGCCCCACCCTGAAATCACGTGGGCCCCACCCGGAAATCACGTGGGCCCCACCCGGAAATCACGTGGGCCCCACCCGGAAATCACGTGGGCCCCACTCGGAAATCACGTGGGCCCCACCCGGAAATCACGTGGGCCCCCAAGGGAAATCACGTGGGCCCCACCCGGAAATCACGTGGGCCCCACCCGGAAATCACGTGGGACCCCAGGGGAAATCACGTGGGCCCCACCCGGAAATCACGTGGGCCCCACCCGGAAATCACGTGGGCCCCACCCGGAAATCACGTGGGCCCCACCCGGAAATCACGTGGGCCCCACCCGGAAATCACGTGGGCCCCACCCGGAAATCACGTGGGCCCCACCCGGAAATCACGTGGGCCCCACCCGGAAATCACGTGGGCCCCACCCGTAAATCACGTGGGCCCCACCCTGAAATCACGTGGGCCCCACCCGGAAATCACGTGGGCCCCACCCGGAAATCACGTGGGGCTCACCCGGAAATCACGTGGGCCCCACGGGGAAATCACGTGGGCCCCCCCCGGAAATCACGTGGGCCCCACCCGGAAATCACGTGGGCCCCACCCGGAAATCACGTGGGCCCCACCCGGAAATCACGTGGGCCCCACCCGGAAATCACGTGGGCCCCACCCGGAAATCACGTGGGCCCCACCCGGAAATCACGTGGGCCCCACCCGGAAATCATGTGGGCCAAACGGGGAAATCACGTGGGCCCCACCCGGAAATCACGTGGGCCCCACACGGAAATCACGTGGGCCCCACCCGGAAATCACGTGGGCCCCACACGGAAATCACGTGGGCCCCACCCGGAAATCACGTGGGCCCCACTCGGAAATCACGTGGGCCCCACCCGGAAATCACGTGGGCCCCCAGGGGAAATCACGTGGGCCCCACCCGGAAATCACGTGGGCCCCACCCGGAAATCACGTGGGCCCCACGGGGAAATCACGTGGGCCCCACCCAGAAATCACGTGGGCCCCACCCGGAAATCACGTGGGCCCCACACGGAAATCACGTGGGCCCCACCCGGAAATCACGTGGGCCCCACACGGAAATCACGTGGGCCCCACCCGGAAATCACGTGGGCCCCACACGGAAATCACGTGGGCCCCACCCGGAAATCACGTGGGCCCCACCCGGAAATCACGTGGGCCCCACCCGGAAATCACGTGGGCCCCACCCGGAAATCACGTGGGCCCCATGGGGAAATCACGTGGGCCCCACCCGGAAATCACGTGGGCCCCACCCGGAAATCACGTGGGCCCCACCCGGAAGTAACGTGGGCCCCACCCGGAAATCACGTGGGCCCCACCCGGAAATCACGTGGGCCCCACCCGGAAATCACGTGGGCCCCACCCGGAAATCACGTGGGCCCCACCCGGAAATCACGTGGGCCCCACCCGGAAATCACGTGGGCCCCACCCGGAAATCACGTGGGCCCCACCCGGAAATCACGTGGGCCCCACCCGGAAATCACGTGGGCCCCACCCGGAAATCACGTGGGCCCCACCCGGAAATCACGTGGGCCCCACCCGGAAATCACGTGGGCCCCACCCGGAAATCACGTGGGGCCCACCCGGAAATCACGTGGGCCCCACCCGGAAATCACGTGGGCCCCACGGGGAAATCACGTGGGCCCCACCCGGAAATCACGTGGGCACCACCCGGAAATCACGTGGGCCCCACACGGAAATCACGTGGGCCCCACGGGGAAATCACGTGGGCCCCACACGGAAATCACGTGGGCCCCACCCGGAAATCACGTGGGCCCCACCCGGAAATCACGTGGGCCCCACCCGGAAATCACGTGGGCCCCACGCGGAAATCACGTGGGCCCCACGGGGAAATCACGTGGGCCCCACCCGGAAATCACGTGGGCCCCACCCGGAAATCACGTGGGCCCCACCCGGAAGTCACGTGGGCCCCACCCGGAAATCACGTGGGCCCCACCCGGAAATCACGTGGGCCCCACCCGGAAATCACGTGGGCCCCACCCGGAAATCACGTGGGCCCCACCCGGAAATCACGTGGGCCCCACCCGGAAATCACGTGGGCCCCACCCGGAAATCACGTGGGCACCACGGGGAAATCACGTGGGCCCCACCCGGAAATCACGTGGGCCCCACCCGGAAATCGCGTGGGCCCCACCCGGAAATCACGTGGGCCCCACCCGGAAATCACGCGGGCCCCACCCGGAAATCACGTGGGCCCCACCCGGAAATCACGTGGGCCCCACCCGGAAATCACGGGGGCCCCACCCGGAAATCACGTCGGCCCCACCCGGAAATCACGTGGGCCCCACGGGGAAATCACGTGGGTCCCACCCGGAAATCACGTGGGCCCCACCCGGAAATCACGTGGGCCCCACCCGGAAATCACGTGGGCCCCACCCGGAAATCACGTGGGCCCCACCCGGAAATCACGTGGGCCCCACCCGGAAATCACGTGGGCCCCACGTGGAAATCACGTGGGCCCCACCTGGAAATCACGTGGGCCCCACCCGGAAATCACGTGGGCCCCACCCGGAAATCACGTGGGCCCCACCCGGAAATCACGTGGGCCCCACCCGGAAATCACGTGGGCCCCACCCGGAAATCACGTGGGCCCCACCCGGAAATCACGTGGGCCCCACCCGGAAATCACGTGGGCCCCACCCGGAAATCACGTGGGCCCCACCCGGAAATCACGTGGGCCCCATCCGGAAATCACGTGGGCCCCACGGGGAAATCACGTGGGCCCCACCCGGAAATCACGTGGGGCCCACCCGGAAATCACGTGGGCCCCACGGGGAAATCACTTGGGCCCCACCCGGAAATCACGTGGGCCCAACCCGGAAATCACGTGGGCCCCACCCGGAAATCACGTGGGCCCCACCCGGAAATCACGTGGGCCCCACCCGGAAATCACGTGGGCCCCCAGGGGAAATCACGTGGGCCCCACCCGGATATCACGTGGGCCCCACCCGGAAATCACGTGGGCCCCACCCGGAAATCACGTGGGCCCCACCCGGAAATCACGTGGGCCCCACCCGGAAATCACGTGGGCCCCACCCGGAAATCACGTGGGCCCCCAGGGGAAATCACGTGGGCCCCACCCGGAAATCACGTGGGCCCCACCCGGAAATCACGTGGGCCCCACCCGGAAATCACGTGGGCCCCACCCGGAAATCACGTGGGCCCCACCCGGAAATCACGTGGGCCCCACCCGGAAATCACGTGGGCCCCACCCGGAAATCACGTGGGCCCCACCCGGAAATCACGTGGGCCCCACCCGGAAATCACGTGGGCCCCACCCGGAAATCACGTGGGCCCCACCCGGAAATCACGTGGGCCCCACCCGGAAATCACGTGGGCCCCACCCGGAAATCACGTGGGCCCCCAGGGGAAATCACGTGGGCCCCACAAGGAAATCACGTGGGCCCCACCCGGAAATCACGTGGGCCCCACCCGGAATTCACGTGGGCCCCACCCGGAAATCACGTGGGCCCCACGGGGAAATCACATGGGCCCCACCCGGAAATCACGTGGGCCCCACCCGGAAATCACGTGGGCCCCACCCGGAAATCACGTGGGCCCCACCCGGAAATCACGTGGGCCCCACCCGGAAATCACGTGGGCCCCACCCGGAAATCACGTGGGCCCCACCCGGAAATCACGTGGGCCCCACCCGGAAATCACGTGGGCCCCACGGGGAAATCACGTGGGCCCCACCCGGAAATCACGTGGGCCCCACCCGGAAATCACGTGGGCCCCACCCGGAAATCACGTGTGGCCCACCCGGAAATCACGTGGGCCCCACGGGGAAATCACGTGGGCCCCACCCGGAAATCACGTGGGCCCCACCCGGAAATCACGTGGGCCCCACCCGGAAATCACGTGGGCCCCACCCGGAAATCACGTGGGCCCCCAGGGGAAATCACGTGGGCCCCCAGGGGAAATCACGTGGGCCCCACCCGGAAATCACGTGGGCCCCACCCGGAAATCACGTGGGCCCCACCCGGAAATCACGTGGGCCCCACGGGGAAATCACGTGGGCCCCACCCGGAAATCACGTGGGCCCCACCCGGAAATCACGTGGGCCCCACCCGGAAATCACGTGGGCCCCACCCGGAAATCACGTGGGCCCCACCCGGAAATCACGTGGGCCCCACCCGGAAATCACGTGGGCCCCACCCGGAAATCACGTGGGCCCCACCCGGAAATCACGTGGGCCCCACCCGGAAATCACGTGGGCCCCACCCGGAAATCACGTGGGCCCCACCCGGAAATCACGTGGGCCCCACCCGGAAATCACGTGGGCCCCACCCGGAAATCACGTGGGCCCCACCCGGAAATCACGTGGGCCCCCAGGGGAAATCACGTGGGCCCCACAAGGAAATCACGTGGGCCCCACCCGGAAATCACGTGGGCCCCACCCGGAAATCACGTGGGCCCCACCCGGAAATCACGTGGGCCCCACCCGGAAATCACGTGGGCCCCACCCGGAAATCACGTGGGCCCCACCCGGAAATCACGTGGGCCCCACCCGGAAATCACGTGGGCCCCACCCGGAAATCACGTGGGCCCCACCCGGAAATCACGTGGGCCCCACCCGGAAATCACGTGGGCCCCACCCGGAAATCACGTGGGCCCCACCCGGAAATCACGTGGGCCCCACCCGGAAATCACGTGGGCCCCCAGGGGAAATCACGTGGGCCCCACAAGGAAATCACGTGGGCCCCACCCGGAAATCACGTGGGCCCCACCCGGAAATCACGTGGGCCCCACCCTGAAATCACGTGGGCCCCACGGGGAAATCACGTGGGCCCCACCCGGAAATCACGTGGGGCCCACCCGGAAATCACGTGGGCCCCACCCGGAAATCACGTGGGCCCCACTCGGAAATCACGTGGGCCCCACCCGGAAATCACGTGGGCCCCCAAGGGAAATCACGTGGGCCCCACCCGGAAATCACGTGGGCCCCACCCGGAAATCACGTGGGACCCCAGGGGAAATCACGTGGGCCCCACCCGGAAATCACGTGGGCCCCACCCGGAAATCACGTGGGCCCCACCCGGAATTCACGTGGGCCCCACCCGGAAATCACGTGGGCCCCACCCGGAAATCACGTGGGCCCCACCCGGAAATCACGTGGGCCCCACCCGGAAATCACGTGGGCCCCCACCCGGAAATCACGTGGGCCCCACCCGGAAATCACGTGGGCCCCACCGTGAAATCACGTGGGCCCCACCCGGAAATCACGTGGGCCCCACCCGGAAATCACGTGGGGCTCACCCGGAAATCACGTGGGCCCCACGGGGAAATCACGTGGGCCCCCCCCGGACTTCACGTGGGCCCCACCCGGAAATCACGTGGGCCCCACCCGGAAATCACGTGGGCCCCACCCGGAAATCACGTGGGCCCCACCCGGAAATCACGTGGGCCCCACACGGAAATCACGTGGGCCCCACCCGGAAATCACGTGGGCCCCACTCGGAAATCACGTGGGCCCCACCCGGAAATCACGTGGGCCCCCAGGGGAAATCACGTGGGCCCCACCCGGAAATCACGTGGGCCCCACCCGGAAATCACGTGGGCCCCACCCGGAAATCACGTGGGCCCCACCCGGAAATCACGTGGGCCCCACCCGGAAATCACGTGGGCCCCACCCGGAAATCACGTGGGCCCCACCCGGAAATCACGTGGGCCCCACCCGGAAATCACGTGGGCCCCACCCGGAAATCACGTGGGCCCCACCCGGAAATCACGTGGGCCCCACCCGGAAATCACGTGGGCCCCACCCGGAAATCACGTGGGCCCCACCCGGAAATCACGTGGGCCCCCAGGGGAAATCACGTGGGCCCCACAAGGAAATCACGTGGGCCCCACCCGGAAATCACGTGGGCCCCACCCGGAAATCACGTGGGCCACACCCGGAAATCACGTGGGCCCCACGGGGAAATCACGTGGGCCCCACCCGGAAATCACGTGGGCCCCACCCGGAAATCACGTGGGCCCCACCCGGAAATCACGTGGGCCCCACCCGGAAATCACGTGGGCCCCACCCGGAAATCACGTGGGCCCCACGGGGAAATCACGTGGGCCCCACCCGGAAATCACGTGGGCCCCACCCGGAAATCACGTGGGCCCCACCCGGAAATCACGTGGGCCCCACGGGGAAATCACGTGGGCCCCACCCGGAAATCACGTGGGCCCCACACGGAAATCACGTGGGCCCCACCCGGAAATCACGTGGGCCCCACACGGAAATCACGTGGGCCCCACCCGGAAATCACGTGGGCCCCACGGGGAAATCACGTGGGCCCCACCCGGAAATCACGTGGGCCCCACCCGGAAATCACGTGGGCCCCACGGGGAAATCACGTGGGCCCCACCCGGAAATCACGTGGGCCCCACCCGGAAATCACGTGGGCCCCACACGGAAATCACGTGGGCCCCACCCGGAAATCACGTGGGCCCCACACGGAAATCACGTGGGCCCCACCCGGAAATCACGTGGGCCCCACACGGAAATCACGTGGGCCCCACCCGGAAATCACGTGGGCCCCACCCGGAAATCACGTGGGCCCCACCCGGAAATCACGTGGGCCCCACCCGGAAATCACGTGGGCCCCACGGGGAAATCACGTGGGCCCCACCCGGAAATCACGGGGGCCCCACCCGGAAATCACGTGGGCCCCACCCGGAAGTCACGTGGGCCCCACCCGGAAATCACGTGGGCCCCACCCGGAAATCACGTGGGCCCCACCCGGAAATCACGTGGGCCCCACCCGGAAATCACGTGGGCCCCACCCGGAAATCACGTGGGCCCCACCCGGAAATCACGTGGGACCCACCCGGAAATCACGTGGGCACCACGGGGAAATCACGTGGGCCCCACCCGGAAATCACGTGGGCCCCACCCGGAAATCACGTGGGCCCCACACGGAAATCACGTGGGGCCCACCCGGAAATCACGTGGGCCCCACCCGGAAATCACGTGGGCCCCACGGGGAAATCACGTGGGCCCCACCCGGAAATCACGTGGGCCCCACCCGGAAATCACGTAGGCCCCACACGGAAATCACGTGGGCCCCACGGGGAAATCACGTGGGTCCCACCCGGAAATCACGTGGGCCCCACCCGGAAATCACGTGGGCCCCACCCGGAAATCACGTGGGCCCCACCCGGAAATCACGTGGGCCCCACCCGGAAATCACGTGGGCCCCACCCGGAAATCACGTGGGCCCCACCCGGAAATCACGTGGGCCCCACCCGGAAATCACGTGGGCCCCACCCGGAAATCACGTGGGCCCCACCCGGAAATCACGTGGGCCCCACCCGGAAATCACGTGGGCCCCCAGGGGAAATCACGTGGGCCCCCAGGGGAAATCACGTGGGCCCCACCCGGAAATCACGTGGGCCCCACCCGGAAATCACGTGGGCCCCACCCGGAAATCACGTGGGCCCCACGGGGAAATCACGTGGGCCCCACCCGGAAATCACGTGGGCCCCACCCGGAAATCACGTGGGCCCCACCCGGAAATCACGTGGGCCCCACCCGGAAATCACGTGGGCCCCACGGGGAAATCACGTGGGCCCCACCCGGAAATCACGTGGGCCCCACCCGGAAATCACGTGGGCCCCACCCGGAAATCATGTGGGCCAAACGGGGAAATCACGTGGGCCCCACCCGGAAATCACGTGGGCCCCACACGGAAATCACGTGGGCCCCACCCGGAAATCACGTGGGCCCCACACGGAAATCACGTGGGCCCCACCCGGAAATCACGTGGGCCCCACTCGGAAATCACGTGGGCCCCACCCGGAAATCACGTGGGCCCCCAGGGGAAATCACGTGGGCCCCACCCGGAAATCACGTGGGCCCCACCCGGAAATCACGTGGGCCCCACGGGGAAATCACGTGGGCCCCACCCAGAAATCACGTGGGCCCCACCCGGAAATCACGTGGGCCCCACACGGAAATCACGTGGGCCCCACCCGGAAATCACGTGGGCCCCACACGGAAATCACGTGGGCCCCACCCGGAAATCACGTGGGCCCCACACGGAAATCACGTGGGCCCCACCCGGAAATCACGTGGGCCCCACCCGGAAATCACGTGGGCCCCACCCGGAAATCACGTGGGCCCCACCCGGAAATCACGTGGGCCCCATGGGGAAATCACGTGGGCCCCACCCGGAAATCACGTGGGCCCCACCCGGAAATCACGTGGGCCCCACCCGGAAGTAACGTGGGCCCCACCCGGAAATCACGTGGGCCCCACCCGGAAATCACGTGGGCCCCACCCGGAAATCACGTGGGCCCCACCCGGAAATCACGTGGGCCCCACCCGGAAATCACGTGGGCCCCACCCGGAAATCACGTGGGCCCCACCCGGAAATCACGTGGGCACCACGGGGAAATCACGTGGGCCCCACCCGGAAATCACGTGGGCCCCACCCGGAAATCACGTGGGCCCCACCCGGAAATCACGTGGGGCCCACCCGGAAATCACGTGGGCCCCACCCGGAAATCACGTGGGCCCCACGGGGAAATCACGTGGGCCCCACCCAGAAATCACGTGGGCCCCACCCGGAAATCACGTGGGCCCCACACGGAAATCACGTGGGCCCCACCCGGAAATCACGTGGGCCCCACACGGAAATCACGTGGGCCCCACCCGGAAATCACGTGGGCCCCACCCGGAAATCACGTGGGCCCCACCCGGAAATCACGTGGGCCCCCAGGGGAAATCACGTGGGCCCCCAGGGGAAATCACGTGGGCCCCACCCGGAAATCACGTGGGCCCCACCCGGAAATCACGTGGGCCCCACCCGGAAATCACGTGGGCCCCACCCGGAAATCACGTGGGCCCCACCCGGAAATCACGTGGGCCCCACCCGGAAATCACGTGGGCCCCACCCGGAAATCACGTGGGCCCCACCCGGAAATCACGTGGGCCCCACGGGGAAATCACG
Organism: Ovis canadensis; assembly: GCF_042477335.2. Classification (NCBI taxonomy): domain Eukaryota; kingdom Metazoa; phylum Chordata; class Mammalia; order Artiodactyla; family Bovidae; genus Ovis; species Ovis canadensis. The sequence continues at coordinate 12,405,607 of NC_091264.1, read as the reverse complement.
TGGGCCCCACCCGGAAATCACGTGGGCCCCACCCGGAAATCACGTGGGCCCCACCCGGAAATCATGTGGGCCAAACGGGGAAATCACGTGGGCCCCACCCGGAAATCACGTGGGCCCCACACGGAAATCACGTGGGCCCCACCCGGAAATCACGTGGGCCCCACACGGAAATCACGTGGGCCCCACCCGGAAATCACGTGGGCCCCACTCGGAAATCACGTGGGCCCCACCCGGAAATCACGTGGGCCCCCAGGGGAAATCACGTGGGCCCCACCCGGAAATCACGTGGGCCCCACCCGGAAATCACGTGGGCCCCACGGGGAAATCACGTGGGCCCCACCCAGAAATCACGTGGGCCCCACCCGGAAATCACGTGGGCCCCACACGGAAATCACGTGGGCCCCACCCGGAAATCACGTGGGCCCCACACGGAAATCACGTGGGCCCCACCCGGAAATCACGTGGGCCCCACACGGAAATCACGTGGGCCCCACCCGGAAATCACGTGGGCCCCACCCGGAAATCACGTGGGCCCCACCCGGAAATCACGTGGGCCCCACCCGGAAATCACGTGGGCCCCATGGGGAAATCACGTGGGCCCCACCCGGAAATCACGTGGGCCCCACCCGGAAATCACGTGGGCCCCACCCGGAAGTCACGTGGGCCCCACCCGGAAATCACGTGGGCCCCACCCGGAAATCACGTGGGCCCCACCCGGAAATCACGTGGGCCCCACCCGGAAATCACGTGGGCCCCACCCGGAAATCACGTGGGCCCCACCCGGAAATCACGTGGGCACCACGGGGAAATCACGTGGGCCCCACCCGGAAATCACGTGGGCCCCACCCGGAAATCACGTGGGCCCCACCCGGAAATCACGTGGGGCCCACCCGGAAATCACGTGGGCCCCACCCGGAAATCACGTGGGCCCCACGGGGAAATCACGTGGGCCCCACCCGGAAATCACGTGGGCCCCACCCGGAAATCACGTAGGCCCCACACGGAAATCACGTGGGCCCCACGGGGAAATCACGTGGGTCCCACCCGGAAATCACGTGGGCCCCACCCGGAAATCACGTGGGCCCCACCCGGAAATCACGTGGGCCCCACCCGGAAATCACGTGGGCCCCACCCGGAAATCACGTGGGCCCCACCCGGAAATCACGTGGGCCCCACCTGGAAATCACGTGGGCCCCACCCGGAAATCACGTGGGCCCCACCCGGAAATCACGTGGGCCCCCAGGGGAAATCACGTGGGCCCCCAGGGGAAATCACGTGGGCCCCACCCGGAAATCACGTGGGCCCCACCCGGAAATCACGTGGGCCCCACCCGGAAATCACGTGGGCCCCACCCGGAAATCACGTGGGCCCCACCCGGAAATCACGTGGGCCCCAGCCGGAAATCACGTGGGCCCCACCCGGAAATCACGTGGGCCCCACGGGGAAATCACGTGGGCCCCACGGGGAAATCACGTGGGCCCCACGGGGAAATCACGTGGGCCCCACCCGGAAATCACGTGGGCCCCACGGGGAAATCACGTGGGCCCCACCCGGAAATCACGGGGGCCCCACCCGGAAATCACGTGGGCCCCACCCGGAAGTCACGTGGGCCCCACCCGGAAATCACGTGGGCCCCACCCGGAAATCACGTGGGCCCCACCCGGAAATCACGTGGGCCCCACCCGGAAATCACGTGGGCCCCACCCGGAAATCACGTGGGCCCCACCCGGAAATCACGTGGGACCCACCCGGAAATCACGTGGGCACCACGGGGAAATCACGTGGGCCCCACCCGGAAATCACGTGGGCCCCACCCGGAAATCACGTGGGCCCCACCCGGAAATCACGTGGGGCCCACCCGGAAATCACGTGGGCCCCACCCGGAAATCACGTGGGCCCCACGGGGAAATCACGTGGGCCCCACCCGGAAATCACGTGGGCCCCACCCGGAAATCACGTAGGCCCCACACGGAAATCACGTGGGCCCCACGGGGAAATCACGTGGGTCCCACCCGGAAATCACGTGGGCCCCACCCGGAAATCACGTGGGCCCCACCCGGAAATCACGTGGGCCCCACCCGGAAATCACGTGGGCCCCACCCGGAAATCACGTGGGCCCCACCCGGAAATCACGTGGGCCCCACCCGGAAATCACGTGGGCCCCACCCGGAAATCACGTGGGCCCCACCCGGAAATCACGTGGGCCCCACCCGGAAATCACGTGGGCCCCACCCGGAAATCACGTGGGCCCCACCCGGAAATCACGTGGGCCCCACCCGGAAATCACGTGGGCCCCACCCGGAAATCACGTGGGCCCCACCCGGAAATCACGTGGGCCCCCAGGGGAAATCACGTGGGCCCCCAGGGGAAATCACGTGGGCCCCACCCGGAAATCACGTGGGCCCCACCCGGAAATCACGTGGGCCCCACCCGGAAATCACGTGGGCCCCACGGGGAAATCACGTGGGCCCCACCCGGAAATCACGTGGGCCCCACCCGGAAATCACGTGGGCCCCACCCGGAAATCACGTGGGCCCCACCCGGAAATCACGTGGGCCCCACGGGGAAATCACGTGGGCCCCACCCGGAAATCACGTGGGCCCCACCCGGAAATCACGTGGGCCCCACCCGGAAATCATGTGGGCCAAACGGGGAAATCACGTGGGCCCCACCCGGAAATCACGTGGGCCCCACACGGAAATCACGTGGGCCCCACCCGGAAATCACGTGGGCCCCACACGGAAATCACGTGGGCCCCACCCGGAAATCACGTGGGCCCCACTCGGAAATCACGTGGGCCCCACCCGGAAATCACGTGGGCCCCCAGGGGAAATCACGTGGGCCCCACCCGGAAATCACGTGGGCCCCACCCGGAAATCACGTGGGCCCCACGGGGAAATCACGTGGGCCCCACCCAGAAATCACGTGGGCCCCACCCGGAAATCACGTGGGCCCCACACGGAAATCACGTGGGCCCCACCCGGAAATCACGTGGGCCCCACACGGAAATCACGTGGGCCCCACCCGGAAATCACGTGGGCCCCACACGGAAATCACGTGGGCCCCACCCGGAAATCACGTGGGCCCCACCCGGAAATCACGTGGGCCCCACCCGGAAATCACGTGGGCCCCACCCGGAAATCACGTGGGCCCCATGGGGAAATCACGTGGGCCCCACCCGGAAATCACGTGGGCCCCACCCGGAAATCACGTGGGCCCCACCCGGAAGTAACGTGGGCCCCACCCGGAAATCACGTGGGCCCCACCCGGAAATCACGTGGGCCCCACCCGGAAATCACGTGGGCCCCACCCGGAAATCACGTGGGCCCCACCCGGAAATCACGTGGGCCCCACCCGGAAATCACGTGGGCCCCACCCGGAAATCACGTGGGCACCACGGGGAAATCACGTGGGCCCCACCCGGAAATCACGTGGGCCCCACCCGGAAATCACGTGGGCCCCACCCGGAAATCACGTGGGGCCCACCCGGAAATCACGTGGGCCCCACCCGGAAATCACGTGGGCCCCACGGGGAAATCACGTGGGCCCCACCCGGAAATCACGTGGGCCCCACCCGGAAATCACGTAGGCCCCACACGGAAATCACGTGGGCCCCACGGGGAAATCACGTGGGTCCCACCCGGAAATCACGTGGGCCCCACCCGGAAATCACGTGGGCCCCACCCGGAAATCACGTGGGCCCCACCCGGAAATCACGTGGGCCCCACCCGGAAATCACGTGGGCCCCACCCGGAAATCACGTGGGCCCCACCCGGAAATCACGTGGGCCCCACCCGGAAATCACGTGGGCCCCACCCGGAAATCACGTGGGCCCCCAGGGGAAATCACGTGGGCCCCCAGGGGAAATCACGTGGGCCCCACCCGGAAATCACGTGGGCCCCACCCGGAAATCACGTGGGCCCCACCCGGAAATCACGTGGGCCCCACCCGGAAATCACGTGGGCCCCACCCGGAAATCACGTGGGCCCCAGCCGGAAATCACGTGGGCCCCACCCGGAAATTACGTGGGCCCCACGGGGAAATCACGTGGGCCCCACGGGGAAATCACGTGGGCCCCACCCGGAAATCACGTGGGCCCCACCCGGAAATCACGTGAGCCCCACCCGGAAATCACATGGGCCCCACCCGGAAATCACGTGGGCCCCACCCGGAAATCACGTGGGCCCCACCCGGAAATCACGTGGGCCCCCAGGGGAAATCACGTGGGCCCCACCCGGAAATCACGTGGGCCCCACCCGGAAATCACGTGGGCCCCACCCGGAAATCACGTGGGCCCCACGGGGAAATCACGTGGGCCCCACCCGGAAATCACGTGGGCCCCACCCGGAAATCACGTGGGCCCCACCCGGAAATCACGTGGGCCCCACCCGGAAATCACGTGGGCCCCACCCGGAAATCACGTGGGCCCCACCCGGAAATCACGTGGGCCCCACCCGGAAATCACGTGGGCCCCACCCGGAAATCACGTGGGCCCCACCCGGAAATCACGTGGGCCCCACGGGGAAATCACGTGGGCCCCACCCGGAAATCACGTGGGCCCCACCCGGAAATCACGTGGGCCCCACCCGGAAATCACGTGGGCCCCACCCGGAAATCACGTGGGCCCCACCCGGAAATCACGTGGGCCCCCAGGGGAAATCACGTGGGCCCCACCCGGAAATCACGTGGGCCCCACCCGGAAATCACGTGGGCCCCACCCGGAAATCACGTGGGCCCCACCCGGAAATCACGTGGGCCCCACCCGGAAATCACGTGGGCCCCCAGGGGAAATCACGTGGGCCCCCAGGGGAAATCACGTGGGCCCCACCCGGAAATCACGTGGGCCCCACCCGGAAATCACGTGGGCCCCACCCGGAAATCACGTGGGCCCCACGGGGAAATCACGTGGGCCCCACCCGGAAATCACGTGGGCCCCACCCGGAAATCACGTGGGCCCCACCCGGAAATCACGTGGGCCCCACCCGGAAATCACGTGGGCCCCACCCGGAAATCACGTGGGCCCCACCCGGAAATCACGTGGGCCCCACCCGGAAATCACGTGGGCCCCACCCGGAAATCACGTGGGCCCCACCCGGAAATCACGTGGGCCCCACCCGGAAATCACGTGGGCCCCACCCGGAAATCACGTGGGCCCCACCCGGAAATCACGTGGGCCCCACCCGGAAAACACGTGTGCCCCACCCGGAAATCACGTGGGCCCCACCCGGAAATCACGTGGGCCCCACCCGGAAATCACGTGGGCCCCACCCAGAAATCACGTGGGCCCCCAGGGGAAATCACGTGGGCCCCACAAGGAAATCACGTGGGCCCCACCCGGAAATCACGTGGGCCCCACCCGGAAATCACGTGGGCCCCACCCGGAAATCACGTGGGCCCCACGGGGAAATCACGTGGGCCCCACCCGGAAATCACGTGGGCCCCACCCGGAAATCACGTGGGCCCCACCCGGAAATCACGTGGGCCCCACCCGGAAATCACGTGGGCCCCACCCGGAAATCACGTGGGCCCCACCCGGAAATCACGTGGGCCCCACGGGGAAATCACGTGGGCCCCACCCGGAAATCACGTGGGCCCCACCCGGAAATCACGTGGGCCCCACCCGGAAATCATGTGGGCCCCACGGGGAAATCACGTGGGCCCCACCCGGAAATCACGTGGGCCCCACACGGAAATCACGTGGGCCCCACCCGGAAATCACGTAGGCCCCACACGGAAATCACGTGGGCCCCACCCGGAAATCACGGGGGCCCCACGGGGAAATCACGTGGGCCCCACCCGGAAATCACGTGGGCCCCACACGGAAATCACGTGGGCCCCACCCGGAAATCACGTGGGCCCCACTCGGAAATCACGTGGGCCCCACCCGGAAATCACGTGGGCCCCCAGGGGAAATCACGTGGGCCCCACCCGGAAATCACGTGGGCCCCACCCGGAAATCACGTGGGCCCCACGGGGAAATCACGTGGGCCCCACCCGGAAATCACGTGGGCCCCACCCGGAAATCACGTGGGCCCCACCCGGAAATCACGTGGGCCCCACCCGGAAATCACGTGGGCCCCACCCGGAAATCACGTGGGCCACACCCGGAAATCACGTGGGCCCCACCCGGAAATCACGTGGGCCCCACCCGGAAATCACGTGGGCCCCACCCGGAAATCACGTGGGCCCCACCCGGAAATCACGTGGGCCCCACCCGGAAATCACGTGGGCCCCACCCGGAAATCACGTGGGCCCCACGGGGAAATCACGTGGGCCCCACCCGGAAATCACGTGGGCCCCACCCGGAAATCACGTGGGCCCCACCCGGAAATCACGTGGGCCCCACGGGGAAATCACGTGGGCCCCACCCGGAAATCACGTGGGCCCCACACGGAAATCACGTGGGCCCCACCCGGAAATCACGTAGGCCCCACACGGAAATCACGTGGGCCCCACCCGGAAATCACGTGGGCCCCACGGGGAAATCACGTGGGCCCCACCCGGAAATCACGTGGGCCCCACCCGGAAATCACGTGGGCCCCACGGGGAAATCACGTGGGCCCCACCCGGAAATCACGTGGGCCCCACCCGGAAATCACGTGGGCCCCACACGGAAATCACGTGGGCCCCACCCGGAAATCACGTGGGCCCCACACGGAAATCACGTGGGCCCCACCCGGAAATCACGTGGGCCCCACACGGAAATCACGTGGGCCCCACCCGGAAATCACGTGGGCCCCACCCGGAAATCACGTGGGCCCCACCCGGAAATCACGTGGGCCCCACCCGGAAATCACGTGGGCCCCACGGGGAAATCACGTGGGCCCCACCCGGAAATCACGGGGGCCCCACCCGGAAATCACGTGGGCCCCACCCGGAAGTCACGTGGGCCCCACCCGGAAATCACGTGGGCCCCACCCGGAAATCACGTGGGCCCCACCCGGAAATCACGTGGGCCCCACCCGGAAATCACGTGGGCCCCACCCGGAAATCACGTGGGCCCCACCCGGAAATCACGTGGGACCCACCCGGAAATCACGTGGGCACCACGGGGAAATCACGTGGGCCCCACCCGGAAATCACGTGGGCCCCACCCGGAAATCACGTGGGCCCCACCCGGAAATCACGTGGGGCCCACCCGGAAATCACGTGGGCCCCACCCGGAAATCACGTGGGCCCCACGGGGAAATCACGTGGGCCCCACCCGGAAATCACGTGGGCCCCACCCGGAAATCACGTAGGCCCCACACGGAAATCACGTGGGCCCCACGGGGAAATCACGTGGGTCCCACCCGGAAATCACGTGGGCCCCACCCGGAAATCACGTGGGCCCCACCCGGAAATCACGTGGGCCCCACCCGGAAATCACGTGGGCCCCACCCGGAAATCACGTGGGCCCCACCCGGAAATCACGTGGGCCCCACCCGGAAAGCACGTGGGCCCCACCCGGAAATCACGTGGGCCCCACCCGGAAATCACGTGGGCCCCCAGGGGAAATCACGTGGGCCCCCAGGGGAAATCACGTGGGCCCCACCCGGGAAATCACGTGGGCCCCACCCGGAAATCACGTGGGCCCCACCCGGAAATCACGTGGGCCCCACCCGGAAATCACGTGGGCCCCACCCGGAAATCACGTGGGCCCCACCCGGAAATCACGTGGGCCCCACCCGGAAATCACGTGGGCCCCACCCGGAAATCACGTGGGCCCCACGGGGAAATCACGTGGGCCCCACCCGGAAATCACGTGGGCCCCACCCGGAAATCACGTGAGCCCCACCCGGAAATCACATGGGCCCCACCCGGAAATCACGTGGGCCCCACCCGGAAATCACGTGGGCCCCACCCGGAAATCACGTGGGCCCCCAGGGGAAATCACGTGGGCCCCACCCGGAAATCACGTGGGCCCCACCCGGAAATCACGTGGGCCCCACCCGGAAATCACGTGGGCCCCACGGGGAAATCACGTGGGCCCCACCCGGAAATCACGTGGGCCCCACCCGGAAATCACGTGGGCCCCACCCGGAAATCACGTGGGCCCCACCCGGAAATCACGTGGGCCCCACCCGGAAATCACGTGGGCCCCACCCGGAAATCACGTGGGCCCCACCCGGAAATCACGTGGGCCCCACCCGGAAATCACGTGGGCCCCACCCGGAAATCACGTGGGCCCCCAGGGGAAATCACGTGGGCCCCACCCGGAAATCACGTGGGCCCCACCCGGAAATCACGTGGGCCCCACCCGGAAATCACGTGGGCCCCACGGGGAAATCACGTGGGCCCCACCCGGAAATCACGTGGGCCCCACCCGGAAATCACGTGGGCCCCACCCGGAAATCACGTGGGCCCCACCCGGAAATCACGTGGGCCCCACCCGGAAATCACGTGGGCCCCCAGGGGAAATCACGTGGGCCCCACCCGGAAATCACGTGGGCCCCACCCGGAAATCACGTGGGCCCCACCCGGAAATCACGTGGGCCCCACCCGGAAATCACGTGGGCCCCACCCGGAAATCACGTGGGCCCCACCCGGAAATCACGTGGGCCCCCAGGGGAAATCACGTGGGCCCCCAGGGGAAATCACGTGGGCCCCACCCGGAAATCACGTGGGCCCCACCCGGAAATCACGTGGGCCCCACCCGGAAATCACGTGGGCCCCACCCGGAAATCACGTGGGCCCCACCCGGAAATCACGTGGGCCCCACCCGGAAATCACGTGGGCCCCACCCGGAAATCACGTGGGCCCCACCCGGAAATCACGTGGGCCCCACCCGGAAATCACGTGGGCCCCACCCGGAAATCACGTGGGCCCCACCCGGAAATCACGTGGGCCCCACCCGGAAATCACGTGGGCCCCACCCGGAAATCACGTGGGCCCCACCCGGAAATCACGTGGGCCCCACCCGGAAATCACGTGGGCCCCACCCGGAAATCACGTGGGCCCCACCCGGAAATCACGTGGGCCCCACCCAGAAATCACGTGGGCCCCCAGGGGAAATCACGTGGGCCCCACAAGGAAATCACGTGGGCCCCACCCGGAAATCACGTGGGCCCCACCCGGAAATCACGTGTGCCCCACCCGGAAATCACGTGGGCCCCACGGGGAAATCACGTGGGCCCCACCCGGAAATCACGTGGGCCCCACCCGGAAATCACGTGGGCCCCACCCGGAAATCACGTGGGCCCCACCCGGAAATCACGTGGGCCCCACCCGGAAATCACGTGGGCCCCACCCGGAAATCACGTGAGCCCACGGGGAAATCACGTGGGCCCCACCCGGAAATCACGTGGGCCCCACCCGGAAATCACGTGGGCCCCACCCGGAAATCATGTGGGCCCCACGGGGAAATCACGTGGGCCCCACCCGGAAATCACGTGGGCCCCACACGGAAATCACGTGGGCCCCACCCGGAAATCACGTAGGCCCCACACGGAAATCACGTGGGCCCCACCCGGAAATCACGTGGGCCCCACGGGGAAATCACGTGGGCCCCACCCGGAAATCACGTGGGCCCCACACGGAAATCACGTGGGCCCCACCCGGAAATCACGTGGGCCCCACTCGGAAATCACGTGGGCCCCACCCGGAAATCACGTGGGCCCCCAGGGGAAATCACGTGGGCCCCACCCGGAAATCACGTGGGCCCCACCCGGAAATCACGTGGGCCCCACGGGGAAATCACGTGGGCCCCACCCGGAAATCACGTGGGCCCCACCCGGAAATCACGTGGGCCCCACCCGGAAATCACGTGGGCCCCACCCGGAAATCACGTGGGCCCCACCCGGAAATCACGTGGGCCCCACGGGGAAATCACGTGGGCCCCACCCGGAAATCACGTGGGCCCCACCCGGAAATCACGTGGGCCCCACCCGGAAATCACGTGGGCCCCACTCGGAAATCACGTGGGCCCCACCCGGAAATCACGTGGGCCCCACCCGGAAATCACGTGGGCCCCACCCGGAAATCACGTGGGCCCCACGGGGAAATCACGTGGGCCCCACCCGGAAATCACGTGGGCCCCACCCGGAAATCACGTGGGCCCCCAGGGGAAATCACGTGGGCCCCCAGGGGAAATCACGTGGGCCCCACCCGGAAATCACGTGGGCCCCACCCGGAAATCACGTGGGCCCCACCCGGAAATCACGTGGGCCCCACGGGGAAATCACGTGGGCCCCACCCGGAAATCACGTGGGCCCCACCCGGAAATCACGTGGGCCCACCCGGAAATCACGTGGGGCCCACCCGGGGAAATCACGTGGGCCCCACGGGGAAATCACGTGGGCCCCACCCGGAAATCACGTGGGCCCCACCCGGAAATCACGTGGGCCCCACCCGGAAATCACGTGGGCCCCACCCTGAAATCACGTGGGCCCCACCCGGAAATCACGTGGGCCCCACCCGGAAATCACGTGGGCCCCACCCGGAAATCACGTGGGCCCCACTCGGAAATCACGTGGGCCCCACCCGGAAATCACGTGGGCCCCCAAGGGAAATCACGTGGGCCCCACCCGGAAATCACGTGGGCCCCACCCGGAAATCACGTGGGACCCCAGGGGAAATCACGTGGGCCCCACCCGGAAATCACGTGGGCCCCACCCGGAAATCACGTGGGCCCCACCCGGAAATCACGTGGGCCCCACCCGGAAATCACGTGGGCCCCACCCGGAAATCACGTGGGCCCCACCCGGAAATCACGTGGGCCCCACCCGGAAATCACGTGGGCCCCACCCGGAAATCACGTGGGCCCCACCCTGAAATCACGTGGGCCCCACCCGGAAATCACGTGGGCCCCACCCGGAAATCACGTGGGGCTCACCCGGAAATCACGTGGGCCCCACGGGGAAATCACGTGGGCCCCACCCGGAAATCACGTGGGCCCCACCCGGAAATCACGTGGGCCCCACCCGGAAATCACGTGGGCCCCACCCGGAAATCACGTGGGCCCCACCCGGAAATCACGTGGGCCCCACACGGAAATCACGTGGGCCCCACCCGGAAATCACGTGGGCCCCACTCGGAAATCACGTGGGCCCCACCCGGAAATCACGTGGGCCCCCAGGGGAAATCACGTGGGCCCCACCCGGAAATCACGTGGGCCCCACCCGGAAATCACGTGGGCCCCACCCGGAAATCACGTGGGCCCCACCCGGAAATCACGTGGGCCCCACCCGGAAATCACGTGGGCCCCACCCGGAAATCACGTGGGCCCCACCCGGAAATCACGTGGGCCCCACCCGGAAATCACGTGGGCCCCACCCGGAAATCACGTGGGCCCCACCCGGAAATCACGTGGGCCCCACCCGGAAATCACGTGGGGCCCACCCGGAAATCACGTGGGCCCCACCCGGAAATCACGTGGGCCCCACGGGGAAATCACGTGGGCCCCACCCGGAAATCACGTGGGCACCACCCGGAAATCACGTGGGCCCCACACGGAAATCACGTGGGCCCCACCCGGAAATCACGTGGGCCCCACACGGAAATCACGTGGGCCCCACCCGGAAATCACGTGGGCCCCACCCGGAAATCACGTGGGCCCCACCCGGAAATCACGTGGGCCCCACGCGGAAATCACGTGGGCCCCACGGGGAAATCACGTGGGCCCCACCCGGAAATCACGTGGGCCCCACCCGGAAATCACGTGGGCCCCACCCGGAAGTCACGTGGGCCCCACCCGGAAATCACGTGGGCCCCACCCGGAAATCACGTGGGCCCCACCCGGAAATCACGTGGGCCCCACCCGGAAATCACGTGGGCCCCACCCGGAAATCACGTGGGCCCCACCCGGAAATCACGTGGGCACCACGGGGAAATCACGTGGGCCCCACCCGGAAATCACGTGGGCCCCACCCGGAAATCACGTGGGCCCCACCCGGAAATCACGTGGGGCCCACCCGGAAATCACGTGGGCCCCACCCGGAAATCACGTGGGCCCCACGGGGAAATCACGTGGGCCCCACCCGGAAATCACGTGGGCCCCACCCGGAAATCACGTAGGCCCCACACGGAAATCACGTGGGCCCCACGGGGAAATCACGTGGGTCCCACCCGGAAATCACGTGGGCCCCACCCGGAAATCACGTGGGCCCCACCCGGAAATCACGTGGGCCCCACCCGGAAATCACGTGGGCCCCACCCGGAAATCACGTGGGCCCCACCCGGAAATCACGTGGGCCCCACGGGGAAATCACGTGGGCCCCACCTGGAAATCACGTGGGCCCCACCCGGAAATCACGTGGGCCCCACCCGGAAATCACGTGGGCCCCACCCGGAAATCACGTGGGCCCCACCCGGAAATCACGTGGGCCCCACCCGGAAATCACGTGGGCCCCACCCGGAAATCACGTGGGCCCCACCCGGAAATCACGTGGGCCCCACCCGGAAATCACGTGGGCCCCATCCGGAAATCACGTGGGCCCCACGGGGAAATCACGTGGGCCCCACCCGGAAATCACGTGGGGCCCACCCGGAAATCACGTGGGCCCCACGGGGAAATCACTTGGGCCCCACCCGGAAATCACGTGGGCCCAACCCGGAAATCACGTGGGCCCCACCCGGAAATCACGTGGGCCCCACCCGGAAATCACGTGGGCCCCACCCGGAAATCACGTGGGCCCCCAGGGGAAATCACGTGGGCCCCACCCGGATATCACGTGGGCCCCACCCGGAAATCACGTGGGCCCCACCCGGAAATCACGTGGGCCCCACCCGGAAATCACGTGGGCCCCACCCGGAAATCACGTGGGCCCCACCCGGAAATCACGTGGGCCCCCAGGGGAAATCACGTGGGCCCCACCCAGAAATCACGTGGGCCCCACCCGGAAATCACGTGGGCCCCACCCGGAAATCACGTGGGCCCCACCCGGAAATCACGTGGGCCCCACCCGGAAATCACGTGGGCCCCACCCGGAAATCACGTGGGCCCCACCCGGAAATCACGTGGGCCCCACCCGGAAATCACGTGGGCCCCACCCGGAAATCACGTGGGCCCCACCCGGAAATCACGTGGGCCCCACCCGGAAATCACGTGGGCCCCACCCGGAAATCACGTGGGCCCCACCCGGGAATCACGTGGGCCCCACCCGGAAATCACGTGGGCCCCCAGGGGAAATCACGTGGGCCCCACAAGGAAATCACGTGGGCCCCACCCGGAAATCACGTGGGCCCCACCCGGAATTCACGTGGGCCCCACCCGGAAATCACGTGGGCCCCACGGGGAAATCACATGGGCCCCACCCGGAAATCACGTGGGCCCCACCCGGAAATCACGTGGGCCCCACCCGGAAATCACGTGGGCCCCACCCGGAAATCACGTGGGCCCCACCCGGAAATCACGTGGGCCCCACCCGGAAATCACGTGGGCCCCACCCGGAAATCACGTGGGCCCCACCCGGAAATCACGTGGGCCCCACGGGGAAATCACGTGGGCCCCACCCGGAAATCACGTGGGCCCCACCCGGAAATCACATGGGCCCCCAGGGGAAATCACGTGGGCCCCACCCGGAAATCACGTGGGCCCCACCCGGAAATCACGTGGGCCCCACCCGGAAATCACGTGGGCCCCACGGGGAAATCACGTGGGCCCCACGGGGAAATCACGTGGGCCCCACCCGGAAATCACGTGGGCCCCACCCGGAAATCACGTGGGCCCCACCCGGAAATCACGTGGGCCCCACCCGGAAATCACGTGGGCCCCACCCGGAAATCACGTGTGGCCCACCCGGAAATCACGTGGGCCCCACGGGGAAATCACGTGGGCCCCACCCGGAAATCACGTGGGCCCCACCCGGAAATCACGTGGGCCCCACCCGGAAATCACGTGGGCCCCACCCGGAAATCACGTGGGCCCCACCCGGAAATCACGTGGGCCCCACCCGGAAATCACGTGGGCCCCCAGGGGAAATCACGTGGGCCCCACCCGGAAATCACGTGGGCCCCACCCGGAAATCACGTGGGCCCCACCCGGAAATCACGTGGGCCCCACCCGGAAATCACGTGGGCCCCACGGGGAAATCACGTGGGCCCCACGGGGAAATCACGTGGGCCCCACCCGGAAATCACGTGGGCCCCACCCGGAAATCACGTGGGCCCCACCCGGAAATCACGTGGGCCCCACCCGGAAATCACGTGGGCCCCACCCGGAAATCACGTGGGCCCCACCCGGAAATCACGTGGGCCCCACCCGGAAATCACGTGGGCCCCACCCGGAAATCACGTGGGCCCCACCCGGAAATCACGTGGGCCCCACGGGGAAATCACGTGGGCCCCACCCGGAAATCACGTGGGCCCCACCCGGAAATCACGTGAGCCCCACCCGGAAATCACGTGGGCCCCACCCGGAAATCACGTGGGCCCCACCCGGAAATCACGTGGGCCCCACCCGGAAATCACGTGGGCCCCCAGGGGAAATCACGTGGGCCCCACCCGGAAATCACGTGGTCCCCACCCGGAAATCACGTGGGCCCCACCCGGAAATCACGTGGGCCCCACCCGGAAATCACGTGGGCCCCACCCGGAAATCACGTGGGCCCCACCCGGAAATCACGTGGGCCCCACCCGGAAATCACGTGGGCCCCACCCGGAAATCACGTGGGCCCCACCCGGAAATCACGTGGGCCCCCAGGGGAAATCACGTGGGCCCCACCCGGAAATCACGTGGGCCCCACCCGAAAATCACGTGGGCCCCACTCGGAAATCACGTGGGCCCCACGGGGAAATCACGTGGGCCCCACCCGGAAATCACGTGGGCCCCACCCGGAAATCACGTGGGCCCCACCCGGAAATCACGTGGGCCCCCAGGGGAAATCACGTGGGCCCCACCCGGAAATCACGTGGGCCCCACCCGGAAATCACGTGGGTCCCACCCGGAAATCACGTGGGCCCCACCCGGAAATCACGTGGGCCCCACCCGGAAATCACGTGGGCCCCACGGGGAAATCACGTGGGCCCCACCCGGAAATCACGTGGGCCCCACCCGGAAATCACGTGGGCCCCACCCGGAAATCACGTGGGCCCCACCCGGAAATCACGTGGGCCCCACCCGGAAATCACGTGGGCCCCACCCGGAAATCACGTGGGCCCCACCCGGAAATCACGTGGGCCCCACGGGGAAATCACGTGGGCCCCACCCAGAAATCACGTGGGCCCCACGGGGAAATCACGTGGGCCCCACCCGGAAATCACGTGGGCCCCACCCGGAAATCACGTGGGCCCAACCCGGAAATCACGTGGGCCCCACCCGGAAATCACGTGGGCCCCATGGGGAAATCACGTGGGCCCCACCCGGAAATCACGTGGGCCCCACCCGGAAATCACGTGGGCCCCACCCGGAAATCACGTGGGCCCCACCCGGAAATCACGTGGGCCCCACACGGAAATCACGTGGGCCCCACCCGGAAATCACGTGGGCCCCACTCGGAAATCACGTGGGCCCCACCCGGAAATCACGTGGGCCCCCAGGGGAAATCACGTGGGCCCCACCCGGAAATCACGTGGGCCCCACCCGGAAATCACGTGGGCCCCACCCGGAAATCACGTGGGCCCCACCCGGAAATCACGTGGGCCCCACCCGGAAATCACGTGGGCCCCACCCGGAAATCACGTGGGCCCCACCCGGAAATCACGTGGGCCCCACCCGGAAATCACGTGGGCCCCACCCGGAAATCACGTGGGCCCCACCCGGAAATCACGTGGGACCCACCCGGAAATCACGTGGGCCCCACCCGGAAATCACGTGGGCCCCACCCGGAAATCACGTGGGCCCCCAGGGGAAATCACGTGGGCCCCACAAGGAAATCACGTGGGCCCCACCCGGAAATCACGTGGGCCCCACCCGGAAATCACGTGGGCCACACCCGGAAATCACGTGGGCCCCACGGGGAAATCACGTGGGCCCCACCCGGAAATCACGTGGGCCCCACCCGGAAATCACGTGGGCCCCACCCGGAAATCACGTGGGCCCCACCCGGAAATCACGTGGGCCCCACCCGGAAATCACGTGGGCCCCACGGGGAAATCACGTGGGCCCCACCCGGAAATCACGTGGGCCCCACCCGGAAATCACGTGGGCCCCACCCGGAAATCACGTGGGCCCCACGGGGAAATCACGTGGGCCCCACCCGGAAATCACGTGGGCCCCACCCGGAAATCACGTGGCCCCACCCGGAAATCACGTGGGCCCCACCCGGAAATCACGTGGGCCCCCAGGGGAAATCACGTGGGCCCCACCCGGAAATCACGTGGGCCCCACCCGGAAATCACGTGGGCCCCACCCGGAAATCACGTGGGCCCGACGGGGAAATCACGTGGGCCCCACCCGGAAATCACGTGGGCCCCACCCGGAAATCACGTGGGCCCCACCCGGAAATCACGTGGGCCCCACCCGGAAATCACGTGGGCCCCACCCGGAAATCACGTGGGCCCCACCCGGAAATCACGTGGGCCCCACCCGGAAATTACGTGGGCCCCACGGGGAAATCACTTGGGCCCCACCTGGAAATCACGTGGGCCCCACCCGGAAATCACGTGGGCCCCACCCGGAAATCACGTGGGCCCCACCTGGAAATCACGTGGGCCCCACCCTGAAATCACGTGGACCCCACCCGGAAATCACGTGGGCCCCACGGGGAAATCACGTGGGCCCCACCCGGAAATCACGTGGGCCCCACCCGGAAATCACGTGGGCCCCACCCTGAAATCACGTGGGCCCCACCCGGAAATCACGTGGGCCCCACCCGGAAATCACGTGGGCCCCACCCGGAAATCACGTGGGCCCCACCCGGAAATCACGTGGGCCCCACCCGGAAATCACGTGGGCCCCACCCGGAAATCACGTGGGCCCGACGGGGAAATCACGTGGGCCCCACCCGGAAATCACGTGGTCCCCACCCGGAAATCACGTGGGCCCCACCCGGAAATCACGTGGGCCCCACCCGGAAATCACGTGGGCCCCACCCGGAAATCACGTGGGCCCCACCCGGAAATCATGTGGGCCCCACCCGGAAATCACGTGGGCCCCACCCGGAAATCACGTGGGCCCCACCCGGAAATCACGTGGGCCCCACCCGGAAATCACGTGGGCCCCACCCGGAAATCACGTGGGCCCCACCCGGAAATCACGTGGGCCCCACTCGGAAATCACGTGGGCCCCACGGGGAAATCACGTGGGCCCCACCCGGAAATCACGTGGGCCCCACCCGGAAATCACGTGGGCCCCACCCGGAAATCACGTGGGCCCCCAGGGGAAATCACGTGGGCCCCACCCGGAAATCACGTGGGCCCCACTCGGAAATCACGTGGGCCCCACGGGGAAATCACGTGGGCCCCACCCGGAAATCACGTGGGCCCCACCCGGAAATCACGTGGGCCCCACGGGGAAATCACGTGGGCCCCACCCGGAAATCACGTGGGCCCCACCCGGAAATCACGTGGGCCCCACCCGGAAATCACGTGGGCCCCACCCGGAAATCACGTGGGCCCCACCCGGAAATCACGTGGGCCCCACCCGGAAATCACGTGGGCCCCACCCGGAAATCACGTGGGCCCCACGGGGAAATCACGTGGGCCCCACCCAGAAATCACGTGGGCCCCACGGGGAAATCACGTGGGCCCCACCCGGAAATCACGTGGGCCCCACGGGGAAATCACGTGGGCCCCACCCGGAAATCACGTGGGGCCCACCCGGAAATCACGTGGGCCCCACCCGGAAATCACGTGGGCCCCACCCGGAAATCACGTGGGCCCCACGGGGAAATCACGTGGGCCCCCAGGGGAAATCACGTGGGCCCCACCCGGAAATCACGTGGGCCCCACCCGGAAATCACGTGGGCCCCACCCGGAAATCACGTGGGCCCCACCCGGATATCACGTGGGCCCCACCCGGAAATCACGTGGGCCCCACCCGGAAATAACGTGGGCCCCACGGGGAAATCACGTGGGCCCCACCCGGAAATCACGTGGGCCCCACCCGGAAATCACGTGGGCCCCCAGGGGAAATCACGTGGGCCCCACCCGGAAATCACGTGGGCCCCACCCGGAAATCACGTGGGCCCCACCCGGAAATCACGTGGGCCCCACCCGGAAATCACGTGGGCCCCACCCGGAAATCACGTGGGCCCCACCCGGAAATCACGTGGGCCCCACCCGGAAATCACGTGGGCCCCACCCGGAAATCACGTGGGCCCCATGGGGAAATCACGTGGGCCCCACCCGGAAATCACGTGGGCCCCACCCGGAAATCACGTGGGCCCCACCCGGAAATCACGTGGGCCCCACCCGGAAATCACGTGGGCCCCATGGGGAAATCACGTGGGCCCCACCCGGAAATCACGTGGGCCCCACCCGGAAATCACGTGGGCCCCACCCGGAAATCACGTGGGCCCCACCCGGAAATCACGTGGGCCCCACACGGAAATCACGTGGGCCCCACCCGGAAATCACGTGGGCCCCACTCGGAAATCACGTGGGCCCCACCCGGAAATCACGTGGGCCCCCAGGGGAAATCACGTGGGCCCCACCCGGAAATCACGTGGGCCCCACCCGGAAATCACGTGGGCCCCACCCGGAAATCACGTGGGCCCCACCCGGAAATCACGTGGGCCCCACCCGGAAATCACGTGGGCCCCACCCGGAAATCACGTGGGCCCCCAGGGGAAATCACGTGGGCCCCACAAGGAAATCACGTGGGCCCCACCCGGAAATCACGTGGGCCCCACCCGGAAATCACGTGGGCCACACCCGGAAATCACGTGGGCCCCACGGGGAAATCACGTGGGCCCCACCCGGAAATCACGTGGGCCCCACCCGGAAATCACGTGGGCCCCACCCGGAAATCACGTGGGCCCCACCCGGAAATCACGTGGGCCCCACCCGGAAATCACGTGGGCCCCACGGGGAAATCACGTGGGCCCCACCCGGAAATCACGTGGGCCCCACACGGAAATCACGTGGGCCCCACCCGGAAATCACGTGGGCCCCACGGGGAAATCACGTGGGCCCCACCCGGAAATCACGTGGGCCCCACCCGGAAATCACGTGGGCCCCACACGGAAATCACGTGGGCCCCACCCGGAAATCACGTGGGCCCGACCCGGAAATCACGTGGGCCCCACCCGGAAATCACGTGGGCCCCACCCGGAAATCACGTGGGCCCCACCCGGAAATCACGTGGGCCCCACGGGGAAATCACGTGGGCCCCACCCGGAAATCACGTGGGCACCACGGGGAAATCACGTGGGCCCCACCCGGAAATCACGTGGGCACCACGGGGAAATCACGTGGGCCCCACCCGGAAATCACGTGGGCCCCACCCGGAAATCACGTGGGCCCCACCCGGAAATCACGTGGGCCCCACGCGGAAATCACGTGGGCCCCACGGGGAAATCACGTGGGCCCCACCCGGAAATCACGTGGGCCCCACCCGGAAATCACGTGGGCCCCACCCGGAAGTCACGTGGGCCCCACCCGGAAATCACGTGGGCCCCACCCGGAAATCACGTGGGCCCCACCCGGAAATCACGTGGGCCCCACCCGGAAATCACGTGGGCCCCACCCGGAAATCACGTGGGCCCCACCCGGAAATCACGTGGGCACCACGGGGAAATCACGTGGGCCCCACCCGGAAATCACGTGGGCCCCACCCGGAAATCACGTGGGCCCCACCCGGAAATCACGTGGGGCCCACCCGGAAATCACGTGGGCCCCACCCGGAAATCACGTGGGCCCCACGGGGAAATCACGTGGGCCCCACCCGGAAATCACGTGGGCCCCACCCGGAAATCACGTAGGCCCCACACGGAAATCACGTGGGCCCCACGGGGAAATCACGTGGGTCCCACCCGGAAATCACGAGGGCCCCACCCGGAAATCACGTGGGCCCCACCCGGAAATCACGTGGGCCCCACCCGGAAATCACGTGGGCCCCACCCGGAAATCACGTGGGCCCCACCCGGAAATCACGTGGGCCCCACGGGGAAATCACGTGGGCCCCACCTGGAAATCACGTGGGCCCCACCCGGAAATCACGTGGGCCCCACCCGGAAATCACGTGGGCCCCACCCGGAAATCACGTGGGCCCCACCCGGAAATCACGTTGGCCCCACCCGGAAATCACGTGGGCCCCACCCGGAAATCACGTGGGCCCCACCCGGAAATCACGTGGCCCCACCCGGAAATCACGTGGGCCCCACCCGGAAATCACGTGGGCCCCCAGGGGAAATCACGTGGGCCCCACCCGGAAATCACGTGGGCCCCACCCGGAAATCACGTGGGCCCCACCCGGAAATCACGTGGGCCCGACGGGGAAATCACGTGGGCCCCACCCGGAAATCACGTGGGCCCCACCCGGAAATCACGTGGGCCCCACCCGGAAATCACGTGGGCCCCACCCGGAAATCACGTGGGCCCCACCCGGAAATCACGTGGGCCCCACCCGGAAATCACGTGGGCCCCACCCGGAAATCACGTGGGCCCCACCCGGAAATCACGTGGGCCCCACCCGGAAATCACGTGGGCCCCACCCGGAAATCACGTGGGCCCCACCCGGAAATCACGTGGGCCCCACCCGGAAATCACGTGGGCCCCACCCGGAAATCACGTGGGCCCCACCCGGAAATCACGTGGGCCCCACCCGGAAATCCCGTGGGCCCCACCCGGAAATCACGTGGGCCCCACGGGGAAATCACGTGGGCCCCACCCGGAAATCACGTGGGCCCCACCCGGAAATCACGTGGGCCCCACCCGGAAATCACGTGGGCCCCCAGGGGAAATCACGTGGGCCCCACCCGGAAATCACGTGGGCCCCACTCGGAAATCACGTGGGCCCCACGGGGAAATCACGTGGGCCCCACCCGGAAATCACGTGGGCCCCACCCGGAAATCACGTGGGCCCCACGGGGAAATCACGTGGGCCCCACCCGGAAATCACGTGGGCCCCACCCGGAAATCACGTGGGCCCCACCCGGAAATCACGTGGGCCCCACGGGGAAATCACGTGGGCCCCACCCGGAAATCACGTGGGCCCCACGGGGAAATCACGTGGGCCCCACCCGGAAATCACGTGGGCCCCACGGGGAAATCACGTGGGGCCCACCCGGAAATCACGTGGGCCCCACCCGGAAATCACGTGGGCCCCACCCGGAAATCACGTGGGCCCCACCCGGAAATCACGTGGGCCCCACCCGGAAATCACGTGGGCCCCACCCGGAAATCACGTGGGCCCCACCCGGAAATCACGTGGGCCCCACCCGGAAATCACGTGGGCCCCACCCGGAAATCACGTGGGCCCCACCCGGAAATCACGTGGGCCCCACCCGGAAATCACGTGGGCCCCACCCGGAAATCACGTGGGCCCCACCCGGAAATCACGTGGGCCCCACCCGGAAATCACGTGGGCCCCCAGGGGAAATCACGTGGGCCCCACAAGGAAATCACGTGGGCCCCACCCGGAAATCACGTGGGCCCCACCCGGAAATCACGTGGGCACCACCCGGAAATCACGTGGGCCCCACCCGGAAATCACGTGGGCCCCACCCGGAAATCACGTGGGCCCCACCCGGAAATCACGTGGGCCCCACCCGGAAATCACGTGGGCCCCACCCGGAAATCACGTGGGCCCCACCCGGAAATCACGTGGGCCCCACCCGGAAATCACGTGGGCCCCACCCGGAAATCACGTGGGCCCCACCCGGAAATCACGTGGGCCCCACCCGGAAATCACGTGGGCCCCACCCGGAAATCACGTGGGCCCCCAGGGGAAATCACGTGGGCCCCACAAGGAAATCACGTGGGCCCCACCCGGAAATCACGTGGGCCCCACCCGGAAATCACGTGGGCCCCACCCTGAAATCACGTGGGCCCCACGGGGAAATCACGTGGGCCCCACCCGGAAATCACGTGGGGCCCACCCGGAAATCACGTGGGCCCCACCCGGAAATCACGTGGGCCCCACTCGGAAATCACGTGGGCCCCACCCGGAAATCACGTGGGCCCCACCGGGAAATCACGTGGGCCCCACCCGGAAATCACGTGGGCCCCACCCGGAAATCACGTGGGACCCCAGGGGAAATCACGTGGGCCCCACCCGGAAATCACGTGGGCCCCACCCGGAAATCACGTGGGCCCCACCCGGAAATCACGTGGGCCCCACCCGGAAATCACGTGGGCCCCACCCGGAAATCACGTGGGCCCCACCCGGAAATCACGTGGGCCCCACCCGGAAATCACGTGGGCCCCACCCGGAAATCACGTGGGCCCCACCCGGAAATCACGTGGGCCCCACCGTGAAATCACGTGGGCCCCACCCGGAAATCACGTGGGCCCCACCCGGAAATCACGGGGGGCTCACCCGGAAATCACGTGGGCCCCACGGGGAAATCACGTGGGCCCCACCCGGAAATCACGTGGGCCCCACCCGGAAATCACGTGGGCCCCACCCGGAAATCACGTGGGCCCCACCCGGAAATCACGTGGGCCCCACCCGGAAATCACGTGGGCCCCACACGGAAATCACGTGGGCCCCACCCGGAAATCACGTGGGCCCCACTCGGAAATCAAGTGGGCCCCACCCGGAAATCACGTGGGCCCCCAGGGGAAATCACGTGGGCCCCACCCGGAAATCACGTGGGCCCCACCCGGAAATCACTTGGGCCCCACCCGGAAATCACGTGGGCCCCACCCGGAAATCACGTGGGCCCCACCCGGAAATCACGTGGGCCCCACCCGGAAATCACGTGGGCCCCACCCGGAAATCACGTGGGCCCCACCCGGAAATCACGTGGGCCCCACCCGGAAATCACGTGGGCCCCACCCGGAAATCACGTGGGCCCCACCAGGAAATCACGTGGGCCCCACCCGGAAATCACGTGGGCCCCCAGGGGAAATCACGTGGGCCCCACAAGGAAATCACGTGGGCCCCACCCGGAAATCACGTGGGCCCCACCCGGAAATCACGTGGGCCACACCCGGAAATCACGTGGGCCCCACGGGGAAATCACGTGGGCCCCACCCGGAAATCACGTGGGCCCCACCCGGAAATCACGTGGGCCCCACCCGGAAATCACGTGGGCCCCACCCGGAAATCACGTGGGCCCCACCCGGAAATCACGTGGGCCCCACGGGGAAATCACGTGGGCCCCACCCGGAAATCACGTGGGCCCCACCCGGAAATCACGTGGGCCCCACCCGGAAATCATGTGGGCCCCACGGGGAAATCACGTGGGCCCCACCCGGAAATCACGTGGGCCCCACACGGAAATCACGTGGGCCCCACCCGGAAATCACGTAGGCCCCACACGGAAATCACGTGGGCCCCACCCGGAAATCACGTGGGCCCCACGGGGAAATCACGTGGGCCCCACCCGGAAATCACGTGGGGCCCACCCGGAAATCACGTGGGCCCCACCCGGAAATCACGTGGGCCCCACCCGGAAATCACGTGGGCCCCACCCGGAAATCACGTGGGCCCCCAGGGGAAATCACGTGGGCCCCACCCGGAAATCACGTGGGCCCCACCCGGAAATCACGTGGGCCCCACCCGGAAATCACGTGGGCCCCACCCGGATATCACGTGGGCCCCACCCGGAAATCACGTGGGCCCCACCCGGAAATAACGTGGGCCCCACGGGGAAATCACGTGGGCCCCACCCGGAAATCACGTGGGCCCCACCCGGAAATCACGTGGGCCCCCAGGGGAAATCACGTGGGCCCCACCCGGAAATCACGTGGGCCCCACCCGGAAATCACGTGGGCCCCACCCGGAAATCACGTGGGCCCCACCCGGAAATCACGTGGGCCCCACCCGGAAATCACGTGGGCCCCACCCGGAAATCACGTGGGCCCCACCCGGAAATCACGTGGGCCCCACCCGGAAATCACGTGGGCCCCACCCGGAAATCACGTGGGCCCCACCCGGAAATCACGTGGGCCCCATGGGGAAATCACGTGGGCCCCACCCGGAAATCACGTGGGCCCCACCCGGAAATCACGTGGGCCCCACCCGGAAATCACGTGGGCCCCACCCGGAAATCACGTGGGCCCCATGGGGAAATCACGTGGGCCCCACCCGGAAATCACGTGGGCCCCACCCGGAAATCACGTGGGCCCCACCCGGAAATCACGTGGGCCCCACCCGGAAATCACGTGGGCCCCACACGGAAATCACGTGGGCCCCACCCGGAAATCACGTGGGCCCCACTCGGAAATCACGTGGGCCCCACCCGGAAATCACGTGGGCCCCCAGGGGAAATCACGTGGGCCCCACCCGGAAATCACGTGGGCCCCACCCGGAAATCACGTGGGCCCCACCCGGAAATCACGTGGGCCCCACCCGGAAATCACGTGGGCCCCACCCGGAAATCACGTGGGCCCCACCCGGAAATCACGTGGGCCCCACCCGGAAATCACGTGGGCCCCACCCGGAAATCACGTGGGCCCCACCCGGAAATCACGTGGGCCCCACCCGGAAATCACGTGGGCCCCACCCGGAAATCACGTGGGCCCCACCCGGAAATCACGTGGGCCCCACCCGGAAATCACGTGGGCCCCCAGGGGAAATCACGTGGGCCCCACAAGGAAATCACGTGGGCCCCACCCGGAAATCACGTGGGCCCCACCCGGAAATCACGTGGGCCACACCCGGAAATCACGTGGGCCCCACGGGGAAATCACGTGGGCCCCACCCGGAAATCACGTGGGCCCCACCCGGAAATCACGTGGGCCCCACCCGGAAATCACGTGGGCCCCACCCGGAAATCACGTGGGCCCCACCCGGAAATCACGTGGGCCCCACGGGGAAATCACGTGGGCCCCACCCGGAAATCACGTGGGCCCCACACGGAAATCACGTGGGCCCCACCCGGAAATCACGTGGGCCCCACGGGGAAATCACGTGGGCCCCACCCGGAAATCACGTGGGCCCCACCCGGAAATCACGTGGGCCCCACACGGAAATCACGTGGGCCCACCCGGAAATCACGTGGGCCCCACCCGGAAATCACGTGGGCCCCACCCGGAAATCACGTGGGCCCCACCCGGAAATCACGTGGGCCCCACCCGGAAATCACGTGGGCCCCACGGGGAAATCACGTGGGCCCCACCCGGAAATCACGTGGGCACCACGGGGAAATCACGTGGGCCCCACCCGGAAATCACGTGGGCACCACGGGGAAATCACGTGGGCCCCACCCGGAAATCACGTGGGCCCCACCCGGAAATCACGTGGGCCCCACCCGGAAATCACGTGGGCCCCACGCGGAAATCACGTGGGCCCCACGGGGAAATCACGTGGGCCCCACCCGGAAATCACGTGGGCCCCACCCGGAAATCACGTGGGCCCCACCCGGAAGTCACGTGGGCCCCACCCGGAAATCACGTGGGCCCCACCCGGAAATCACGTGGGCCCCACCCGGAAATCACGTGGGCCCCACCCGGAAATCACGTGGGCCCCACCCGGAAATCACGTGGGCCCCACCCGGAAATCACGTGGGCACCACGGGGAAATCACGTGGGCCCCACCCGGAAATCACGTGGGCCCCACCCGGAAATCACGTGGGCCCCACCCGGAAATCACGTGGGGCCCACCCGGAAATCACGTGGGCCCCACCCGGAAATCACGTGGGCCCCACGGGGAAATCACGTGGGCCCCACCCGGAAATCACGTGGGCCCCACCCGGAAATCACGTAGGCCCCACACGGAAATCACGTGGGCCCCACGGGGAAATCACGTGGGTCCCACCCGGAAATCACGTGGGCCCCACCCGGAAATCACGTGGGCCCCACCCGGAAATCACGTGGGCCCCACCCGGAAATCACGTGGGCCCCACCCGGAAATCACGTGGGCCCCACCCGGAAATCACGTGGGCCCCACGGGGAAATCACGTGGGCCCCACCCGGAAATCACGTGGGCCCCACCCGGAAATCACGTGGGCCCCACCCGGAAATCACGTGGGCCCCACCCGGAAATCACGTGGGCCCCACCCGGAAATCACGTTGGCCCCACCCGGAAATCACGTGGGCCCCACCCGGAAATCACGTGGGCCCCACCCGGAAATCACGTGGCCCCACCCGGAAATCACGTGGGCCCCACCCGGAAATCACGTGGGCCCCCAGGGGAAATCACGTGGGCCCCACCCGGAAATCACGTGGGCCCCACCCGGAAATCACGTGGGCCCCACCCGGAAATCACGTGGGCCCGACGGGGAAATCACGTGGGCCCCACCCGGAAATCACGTGGGCCCCACCCGGAAATCACGTGGGCCCCACCCGGAAATCACGTGGGCCCCACCCGGAAATCACGTGGGCCCCACCCGGAAATCACGTGGGCCCCACCCGGAAATCACGTGGGCCCCACCCGGAAATCACGTGGGCCCCACCCGGAAATCACGTGGGCCCCACCCGGAAATCACGTGGGCCCCACCCGGAAATCACGTGGGCCCCACCCGGAAATCACGTGGGCCCCACCCGGAAATCACGTGGGCCCCACCCGGAAATCACGTGGGCCCCACCCGGAAATCACGTGGGCCCCACCCGGAAATCACGTGGGCCCCACCCGGAAATCCCGTGGGCCCCACTCGGAAATCACGTGGGCCCCACGGGGAAATCACGTGGGCCCCACCCGGAAATCACGTGGGCCCCACCCGGAAATCACGTGGGCCCCACCCGGAAATCACGTGGGCCCCCAGGGGAAATCACGTGGGCCCCACCCGGAAATCACGTGGGCCCCACTCGGAAATCACGTGGGCCCCACGGGGAAATCACGTGGGCCCCACCCGGAAATCACGTGGGCCCCACCCGGAAATCACGTGGGCCCCACGGGGAAATCACGTGGGCCCCACCCGGAAATCACGTGGGCCCCACCCGGAAATCACGTGGGCCCCACCCGGAAATCACGTGGGCCCCACGGGGAAATCACGTGGGCCCCACCCTGAAATCACGTGGGCCCCACGGGGAAATCACGTGGGCCCCACCCGGAAATCACGTGGGGCCCACCCGGAAATCACGTGGGCCCCACCCGGAAATCACGTGGGCCCCACTCGGAAATCACGTGGGCCCCACCCGGAAATCACGTGGGCCCCCAAGGGAAATCACGTGGGCCCCACCCGGAAATCACGTGGGCCCCACCCGGAAATCACGTGGGACCCCAGGGGAAATCACGTGGGCCCCACCCGGAAATCACGTGGGCCCCACCCGGAAATCACGTGGGCCCCACCCGGAAATCACGTGGGCCCCACCCGGAAATCACGTGGGCCCCACCCGGAAATCACGTGGGCCCCACCCGGAAATCACGTGGGCCCCACCCGGAAATCACGTGGGCCCCACCCGGAAATCACGTGGGCCCCACCCGGAAATCACGTGGGCCCCACCGTGAAATCACGTGGGCCCCACCCGGAAATCACGTGGGCCCCACCCGGAAATCACGGGGGGCTCACCCGGAAATCACGTGGGCCCCACGGGGAAATCACGTGGGCCCCACCCGGAAATCACGTGGGCCCCACCCGGAAATCACGTGGGCCCCACCCGGAAATCACGTGGGCCCCACCCGGAAATCACGTGGGCCCCACCCGGAAATCACGTGGGCCCCACACGGAAATCACGTGGGCCCCACCCGGAAATCACGTGGGCCCCACTCGGAAATCACGTGGGCCCCACCCGGAAATCACGTGGGCCCCCAGGGGAAATCACGTGGGCCCCACCCGGAAATCACGTGGGCCCCACCCGGAAATCACGTGGGCCCCACCCGGAAATCACGTGGGCCCCACCCGGAAATCACGTGGGCCCCACCCGGAAATCACGTGGGCCCCACCCGGAAATCACGTGGGCCCCACCCGGAAATCACGTGGGCCCCACCCGGAAATCACGTGGGCCCCACCCGGAAATCACGTGGGCCCCACCCGGAAATCACGTGGGCCCCACCCGGAAATCACGTGGGCCCCCAGGGGAAATCACGTGGGCCCCACAAGGAAATCACGTGGGCCCCACCCGGAAATCACGTGGGCCCCACCCGGAAATCACGTGGGCCACACCCGGAAATCACGTGGGCCCCACGGGGAAATCACGTGGGCCCCACCCGGAAATCACGTGGGCCCCACCCGGAAATCACGTGGGCCCCACCCGGAAATCACGTGGGCCCCACCCGGAAATCACGTGGGCCCCACCCGGAAATCACGTGGGCCCCACGGGGAAATCACGTGGGCCCCACCCGGAAATCACGTGGGCCCCACCCGGAAATCACGTGGGCCCCACCCGGAAATCATGTGGGCCCCACGGGGAAATCACGTGGGCCCCACCCGGAAATCACGTGGGCCCCACACGGAAATCACGTGGGCCCCACCCGGAAATCACGTAGGCCCCACACGGAAATCACGTGGGCCCCACCCGGAAATCACGTGGGCCCCACGGGGAAATCACGTGGGCCCCACCCGGAAATCACGTGGGCCCCACCCGGAAATCACGTGGGCCCCACGGGGAAATCACGTGGGCCCCACCCGGAAATCACGTGGGCCCCACCCGGAAATCACGTGGGCCCCACACGGAAATCACGTGGGCCCCACCCGGAAATCACGTGGGCCCCACACGGAAATCACGTGGGCCCCACCCGGAAATCACGTGGGCCCCACCCGGAAATCACGTGGGCCCCACCCGGAAATCACGTGGGCCCCACCCGGAAATCACGTGGGCCCCACCCGGAAATCACGTGGGCCCCACCCGGAAATCACGTGGGCCCCACGGGGAAATCACGTGGGCCCCACCCGGAAATCACGGGGGCCCCACCCGGAAATCACGTGGGCCCCACCCGGAAGTCACGTGGGCCCCACCCGGAAATCACGTGGGCCCCACCCGGAAATCACGTGGGCCCCACCCGGAAATCACGTGGGCCCCACCCGGAAATCACGTGGGCCCCACCCGGAAATCACGTGGGCCCCACCCGGAAATCACGTGGGACCCACCCGGAAATCACGTGGGCACCACGGGGAAATCACGTGGGCCCCACCCGGAAATCACGTGGGCCCCACCCGGAAATCACGTGGGCCCCACCCGGAAATCACGTGGGCCCCACCCGGAAATCACGGGGGGCTCACCCGGAAATCACGTGGGCCCCACGGGGAAATCACGTGGGCCCCACCCGGAAATCACGTGGGCCCCACCCGGAAATCACGTGGGCCCCACCCGGAAATCACGTGGGCCCCACCCGGAAATCACGTGGGCCCCACCCGGAAATCACGTGGGCCCCACACGGATATCACGTGGGCCCCACCCGGAAATCACGTGGGCCCCACTCGGAAATCAAGTGGGCCCCACCCGGAAATCACGTGGGCCCCCAGGGGAAATCACGTGGGCCCCACCCGGAAATCACGTGGGCCCCACCCGGAAATCACTTGGGCCCCACCCAGAAATCACGTGGGCCCCACCCGGAAATCACGTGGGCCCCACCCGGAAATCACGTGGGCCCCACCCGGAAATCACGTGGGCCCCACCCGGAAATCACGTGGGCCCCACCCGGAAATCACGTGGGCCCCACCCGGAAATCACGTGGGCCCCACCCGGAAATCACGTGGGCCCCACCAGGAAATCACGTGGGCCCCACCCGGAAATCACGTGGGCCCCCAGGGGAAATCACGTGGGCCCCACAAGGAAATCACGTGGGCCCCACCCGGAAATCACGTGGGCCCCACCCGGAAATCACGTGGGCCCCACCCGGAAATCACGTGGGCCCCACCCGGAAATCACGTGGGCCCCACCCGGAAATCACGTGGGCC
This sequence comes from Ovis canadensis, assembly GCF_042477335.2. NCBI lineage: Eukaryota > Metazoa > Chordata > Mammalia > Artiodactyla > Bovidae > Ovis > Ovis canadensis. The sequence goes on along the minus strand of NC_091264.1, from coordinate 12,375,860 downwards.
CCACCCGGAAATCACGTGGGCCCCACCCGGAAATCACGTGGGCCCCACCCGGAAATCACGTGGGCCCCACCCGGAAATCACGTGGGCCCCACCCGGAAATCACGTGGGCCCCACGGGGAAATCACGTGGGCCCCCAGGGGAAATCACGTGGGCCCCACCCGGAAATCACGTGGGCCCCACCCGGAAATCACGTGGGCCCCACCCGGAAATCACGTGGGCCCCACGGGGAAATCACGTGGGCCCCACCCGGAAATCACGTGGGCCCCACCCGGAAATCACGTGGGCCCCACCCGGAAATCACGTGGGCCCCACCCGGAAATCACGTGGGCCCCACGGGGAAATCACGTGGGCCCCACCCGGAAATCACATGGGCCCCAACCGGAAATCACGTGGGCCCCACCCGGAAATCATGTGGGCCCCACGGGGAAATCACGTGGGCCCCACCCGGAAATCACGTGGGCCCCACACGGAAATCACGTGGGCCCCACCCGGAAATCACGTAGGCCCCACACGGAAATCACGTGGGCCCCACCCGGAAATCACGTGGGCCCCACGGGGAAATCACGTTGGCCCCACCCGGAAATCACGTGGGCCCCACACGGAAATCACGTGGGCCCCACCCGGAAATCACGTGGGCCCCACTCGGAAATCACGTGGGCCCCACCCGGAAATCACGTGGGCCCCCAGGGGAAATCACGTGGGCCCCACCCGGAAATCACGTGGGCCCCACCCGGAAATCACGTGGGCCCCACGGGGAAATCACGTGGGCCCCACCCAGAAATCACGTGGGCCCCACCCGGAAATCACGTGGGCCCCACACGGAAATCACGTGGGCCCCACCCGGAAATCACGTGGGCCCCACACGGAAATCACGTGGGCCCCACCCGGAAATCACGTGGGCCCCACACGGAAATCACGTGGGCCCCACCCGGAAATCACGTGGGCCCCACCCGGAAATCACGTGGGCCCCACCCGGAAATCACGTGGGCCCCACCCGGAAATCACGTGGGCCCCACGGGGAAATCACGTGGGCCCCACCCGGAAATCACGTGGGCCCCACCCGGAAATCACGTGGGCCCCACCCGGAAGTCACGTGGGCCCCACCCGGAAATCACGTGGGCCCCACCCGGAAATCACGTGGGCCCCACCCGGAAATCACGTGGGCCCCACCCGGAAATCACGTAGGCCCCACCCGGAAATCACGTGGGCCCCACCCGGAAATCACGTGGGCCCCACCCGGAAATCACGTGGGCACCACGGGGAAATCACGTGGGCCCCACCCGGAAATCACGTGGGCCCCACCCGGAAATCACGTGGGCCCCACCCGGAAATCACGTGGGGCCCACCCGGAAATCACGTGGGCCCCACCCGGAAATCACGTGGGCCCCACCCGGAAATCACGTGGGCCCCACCCGGAAATCACGTGGGCCCCACCCGGAAATCACGTGGGCCCCACCCGGAAATCACGTGGGCCCCACCCGGAAATCACGTGGGCCCCACCCGGAAATCACGTGGGCCCCCAGGGGAAATCACGTGGGCCCCACAAGGAAATCACGTGGGCCCCACCCGGAAATCACGTGGGCCCCACCCGGAAATCACGTGGGCCCCACCCGGAAATCACGTGGGCCCCACCCGGAAATCACGTGGGCCCCACCCGGAAATCACGTGGGCCCCACCCGGAAATCACGTGGGCCCCACCCGGAAATCACGTGGGCCCCACCCGGAAATCACGTGGGCCCCACCCGGAAATCACGTGGGCCCCACCCGGAAATCACGTGGGCCCCACCCGGAAATCACGTGGGCCCCACCCGGAAATCACGTGGGCCCCACCCGGAAATCACGTGGGCCCCCAGGGGAAATCACGTGGGCCCCACAAGGAAATCACGTGGGCCCCACCCGGAAATCACGTGGGCCCCACCCGGAAATCACGTGGGCCCCACCCTGAAATCACGTGGGCCCCACGGGTAAATCACGTGGGCCCCACCCGGAAATCACGTGGGGCCCACCCGGAAATCACGTGGGCCCCACCCGGAAATCACGTGGGCCCCACTCGGAAATCACGTGGGCCCCACCCGGAAATCACGTGGGCCCCCAAGGGAAATCACGTGGGCCCCACCCGGAAATCACGTGGGCCCCACCCGGAAATCACGTGGGACCCCAGGGGAAATCACGTGGGCCCCACCCGGAAATCACGTGGGCCCCACCCGGAAATCACGTGGGCCCCACCCGGAAATCACGTGGGCCCCACCCGGAAATCACGTGGGCCCCACCCGGAAATCACGTGGGCCCCACCCGGAAATCACGTGGGCCCCACCCGGAAATCACGTGGGCCCCACCCGGAAATCACGTGGGCCCCACCCGGAAATCACGTGGGCCCCACGGGGAAATCACGTGGGCCCCACCTGGAAATCACGTGGGCCCCACCCGGAAATCACGTGGGCCCCACCCGGAAATCACGTGGGCCCCACCCGGAAATCACGTGGGCCCCACCCGGAAATCACGTGGGCCCCACCCGGAAATCACGTGGGCCCCACCCGGAAATCACGTGGGCCCCACCCGGAAATCACGTGGGCCCCACCCGGAAATCACGTGGGCCCCACCCGGAAATCAAGTGGGCCCCACCCGGAAATCACGTGGGCCCCACGGGGAAATCACGTGGGCCCCACCCGGAAATCACGTGGGCCCCACCCGGAAATCACGTGGGCCCCACCCTGAAATCACGTGGGCCGCACCCGGAAATCACGTGGGCCCCACCCGGAAATCACGTGGGCCCCCAGGGGAAATCACGTGGGCCCCACCCGGAAATCACGTGGGCCCCACCCGGAAATCACGTGGGCCCCACCCGGAAATCACGTGGGCCCGACGGGGAAATCACGTGGGCCCCACCCGGAAATCACGTGGTCCCCACCCGGAAATCACGTGGGCCCCACCCGGAAATCACGTGGGCCCCACCCGGAAATCACGTGGGCCCCACCCGGAAATCACGTGGGCCCCACCCGGAAATCACGTGGGCCCCACCCGGAAATCACGTGGGCCCCACCCGGAAATCACGTGGGCCCCACCCGGAAATCACGTGGGCCCCACGGGGAAATCACGTGGGCCCCACCCGGAAATCACGTGGGCCCCACCCGGAAATCACGTGGGCCCCACGGGGAAATCACGTGGGCCCCACCCGGAAATCACGTTGGCCCCACCCGGAAATCACGTGGGCCCCACCCGGAAATCACGTGGGCCCCATGGGGAAATCACGTGGGCCCCACCCGGAAATCACGTGGGCCCCACCCGGAAATCACGTGGGCCCCACCCGGAAATCACGTGGGCCCCACCCGGAAATCACGTGGGCCCCACACGGAAATCACGTGGGCCCCACCCGGAAATCACGTGGGCCCCACTCGGAAATCACGTGGGCCCCACCCGGAAATCACGTGGGCCCCCAGGGGAAATCACGTGGGCCCCACCCGGAAATCACGTTGGCCCCACCCGGAAATCACGTGGGCCCCACCCGGAAATCACGTGGGCCCCACCCGGAAATCACGTGGGCCCCACCCGGAAATCACGTGGGCCCCACCCGGAAATCACGTGGGCCCCACGCGGAAATCACGTGGGCCCCACGGGGAAATCACGTGGGCCCCACCCGGAAATCACGTGGGCCCCACCCGGAAATCACGTGGGCCCCACCCGGAAGTCACGTGGGCCCCACCCGGAAATCACGTGGGCCCCACCCGGAAATCACGTGGGCCCCACCCGGAAATCACGTGGGCCCCACCCGGAAATCACGTGGGCCCCACCCGGAAATCACGTGGGCCCCACCCGGAAATCACGTGGGCCCCACCCGGAAATCACGTGGGCACCACGGGGAAATCACGTGGGCCCCACCCGGAAATCACGTGGGCCCCACCCGGAAATCACGTGGGCCCCACCCGGAAATCACGTGGGGCCCACCCGGAAATCACGTGGGCCCCACCCGGAAATCACGTGGGCCCCACGGGGAAATCACGTGGGCCCCACCCGGAAATCACGTGGGCCCCACCCGGAAATCACGTAGGCCCCACACGGAAATCACGTGGGCCCCACGGGGAAATCACGTGGGTCCCACCCGGAAATCACGTGGGCCCCACCCGGAAATCACGTGGGCCCCACCCGGAAATCACGTGGGCCCCACCCGGAAATCACGTGGGCCCCACGGGGAAATCACGTGGGCCCCACCTGGAAATCACGTGGGCCCCACCCGGAAATCACGTGGGCCCCACCCGGAAATCACGTGGGCCCCACCCGGAAATCACGTGGGCCCCACCCGGAAATCACGTGGGCCCCACCCGGAAATCACGTGGGCCCCACCCGGAAATCACGTGGGCCCCACCCGGAAATCACGTGGGCCCCACCCGGAAATCACGTGGGCCCCATCCGGAAATCACGTGGGCCCCACGGGGAAATCACGTGGGCCCCACCCGGAAATCACGTGGGGCCCACCCGGAAATCACGTGGGCCCCACGGGGAAATCACTTGGGCCCCACCCGGAAATCACGTGGGCCCAACCCGGAAATCACGTGGGCCCCACCCGGAAATCACGTGGGCCCCACCCGGAAATCACGTGGGCCCCACCCGGAAATCACGTGGGCCCCCAGGGGAAATCACGTGGGCCCCACCCGGATATCACGTGGGCCCCACCCGGAAATCACGTGGGCCCCACCCGGAAATCACGTGGGCCCCACCCGGAAATCACGTGGGCCCCACCCGGAAATCACGTGGGCCCCACCCGGAAATCACGTGGGCCCCCAGGGGAAATCACGTGGGCCCCACCCGGAAATCACGTGGGCCCCACCCGGAATTCACGTGGGCCCCACCCGGAAATCACGTGGGCCCCACGGGGAAATCACATGGGCCCCACCCGGAAATCACGTGGGCCCCACCCGGAAATCACGTGGGCCCCACCCGGAAATCACGTGGGGCCCACCCGGAAATCACGTGGGCCCCACCCGGAAATCACGTGGGCCCCACGGGGAAATCACGTGGGCCCCACCCGGAAATCACGTGGGCCCCACCCGGAAATCACGTAGGCCCCACACGGAAATCACGTGGGCCCCACGGGGAAATCACGTGGGTCCCACCCGGAAATCACGTGGGCCCCACCCGGAAATCACGTGGGCCCCACCCGGAAATCACGTGGGCCCCACCCGGAAATCACGTGGGCCCCACCCGGAAATCACGTGGGCCCCACCCGGAAATCACGTGGGCCCCACGGGGAAATCACGTGGGCCCCACCTGGAAATCACGTGGGCCCCACCCGGAAATCACGTGGGCCCCACCCGGAAATCACGTGGGCCCCACCCGGAAATCACGTGGGCCCCACCCGGAAATCACGTGGGCCCCACCCGGAAATCACGTGGGCCCCACCCGGAAATCACGTGGGCCCCACCCGGAAATCACGTGGGCCCCACCCGGAAATCACGTGGGCCCCATCCGGAAATCACGTGGGCCCCACGGGGAAATCACGTGGGCCCCACCCGGAAATCACGTGGGGCCCACCCGGAAATCACGTGGGCCCCACGGGGAAATCACTTGGGCCCCACCCGGAAATCACGTGGGCCCAACCCGGAAATCACGTGGGCCCCACCCGGAAATCACGTGGGCCCCACCCGGAAATCACGTGGGCCCCACCCGGAAATCACGTGGGCCCCCAGGGGAAATCACGTGGGCCCCACCCGGATATCACGTGGGCCCCACCCGGAAATCACGTGGGCCCCACCCGGAAATCACGTGGGCCCCACCCGGAAATCACGTGGGCCCCACCCGGAAATCACGTGGGCCCCACCCGGAAATCACGTGGGCCCCCAGGGGAAATCACGTGGGCCCCACCCGGAAATCACGTGGGCCCCACCCGGAAATCACGTGGGCCCCACCCGGAAATCACGTGGGGCCCACCCGGAAATCACGTGGGCCCCACCCGGAAATCACGTGGGCCCCACCCGGAAATCACGTGGGCCCCACCCGGAAATCACGTGGGCCCCACCCGGAAATCACGTGGGCCCCACCCGGAAATCACGTGGGCCCCACCCGGAAATCACGTGGGCCCCACCCGGAAATCACGTGGGCCCCACCCGGAAATCACGTGGGCCCCACCCGGAAATCACGTGGGCCCCACCCGGAAATCACGTGGGCCCCCAGGGGAAATCACGTGGGCCCCACCCGGAAATCACGTGGGCCCCACCCGGAAATCACGTGGGCCCCACCCGGAAATCACGTGGGCCCCACCCGGAAATCACGTGGGCCCCACCCGGAAATCACGTGGGCCCCACCCGGAAATCACGTGGGCCCCACCCGGAAATCACGTGGGCCCCACCCGGAAATCACGTGGGCCCCACCCGGAAATCACGTGGGCCCCACCCGGAAATCACGTGGGCCCCACCCGGAAATCACGTGGGCCCCACCCGGAAATCACGTGGGCCCCACCCGGAAATCACGTGGGCCCCCAGGGGAAATCACGTGGGCCCCACAAGGAAATCACGTGGGCCCCACCCGGAAATCACGTGGGCCCCACCCGGAAATCACGTGGGCCCCACCCTGAAATCACGTGGGCCCCACGGGGAAATCACGTGGGCCCCACCCGGAAATCACGTGGGGCCCACCCGGAAATCACGTGGGCCCCACCCGGAAATCACGTGGGCCCCACTCGGAAATCACGTGGGCCCCACCCGGAAATCACGTGGGCCCCCAAGGGAAATCACGTGGGCCCCACCCGGAAATCACGTGGGCCCCACCCGGAAATCACGTGGGACCCCAGGGGAAATCACGTGGGCCCCACCCGGAAATCACGTGGGCCCCACCCGGAAATCACGTGGGCCCCACCCGGAAATCACGTGGGCCCCACCCGGAAATCACGTGGGCCCCACCCGGAAATCACGTGGGCCCCACCCGGAAATCACGTGGGCCCCACCCGGAAATCACGTGGGCCCCACCCGGAAATCACGTGGGCCCCACCCGGAAATCACGTGGGCCCCACCCGGAAATCACGTGGGCCCCACCCGGAAATCACGTGGGCCCCACCCGGAAATCACGTGGGCCCCACCCGGAAATCACGTGGGCCCAACCCGGAAATCACGTGGGCCCCACCGTGAAATCACGTGGGCCCCACCCGGAAATCACGTGGGCCCCACCCGGAAATCACGGGGGGCTCACCCGGAAATCACGTGGGCCCCACGCGGAAATCACGTGGGCCCCACCCGGAAATCACGTGGGCCCCACCCGGAAATCACGTGGGCCCCACCCGGAAATCACGTGGGCCCCACCCGGAAATCACGTGGGCCCCACCCGGAAATCACGTGGGCCCCACACGGAAATCACGTGGGCCCCACCCGGAAATCACGTGGGCCCCACCCGGAAATCACGTGGGCCCCACCCGGAAATCACGTGGGCCCCCAGGGGAAATCACGTGGGCCCCACCCGGAAATCACGTGGGCCCCACCCGGAAATCACTTGGGCCCCACCCGGAAATCACGTGGGCCCCACCCGGAAATCACGTGGGCCCCACCCGGAAATCACGTGGGCCCCACCCGGAAATCACGTGGGCCCCACCCGGAAATCACGTGGGCCCCACCCGGAAATCACGTGGGCCCCACCCGGAAATCACGTGGGCCCCACCCGGAAATCACGTGGGCCCCACCCGGAAATCACGTGGGCCCCACCCGGAAATCACGTGGGCCCCACCCGGAAATCACGTGGGCCCCCAGGGGAAATCACGTGGGCCCCACAAGGAAATCACGTGGGCCCCACCCGGAAATCACGTGGGCCCCACCCGGAAATCACGTGGGCCCCACCCGGAAATCACGTGGGCCCCACCCGGAAATCACGTGGGCCCCACCCGGAAATCACGTGGGCCCCACGGGGAAATCACGTGGGCCCCACCCGGAAATCACGTGGGCCCCACCCGGAAATCACGTGGGCCCCACGGGGAAATCACGTGGGCCCCACCCGGAAATCACGTTGGCCCCACCCGGAAATCACGTGGGCCCCACCCGGAAATCACGTGGGCCCCATGGGGAAATCACGTGGGCCCCACCCGGAAATCACGTGGGCCCCACCCGGAAATCACGTGGGCCCCACCCGGAAATCACGTGGGCCCCACCCGGAAATCACGTGGGCCCCACACGGAAATCACGTGGGCCCCACCCGGAAATCACGTGGGCCCCACTCGGAAATCACGTGGGCCCCACCCGGAAATCACGTGGGCCCCCAGGGGAAATCACGTGGGCCCCACCCGGAAATCACGTGGGTCCCACCCGGAAATCACGTGGGCCCCACCCGGAAATCACGTGGGCCCCACCCGGAAATCACGTGGGCCCCACCCGGAAATCACGTGGGCCCCACCCGGAAATCACGTGGGCCCCACGCGGAAATCACGTGGGCCCCACGGGGAAATCACGTGGGCCCCACCCGGAAATCACGTGGGCCCCACCCGGAAATCACGTGGGCCCCACCCGGAAGTCACGTGGGCCCCACCCGGAAATCACGTGGGCCCCACCCGGAAATCACGTGGGCCCCACCCGGAAATCACGTGGGCCCCACCCGGAAATCACGTGGGCCCCACCCGGAAATCACGTGGGCCCCACCCGGAAATCACGTGGGCCCCACCCGGAAATCACGTGGGCACCACGGGGAAATCACGTGGGCCCCACCCGGAAATCACGTGGGCCCCACCCGGAAATCACGTGGGCCCCACCCGGAAATCACGTGGGGCCCACCCGGAAATCACGTGGGCCCCACCCGGAAATCACGTGGGCCCCACGGGGAAATCACGTGGGCCCCACCCGGAAATCACGTGGGCCCCACCCGGAAATCACGTAGGCCCCACACGGAAATCACGTGGGCCCCACGGGGAAATCACGTGGGTCCCACCCGGAAATCACGTGGGCCCCACCCGGAAATCACGTGGGCCCCACCCGGAAATCACGTGGGCCCCACCCGGAAATCACGTGGGCCCCACGGGGAAATCACGTGGGCCCCACCTGGAAATCACGTGGGCCCCACCCGGAAATCACGTGGGCCCCACCCGGAAATCACGTGGGCCCCACCCGGAAATCACGTGGGCCCCACCCGGAAATCACGTGGGCCCCACCCGGAAATCACGTGGGCCCCACCCGGAAATCACGTGGGCCCCACCCGGAAATCACGTGGGCCCCACCCGGAAATCACGTGGGCCCCATCCGGAAATCACGTGGGCCCCACGGGGAAATCACGTGGGCCCCACCCGGAAATCACGTGGGGCCCACCCGGAAATCACGTGGGCCCCACGGGGAAATCACTTGGGCCCCACCCGGAAATCACGTGGGCCCAACCCGGAAATCACGTGGGCCCCACCCGGAAATCACGTGGGCCCCACCCGGAAATCACGTGGGCCCCACCCGGAAATCACGTGGGCCCCCAGGGGAAATCACGTGGGCCCCACCCGGATATCACGTGGGCCCCACCCGGAAATCACGTGGGCCCCACCCGGAAATCACGTGGGCCCCACCCGGAAATCACGTGGGCCCCACCCGGAAATCACGTGGGCCCCACCCGGAAATCACGTGGGCCCCCAGGGGAAATCACGTGGGCCCCACCCGGAAATCACGTGGGCCCCACCCGGAATTCACGTGGGCCCCACCCGGAAATCACGTGGGCCCCACGGGGAAATCACATGGGCCCCACCCGGAAATCACGTGCGCCCCACCCGGAAATCACGTGGGCCCCACCCGGAAATCACGTGGGGCCCACCCGGAAATCACGTGGGCCCCACCCGGAAATCACGTGGGCCCCACGGGGAAATCACGTGGGCCCCACCCGGAAATCACGTGGGCCCCACCCGGAAATCACGTAGGCCCCACACGGAAATCACGTGGGCCCCACGGGGAAATCACGTGGGTCCCACCCGGAAATCACGTGGGCCCCACCCGGAAATCACGTGGGCCCCACCCGGAAATCACGTGGGCCCCACCCGGAAATCACGTGGGCCCCACCCGGAAATCACGTGGGCCCCACCCGGAAATCACGTGGGCCCCACGGGGAAATCACGTGGGCCCCACCTGGAAATCACGTGGGCCCCACCCGGAAATCACGTGGGCCCCACCCGGAAATCACGTGGGCCCCACCCGGAAATCACGTGGGCCCCACCCGGAAATCACGTGGGCCCCACCCGGAAATCACGTGGGCCCCACCCGGAAATCACGTGGGCCCCACCCGGAAATCACGTGGGCCCCACCCGGAAATCACGTGGGCCCCACCCGGAAATCACGTGGGCCCCACCCGGAAATCACGTGGGCCCCACCCGGAAATCACGTGGGCCCCACCCGGAAATCACGTGGGCCCCACCCGGAAATCCCGTGGGCCCCACTCGGAAATCACGTGGGCCCCACGGGGAAATCACGTGGGCCCCACCCGGAAATCACGTGGGCCCCACCCGGAAATCACGTGGGCCCCACCCGGAAATCACGTGGGCCCCCAGGGGAAATCACGTGGGCCCCACCCGGAAATCACGTGGGCCCCACCCGGAAATCACGTGGGCCCCACCCGGAAATCCCGTGGGCCCCACTCGGAAATCACGTGGGCCCCACGGGGAAATCACGTGGGCCCCACCCGGAAATCACGTGGGCCCCACCCGGAAATCACGTGGGCCCCACCCGGAAATCACGTGGGCCCCACGGGGAAATCACGTGGGCCCCACCCGGAAATCACGTGGGCCCCACCCGGAAATCACGTGGGCCCCACCCGGAAATCACGTGGGCCCAACCCGGAAATCACGTGGGCCCCACCGTGAAATCACGTGGGCCCCACCCGGAAATCACGTGGGCCCCACCCGGAAATCACGGGGGGCTCACCCGGAAATCACGTGGGCCCCACGGGGAAATCACGTGGGCCCCCCGCGGAAATCACGTGGGCCCCACCCGGAAATCACGTGGGCCCCACCCGGAAATCACGTGGGCCCCACCCGGAAATCACGTGGGCCCCACCCGGAAATCACGTGGGCCCCACACGGAAATCACGTGGGCCCCACCCGGAAATCACGTGGGCCCCACCCGGAAATCACGTGGGCCCCACCCGGAAATCACGTGGGCCCCCAGGGGAAATCACGTGGGCCCCACCCGGAAATCACGTGGGCCCCACCCGGAAATCACTTGGGCCCCACCCGGAAATCACGTGGGCCCCACCCGGAAATCACGTGGGCCCCACCCGGAAATCACGTGGGCCCCACCCGGAAATCACGTGGGCCCCACCCGGAAATCACGTGGGCCCCACCCGGAAATCACGTGGGCCCCACCCGGAAATCACGTGGGCCCCACCCGGAAATCACGTGGGCCCCACCCGGAAATCACGTGGGCCCCACCCGGAAATCACGTGGGCCCCACCCGGAAATCACGTGGGCCCCCAGGGGAAATCACGTGGGCCCCACAAGGAAATCACGTGGGCCCCACCCGGAAATCACGTGGGCCCCACCCGGAAATCACGTGGGCCCCACCCGGAAATCACGTGGGCCCCACCCGGAAATCACGTGGGCCCCACCCGGAAATCACGTGGGCCCCACGGGGAAATCACGTGGGCCCCACCCGGAAATCACGTGGGCCCCACCCGGAAATCACGTGGGCCCCACGGGGAAATCACGTGGGCCCCACCCGGAAATCACGTTGGCCCCACCCGGAAATCACGTGGGCCCCACCCGGAAATCACGTGGGCCCCATGGGGAAATCACGTGGGCCCCACCCGGAAATCACGTGGGCCCCACCCGGAAATCACGTGGGCCCCACCCGGAAATCACGTGGGCCCCACCCGGAAATCACGTGGGCCCCACACGGAAATCACGTGGGCCCCACCCGGAAATCACGTGGGCCCCACTCGGAAATCACGTGGGCCCCACCCGGAAATCACGTGGGCCCCCAGGGGAAATCACGTGGGCCCCACCCGGAAATCACGTGGGTCCCACCCGGAAATCACGTGGGCCCCACCCGGAAATCACGTGGGCCCCACCCGGAAATCACGTGGGCCCCACCCGGAAATCACGTGGGCCCCACCCGGAAATCACGTGGGCCCCACGCGGAAATCACGTGGGCCCCACGGGGAAATCACGTGGGCCCCACCCGGAAATCACGTGGGCCCCACCCGGAAATCACGTGGGCCCCACCCGGAAGTCACGTGGGCCCCACCCGGAAATCACGTGGGCCCCACCCGGAAATCACGTGGGCCCCACCCGGAAATCACGTGGGCCCCACCCGGAAATCACGTGGGCCCCACCCGGAAATCACGTGGGCCCCACCCGGAAATCACGTGGGCCCCACCCGGAAATCACGTGGGCACCACGGGGAAATCACGTGGGCCCCACCCGGAAATCACGTGGGCCCCACCCGGAAATCACGTGGGCCCCACCCGGAAATCACGTGGGGCCCACCCGGAAATCACGTGGGCCCCACCCGGAAATCACGTGGGCCCCACGGGGAAATCACGTGGGCCCCACCCGGAAATCACGTGGGCCCCACCCGGAAATCACGTAGGCCCCACACGGAAATCACGTGGGCCCCACGGGGAAATCACGTGGGTCCCACCCGGAAATCACGTGGGCCCCACCCGGAAATCACGTGGGCCCCACCCGGAAATCACGTGGGCCCCACCCGGAAATCACGTGGGCCCCACGGGGAAATCACGTGGGCCCCACCTGGAAATCACGTGGGCCCCACCCGGAAATCACGTGGGCCCCACCCGGAAATCACGTGGGCCCCACCCGGAAATCACGTGGGCCCCACCCGGAAATCACGTGGGCCCCACCCGGAAATCACGTGGGCCCCACCCGGAAATCACGTGGGCCCCACCCGGAAATCACGTGGGCCCCACCCGGAAATCACGTGGGCCCCATCCGGAAATCACGTGGGCCCCACGGGGAAATCACGTGGGCCCCACCCGGAAATCACGTGGGGCCCACCCGGAAATCACGTGGGCCCCACGGGGAAATCACTTGGGCCCCACCCGGAAATCACGTGGGCCCAACCCGGAAATCACGTGGGCCCCACCCGGAAATCACGTGGGCCCCACCCGGAAATCACGTGGGCCCCACCCGGAAATCACGTGGGCCCCCAGGGGAAATCACGTGGGCCCCACCCGGATATCACGTGGGCCCCACCCGGAAATCACGTGGGCCCCACCCGGAAATCACGTGGGCCCCACCCGGAAATCACGTGGGCCCCACCCGGAAATCACGTGGGCCCCACCCGGAAATCACGTGGGCCCCCAGGGGAAATCACGTGGGCCCCACCCGGAAATCACGTGGGCCCCACCCGGAATTCACGTGGGCCCCACCCGGAAATCACGTGGGCCCCACGGGGAAATCACATGGGCCCCACCCGGAAATCACGTGCGCCCCACCCGGAAATCACGTGGGCCCCACCCGGAAATCACGTGGGGCCCACCCGGAAATCACGTGGGCCCCACCCGGAAATCACGTGGGCCCCACGGGGAAATCACGTGGGCCCCACCCGGAAATCACGTGGGCCCCACCCGGAAATCACGTAGGCCCCACACGGAAATCACGTGGGCCCCACGGGGAAATCACGTGGGTCCCACCCGGAAATCACGTGGGCCCCACCCGGAAATCACGTGGGCCCCACCCGGAAATCACGTGGGCCCCACCCGGAAATCACGTGGGCCCCACCCGGAAATCACGTGGGCCCCACCCGGAAATCACGTGGGCCCCACGGGGAAATCACGTGGGCCCCACCTGGAAATCACGTGGGCCCCACCCGGAAATCACGTGGGCCCCACCCGGAAATCACGTGGGCCCCACCCGGAAATCACGTGGGCCCCACCCGGAAATCACGTGGGCCCCACCCGGAAATCACGTGGGCCCCACCCGGAAATCACGTGGGCCCCACCCGGAAATCACGTGGGCCCCACCCGGAAATCACGTGGGCCCCACCCGGAAATCACGTGGGCCCCACCCGGAAATCACGTGGGCCCCACCCGGAAATCACGTGGGCCCCACCCGGAAATCACGTGGGCCCCACCCGGAAATCCCGTGGGCCCCACTCGGAAATCACGTGGGCCCCACGGGGAAATCACGTGGGCCCCACCCGGAAATCACGTGGGCCCCACCCGGAAATCACGTGGGCCCCACCCGGAAATCACGTGGGCCCCCAGGGGAAATCACGTGGGCCCCACCCGGAAATCATGTGGGCCCCACTCGGAAATCACGTGGGCCCCACGGGGAAATCACGTGGGCCCCACCCGGAAATCACGTGGGCCCCACCCGGAAATCACGTGGGCCCCACGGGGAAATCACGTGGGCCCCACCCGGAAATCACGTGGGCCCCACCCGGAAATCACGTGGGCCCCACCCGGAAATCACGTGGGCCCCACGGGGAAATCACGTGGGCCCCACCCGGAAATCACGTGGGCCCCACGGGGAAATCACGTGGGCCCCACCCGGAAATCACGTGGGCCCCACGGGGAAATCACGTGGGGCCCACCCGGAAATCACGTGGGCCCCACCCGGAAATCACGTGGGCCCCACCCGGAAATCACGTGGGCCCCACCCGGAAATCACGTGGGCCCCACCCGGAAATCACGTGGGCCCCACCCGGAAATCACGTGGGCCCCACCCGGAAATCACGTGGGCCCCACCCGGAAATCACGTGGGCCCCACCCGGAAATCACGTGGGCCCCACCCGGAAATCACGTGGGCCCCACCCGGAAATCACGTGGGCCCCACCCGGAAATCACGTGGGCCCCACCCGGAAATCACGTGGGCCCCACCCGGAAATCACGTGGGCCCCACCCGGAAATCACGTGGGCCCCCAGGGGAAATCACGTGGGCCCCACAAGGAAATCACGTGGGCCCCACCCGGAAATCACGTGGGCCCCACCCGGAAATCACGTGGGCACCACCCGGAAATCACGTGGGCCCCACCCGGAAATCACGTGGGCCCCACCCGGAAATCACGTGGGCCCCACCCGGAAATCACGTGGGCCCCACCCGGAAATCACGTGGGCCCCACCCGGAAATCACGTGGGCCCCACCCGGAAATCACGTGGGCCCCACCCGGAAATCACGTGGGCCCCACCCGGAAATCACGTGGGCCCCACCCGGAAATCACGTGGGCCCCACCCGGAAATCACGTGGGCCCCACCCGGAAATCACGTGGGCCCCAGGGGAAATCACGTGGGCCCCACAAGGAAATCACGTGGGCCCCACCCGGAAATCACGTGGGCCCCACCCGGAAATCACGTGGGCCCCACCCTGAAATCACGTGGGCCCCACGGGGAAATCACGTGGGCCCCACCCGGAAATCACGTGGGGCCCACCCGGAAATCACGTGGGCCCCACCCGGAAATCACGTGGGCCCCACTCGGAAATCACGTGGGCCCCACCCGGAAATCACGTGGGCCCCCAAGGGAAATCACGTGGGCCCCACCCGGAAATCACGTGGGCCCCACCCGGAAATCACGTGGGACCCCAGGGGAAATCACGTGGGCCCCACCCGGAAATCACGTGGGCCCCACCCGGAAATCACGTGGGCCCCACCCGGAAATCACGTGGGCCCCACCCGGAAATCACGTGGGCCCCACCAGGAAATCACGTGGGCCCCACCCGGAAATCACGTGGGCCCCACCCGGAAAGCACGTGGGCCCCACCCGGAAATCACGTGGGCCCCACCCGGAAATCACGTGGGCCCCACCGTGAAATCACGTGGGCCCCACCCGGAAATCACGTGGGCCCCACCCGGAAATCACGGGGGGCTCACCCGGAAATCACGTGGGCCCCACGGGGAAATCACGTGGGCCCCACCCGGAAATCACGTGGGCCCCACCCGGAAATCACGTGGGCCCCACCCGGAAATCACGTGGGCCCCACCCGGAAATCACGTGGGCCCCACCCGGAAATCACGTGGGCCCCACACGGAAATCACGTGGGCCCCACCCGGAAATCACGTGGGCCCCACTCGGAAATCACGTGGGCCCCACCCGGAAATCACGTGGGCCCCCAGGGGAAATCACGTGGGCCCCACCCGGAAATCACGTGGGCCCCACCCGGAAATCACGTGGGCCCCACCCGGAAATCACGTGGGCCCCACCCGGAAATCACGTGGGCCCCACCCGGAAATCACGTGGGCCCCACCCGGAAATCACGTGGGCCCCACCCGGAAATCACGTGGGCCCCACCCGGAAATCACGTGGGCCCCACCCGGAAATCACGTGGGCCCCACCCGGAAATCACGTGGGCCCCATCCGGAAATCACGTGGGCCCCACGGGGAAATCACGTGGGCCCCACCCGGAAATCACGTGGGGCCCACCCGGAAATCACGTGGGCCCCACGGGGAAATCACTTGGGCCCCACCCGGAAATCACGTGGGCCCAACCCGGAAATCACGTGGGCCCCACCCGGAAATCACGTGGGCCCCACCCGGAAATCACGTGGGCCCCACCCGGAAATCACGTGGGCCCCCAGGGGAAATCACGTGGGCCCCACCCGGATATCACGTGGGCCCCACCCGGAAATCACGTGGGCCCCACCCGGAAATCACGTGGGCCCCACCCGGAAATCACGTGGGCCCCACCCGGAAATCACGTGGGCCCCACCCGGAAATCACGTGGGCCCCCAGGGGAAATCACGTGGGCCCCACCCGGAAATCACGTGGGCCCCACCCGGAAATCACGTGGGCCCCACCCGGAAATCACGTGGGGCCCACCCGGAAATCACGTGGGCCCCACCCGGAAATCACGTGGGCCCCACCCGGAAATCACGTGGGCCCCACCCGGAAATCACGTGGGCCCCACCCGGAAATCACGTGGGCCCCACCCGGAAATCACGTGGGCCCCACCCGGAAATCACGTGGGCCCCACCCGGAAATCACGTGGGCCCCACCCGGAAATCACGTGGGCCCCACCCGGAAATCACGTGGGCCCCACCCGGAAATCACGTGGGCCCCCAGGGGAAATCACGTGGGCCCCACCCGGAAATCACGTGGGCCCCACCCGGAAATCACGTGGGCCCCACCCGGAAATCACGTGGGCCCCACCCGGAAATCACGTGGGCCCCACCCGGAAATCACGTGGGCCCCACCCGGAAATCACGTGGGCCCCACCCGGAAATCACGTGGGCCCCACCCGGAAATCACGTGGGCCCCACCCGGAAATCACGTGGGCCCCACCCGGAAATCACGTGGGCCCCACCCGGAAATCACGTGGGCCCCACCCGGAAATCACGTGGGCCCCACCCGGAAATCACGTGGGCCCCCAGGGGAAATCACGTGGGCCCCACAAGGAAATCACGTGGGCCCCACCCGGAAATCACGTGGGCCCCACCCGGAAATCACGTGGGCCCCACCCTGAAATCACGTGGGCCCCACGGGGAAATCACGTGGGCCCCACCCGGAAATCACGTGGGGCCCACCCGGAAATCACGTGGGCCCCACCCGGAAATCACGTGGGCCCCACTCGGAAATCACGTGGGCCCCACCCGGAAATCACGTGGGCCCCCAAGGGAAATCACGTGGGCCCCACCCGGAAATCACGTGGGCCCCACCCGGAAATCACGTGGGACCCCAGGGGAAATCACGTGGGCCCCACCCGGAAATCACGTGGGCCCCACCCGGAAATCACGTGGGCCCCACCCGGAAATCACGTGGGCCCCACCCGGAAATCACGTGGGCCCCACCCGGAAATCACGTGGGCCCCACCCGGAAATCACGTGGGCCCCACCCGGAAATCACGTGGGCCCCACCCGGAAATCACGTGGGCCCCACCCGGAAATCACGTGGGCCCCACCCGGAAATCACGTGGGCCCCACCCGGAAATCACGTGGGCCCCACCCGGAAATCACGTGGGCCCCACCCGGAAATCACGTGGGCCCCACCCGGAAATCACGTGGGCCCCACCGTGAAATCACGTGGGCCCCACCCGGAAATCACGTGGGCCCCACCCGGAAATCACGGGGGGCTCACCCGGAAATCACGTGGGCCCCACGGGGAAATCACGTGGGCCCCACCCGGAAATCACGTGGGCCCCACCCGGAAATCACGTGGGCCCCACCCGGAAATCACGTGGGCCCCACCCGGAAATCACGTGGGCCCCACCCGGAAATCACGTGGGCCCCACACGGAAATCACGTGGGCCCCACCCGGAAATCACGTGGGCCCCACCCGGAAATCACGTGGGCCCCACCCGGAAATCACGTGGGCCCCCAGGGGAAATCACGTGGGCCCCACCCGGAAATCACGTGGGCCCCACCCGGAAATCACTTGGGCCCCACCCGGAAATCACGTGGGCCCCACCCGGAAATCACGTGGGCCCCACCCGGAAATCACGTGGGCCCCACCCGGAAATCACGTGGGCCCCACCCGGAAATCACGTGGGCCCCACCCGGAAATCACGTGGGCCCCACCCGGAAATCACGTGGGCCCCACCCGGAAATCACGTGGGCCCCACCCGGAAATCACGTGGGCCCCACCCGGAAATCACGTGGGCCCCACCCGGAAATCACGTGGGCCCCCAGGGGAAATCACGTGGGCCCCACAAGGAAATCACGTGGGCCCCACCCGGAAATCACGTGGGCCCCACCCGGAAATCACGTGGGCCCCACCCGGAAATCACGTGGGCCCCACCCGGAAATCACGTGGGCCCCACCCGGAAATCACGTGGGCCCCACGGGGAAATCACGTGGGCCCCACCCGGAAATCACGTGGGCCCCACCCGGAAATCACGTGGGCCCCACGGGGAAATCACGTGGGCCCCACCCGGAAATCACGTTGGCCCCACCCGGAAATCACGTGGGCCCCACCCGGAAATCACGTGGGCCCCATGGGGAAATCACGTGGGCCCCACCCGGAAATCACGTGGGCCCCACCCGGAAATCACGTGGGCCCCACCCGGAAATCACGTGGGCCCCACCCGGAAATCACGTGGGCCCCACACGGAAATCACGTGGGCCCCACCCGGAAATCACGTGGGCCCCACTCGGAAATCACGTGGGCCCCACCCGGAAATCACGTGGGCCCCCAGGGGAAATCACGTGGGCCCCACCCGGAAATCACGTGGGTCCCACCCGGAAATCACGTGGGCCCCACCCGGAAATCACGTGGGCCCCACCCGGAAATCACGTGGGCCCCACCCGGAAATCACGTGGGCCCCACCCGGAAATCACGTGGGCCCCACGCGGAAATCACGTGGGCCCCACGGGGAAATCACGTGGGCCCCACCCGGAAATCACGTGGGCCCCACCCGGAAATCACGTGGGCCCCACCCGGAAGTCACGTGGGCCCCACCCGGAAATCACGTGGGCCCCACCCGGAAATCACGTGGGCCCCACCCGGAAATCACGTGGGCCCCACCCGGAAATCACGTGGGCCCCACCCGGAAATCACGTGGGCCCCACCCGGAAATCACGTGGGCCCCACCCGGAAATCACGTGGGCACCACGGGGAAATCACGTGGGCCCCACCCGGAAATCACGTGGGCCCCACCCGGAAATCACGTGGGCCCCACCCGGAAATCACGTGGGGCCCACCCGGAAATCACGTGGGCCCCACCCGGAAATCACGTGGGCCCCACGGGGAAATCACGTGGGCCCCACCCGGAAATCACGTGGGCCCCACCCGGAAATCACGTAGGCCCCACACGGAAATCACGTGGGCCCCACGGGGAAATCACGTGGGTCCCACCCGGAAATCACGTGGGCCCCACCCGGAAATCACGTGGGCCCCACCCGGAAATCACGTGGGCCCCACCCGGAAATCACGTGGGCCCCACGGGGAAATCACGTGGGCCCCACCTGGAAATCACGTGGGCCCCACCCGGAAATCACGTGGGCCCCACCCGGAAATCACGTGGGCCCCACCCGGAAATCACGTGGGCCCCACCCGGAAATCACGTGGGCCCCACCCGGAAATCACGTGGGCCCCACCCGGAAATCACGTGGGCCCCACCCGGAAATCACGTGGGCCCCACCCGGAAATCACGTGGGCCCCATCCGGAAATCACGTGGGCCCCACGGGGAAATCACGTGGGCCCCACCCGGAAATCACGTGGGGCCCACCCGGAAATCACGTGGGCCCCACGGGGAAATCACTTGGGCCCCACCCGGAAATCACGTGGGCCCAACCCGGAAATCACGTGGGCCCCACCCGGAAATCACGTGGGCCCCACCCGGAAATCACGTGGGCCCCACCCGGAAATCACGTGGGCCCCCAGGGGAAATCACGTGGGCCCCACCCGGATATCACGTGGGCCCCACCCGGAAATCACGTGGGCCCCACCCGGAAATCACGTGGGCCCCACCCGGAAATCACGTGGGCCCCACCCGGAAATCACGTGGGCCCCACCCGGAAATCACGTGGGCCCCCAGGGGAAATCACGTGGGCCCCACCCGGAAATCACGTGGGCCCCACCCGGAATTCACGTGGGCCCCACCCGGAAATCACGTGGGCCCCACGGGGAAATCACATGGGCCCCACCCGGAAATCACGTGCGCCCCACCCGGAAATCACGTGGGCCCCACCCGGAAATCACGTGGGGCCCACCCGGAAATCACGTGGGCCCCACCCGGAAATCACGTGGGCCCCACGGGGAAATCACGTGGGCCCCACCCGGAAATCACGTGGGCCCCACCCGGAAATCACGTAGGCCCCACACGGAAATCACGTGGGCCCCACGGGGAAATCACGTGGGTCCCACCCGGAAATCACGTGGGCCCCACCCGGAAATCACGTGGGCCCCACCCGGAAATCACGTGGGCCCCACCCGGAAATCACGTGGGCCCCACCCGGAAATCACGTGGGCCCCACCCGGAAATCACGTGGGCCCCACGGGGAAATCACGTGGGCCCCACCTGGAAATCACGTGGGCCCCACCCGGAAATCACGTGGGCCCCACCCGGAAATCACGTGGGCCCCACCCGGAAATCACGTGGGCCCCACCCGGAAATCACGTGGGCCCCACCCGGAAATCACGTGGGCCCCACCCGGAAATCACGTGGGCCCCACCCGGAAATCACGTGGGCCCCACCCGGAAATCACGTGGGCCCCATCCGGAAATCACGTGGGCCCCACGGGGAAATCACGTGGGCCCCACCCGGAAATCACGTGGGGCCCACCCGGAAATCACGTGGGCCCCACGGGGAAATCACTTGGGCCCCACCCGGAAATCACGTGGGCCCAACCCGGAAATCACGTGGGCCCCACCCGGAAATCACGTGGGCCCCACCCGGAAATCACGTGGGCCCCACCCGGAAATCACGTGGGCCCCCAGGGGAAATCACGTGGGCCCCACCCGGATATCACGTGGGCCCCACCCGGAAATCACGTGGGCCCCACCCGGAAATCACGTGGGCCCCACCCGGAAATCACGTGGGCCCCACCCGGAAATCACGTGGGCCCCACCCGGAAATCACGTGGGCCCCCAGGGGAAATCACGTGGGCCCCACCCGGAAATCACGTGGGCCCCACCCGGAAATCACGTGGGCCCCACCCGGAAATCACGTGGGGCCCACCCGGAAATCACGTGGGCCCCACCCGGAAATCACGTGGGCCCCACCCGGAAATCACGTGGGCCCCACCCGGAAATCACGTGGGCCCCACCCGGAAATCACGTGGGCCCCACCCGGAAATCACGTGGGCCCCACCCGGAAATCACGTGGGCCCCACCCGGAAATCACGTGGGCCCCACCCGGAAATCACGTGGGCCCCACCCGGAAATCACGTGGGCCCCACCCGGAAATCACGTGGGCCCCCAGGGGAAATCACGTGGGCCCCACCCGGAAATCACGTGGGCCCCACCCGGAAATCACGTGGGCCCCACCCGGAAATCACGTGGGCCCCACCCGGAAATCACGTGGGCCCCACCCGGAAATCACGTGGGCCCCACCCGGAAATCACGTGGGCCCCACCCGGAAATCACGTGGGCCCCACCCGGAAATCACGTGGGCCCCACCCGGAAATCACGTGGGCCCCACCCGGAAATCACGTGGGCCCCACCCGGAAATCACGTGGGCCCCACCCGGAAATCACGTGGGCCCCACCCGGAAATCACGTGGGCCCCACCCGGAAATCACGTGGGCCCCCAGGGGAAATCACGTGGGCCCCACAAGGAAATCACGTGGGCCCCACCCGGAAATCACGTGGGCCCCACCCGGAAATCACGTGGGCCCCACCCTGAAATCACGTGGGCCCCACGGGGAAATCACGTGGGCCCCACGCGGAAATCACGTGGGGCCCACCCGGAAATCACGTGGGCCCCACCCGGAAATCACGTGGGCCCCACTCGGAAATCACGTGGGCCCCACCCGGAAATCACGTGGGCCCCCAAGGGAAATCACGTGGGCCCCACCCGGAAATCACGTGGGCCCCACCCGGAAATCACGTGGGACCCCAGGGGAAATCACGTGGGCCCCACCCGGAAATCACGTGGGCCCCACCCGGAAATCACGTGGGCCCCACCCGGAAATCACGTGGGCCCCACCCGGAAATCACGTGGGCCCCACCCGGAAATCACGTGGGCCCCACCCGGAAATCACGTGGGCCCCACCCGGAAATCACGTGGGCCCCACCCGGAAATCACGTGGGCCCCACCCGGAAATCACGTGGGCCCCACCCGGAAATCACGTGGGCCCCACGGGGAAATCACGTGGGCCCCACCCGGAAATCACGTGGGCCCCACCCGGAAATCACGTGGGCCCCACCCGGAAATCACGTGGGCCCCACCCGGAAATCACGTGGGCCCCACCCGGAAATCACGTGGGCCCCCAGGGGAAATCACGTGGGCCCCACAAGGAAATCACGTGGGCCCCACCCGGAAATCACGTGGGCCCCACCCGGAAATCACGTGGGCCCCACCCTGAAATCACGTGGGCCCCACGGGGAAATCACGTGGGCCCCACCCGGAAATCACGTGGGGCCCACCCGGAAATCACGTGGGCCCCACCCGGAAATCACGTGGGCCCCACTCGGAAATCACGTGGGCCCCACCCGGAAATCACGTGGGCCCCCAAGGGAAATCACGTGGGCCCCACCCGGAAATCACGTGGGCCCCACCCGGAAATCACGTGGGACCCCAGGGGAAATCACGTGGGCCCCACCCGGAAATCACGTGGGCCCCACCCGGAAATCACGTGGGCCCCACCCGGAAATCACGTGGGCCCCACCCGGAAATCACGTGGGCCCCACCCGGAAATCACGTGGGCCCCACCCGGAAATCACGTGGGCCCCACCCGGAAATCACGTGGGCCCCACCCGGAAATCACGTGGGCCCCACCCGGAAATCACGTGGGCCCCACCGTAAAATCACGTGGGCCCCACCCGGAAATCACGTGGGCCCCACCCGGAAATCACGGGGGGCTCACCCGGAAATCACGTGGGCCCCACGGGGAAATCACGTGGGCCCCACCCGGAAATCACGTGGGCCCCACCCGGAAATCACGTGGGCCCCACCCGGAAATCACGTGGGCCCCACCCGGAAATCACGTGGGCCCCACACGGAAATCACGTGGGCCCCACCCGGAAATCACGTGGGCCCCACCCGGAAATCACGTGGGCCCCACCCGGAAATCACGTGGGCCCCCAGGGGAAATCACGTGGGCCCCACCCGGAAATCACGTGGGCCCCACCCGGAAATCACTTGGGCCCCACCCGGAAATCACGTGGGCCCCACCCGGAAATCACGTGGGCCCCACCCGGAAATCACGTGGGCCCCACCCGGAAATCACGTGGGCCCCACCCGGAAATCACGTGGGCCCCACCCGGAAATCACGTGGGCCCCACCCGGAAATCACGTGGGCCCCACCCGGAAATCACGTGGGCCCCACCCGGAAATCACGTGGGCCCCACCCGGAAATCACGTGGGCCCCACCCGGAAATCACGTGGGCCCCCAGGGGAAATCACGTGGGCCCCACAAGGAAATCACGTGGGCCCCACCCGGAAATCACGTGGGCCCCACCCGGAAATCACGTGGGCCACACCCGGAAATCACGTGGGCCCCACGGGGAAATCACGTGGGCCCCACCCGGAAATCACGTGGGCCCCACCCGGAAATCACGTGGGCCCCACCCGGAAATCACGTGGGCCCCACCCGGAAATCTCGTGGGCCCCACCCGGAAATCACGTGGGCCCCACGGGGAAATCACGTGGGCCCCACCCGGAAATCACGTGGGCCCCACCCGGAAATCACGTGGGCCCCACCCGGAAATCATGTGGGCCCCACGGGGAAATCACGTGGGCCCCACCCGGAAATCACGTGGGCCCCACACGGAAATCACGTGGGCCCCACCCGGAAATCACGTAGGCCCCACACGGAAATCACGTGGGCCCCACCCGGAAATCACGTGGGCCCCACGGGGAAATCACGTGGGCCCCACCCGGAAATCACGTGGGCCCCACCCGGAAATCACGTGGGCCCCACCCGGAAATCACGTGGGCCCCACCCGGAAATCACGTGGGCCCCCAGGGGAAATCACGTGGGCCCCACCCGGATATCACGTGGGCCCCACCCGGAAATCACGTGGGCCCCACCCGGAAATTAAGTGGGCCCCACCCGGAAATCACGTGGGCCCCACGGGGAAATCACGTGGGCCCCACCCGGAAATCACGTGGGCCCCACCCGGAAATCACGTGGGCCCCACCCTGAAATCACGTGGGCCGCACCCGGAAATCACGTGGGCCCCACCCGGAAATCACGTGGGCCCCCAGGGGAAATCACGTGGGCCCCACCCGGAAATCACGTGGGCCCCACCCGGAAATCACGTGGGCCCCACCCGGAAATCACGTGGGCCCGACGGGGAAATCACGTGGGCCCCACCCGGAAATCACGTGGTCCCCACCCGGAAATCACGTGGGCCCCACCCGGAAATCACGTGGGCCCCACCCGGAAATCACGTGGGCCCCACCCGGAAATCACGTGGGCCCCACCCGGAAATCACGTGGGCCCCACCCGGAAATCACGTGGGCCCCACCCGGAAATCACGTGGGCCCCACCCGGAAATCACGTGGGCCCCACGGGGAAATCACGTGGGCCCCACCCGGAAATCACGTGGGCCCCACCCGGAAATCACGTGGGCCCCACGGGGAAATCACGTGGGCCCCACCCGGAAATCACGTTGGCCCCACCCGGAAATCACGTGGGCCCCACCCGGAAATCACGTGGGCCCCATGGGGAAATCACGTGGGCCCCACCCGGAAATCACGTGGGCCCCACCCGGAAATCACGTGGGCCCCACCCGGAAATCACGTGGGCCCCACCCGGAAATCACGTGGGCCCCACACGGAAATCACGTGGGCCCCACCCGGAAATCACGTGGGCCCCACTCGGAAATCACGTGGGCCCCACCCGGAAATCACGTGGGCCCCCAGGGGAAATCACGTGGGCCCCACCCGGAAATCACGTGGGCCCCACCCGGAAATCACGTGGGCCCCACCCGGAAATCACGTGGGCCCCACCCGGAAATCACGTGGGCCCCACCCGGAAATCACGTGGGCCCCACCCGGAAATCACGTGGGCCCCACGCGGAAATCACGTGGGCCCCACGGGGAAATCACGTGGGCCCCACCCGGAAATCACGTGGGCCCCACCCGGAAATCACGTGGGCCCCACCCGGAAGTCACGTGGGCCCCACCCGGAAATCACGTGGGCCCCACCCGGAAATCACGTGGGCCCCACCCGGAAATCACGTGGGCCCCACCCGGAAATCACGTGGGCCCCACCCGGAAATCACGTGGGCCCCACCCGGAAATCACGTGGGCCCCACCCGGAAATCACGTGGGCACCACGGGGAAATCACGTGGGCCCCACCCGGAAATCACGTGGGCCCCACCCGGAAATCACGTGGGCCCCACCCGGAAATCACGTGGGGCCCACCCGGAAATCACGTGGGCCCCACCCGGAAATCACGTGGGCCCCACGGGGAAATCACGTGGGCCCCACCCGGAAATCACGTGGGTCCCACCCGGAAATCACGTAGGCCCCACACGGAAATCACGTGGGCCCCACGGGGAAATCACGTGGGTCCCACCCGGAAATCACGTGGGCCCCACCCGGAAATCACGTGGGCCCCACCCGGAAATCACGTGGGCCCCACCCGGAAATCACGTGGGCCCCACGGGGAAATCACGTGGGCCCCACCTGGAAATCACGTGGGCCCCACCCGGAAATCACGTGGGCCCCACCCGGAAATCACGTGGGCCCCACCCGGAAATCACGTGGGCCCCACCCGGAAATCACGTGGGCCCCACCCGGAAATCACGTGGGCCCCACCCGGAAATCACGTGGGCCCCACCCGGAAATCACGTGGGCCCCACCCGGAAATCACGTGGGCCCCATCCGGAAATCACGTGGGCCCCACGGGGAAATCACGTGGGCCCCACCCGGAAATCACGTGGGGCCCACCCGGAAATCACGTGGGCCCCACGGGGAAATCACTTGGGCCCCACCCGGAAATCACGTGGGCCCAACCCGGAAATCACGTGGGCCCCACCCGGAAATCACGTGGGCCCCACCCGGAAATCACGTGGGCCCCACCCGGAAATCACGTGGGCCCCCAGGGGAAATCACGTGGGCCCCACCCGGATATCACGTGGGCCCCACCCGGAAATCACGTGGGCCCCACCCGGAAATCACGTGGGCCCCACCCGGAAATCACGTGGGCCCCACCCGGAAATCACGTGGGCCCCACCCGGAAATCACGTGGGCCCCCAGGGGAAATCACGTGGGCCCCACCCGGAAATCACGTGGGCCCCACCCGGAATTCACGTGGGCCCCACCCGGAAATCACGTGGGCCCCACGGGGAAATCACATGGGCCCCACCCGGAAATCACGTGGGCCCCACCCGGAAATCACGTGGGCCCCACCCGGAAATCACGTGGGGCCCACCCGGAAATCACGTGGGCCCCACCCGGAAATCACGTGGGCCCCACCCGGAAATCACGTGGGCCCCACCCGGAAATCACGTGGGCCCCACCCGGAAATCACGTGGGCCCCACGGGGAAATCACGTGGGCCCCACCTGGAAATCACGTGGGCCCCACCCGGAAATCACGTGGGCCCCACCCGGAAATCACGTGGGCCCCACCCGGAAATCACGTGGGCCCCACCCGGAAATCACGTGGGCCCCACCCGGAAATCACGTGGGCCCCACCCGGAAATCACGTGGGCCCCACCCGGAAATCACGTGGGCCCCACCCGGAAATCACGTGGGCCCCATCCGGAAATCACGTGGGCCCCACGGGGAAATCACGTGGGCCCCACCCGGAAATCACGTGGGGCCCACCCGGAAATCACGTGGGCCCCACGGGGAAATCACTTGGGCCCCACCCGGAAATCACGTGGGCCCAACCCGGAAATCACGTGGGCCCCACCCGGAAATCACGTGGGCCCCACCCGGAAATCACGTGGGCCCCACCCGGAAATCACGTGGGCCCCCAGGGGAAATCACGTGGGCCCCACCCGGATATCACGTGGGCCCCACCCGGAAATCACGTGGGCCCCACCCGGAAATCACGTGGGCCCCACCCGGAAATCACGTGGGCCCCACCCGGAAATCACGTGGGCCCCACCCGGAAATCACGTGGGCCCCCAGGGGAAATCACGTGGGCCCCACCCGGAAATCACGTGGGCCCCACCCGGAAATCACGTGGGCCCCACCCGGAAATCACGTGGGGCCCACCCGGAAATCACGTGGGCCCCACCCGGAAATCACGTGGGCCCCACCCGGAAATCACGTGGGCCCCACCCGGAAATCACGTGGGCCCCACCCGGAAATCACGTGGGCCCCACCCGGAAATCACGTGGGCCCCACCCGGAAATCACGTGGGCCCCACCCGGAAATCACGTGGGCCCCACCCGGAAATCACGTGGGCCCCACCCGGAAATCACGTGGGCCCCACCCGGAAATCACGTGGGCCCCACCCGGAAATCACGTGGGCCCCACCCGGAAATCACGTGGGCCCCCAGGGGAAATCACGTGGGCCCCCAGGGGAAATCACGTGGGCCCCACCCGGAAATCACGTGGGCCCCACCCGGAAATCACGTGGGCCCCACCCGGAAATCACGTGGGCCCCACGGGGAAATCACGTGGGCCCCACCCGGAAATCACGTGGGCCCCACCCGGAAATCACGTGGGCCCCACCCGGAAATCACGTGGGCCCCACCCGGAAATCACGTGGGCCCCACGGGGAAATCACGTGGGCCCCACCCGGAAATCACATGGGCCCCAACCGGAAATCACGTGGGCCCCACCCGGAAATCATGTGGGCCCCACGGGGAAATCACGTGGGCCCCACCCGGAAATCACGTGGGCCCCACACGGAAATCACGTGGGCCCCACCCGGAAATCACGTAGGCCCCACACGGAAATCACGTGGGCCCCACCCGGAAATCACGTGGGCCCCACGGGGAAATCACGTTGGCCCCACCCGGAAATCACGTGGGCCCCACACGGAAATCACGTGGGCCCCACCCGGAAATCACGTGGGCCCCACTCGGAAATCACGTGGGCCCCACCCGGAAATCACGTGGGCCCCCAGGGGAAATCACGTGGGCCCCACCCGGAAATCACGTGGGCCCCACCCGGAAATCACGTGGGCCCCACGGGGAAATCACGTGGGCCCCACCCAGAAATCACGTGGGCCCCACCCGGAAATCACGTGGGCCCCACACGGAAATCACGTGGGCCCCACCCGGAAATCACGTGGGCCCCACACGGAAATCACGTGGGCCCCACCCGGAAATCACGTGGGCCCCACACGGAAATCACGTGGGCCCCACCCGGAAATCACGTGGGCCCCACCCGGAAATCACGTGGGCCCCACCCGGAAATCACGTGGGCCCCACCCGGAAATCACGTGGGCCCCACGGGGAAATCACGTGGGCCCCACCCGGAAATCACGTGGGCCCCACCCGGAAATCACGTGGGCCCCACCCGGAAGTCACGTGGGCCCCACCCGGAAATCACGTGGGCCCCACCCGGAAATCACGTGGGCCCCACCCGGAAATCACGTGGGCCCCACCCGGAAATCACGTGGGCCCCACCCGGAAATCACGTGGGCCCCACCCGGAAATCACGTGGGCCCCACCCGGAAATCACGTGGGCACCACGGGGAAATCACGTGGGCCCCACCCGGAAATCACGTGGGCCCCACCCGGAAATCACGTGGGCCCCACCCGGAAATCACGTGGGGCCCACCCGGAAATCACGTGGGCCCCACCCGGAAATCACGTGGGCCCCACCCGGAAATCACGTGGGCCCCACCCGGAAATCACGTGGGCCCCACCCGGAAATCACGTGGGCCCCACCCGGAAATCACGTGGGCCCCACCCGGAAATCACGTGGGCCCCACCCGGAAATCACGTGGGCCCCCAGGGGAAATCACGTGGGCCCCACAAGGAAATCACGTGGGCCCCACCCGGAAATCACGTGGGCCCCACCCGGAAATCACGTGGGCCCCACCCGGAAATCACGTGGGCCCCACCCGGAAATCACGTGGGCCCCACCCGGAAATCACGTGGGCCCCACCCGGAAATCACGTGGGCCCCACCCGGAAATCACGTGGGCCCCACCCAGAAATCACGTGGGCCCCACCCGGAAATCACGTGGGCCCCACCCGGAAATCACGTGGGCCCCACCCGGAAATCACGTGGGCCCCACCCGGAAATCACGTGGGCCCCACCCGGAAATCACGTGGGCCCCACCCGGAAATCACGTGGGCCCCCAGGGGAAATCACGTGGGCCCCACAAGGAAATCACGTGGGCCCCACCCGGAAATCACGTGGGCCCCACCCGGAAATCACGTGGGCCCCACCCTGAAATCACGTGGGCCCCACGGGTAAATCACGTGGGCCCCACCCGGAAATCACGTGGGGCCCACCCGGAAATCACGTGGGCCCCACCCGGAAATCACGTGGGCCCCACTCGGAAATCACGTGGGCCCCACCCGGAAATCACGTGGGCCCCCAAGGGAAATCACGTGGGCCCCACCCGGAAATCACGTGGGCCCCACCCGGAAATCACGTGGGACCCCAGGGGAAATCACGTGGGCCCCACCCGGAAATCACGTGGGCCCCACCCGGAAATCACGTGGGCCCCACCCGGAAATCACGTGGGCCCCACCCGGAAATCACGTGGGCCCCACCCGGAAATCACGTGGGCCCCACCCGGAAATCACGTGGGCCCCACCCGGAAATCACGTGGGCCCCACCCGGAAATCACGTGGGCCCCACCCGGAAATCACGTGGGCCCCACGGGGAAATCACGTGGGCCCCACCCGGAAATCACGTGGGCCCCACCCGGAAATCACGTGGGCCCCACCCGGAAATCACGTGGGCCCCACCCGGAAATCACGTGGGCCCCACCCGGAAATCACGTGGGCCCCACCCGGAAATCACGTGGGCCCCACCCGGAAATCACGTGGGCCCCACCCGGAAATCACGTGGGCCCCACCCGGAAATCACGTGGGCCCCACCCGGAAATCACGTGGGCCCCACCCGGAAATCAAGTGGGCCCCACCCGGAAATCACGTGGGCCCCACGGGGAAATCACGTGGGCCCCACCCGGAAATCACGTGGGCCCCACCCGGAAATCACGTGGGCCCCACCCTGAAATCACGTGGGCCGCACCCGGAAATCACGTGGGCCCCACCCGGAAATCACGTGGGCCCCCAGGGGAAATCACGTGGGCCCCACCCGGAAATCACGTGGGCCCCACCCGGAAATCACGTGGGCCCCACCCGGAAATCACGTGGGCCCGACGGGGAAATCACGTGGGCCCCACCCGGAAATCACGTGGTCCCCACCCGGAAATCACGTGGGCCCCACCCGGAAATCACGTGGGCCCCACCCGGAAATCACGTGGGCCCCACCCGGAAATCACGTGGGCCCCACCCGGAAATCACGTGGGCCCCACCCGGAAATCACGTGGGCCCCACCCGGAAATCACGTGGGCCCCACCCGGAAATCACGTGGGCCCCACGGGGAAATCACGTGGGCCCCACCCGGAAATCACGTGGGCCCCACCCGGAAATCACGTGGGCCCCACGGGGAAATCACGTGGGCCCCACCCGGAAATCACGTTGGCCCCACCCGGAAATCACGTGGGCCCCACCCGGAAATCACGTGGGCCCCATGGGGAAATCACGTGGGCCCCACCCGGAAATCACGTGGGCCCCACCCGGAAATCACGTGGGCCCCACCCGGAAATCACGTGGGCCCCACCCGGAAATCACGTGGGCCCCACACGGAAATCACGTGGGCCCCACCCGGAAATCACGTGGGCCCCACTCGGAAATCACGTGGGCCCCACCCGGAAATCACGTGGGCCCCCAGGGGAAATCACGTGGGCCTCACCCGGAAATCACGTTGGCCCCACCCGGAAATCACGTGGGCCCCACCCGGAAATCACGTGGGCCCCACCCGGAAATCACGTGGGCCCCACCCGGAAATCACGTGGGCCCCACCCGGAAATCACGTGGGCCCCACGCGGAAATCACGTGGGCCCCACGGGGAAATCACGTGGGCCCCACCCGGAAATCACGTGGGCCCCACCCGGAAATCACGTGGGCCCCACCCGGAAGTCACGTGGGCCCCACCCGGAAGTCACGTGGGCCCCACCCGGAAATCACGTGGGCCCCACCCGGAAATCACGTGGGCCCCACCCGGAAATCACGTGGGCCCCACCCGGAAATCACGTGGGCCCCACCCGGAAATCACGTGGGCCCCACCCGGAAATCACGTGGGCACCACGGGGAAATCACGTGGGCCCCACCCGGAAATCACGTGGGCCCCACCCGGAAATCACGTGGGCCCCACCCGGAAATCACGTGGGGCCCACCCGGAAATCACGTGGGCCCCACCCGGAAATCACGTGGGCCCCACGGGGAAATCACGTGGGCCCCACCCGGAAATCACGTGGGCCCCACCCGGAAATCACGTAGGCCCCACCCGGAAATCACGTGGGCCCCACGGGGAAATCACTTGGGCCCCACCCGGAAATCACGTGGGCCCAACCCGGAAATCACGTGGGCCCCACCCGGAAATCACGTGGGCCCCACCCGGAAATCACGTGGGCCCCACCCGGAAATCACGTGGGCCCCCAGGGGAAATCACGTGGGCCCCACCCGGATATCACGTGGGCCCCACCCGGAAATCACGTGGGCCCCACCCGGAAATCACGTGGGCCCCACCCGGAAATCACGTGGGCCCCACCCGGAAATCACGTGGGCCCCACCCGGAAATCACGTGGGCCCCCAGGGGAAATCACGTGGGCCCCACCCGGAAATCACGTGGGCCCCACCCGGAATTCACGTGGGCCCCACCCGGAAATCACGTGGGCCCCACGGGGAAATCACATGGGCCCCACCCGGAAATCACGTGGGCCCCACCCGGAAATCACGTGGGCCCCACCCGGAAATCACGTGGGGCCCACCCGGAAATCACGTGGGCCCCACCCGGAAATCACGTGGGCCCCACGGGGAAATCACGTGGGCCCCACCCGGAAATCACGTGGGCCCCACCCGGAAATCACGTAGGCCCCACACGGAAATCACGTGGGCCCCACGGGGAAATCACGTGGGTCCCACCCGGAAATCACGTGGGCCCCACCCGGAAATCACGTGGGCCCCACCCGGAAATCACGTGGGCCCCACCCGGAAATCACGTGGGCCCCACCCGGAAATCACGTGGGCCCCACCCGGAAATCACGTGGGCCCCACGGGGAAATCACGTGGGCCCCACCTGGAAATCACGTGGGCCCCACCCGGAAATCACGTGGGCCCCACCCGGAAATCACGTGGGCCCCACCCGGAAATCACGTGGGCCCCACCCGGAAATCACGTGGGCCCCACCCGGAAATCACGTGGGCCCCACCCGGAAATCACGTGGGCCCCACCCGGAAATCACGTGGGCCCCACCCGGAAATCACGTGGGCCCCATCCGGAAATCACGTGGGCCCCACGGGGAAATCACGTGGGCCCCACCCGGAAATCACGTGGGGCCCACCCGGAAATCACGTGGGCCCCACGGGGAAATCACTTGGGCCCCACCCGGAAATCACGTGGGCCCAACCCGGAAATCACGTGGGCCCCACCCGGAAATCACGTGGGCCCCACCCGGAAATCACGTGGGCCCCACCCGGAAATCACGTGGGCCCCCAGGGGAAATCACGTGGGCCCCACCCGGATATCACGTGGGCCCCACCCGGAAATCACGTGGGCCCCACCCGGAAATCACGTGGGCCCCACCCGGAAATCACGTGGGCCCCACCCGGAAATCACGTGGGCCCCACCCGGAAATCACGTGGGCCCCCAGGGGAAATCACGTGGGCCCCACCCGGAAATCACGTGGGCCCCACCCGGAAATCACGTGGGCCCCACCCGGAAATCACGTGGGGCCCACCCGGAAATCACGTGGGCCCCACCCGGAAATCACGTGGGCCCCACCCGGAAATCACGTGGGCCCCACCCGGAAATCACGTGGGCCCCACCCGGAAATCACGTGGGCCCCACCCGGAAATCACGTGGGCCCCACCCGGAAATCACGTGGGCCCCACCCGGAAATCACGTGGGCCCCACCCGGAAATCACGTGGGCCCCACCCGGAAATCACGTGGGCCCCCAGGGGAAATCACGTGGGCCCCACCCGGAAATCACGTGGGCCCCACCCGGAAATCACGTGGGCCCCACCCGGAAATCACGTGGGCCCCACCCGGAAATCACGTGGGCCCCACCCGGAAATCACGTGGGCCCCACCGGGAAATCACGTGGGCCCCACCCGGAAATCACGTGGGCCCCACCCGGAAATCACGTGGGCCCCACCCGGAAATCACGTGGGCCCCACCCGGAAATCACGTGGGCCCCACCCGGAAATCACGTGGGCCCCACCCGGAAATCACGTGGGCCCCACCCGGAAATCACGTGGGCCCCACCCGGAAATCACGTGGGCCCCCAGGGGAAATCACGTGGGCCCCACAAGGAAATCACGTGGGCCCCACCCGGAAATCACGTGGGCCCCACCCGGAAATCACGTGGGCCCCACCCTGAAATCACGTGGGCCCCACGGGGAAATCACGTGGGCCCCACCCGGAAATCACGTGGGGCCCACCCGGAAATCACGTGGGCCCCACCCGGAAATCACGTGGGCCCCACTCGGAAATCACGTGGGCCCCACCCGGAAATCACGTGGGCCCCCAAGGGAAATCACGTGGGCCCCACCCGGAAATCACGTGGGCCCCACCCGGAAATCACGTGGGACCCCAGGGGAAATCACGTGGGCCCCACCCGGAAATCACGTGGGCCCCACCCGGAAATCACGTGGGCCCCACCCGGAAATCACGTGGGCCCCACCCGGAAATCACGTGGGCCCCACCCGGAAATCACGTGGGCCCCACCCGGAAATCACGTGGGCCCCACCCGGAAATCACGTGGGCCCCACCCGGAAATCACGTGGGCCCCACCCGGAAATCACGTGGGCCCCACCCGGAAATCACGTGGGCCCCACCCGGAAATCACGTGGGCCCCACCCGGAAATCACGTGGGCCCCACCGTGAAATCACGTGGGCCCCACCCGGAAATCACGTGGGCCCCACCCGGAAATCACGGGGGGCTCACCCGGAAATCACGTGGGCCCCACCCGGAAATCACGTGGGCCCCACCCGGAAATCACGTGGGCCCCACCCGGAAATCACGTGGGCCCCACCCGGAAATCACGTGGGCCCCACCCGGAAATCACGTGGGCCCCACCCGGAAATCACGTGGGCCCCACACGGAAATCACGTGGGCCCCACCCGGAAATCACGTGGGCCCCACTCGGAAATCACGTGGGCCCCACCCGGAAATCACGTGGGCCCCCAGGGGAAATCACGTGGGCCCCACCCGGAAATCACGTGGGCCCCACCCGGAAATCACTTGGGCCCCACCCGGAAATCACGTGGGCCCCACCCGGAAATCACGTGGGCCCCACCCGGAAATCACGTGGGCCCCACCCGGAAATCACGTGGGCCCCACCCGGAAATCACGTGGGCCCCACCCGGAAATCACGTGGGCCCCACCCGGAAATCACGTGGGCCCCACCCGGAAATCACGTGGGCCCCCAGGGGAAATCACGTGGGCCCCACCCGGATATCACGTGGGCCCCACCCGGAAATCACGTGGGCCCCACCCGGAAATTAAGTGGGCCCCACCCGGAAATCACGTGGGCCCCACGGGGAAATCACGTGGGCCCCACCCGGAAATCACGTGGGCCCCACCCGGAAATCACGTGGGCCCCACCCTGAAATCACGTGGGCCGCACCCGGAAATCACGTGGGCCCCACCCGGAAATCACGTGGGCCCCCAGGGGAAATCACGTGGGCCCCACCCGGAAATCACGTGGGCCCCACCCGGAAATCACGTGGGCCCCACCCGGAAATCACGTGGGCCCGACGGGGAAATCACGTGGGCCCCACCCGGAAATCACGTGGTCCCCACCCGGAAATCACGTGGGCCCCACCCGGAAATCACGTGGGCCCCACCCGGAAATCACGTGGGCCCCACCCGGAAATCACGTGGGCCCCACCCGGAAATCACGTGGGCCCCACCCGGAAATCACGTGGGCCCCACCCGGAAATCACGTGGGCCCCACCCGGAAATCACGTGGGCCCCACGGGGAAATCACGTGGGCCCCACCCGGAAATCACGTGGGCCCCACCCGG
Source organism: Ovis canadensis (assembly GCF_042477335.2). NCBI lineage: Eukaryota > Metazoa > Chordata > Mammalia > Artiodactyla > Bovidae > Ovis > Ovis canadensis. Next base: position 12,340,191 of record NC_091264.1, on the reverse strand, counting down.
AAATCACGTGGGCCCCACGGGGAAATCACGTGGGCCCCACCCGGAAATCACGTTGGCCCCACCCGGAAATCACGTGGGCCCCACCCGGAAATCACGTGGGCCCCATGGGGAAATCACGTGGGCCCCACCCGGAAATCACGTGGGCCCCACCCGGAAATCACGTGGGCCCCACCCGGAAATCACGTGGGCCCCACCCGGAAATCACGTGGGCCCCACACGGAAATCACGTGGGCCCCACCCGGAAATCACGTGGGCCCCACTCGGAAATCACGTGGGCCCCACCCGGAAATCACGTGGGCCCCCAGGGGAAATCACGTGGGCCCCACCCGGAAATCACGTGGGCCCCACCCGGAAATCACGTGGGCCCCACCCGGAAATCACGTGGGCCCCACCCGGAAATCACGTGGGCCCCACCCGGAAATCACGTGGGCCCCACCCGGAAATCACGTGGGCCCCACGCGGAAATCACGTGGGCCCCACGGGGAAATCACGTGGGCCCCACCCGGAAATCACGTGGGCCCCACCCGGAAATCACGTGGGCCCCACCCGGAAGTCACGTGGGCCCCACCCGGAAATCACGTGGGCCCCACCCGGAAATCACGTGGGCCCCACCCGGAAATCACGTGGGCCCCACCCGGAAATCACGTGGGCCCCACCCGGAAATCACGTGGGCCCCACCCGGAAATCACGTGGGCCCCACCCGGAAATCACGTGGGCACCACGGGGAAATCACGTGGGCCCCACCCGGAAATCACGTGGGCCCCACCCGGAAATCACGTGGGCCCCACCCGGAAATCACGTGGGGCCCACCCGGAAATCACGTGGGCCCCACCCGGAAATCACGTGGGCCCCACGGGGAAATCACGTGGGCCCCACCCGGAAATCACGTGGGTCCCACCCGGAAATCACGTAGGCCCCACACGGAAATCACGTGGGCCCCACGGGGAAATCACGTGGGTCCCACCCGGAAATCACGTGGGCCCCACCCGGAAATCACGTGGGCCCCACCCGGAAATCACGTGGGCCCCACCCGGAAATCACGTGGGCCCCACGGGGAAATCACGTGGGCCCCACCTGGAAATCACGTGGGCCCCACCCGGAAATCACGTGGGCCCCACCCGGAAATCACGTGGGCCCCACCCGGAAATCACGTGGGCCCCACCCGGAAATCACGTGGGCCCCACCCGGAAATCACGTGGGCCCCACCCGGAAATCACGTGGGCCCCATCCGGAAATCACGTGGGCCCCACGGGGAAATCACGTGGGCCCCACCCGGAAATCACGTGGGGCCCACCCGGAAATCACGTGGGCCCCACGGGGAAATCACTTGGGCCCCACCCGGAAATCACGTGGGCCCAACCCGGAAATCACGTGGGCCCCACCCGGAAATCACGTGGGCCCCACCCGGAAATCACGTGGGCCCCACCCGGAAATCACGTGGGCCCCCAGGGGAAATCACGTGGGCCCCACCCGGATATCACGTGGGCCCCACCCGGAAATCACGTGGGCCCCACCCGGAAATCACGTGGGCCCCACCCGGAAATCACGTGGGCCCCACCCGGAAATCACGTGGGCCCCACCCGGAAATCACGTGGGCCCCCAGGGGAAATCACGTGGGCCCCACCCGGAAATCACGTGGGCCCCACCCGGAATTCACGTGGGCCCCACCCGGAAATCACGTGGGCCCCACGGGGAAATCACATGGGCCCCACCCGGAAATCACGTGGGCCCCACCCGGAAATCACGTGGGCCCCACCCGGAAATCACGTGGGGCCCACCCGGAAATCACGTGGGCCCCACCCGGAAATCACGTGGGCCCCACGGGGAAATCACGTGGGCCCCACCCGGAAATCACGTGGGCCCCACCCGGAAATCACGTAGGCCCCACACGGAAATCACGTGGGCCCCACGGGGAAATCACGTGGGTCCCACCCGGAAATCACGTGGGCCCCACCCGGAAATCACGTGGGCCCCACCCGGAAATCACGTGGGCCCCACCCGGAAATCACGTGGGCCCCACCCGGAAATCACGTGGGCCCCACCCGGAAATCACGTGGGCCCCACGGGGAAATCACGTGGGCCCCACCTGGAAATCACGTGGGCCCCACCCGGAAATCACGTGGGCCCCACCCGGAAATCACGTGGGCCCCACCCGGAAATCACGTGGGCCCCACCCGGAAATCACGTGGGCCCCACCCGGAAATCACGTGGGCCCCACCCGGAAATCACGTGGGCCCCACCCGGAAATCACGTGGGCCCCATCCGGAAATCACGTGGGCCCCACGGGGAAATCACGTGGGCCCCACCCGGAAATCACGTGGGGCCCACCCGGAAATCACGTGGGCCCCACGGGGAAATCACTTGGGCCCCACCCGGAAATCACGTGGGCCCAACCCGGAAATCACGTGGGCCCCACCCGGAAATCACGTGGGCCCCACCCGGAAATCACGTGGGCCCCACCCGGAAATCACGTGGGCCCCCAGGGGAAATCACGTGGGCCCCACCCGGATATCACGTGGGCCCCACCCGGAAATCACGTGGGCCCCACCCGGAAATCACGTGGGCCCCACCCGGAAATCACGTGGGCCCCACCCGGAAATCACGTGGGCCCCACCCGGAAATCACGTGGGCCCCCAGGGGAAATCACGTGGGCCCCACCCGGAAATCACGTGGGCCCCACCCGGAAATCACGTGGGCCCCACCCGGAAATCACGTGGGGCCCACCCGGAAATCACGTGGGCCCCACCCGGAAATCACGTGGGCCCCACCCGGAAATCACGTGGGCCCCACCCGGAAATCACGTGGGCCCCACCCGGAAATCACGTGGGCCCCACCCGGAAATCACGTGGGCCCCACCCGGAAATCACGTGGGCCCCACCCGGAAATCACGTGGGCCCCACCCGGAAATCACGTGGGCCCCACCCGGAAATCACGTGGGCCCCACCCGGAAATCACGTGGGCCCCCAGGGGAAATCACGTGGGCCCCACCCGGAAATCACGTGGGCCCCACCCGGAAATCACGTGGGCCCCACCCGGAAATCACGTGGGCCCCACCCGGAAATCACGTGGGCCCCACCCGGAAATCACGTGGGCCCCACCCGGAAATCACGTGGGCCCCACCCGGAAATCACGTGGGCCCCACCCGGAAATCACGTGGGCCCCACCCGGAAATCACGTGGGCCCCACCCGGAAATCACGTGGGCCCCACCCGGAAATCACGTGGGCCCCCCCCGGAAATCACGTGGGCCCCCAGGGGAAATCACGTGGGCCCCACAAGGAAATCACGTGGGCCCCACCCGGAAATCACGTGGGCCCCACCCGGAAATCACGTGGGCCCCACCCGGAAATCACGTGGGCCCCACCCGGAAATCACGTGGGCCCCCCCCGGAAATCACGTGGGCCCCCAGGGGAAATCACGTGGGCCCCACAAGGAAATCACGTGGGCCCCACCCGGAAATCACGTGGGCCCCACCCGGAAATCACGTGGGCCCCACCCTGAAATCACGTGGGCCCCACGGGGAAATCACGTGGGCCCCACCCGGAAATCACGTGGGGCCCACCCGGAAATCACGTGGGCCCCACCCGGAAATCACGTGGGCCCCACTCGGAAATCACGTGGGCCCCACCCGGAAATCACGTGGGCCCCCAAGGGAAATCACGTGGGCCCCACCCGGAAATCACGTGGGCCCCACCCGGAAATCACGTGGGACCCCAGGGGAAATCACGTGGGCCCCACCCGGAAATCACGTGGGCCCCACCCGGAAATCACGTGGGCCCCACCCGGAAATCACGTGGGCCCCACCCGGAAATCACGTGGGCCCCACCCGGAAATCACGTGGGCCCCACCCGGAAATCACGTGGGCCCCACCCGGAAATCACGTGGGCCCCACCCGGAAATCACGTGGGCCCCACCCGGAAATCACGTGGACCCCACCCGGAAATCACGTGGGCCCCACCCGGAAATCACGTGGGCCCCACGGGGAAATCACGTGGGCCCCACCCGGAAATCACGTGGGCCCCACCCGGAAATCACGTGGGCCCCACCCGGAAATCACGTGGGCCCCACCCGGAAATCACGTGGGCCCCACCCGGAAATCACGTGGGCCCCCAGGGGAAATCACGTGGGCCCCACAAGGAAATCACGTGGGCCCCACCCGGAAATCACGTGGGCCCCACCCGGAAATCACGTGGGCCCCACCCTGAAATCACGTGGGCCCCACGGGGAAATCACGTGGGCCCCACCCGGAAATCACGTGGGGCCCACCCGGAAATCACGTGGGCCCCACCCGGAAATCACGTGGGCCCCACTCGGAAATCACGTGGGCCCCACCCGGAAATCACGTGGGCCCCCAAGGGAAATCACGTGGGCCCCACCCGGAAATCACGTGGGCCCCACCCGGAAATCACGTGGGACCCCAGGGGAAATCACGTGGGCCCCACCCGGAAATCACGTGGGCCCCACCCGGAAATCACGTGGGCCCCACCCGGAAATCACGTGGGCCCCACCCGGAAATCACGTGGGCCCCACCCGGAAATCACGTGGGCCCCACCCGGAAATCACGTGGGCCCCACCCGGAAATCACGTGGGCCCCACCCGGAAATCACGTGGGCCCCACCCGGAAATCACGTGGGCCCCACCCGGAAATCACGTGGGCCCCACCCGGAAATCACGTGGGCCCCACCCGGAAATCACGTGGGCCCCACCCGGAAATCACGTGGGCCCCACCCGGAAATCACGTGGGCCCCCAGGGGAAATCACGTGGGCCCCACAAGGAAATCACGTGGGCCCCACCCGGAAATCACGTGGGCCCCACCCGGAAATCACGTGGGCCCCACCCGGAAATCACGTGGGCCCCACCCGGAAATCACGTGGGCCCCACCCGGAAATCACGTGGGCCCCACGGGGAAATCACGTGGGCCCCACCCGGAAATCACGTGGGCCCCACCCGGAAATCACGTGGGCCCCACGGGGAAATCACGTGGGCCCCACCCGGAAATCACGTTGGCCCCACCCGGAAATCACGTGGGCCCCACCCGGAAATCACGTGGGCCCCATGGGGAAATCACGTGGGCCCCACCCGGAAATCACGTGGGCCCCACCCGGAAATCACGTGGGCCCCACCCGGAAATCACGTGGGCCCCACCCGGAAATCACGTGGGCCCCACACGGAAATCACGTGGGCCCCACCCGGAAATCACGTGGGCCCCACTCGGAAATCACGTGGGCCCCACCCGGAAATCACGTGGGCCCCCAGGGGAAATCACGTGGGCCCCACCCGGAAATCACGTGGGCCCCACCCGGAAATCACGTGGGCCCCACCCGGAAATCACGTGGGCCCCACCCGGAAATCACGTGGGCCCCACCCGGAAATCACGTGGGCCCCACCCGGAAATCACGTGGGCCCCACGCGGAAATCACGTGGGCCCCACGGGGAAATCACGTGGGCCCCACCCGGAAATCACGTGGGCCCCACCCGGAAATCACGTGGGCCCCACCCGGAAGTCACGTGGGCCCCACCCGGAAATCACGTGGGCCCCACCCGGAAATCACGTGGGCCCCACCCGGAAATCACGTGGGCCCCACCCGGAAATCACGTGGGCCCCACCCGGAAATCACGTGGGCCCCACCCGGAAATCACGTGGGCCCCACCCGGAAATCACGTGGGCACCACGGGGAAATCACGTGGGCCCCACCCGGAAATCACGTGGGCCCCACCCGGAAATCACGTGGGCCCCACCCGGAAATCACGTGGGGCCCACCCGGAAATCACGTGGGCCCCACCCGGAAATCACGTGGGCCCCACGGGGAAATCACGTGGGCCCCACCCGGAAATCACGTGGGCCCCACCCGGAAATCACGTAGGCCCCACACGGAAATCACGTGGGCCCCACGGGGAAATCACGTGGGTCCCACCCGGAAATCACGTGGGCCCCACCCGGAAATCACGTGGGCCCCACCCGGAAATCACGTGGGCCCCACCCGGAAATCACGTGGGCCCCACGGGGAAATCACGTGGGCCCCACCTGGAAATCACGTGGGCCCCACCCGGAAATCACGTGGGCCCCACCCGGAAATCACGTGGGCCCCACCCGGAAATCACGTGGGCCCCACCCGGAAATCACGTGGGCCCCACCCGGAAATCACGTGGGCCCCACCCGGAAATCACGTGGGCCCCACCCGGAAATCACGTGGGCCCCACCCGGAAATCACGTGGGCCCCATCCGGAAATCACGTGGGCCCCACGGGGAAATCACGTGGGCCCCACCCGGAAATCACGTGGGGCCCACCCGGAAATCACGTGGGCCCCACGGGGAAATCACTTGGGCCCCACCCGGAAATCACGTGGGCCCAACCCGGAAATCACGTGGGCCCCACCCGGAAATCACGTGGGCCCCACCCGGAAATCACGTGGGCCCCACCCGGAAATCACGTGGGCCCCATCCGGAAATCACGTGGGCCCCACGGGGAAATCACGTGGGCCCCACCCGGAAATCACGTGGGGCCCACCCGGAAATCACGTGGCCCCACGGGGAAATCACTTGGGCCCCACCCGGAAATCACGTGGGCCCAACCCGGAAATCACGTGGGCCCCACCCGGAAATCACGTGGGCCCCACCCGGAAATCACGTGGGCCCCACCCGGAAATCACGTGGGCCCCCAGGGGAAATCACGTGGGCCCCACCCGGATATCACGTGGGCCCCACCCGGAAATCACGTGGGCCCCACCCGGAAATCACGTGGGCCCCACCCGGAAATCACGTGGGCCCCACCCGGAAATCACGTGGGCCCCACCCGGAAATCACGTGGGCCCCCAGGGGAAATCACGTGGGCCCCACCCGGAAATCACGTGGGCCCCACCCGGAAATCACGTGGGCCCCACCCGGAAATCACGTGGGGCCCACCCGGAAATCACGTGGGCCCCACCCGGAAATCACGTGGGCCCCACCCGGAAATCACGTGGGCCCCACCCGGAAATCACGTGGGCCCCACCCGGAAATCACGTGGGCCCCACCCGGAAATCACGTGGGCCCCACCCGGAAATCACGTGGGCCCCACCCGGAAATCACGTGGGCCCCACCCGGAAATCACGTGGGCCCCACCCGGAAATCACGTGGGCCCCCAGGGGAAATCACGTGGGCCCCACCCGGAAATCACGTGGGCCCCACCCGGAAATCACGTGGGCCCCACCCGGAAATCACGTGGGCCCCACCCGGAAATCACGTGGGCCCCACCCGGAAATCACGTGGGCCCCACCCGGAAATCACGTGGGCCCCACCCGGAAATCACGTGGGCCCCACCCGGAAATCACGTGGGCCCCACCCGGAAATCACGTGGGCCCCACCCGGAAATCACGTGGGCCCCCAGGGGAAATCACGTGGGCCCCACAAGGAAATCACGTGGGCCCCACCCGGAAATCACGTGGGCCCCACCCGGAAATCACGTGGGCCCCACCCTGAAATCACGTGGGCCCCACGGGGAAATCACGTGGGCCCCACCCGGAAATCACGTGGGGCCCACCCGGAAATCACGTGGGCCCCACCCGGAAATCACGTGGGCCCCACTCGGAAATCACGTGGGCCCCACCCGGAAATCACGTGGGCCCCCAAGGGAAATCACGTGGGCCCCACCCGGAAATCACGTGGGCCCCACCCGGAAATCACGTGGGACCCCAGGGGAAATCACGTGGGCCCCACCCGGAAATCACGTGGGCCCCACCCGGAAATCACGTGGGCCCCACCCGGAAATCACGTGGGCCCCACCCGGAAATCACGTGGGCCCCACCCGGAAATCACGTGGGCCCCACCCGGAAATCACGTGGGCCCCACCCGGAAATCACGTGGGCCCCACCCGGAAATCACGTGGGCCCCACCCGGAAATCACGTGGGCCCCACCCGGAAATCACGTGGGCCCCACCCGGAAATCACGTGGGCCCCACGGGGAAATCACGTGGGCCCCACCCGGAAATCACGTGGGCCCCACCCGGAAATCACGTGGGCCCCACCCGGAAATCACGTGGGCCCCACCCGGAAATCACGTGGGCCCCACCCGGAAATCACGTGGGCCCCCAGGGGAAATCACGTGGGCCCCACAAGGAAATCACGTGGGCCCCACCCGGAAATCACGTGGGCCCCACCCGGAAATCACGTGGGCCCCACCCTGAAATCACGTGGGCCCCACGGGGAAATCACGTGGGCCCCACCCGGAAATCACGTGGGGCCCACCCGGAAATCACGTGGGCCCCACCCGGAAATCACGTGGGCCCCACTCGGAAATCACGTGGGCCCCACCCGGAAATCACGTGGGCCCCCAAGGGAAATCACGTGGGCCCCACCCGGAAATCACGTGGGCCCCACCCGGAAATCACGTGGGACCCCAGGGGAAATCATGTGGGCCCCACCCGGAAATCACGTGGGCCCCACCCGGAAATCACGTGGGCCCCACCCGGAAATCACGTGGGCCCCACCCGGAAATCACGTGGGCCCCACCCGGAAATCACGTGGGCCCCACCCGGAAATCACGTGGGCCCCACCCGGAAATCACGTGGGCCCCACCCGGAAATCACGAGGGCCCCACCCGGAAATCACGTGGGCCCCACCGTGAACTCACGTGGGCCCCACCCGGAAATCACGTGGGCCCCACCCGGAAATCACGGGGGGCTCACCCGGAAATCACGTGGGCCCCACGGGGAAATCACGTGGGCCCCACCCGGAAATCACGTGGGCCCCACCCGGAAATCACGTGGGCCCCACCCGGAAATCACGTGGGCCCCACCCGGAAATCACGTGGGCCCCACCCGGAAATCACGTGGGCCCCACACGGAAATCACGTGGGCCCCACCCGGAAATCACGTGGGCCCCACTCGGAAATCACGTGGGCCCCACCCGGAAATCACGTGGGCCCCCAGGGGAAATCACGTGGGCCCCACCCGGAAATCACGTGGGCCCCACCCGGAAATCACTTGGGCCCCACCCGGAAATCACGTGGGCCCCACCCGGAAATCACGTGGGCCCCACCCGGAAATCACGTGGGCCCCACCCGGAAATCACGTGGGCCCCACCCGGAAATCACGTGGGCCCCACCCGGAAATCACGTGGGCCCCACCCGGAAATCACGTGGGCCCCACCCGGAAATCACGTGGGCCCCACCCGGAAATCACGTGGGCCCCACCCGGAAATCACGTGGGCCCCCAGGGGAAATCACGTGGGCCCCACAAGGAAATCACGTGGGCCCCACCCGGAAATCACGTGGGCCCCACCCGGAAATCACGTGGGCCACACCCGGAAATCACGTGGGCCCCACGGGGAAATCACGTGGGCCCCACCCGGAAATCACGTGGGCCCCACCCGGAAATCACGTGGGCCCCACCCGGAAATCACGTGGGCCCCACCCGGAAATCACGTGGGCCCCACCCGGAAATCACGTGGGCCCCACGGGGAAATCACGTGGGCCCCACCCGGAAATCACGTGGGCCCCACCCGGAAATCACGTGGGCCCCACCCGGAAATCATGTGGGCCCCACGGGGAAATCACGTGGGCCCCACCCGGAAATCACGTGGGCCCCACACGGAAATCACGTGGGCCCCACCCGGAAATCACGTAGGCCCCACACGGAAATCACGTGGGCCCCACCCGGAAATCACGTGGGCCCCACGGGGAAATCACGTGGGCCCCACCCGGAAATCACGTGGGCCCCACCCGGAAATCACGTGGGCCCCACCCGGAAATCACGTGGGCCCCACCCGGAAATCACGTGGGCCCCCAGGGGAAATCACGTGGGCCCCACCCGGATATCACGTGGGCCCCACCCGGAAATCACGTGGGCCCCACCCGGAAATCACGTGGGCCCCACCCGGAAATCACGTGGGCCCCACCCGGAAATCACGTGGGCCCCACCCGGAAATCACGTGGGCCCCACCCGGAAATCACGTGGGCCCCACCCGGAAATCACGTGGGCCCCACCCGGAAATCACGTGGGCCCCACCCTGAAATCACGTGGGCCCCACCCGGAAATCACGTGGGCCCCACCCGGAAATCACGTGGGCCCCACCCGGAAATCACGTGGGCCCCACCCGGAAATCACGTGGGCCCCACCCGGAAATCACGTGGGCCCCACCCGGAAATCACGTGGGCCCCACGGGGAAATCACGTGGGCCCCACCCGGAAATCACGTGGGCACCACGGGGAAATCACGTGGGCCCCACCCGGAAATCACGTGGGCACCACGGGGAAATCACGTGGGCCCCACCCGGAAATCACGTGGGCCCCACCCGGAAATCACGTGGGCCCCACCCGGAAATCACGTGGGCCCCACGCGGAAATCACGTGGGCCCCACGGGGAAATCACGTGGGCCCCACCCGGAAATCACGTGGGCCCCACCCGGAAATCACGTGGGCCCCACCCGGAAGTCACGTGGGCCCCACCCGGAAATCACGTGGGCCCCACCCGGAAATCACGTGGGCCCCACCCGGAAATCACGTGGGCCCCACCCGGAAATCACGTGGGCCCCACCCGGAAATCACGTGGGCCCCACCCGGAAATCACGTGGGCACCACGGGGAAATCACGTGGGCCCCACCCGGAAATCACGTGGGCCCCACCCGGAAATCACGTGGGCCCCACCCGGAAATCACGTGGGGCCCACCCGGAAATCACGTGGGCCCCACCCGGAAATCACGTGGGCCCCACGGGGAAATCACGTGGGCCCCACCCGGAAATCACGTGGGCCCCACCCGGAAATCACGTAGGCCCCACACGGAAATCACGTGGGCCCCACGGGGAAATCACGTGGGTCCCACCCGGAAATCACGTGGGCCCCACCCGGAAATCACGTGGGCCCCACCCGGAAATCACGTGGGCCCCACCCGGAAATCACGTGGGCCCCACCCGGAAATCACGTGGGCCCCACCCGGAAATCACGTGGGCCCCATGGGGAAATCACGTGGGCCCCACCCGGAAATCACGTGGGCCCCACCCGGAAATCACGTGGGCCCCACCCGGAAATCACGTGGGCCCCACCCGGAAATCACGTGGGCCCCACCCGGAAATCACGTTGGCCCCACCCGGAAATCACGTGGGCCCCACCCGGAAATCACGTGGGCCCCACCCGGAAATCACGTGGCCCCACCCGGAAATCACGTGGGCCCCACCCGGAAATCACGTGGGCCCCCAGGGGAAATCACGTGGGCCCCACCCGGAAATCACGTGGGCCCCACCCGGAAATCACGTGGGCCCCACCCGGAAATCACGTGGGCCCGACGGGGAAATCACGTGGGCCCCACCCGGAAATCACGTGGGCCCCACCCGGAAATCACGTGGGCCCCACCCGGAAATCACGTGGGCCCCACCCGGAAATCACGTGGGCCCCACCCGGAAATCACGTGGGCCCCACCCGGAAATCACGTGGGCCCCACCCGGAAATCACGTGGGCCCCACCCGGAAATCACGTGGGCCCCACCCGGAAATCACGTGGGCCCCACCCGGAAATCACGTGGGCCCCACCCGGAAATCACGTGGGCCCCACCCGGAAATCACGTGGGCCCCACCCGGAAATCACGTGGGCCCCACCCGGAAATCACGTGGGCCCCACCCGGAAATCACGTGGGCCCCACCCGGAAATCACGTGGGCCCCACCCGGAAATCACGTGGGCCCCACCCGGAAATCACGTGGGCCCCACCCGGAAATCCCGTGGGCCCCACTCGGAAATCACGTGGGCCCCACGGGGAAATCACGTGGGCCCCACCCGGAAATCACGTGGGCCCCACCCGGAAATCACGTGGGCCCCACCCGGAAATCACGTGGGCCCCCAGGGGAAATCACGTGGGCCCCACCCGGAAATCATGTGGGCCCCACTCGGAAATCACGTGGGCCCCACGGGGAAATCACGTGGGCCCCACCCGGAAATCACGTGGGCCCCACCCGGAAATCACGTGGGCCCCACGGGGAAATCACGTGGGCCCCACCCGGAAATCACGTGGGCCCCACCCGGAAATCACGTGGGCCCCACCCGGAAATCACGTGGGCCCCACGGGGAAATCACGTGGGCCCCACCCGGAAATCACGTGGGCCCCACGGGGAAATCACGTGGGCCCCACCCGGAAATCACGTGGGCCCCACGGGGAAATCACGTGGGGCCCACCCGGAAATCACGTGGGCCCCACCCGGAAATCACGTGGGCCCCACCCGGAAATCACGTGGGCCCCACCCGGAAATCACGTGGGCCCCACCCGGAAATCACGTGGGCCCCACCCGGAAATCACGTGGGCCCCACCCGGAAATCACGTGGGCCCCACCCGGAAATCACGTGGGCCCCACCCGGAAATCACGTGGGCCCCACCCGGAAATCACGTGGGCCCCACCCGGAAATCACGTGGGCCCCACCCGGAAATCACGTGGGCCCCACCCGGAAATCACGTGGGCCCCACCCGGAAATCACGTGGGCCCCCAGGGGAAATCACGTGGGCCCCACAAGGAAATCACGTGGGCCCCACCCGGAAATCACGTGGGCCCCACCCGGAAATCACGTGGGCACCACCCGGAAATCACGTGGGCCCCACCCGGAAATCACGTGGGCCCCACCCGGAAATCACGTGGGCCCCACCCGGAAATCACGTGGGCCCCACCCGGAAATCACGTGGGCCCCACCCGGAAATCACGTGGGCCCCACCCGGAAATCACGTGGGCCCCACCCGGAAATCACGTGGGCCCCACCCGGAAATCACGTGGGCCCCACCCGGAAATCACGTGGGCCCCACCCGGAAATCACGTGGGCCCCACCCGGAAATCACGTGGGCCCCAGGGGAAATCACGTGGGCCCCACAAGGAAATCACGTGGGCCCCACCCGGAAATCACGTGGGCCCCACCCGGAAATCACGTGGGCCCCACCCTGAAATCACGTGGGCCCCACGGGGAAATCACGTGGGCCCCACCCGGAAATCACGTGGGGCCCACCCGGAAATCACGTGGGCCCCACCCGGAAATCACGTGGGCCCCACTCGGAAATCACGTGGGCCCCACCCGGAAATCACGTGGGCCCCCAAGGGAAATCACGTGGGCCCCACCCGGAAATCACGTGGGCCCCACCCGGAAATCACGTGGGACCCCAGGGGAAATCACGTGGGCCCCACCCGGAAATCACGTGGGCCCCACCCGGAAATCACGTGGGCCCCACCCGGAAATCACGTGGGCCCCACCCGGAAATCACGTGGGCCCCACCAGGAAATCACGTGGGCCCCACCCGGAAATCACGTGGGCCCCACCCGGAAATCACGTGGGCCCCACCCGGAAATCACGTGGGCCCCACCCGGAAATCACGTGGGCCCCACCGTGAAATCACGTTGGCCCCACCCGGAAATCACGTGGGCCCCACCCGGAAATCACGGGGGGCTCACCCGGAAATCACGTGGGCCCCACGGGGAAATCACGTGGGCCCCACCCGGAAATCACGTGGGCCCCACCCGGAAATCACGTGGGCCCCACCCGGAAATCACGTGGGCCCCACCCGGAAATCACGTGGGCCCCACCCGGAAATCACGTGGGCCCCACACGGAAATCACGTGGGCCCCACCCGGAAATCACGTGGGCCCCACTCGGAAATCACGTGGGCCCCACCCGGAAATCACGTGGGCCCCCAGGGGAAATCACGTGGGCCCCACCCGGAAATCACGTGGGCCCCACCCGGAAATCACGTGGGCCCCACCCGGAAATCACGTGGGCCCCACCCGGAAATCACGTGGGCCCCACCCGGAAATCACGTGGGCCCCACCCGGAAATCACGTGGGCCCCACCCGGAAATCACGTGGGCCCCACCCGGAAATCACGTGGGCCCCACCCGGAAATCACGTGGGCCCCACCCGGAAATCACGTGGGCCCCACCCGGAAATCACGTGGGCCCCACCCGGAAATCACGTGGGCCCCCAGGGGAAATCACGTGGGCCCCACAAGGAAATCACGTGGGCCCCACCCGGAAATCACGTGGGCCCCACCCGGAAATCACGTGGGCCACACCCGGAAATCACGTGGGCCCCACGGGGAAATCACGTGGGCCCCACCCGGAAATCACGTGGGCCCCACCCGGAAATCACGTGGGCCCCACCCGGAAATCACGTGGGCCCCACCCGGAAATCACGTGGGCCCCACCCGGAAATCACGTGGGCCCCACGGGGAAATCACGTGGGCCCCACCCGGAAATCACGTGGGCCCCACCCGGAAATCACGTGGGCCCCACCCGGAAATCATGTGGGCCCCACGGGGAAATCACGTGGGCCCCACCCGGAAATCACGTGGGCCCCACACGGAAATCACGTGGGCCCCACCCGGAAATCACGTAGGCCCCACACGGAAATCACGTGGGCCCCACCCGGAAATCACGTGGGCCCCACGGGGAAATCACGTGGGCCCCACCCGGAAATCACGTGGGCCCCACCCGGAAATCACGTGGGCCCCACGGGGAAATCACGTGGGCCCCACCCGGAAATCACGTGGGCCCCACCCGGAAATCACGTGGGCCCCACACGGAAATCACGTGGGCCCCACCCGGAAATCACGTGGGCCCCACACGGAAATCACGTGGGCCCCACCCGGAAATCACGTGGGCCCCACCCGGAAATCACGTGGGCCCCACCCGGAAATCACGTGGGCCCCACCCGGAAATCACGTGGGCCCCACCCGGAAATCACGTGGGCCCCACCCGGAAATCACGTGGGCCCCACGGGGAAATCACGTGGGCCCCACCCGGAAATCACGGGGGCCCCACCCGGAAATCACGTGGGCCCCACCCGGAAGTCACGTGGGCCCCACCCGGAAATCACGTGGGCCCCACCCGGAAATCACGTGGGCCCCACCCGGAAATCACGTGGGCCCCACCCGGAAATCACGTGGGCCCCACCCGGAAATCACGTGGGCCCCACCCGGAAATCACGTGGGACCCACCCGGAAATCACGTGGGCACCACGGGGAAATCACGTGGGCCCCACCCGGAAATCACGTGGGCCCCACCCGGAAATCACGTGGGCCCCACCCGGAAATCACGTGGGGCCCACCCGGAAATCACGTGGGCCCCACCCGGAAATCACGTGGGCCCCACGGGGAAATCACGTGGGCCCCACCCGGAAATCACGTGGGCCCCACCCGGAAATCACGTAGGCCCCACACGGAAATCACGTGGGCCCCACGGGGAAATCACGTGGGTCCCACCCGGAAATCACGTGGGCCCCACCCGGAAATCACGTGGGCCCCACCCGGAAATCACGTGGGCCCCACCCGGAAATCACGTGGGCCCCACCCGGAAATCACGTGGGCCCCACCCGGAAATCACGTGGGCCCCACCCGGAAATCACGTGGGCCCCACCCGGAAATCACGTGGGCCCCACCCGGAAATCACGTGGGCCCCACCCGGAAATCACGTGGGCCCCACCCGGAAATCACGTGGGCCCCCAGGGGAAATCAGGTGGGCCCCCAGGGGAAATCACGTGGGCCCCACCCGGAAATCACGTGGGCCCCACCCGGAAATCACGTGGGCCCCACCCGGAAATCACGTGGGCCCCACGGGGAAATCACGTGGGCCCCACCCGGAAATCACGTGGGCCCCACCCGGAAATCACGTGGGCCCCACCCGGAAATCACGTGGGCCCCACCCGGAAATCACGTGGGCCCCACGGGGAAATCACGTGGGCCCCACCCGGAAATCACATGGGCCCCACCCGGAAATCACGTGGGCCCCACCCGGAAATCATGTGGGCCCCACGGGGAAATCACGTGGGCCCCACCCGGAAATCACGTGGGCCCCACACGGAAATCACGTGGGCCCCACCCGGAAATCACGTAGGCCCCACACGGAAATCACGTGGGCCCCACCCGGAAATCACGTGGGCCCCACGGGGAAATCACGTTGGCCCCACCCGGAAATCACGTGGGCCCCACACGGAAATCACGTGGGCCCCACCCGGAAATCACGTGGGCCCCACTCGGAAATCACGTGGGCCCCACCCGGAAATCACGTGGGCCCCCAGGGGAAATCACGTGGGCCCCACCCGGAAATCACGTGGGCCCCACCCGGAAATCACGTGGGCCCCACGGGGAAATCACGTGGGCCCCACCCAGAAATCACGTGGGCCCCACCCGGAAATCACGTGGGCCCCACACGGAAATCACGTGGGCCCCACCCGGAAATCACGTGGGCCCCACACGGAAATCACGTGGGCCCCACCCGGAAATCACGTGGGCCCCACACGGAAATCACGTGGGCCCCACCCGGAAATCACGTGGGCCCCACCCGGAAATCACGTGGGCCCCACCCGGAAATCACGTGGGCCCCACCCGGAAATCACGTGGGCCCCACGGGGAAATCACGTGGGCCCCACCCGGAAATCACGTGGGCCCCACCCGGAAATCACGTGGGCCCCACCCGGAAGTCACGTGGGCCCCACCCGGAAATCACGTGGGCCCCACCCGGAAATCACGTGGGCCCCACCCGGAAATCACGTGGGCCCCACCCGGAAATCACGTGGGCCCCACCCGGAAATCACGTGGGCCCCACCCGGAAATCACGTGGGCCCCACCCGGAAATCACGTGGGCACCACGGGGAAATCACGTGGGCCCCACCCGGAAATCACGTGGGCCCCACCCGGAAATCACGTGGGCCCCACCCGGAAATCACGTGGGGCCCACCCGGAAATCACGTGGGCCCCACCCGGAAATCACGTGGGCCCCACCCGGAAATCACGTGGGCCCCACCCGGAAATCACGTGGGCCCCACCCGGAAATCACGTGGGCCCCACCCGGAAATCACGTGGGCCCCACCCGGAAATCACGTGGGCCCCACCCGGAAATCACGTGGGCCCCCAGGGGAAATCACGTGGGCCCCACAAGGAAATCACGTGGGCCCCACCCGGAAATCACGTGGGCCCCACCCGGAAATCACGTGGGCCCCACCCGGAAATCACGTGGGCCCCACCCGGAAATCACGTGGGCCCCACCCGGAAATCACGTGGGCCCCACCCGGAAATCACGTGGGCCCCACCCGGAAATCACGTGGGCCCCACCCAGAAATCACGTGGGCCCCACCCGGAAATCACGTGGGCCCCACCTGGAAATCACGTGGGCCCCACCCGGAAATCACGTGGGCCCCACCCGGAAATCACGTGGGCCCCACCCGGAAATCACGTGGGCCCCACCCGGAAATCACGTGGGCCCCCAGGGGAAATCACGTGGGCCCCACAAGGAAATCACGTGGGCCCCACCCGGAAATCACGTGGGCCCCACCCGGAAATCACGTGGGCCCCACCCTGAAATCACGTGGGCCCCACGGGTAAATCACGTGGGCCCCACCCGGAAATCACGTGGGGCCCACCCGGAAATCACGTGGGCCCCACCCGGAAATCACGTGGGCCCCACTCGGAAATCACGTGGGCCCCACCCGGAAATCACGTGGGCCCCCAAGGGAAATCACGTGGGCCCCACCCGGAAATCACGTGGGCCCCACCCGGAAATCACGTGGGACCCCAGGGGAAATCACGTGGGCCCCACCCGGAAATCACGTGGGCCCCACCCGGAAATCACGTGGGCCCCACCCGGAAATCACGTGGGCCCCACCCGGAAATCACGTGGGCCCCACCCGGAAATCACGTGGGCCCCACCCGGAAATCACGTGGGCCCCACCCGGAAATCACGTGGGCCCCACCCGGAAATCACGTGGGCCCCACCCGGAAATCACGTGGGCCCCACGGGGAAATCACGTGGGCCCCACCTGGAAATCACGTGGGCCCCACCCGGAAATCACGTGGGCCCCACCCGGAAATCACGTGGGCCCCACCCGGAAATCACGTGGGCCCCACCCGGAAATCACGTGGGCCCCACCCGGAAATCACGTGGGCCCCACCCGGAAATCACGTGGGCCCCACCCGGAAATCACGTGGGCCCCACCCGGAAATCACGTGGGCCCCACCCGGAAATCACGTGGGCCCCACCCGGAAATCAAGTGGGCCCCACCCGGAAATCACGTGGGCCCCACCCGGAAATCACGTGGGCCCGACGGGGAAATCACGTGGGCCCCACCCGGAAATCACGTGGTCCCCACCCGGAAATCACGTGGGCCCCACCCGGAAATCACGTGGGCCCCACCCGGAAATCACGTGGGCCCCACCCGGAAATCACGTGGGCCCCACCCGGAAATCACGTGGGCCCCACCCGGAAATCACGTGGGCCCCACCCGGAAATCACGTGGGCCCCACCCGGAAATCACGTGGGCCCCACGGGGAAATCACGTGGGCCCCACCCGGAAATCACGTGGGCCCCACCCGGAAATCACGTGGGCCCCACGGGGAAATCACGTGGGCCCCACCCGGAAATCACGTTGGCCCCACCCGGAAATCACGTGGGCCCCACCCGGAAATCACGTGGGCCCCATGGGGAAATCACGTGGGCCCCACCCGGAAATCACGTGGGCCCCACCCGGAAATCACGTGGGCCCCACCCGGAAATCACGTGGGCCCCACCCGGAAATCACGTGGGCCCCACACGGAAATCACGTGGGCCCCACCCGGAAATCACGTGGGACCCACTCGGAAATCACGTGGGCCCCACCCGGAAATCACGTGGGCCCCCAGGGGAAATCACGTGGGCCCCACCCGGAAATCACGTGGGCCCCACCCGGAAATCACGTGGGCCCCACCCGGAAATCACGTGGGCCCCACCCGGAAATCACGTGGGCCCCACCCGGAAATCACGTGGGCCCCACCCGGAAATCACGTGGGCCCCACGCGGAAATCACGTGGGCCCCACGGGGAAATCACGTGGGCCCCACCCGGAAATCACGTGGGCCCCACCCGGAAATCACGTGGGCCCCACCCGGAAGTCACGTGGGCCCCACCCGGAAATCACGTGGGCCCCACCCGGAAATCACGTGGGCCCCACCCGGAAATCACGTGGGCCCCACCCGGAAATCACGTGGGCCCCACCCGGAAATCACGTGGGCCCCACCCGGAAATCACGTGGGCCCCACCCGGAAATCACGTGGGCACCACGGGGAAATCACGTGGGCCCCACCCGGAAATCACGTGGGCCCCACCCGGAAATCACGTGGGCCCCACCCGGAAATCACGTGGGGCCCACCCGGAAATCACGTGGGCCCCACCCGGAAATCACGTGGGCCCCACGGGGAAATCACGTGGGCCCCACCCGGAAATCACGTGGGCCCCACCCGGAAATCACGTAGGCCCCACACGGAAATCACGTGGGCCCCACGGGGAAATCACGTGGGTCCCACCCGGAAATCACGTGGGCCCCACCCGGAAATCACGTGGGCCCCACCCGGAAATCACGTGGGCCCCACCCGGAAATCACGTGGGCCCCACGGGGAAATCACGTGGGCCCCACCTGGAAATCACGTGGGCCCCACCCGGAAATCACGTGGGCCCCACCCGGAAATCACGTGGGCCCCACCCGGAAATCACGTGGGCCCCACCCGGAAATCACGTGGGCCCCACCCGGAAATCACGTGGGCCCCACCCGGAAATCACGTGGGCCCCACCCGGAAATCACGTGGGCCCCACCCGGAAATCACGTGGGCCCCATCCGGAAATCACGTGGGCCCCACGGGGAAATCACGTGGGCCCCACCCGGAAATCACGTGGGGCCCACCCGGAAATCACGTGGGCCCCACGGGGAAATCACTTGGGCCCCACCCGGAAATCACGTGGGCCCAACCCGGAAATCACGTGGGCCCCACCCGGAAATCACGTGGGCCCCACCCGGAAATCACGTGGGCCCCACCCGGAAATCACGTGGGCCCCCAGGGGAAATCACGTGGGCCCCACCCGGATATCACGTGGGCCCCACCCGGAAATCACGTGGGCCCCACCCGGAAATCACGTGGGCCCCACCCGGAAATCACGTGGGCCCCACCCGGAAATCACGTGGGCCCCACCCGGAAATCACGTGGGCCCCCAGGGGAAATCACGTGGGCCCCACCCGGAAATCACGTGGGCCCCACCCGGAATTCACGTGGGCCCCACCCGGAAATCACGTGGGCCCCACGGGGAAATCACATGGGCCCCACCCGGAAATCACGTGGGCCCCACCCGGAAATCACGTGGGCCCCACCCGGAAATCACGTGGGGCCCACCCGGAAATCACGTGGGCCCCACCCGGAAATCACGTGGGCCCCACGGGGAAATCACGTGGGCCCCACCCGGAAATCACGTGGGCCCCACCCGGAAATCACGTAGGCCCCACACGGAAATCACGTGGGCCCCACGGGGAAATCACGTGGGTCCCACCCGGAAATCACGTGGGCCCCACCCGGAAATCACGTGGGCCCCACCCGGAAATCACGTGGGCCCCACCCGGAAATCACGTGGGCCCCACCCGGAAATCACGTGGGCCCCACACGGAAATCACGTGGGCCCCACGGGGAAATCACGTGGGTCCCACCCGGAAATCACGTGGGCCCCACCCGGAAATCACGTGGGCCCCACTCGGAAATCACGTGGGCCCCACCCGGAAATCACGTGGGCCCCCAGGGGAAATCACGTGGGCCCCACCCGGAAATCACGTGGGCCCCACCCGGAAATCACTTGGGCCCCACCCGGAAATCACGTGGGCCCCACCCGGAAATCACGTGGGCCCCACCCGGAAATCACGTGGGCCCCACCCGGAAATCACGTGGGCCCCACCCGGAAATCACGTGGGCCCCACCCGGAAATCACGTGGGCCCCACCCGGAAATCACGTGGGCCCCACCCGGAAATCACGTGGGCCCCACCCGGAAATCACGTGGGCCCCACCCGGAAATCACGTGGGCCCCACCCGGAAATCACGTGGGCCCCCAGGGGAAATCACGTGGGCCCCACAAGGAAATCACGTGGGCCCCACCCGGAAATCACGTGGGCCCCACCCGGAAATCACGTGGGCCCCACCCGGAAATCACGTGGGCCCCACCCGGAAATCACGTGGGCCCCACCCGGAAATCACGTGGGCCCCACGGGGAAATCACGTGGGCCCCACCCGGAAATCACGTGGGCCCCACCCGGAAATCACGTGGGCCCCACGGGGAAATCACGTGGGCCCCACCCGGAAATCACGTTGGCCCCACCCGGAAATCACGTGGGCCCCACCCGGAAATCACGTGGGCCCCATGGGGAAATCACGTGGGCCCCACCCGGAAATCACGTGGGCCCCACCCGGAAATCACGTGGGCCCCACCCGGAAATCACGTGGGCCCCACCCGGAAATCACGTGGGCCCCACACGGAAATCACGTGGGCCCCACCCGGAAATCACGTGGGCCCCACTCGGAAATCACGTGGGCCCCACCCGGAAATCACGTGGGCCCCACCCGGAAATCACGTGGGCCCCACCCGGAAATCACGTGGGCCCCCAGGGGAAATCACGTGGGCCCCACAAGGAAATCACGTGGGCCCCACCCGGAAATCACGTGGGCCCCACCCGGAAATCACGTGGGCCCCACCCGGAAATCACGTGGGCCCCACCAGGAAATCACGTGGGCCCCACCCGGAAATCACGTGGGCCCCCCCCGGAAATCACGTGGGCCCCACCCGGAAATCACGTGGGCCCCACCCGGAAATCACGTGGGCCCCACCGTGAAATCACGTGGGCCCCACCCGGAAATCACGTGGGCCCCACCCGGAAATCACGGGGGGCTCACCCGGAAATCACGTGGGCCCCACGGGGAAATCACGTGGGCCCCACCCGGAAATCACGTGGGCCCCACCCGGAAATCACGTGGGCCCCACCCGGAAATCACGTGGGCCCCACCCGGAAATCACGTGGGCCCCACCCGGAAATCACGTGGGCCCCACACGGAAATCACGTGGGCCCCACCCGGAAATCACGTGGGCCCCACTCGGAAATCACGTGGGCCCCACCCGGAAATCACGTGGGCCCCCAGGGGAAATCACGTGGGCCCCACCCGGAAATCACGTGGGCCCCACCCGGAAATCACGTGGGCCCCACCCGGAAATCACGTGGGCCCCACCCGGAAATCACGTGGGCCCCACCCGGAAATCACGTGGGCCCCACCCGGAAATCACGTGGGCCCCACCCGGAAATCACGTGGGCCCCACCCGGAAATCACGTGGGCCCCACCCGGAAATCACGTGGGCCCCACCCGGAAATCACGTGGGCCCCACCCGGAAATCACGTGGGCCCCACCCGGAAATCACGTGGGCCCCCAGGGGAAATCACGTGGGCCCCACAAGGAAATCACGTGGGCCCCACCCGGAAATCACGTGGGCCCCACCCGGAAATCACGTGGGCCACACCCGGAAATCACGTGGGCCCCACGGGGAAATCACGTGGGCCCCACCCGGAAATCACGTGGGCCCCACCCGGAAATCACGTGGGCCCCACCCGGAAATCACGTGGGCCCCACCCGGAAATCACGTGGGCCCCACCCGGAAATCACGTGGGCCCCACGGGGAAATCACGTGGGCCCCACCCGGAAATCACGTGGGCCCCACCCGGAAATCACGTGGGCCCCACCCGGAAATCATGTGGGCCCCACGGGGAAATCACGTGGGCCCCACCCGGAAATCACGTGGGCCCCACACGGAAATCACGTGGGCCCCACCCGGAAATCACGTAGGCCCCACACGGAAATCACGTGGGCCCCACCCGGAAATCACGTGGGCCCCACGGGGAAATCACGTGGGCCCCACCCGGAAATCACGTGGGCCCCACCCGGAAATCACGTGGGCCCCACGGGGAAATCACGTGGGCCCCACCCGGAAATCACGTGGGCCCCACCCGGAAATCACGTGGGCCCCACACGGAAATCACGTGGGCCCCACCCGGAAATCACGTGGGCCCCACACGGAAATCACGTGGGCCCCACCCGGAAATCACGTGGGCCCCACCCGGAAATCACGTGGGCCCCACCCGGAAATCACGTGGGCCCCACCCGGAAATCACGTGGGCCCCACCCGGAAATCACGTGGGCCCCACCCGGAAATCACGTGGGCCCCACGGGGAAATCACGTGGGCCCCACCCGGAAATCACGGGGGCCCCACCCGGAAATCACGTGGGCCCCACCCGGAAGTCACGTGGTCCCCACCCGGAAATCACGTGGGCCCCACCCGGAAATCACGTGGGCCCCACCCGGAAATCACGTGGGCCCCACCCGGAAATCACGTGGGCCCCACCCGGAAATCACGTGGGCCCCACCCGGAAATCACGTGGGACCCACCCGGAAATCACGTGGGCACCACGGGGAAATCACGTGGGCCCCACCCGGAAATCACGTGGGCCCCACCCGGAAATCACGTGGGCCCCACCCGGAAATCACGTGGGGCCCACCCGGAAATCACGTGGGCCCCACCCGGAAATCACGTGGGCCCCACGGGGAAATCACGTGGGCCCCACCCGGAAATCACGTGGGCCCCACCCGGAAATCACGTAGGCCCCACACGGAAATCACGTGGGCCCCACGGGGAAATCACGTGGGTCCCACCCGGAAATCACGTGGGCCCCACCCGGAAATCACGTGGGCCCCACCCGGAAATCACGTGGGCCCCACCCGGAAATCACGTGGGCCCCACCCGGAAATCACGTGGGCCCCACCCGGAAATCACGTGGGCCCCACCCGGAAATCACGTGGGCCCCACCCGGAAATCACGTGGGCCCCACCCGGAAATCACGTGGGCCCCACCCGGAAATCACGTGGGCCCCACCCGGAAATCACGTGGGCCCCCAGGGGAAATCAGGTGGGCCCCCAGGGGAAATCACGTGGGCCCCACCCGGAAATCACGTGGGCCCCACCCGGAAATCACGTGGGCCCCACCCGGAAATCACGTGGGCCCCACGGGGAAATCACGTGGGCCCCACCCGGAAATCACGTGGGCCCCACCCGGAAATCACGTGGGCCCCACCCGGAAATCACGTGGGCCCCACCCGGAAATCACGTGGGCCCCACGGGGAAATCACGTGGGCCCCACCCGGAAATCACATGGGCCCCACCCGGAAATCACGTGGGCCCCACCCGGAAATCATGTGGGCCCCACGGGGAAATCACGTGGGCCCCACCCGGAAATCACGTGGGCCCCACACGGAAATCACG
Source organism: Ovis canadensis (assembly GCF_042477335.2). NCBI lineage: Eukaryota > Metazoa > Chordata > Mammalia > Artiodactyla > Bovidae > Ovis > Ovis canadensis. The sequence continues at coordinate 12,316,118 of NC_091264.1, read as the reverse complement.
TGGGCCCCACCCGGAAATCACGTAGGCCCCACACGGAAATCACGTGGGCCCCACCCGGAAATCACGTGGGCCCCACGGGGAAATCACGTTGGCCCCACCCGGAAATCACGTGGGCCCCACACGGAAATCACGTGGGCCCCACCCGGAAATCACGTGGGCCCCACTCGGAAATCACGTGGGCCCCACCCGGAAATCACGTGGGCCCCCAGGGGAAATCACGTGGGCCCCACCCGGAAATCACGTGGGCCCCACCCGGAAATCACGTGGGCCCCACGGGGAAATCACGTGGGCCCCACCCAGAAATCACGTGGGCCCCACCCGGAAATCACGTGGGCCCCACACGGAAATCACGTGGGCCCCACCCGGAAATCACGTGGGCCCCACACGGAAATCACGTGGGCCCCACCCGGAAATCACGTGGGCCCCACACGGAAATCACGTGGGCCCCACCCGGAAATCACGTGGGCCCCACCCGGAAATCACGTGGGCCCCACCCGGAAATCACGTGGGCCCCACCCGGAAATCACGTGGGCCCCACGGGGAAATCACGTGGGCCCCACCCGGAAATCACGTGGGCCCCACCCGGAAATCACGTGGGCCCCACCCGGAAGTCACGTGGGCCCCACCCGGAAATCACGTGGGCCCCACCCGGAAATCACGTGGGCCCCACCCGGAAATCACGTGGGCCCCACCCGGAAATCACGTGGGCCCCACCCGGAAATCACGTGGGCCCCACCCGGAAATCACGTGGGCCCCACCCGGAAATCACGTGGGCACCACGGGGAAATCACGTGGGCCCCACCCGGAAATCACGTGGGCCCCACCCGGAAATCACGTGGGCCCCACCCGGAAATCACGTGGGGCCCACCCGGAAATCACGTGGGCCCCACCCGGAAATCACGTGGGCCCCACCCGGAAATCACGTGGGCCCCACCCGGAAATCACGTGGGCCCCACCCGGAAATCACGTGGGCCCCACCCGGAAATCACGTGGGCCCCACCCGGAAATCACGTGGGCCCCACCCGGAAATCACGTGGGCCCCCAGGGGAAATCACGTGGGCCCCACAAGGAAATCACGTGGGCCCCACCCGGAAATCACGTGGGCCCCACCCGGAAATCACGTGGGCCCCACCCGGAAATCACGTGGGCCCCACCCGGAAATCACGTGGGCCCCACCCGGAAATCACGTGGGCCCCACCCGGAAATCACGTGGGCCCCACCCGGAAATCACGTGGGCCCCACCCAGAAATCACGTGGGCCCCACCCGGAAATCACGTGGGCCCCACCTGGAAATCACGTGGGCCCCACCCGGAAATCACGTGGGCCCCACCCGGAAATCACGTGGGCCCCACCCGGAAATCACGTGGGCCCCACCCGGAAATCACGTGGGCCCCCAGGGGAAATCACGTGGGCCCCACAAGGAAATCACGTGGGCCCCACCCGGAAATCACGTGGGCCCCACCCGGAAATCACGTGGGCCCCACCCTGAAATCACGTGGGCCCCACGGGTAAATCACGTGGGCCCCACCCGGAAATCACGTGGGGCCCACCCGGAAATCACGTGGGCCCCACCCGGAAATCACGTGGGCCCCACTCGGAAATCACGTGGGCCCCACCCGGAAATCACGTGGGCCCCCAAGGGAAATCACGTGGGCCCCACCCGGAAATCACGTGGGCCCCACCCGGAAATCACGTGGGACCCCAGGGGAAATCACGTGGGCCCCACCCGGAAATCACGTGGGCCCCACCCGGAAATCACGTGGGCCCCACCCGGAAATCACGTGGGCCCCACCCGGAAATCACGTGGGCCCCACCCGGAAATCACGTGGGCCCCACCCGGAAATCACGTGGGCCCCACCCGGAAATCACGTGGGCCCCACCCGGAAATCACGTGGGCCCCACCCGGAAATCACGTGGGCCCCACGGGGAAATCACGTGGGCCCCACCTGGAAATCACGTGGGCCCCACCCGGAAATCACGTGGGCCCCACCCGGAAATCACGTGGGCCCCACCCGGAAATCACGTGGGCCCCACCCGGAAATCACGTGGGCCCCACCCGGAAATCACGTGGGCCCCACCCGGAAATCACGTGGGCCCCACCCGGAAATCACGTGGGCCCCACCCGGAAATCACGTGGGCCCCACCCGGAAATCACGTGGGCCCCACCCGGAAATCAAGTGGGCCCCACCCGGAAATCACGTGGGCCCCACCCGGAAATCACGTGGGCCCGACGGGGAAATCACGTGGGCCCCACCCGGAAATCACGTGGTCCCCACCCGGAAATCACGTGGGCCCCACCCGGAAATCACGTGGGCCCCACCCGGAAATCACGTGGGCCCCACCCGGAAATCACGTGGGCCCCACCCGGAAATCACGTGGGCCCCACCCGGAAATCACGTGGGCCCCACCCGGAAATCACGTGGGCCCCACCCGGAAATCACGTGGGCCCCACGGGGAAATCACGTGGGCCCCACCCGGAAATCACGTGGGCCCCACCCGGAAATCACGTGGGCCCCACGGGGAAATCACGTGGGCCCCACCCGGAAATCACGTTGGCCCCACCCGGAAATCACGTGGGCCCCACCCGGAAATCACGTGGGCCCCATGGGGAAATCACGTGGGCCCCACCCGGAAATCACGTGGGCCCCACCCGGAAATCACGTGGGCCCCACCCGGAAATCACGTGGGCCCCACCCGGAAATCACGTGGGCCCCACACGGAAATCACGTGGGCCCCACCCGGAAATCACGTGGGACCCACTCGGAAATCACGTGGGCCCCACCCGGAAATCACGTGGGCCCCCAGGGGAAATCACGTGGGCCCCACCCGGAAATCACGTGGGCCCCACCCGGAAATCACGTGGGCCCCACCCGGAAATCACGTGGGCCCCACCCGGAAATCACGTGGGCCCCACCCGGAAATCACGTGGGCCCCACCCGGAAATCACGTGGGCCCCACGCGGAAATCACGTGGGCCCCACGGGGAAATCACGTGGGCCCCACCCGGAAATCACGTGGGCCCCACCCGGAAATCACGTGGGCCCCACCCGGAAGTCACGTGGGCCCCACCCGGAAATCACGTGGGCCCCACCCGGAAATCACGTGGGCCCCACCCGGAAATCACGTGGGCCCCACCCGGAAATCACGTGGGCCCCACCCGGAAATCACGTGGGCCCCACCCGGAAATCACGTGGGCCCCACCCGGAAATCACGTGGGCACCACGGGGAAATCACGTGGGCCCCACCCGGAAATCACGTGGGCCCCACCCGGAAATCACGTGGGCCCCACCCGGAAATCACGTGGGGCCCACCCGGAAATCACGTGGGCCCCACCCGGAAATCACGTGGGCCCCACGGGGAAATCACGTGGGCCCCACCCGGAAATCACGTGGGCCCCACCCGGAAATCACGTAGGCCCCACACGGAAATCACGTGGGCCCCACGGGGAAATCACGTGGGTCCCACCCGGAAATCACGTGGGCCCCACCCGGAAATCACGTGGGCCCCACCCGGAAATCACGTGGGCCCCACCCGGAAATCACGTGGGCCCCACGGGGAAATCACGTGGGCCCCACCTGGAAATCACGTGGGCCCCACCCGGAAATCACGTGGGCCCCACCCGGAAATCACGTGGGCCCCACCCGGAAATCACGTGGGCCCCACCCGGAAATCACGTGGGCCCCACCCGGAAATCACGTGGGCCCCACCCGGAAATCACGTGGGCCCCACCCGGAAATCACGTGGGCCCCACCCGGAAATCACGTGGGCCCCATCCGGAAATCACGTGGGCCCCACGGGGAAATCACGTGGGCCCCACCCGGAAATCACGTGGGGCCCACCCGGAAATCACGTGGGCCCCACGGGGAAATCACTTGGGCCCCACCCGGAAATCACGTGGGCCCAACCCGGAAATCACGTGGGCCCCACCCGGAAATCACGTGGGCCCCACCCGGAAATCACGTGGGCCCCACCCGGAAATCACGTGGGCCCCCAGGGGAAATCACGTGGGCCCCACCCGGATATCACGTGGGCCCCACCCGGAAATCACGTGGGCCCCACCCGGAAATCACGTGGGCCCCACCCGGAAATCACGTGGGCCCCACCCGGAAATCACGTGGGCCCCACCCGGAAATCACGTGGGCCCCCAGGGGAAATCACGTGGGCCCCACCCGGAAATCACGTGGGCCCCACCCGGAATTCACGTGGGCCCCACCCGGAAATCACGTGGGCCCCACGGGGAAATCACATGGGCCCCACCCGGAAATCACGTGGGCCCCACCCGGAAATCACGTGGGCCCCACCCGGAAATCACGTGGGGCCCACCCGGAAATCACGTGGGCCCCACCCGGAAATCACGTGGGCCCCACGGGGAAATCACGTGGGCCCCACCCGGAAATCACGTGGGCCCCACCCGGAAATCACGTAGGCCCCACACGGAAATCACGTGGGCCCCACGGGGAAATCACGTGGGTCCCACCCGGAAATCACGTGGGCCCCACCCGGAAATCACGTGGGCCCCACCCGGAAATCACGTGGGCCCCACCCGGAAATCACGTGGGCCCCACCCGGAAATCACGTGGGCCCCACACGGAAATCACGTGGGCCCCACGGGGAAATCACGTGGGTCCCACCCGGAAATCACGTGGGCCCCACCCGGAAATCACGTGGGCCCCACTCGGAAATCACGTGGGCCCCACCCGGAAATCACGTGGGCCCCCAGGGGAAATCACGTGGGCCCCACCCGGAAATCACGTGGGCCCCACCCGGAAATCACTTGGGCCCCACCCGGAAATCACGTGGGCCCCACCCGGAAATCACGTGGGCCCCACCCGGAAATCACGTGGGCCCCACCCGGAAATCACGTGGGCCCCACCCGGAAATCACGTGGGCCCCACCCGGAAATCACGTGGGCCCCACCCGGAAATCACGTGGGCCCCACCCGGAAATCACGTGGGCCCCACCCGGAAATCACGTGGGCCCCACCCGGAAATCACGTGGGCCCCACCCGGAAATCACGTGGGCCCCCAGGGGAAATCACGTGGGCCCCACAAGGAAATCACGTGGGCCCCACCCGGAAATCACGTGGGCCCCACCCGGAAATCACGTGGGCCCCACCCGGAAATCACGTGGGCCCCACCCGGAAATCACGTGGGCCCCACCCGGAAATCACGTGGGCCCCACGGGGAAATCACGTGGGCCCCACCCGGAAATCACGTGGGCCCCACCCGGAAATCACGTGGGCCCCACGGGGAAATCACGTGGGCCCCACCCGGAAATCACGTTGGCCCCACCCGGAAATCACGTGGGCCCCACCCGGAAATCACGTGGGCCCCATGGGGAAATCACGTGGGCCCCACCCGGAAATCACGTGGGCCCCACCCGGAAATCACGTGGGCCCCACCCGGAAATCACGTGGGCCCCACCCGGAAATCACGTGGGCCCCACACGGAAATCACGTGGGCCCCACCCGGAAATCACGTGGGCCCCACTCGGAAATCACGTGGGCCCCACCCGGAAATCACGTGGGCCCCCAGGGGAAATCACGTGGGCCCCACCCGGAAATCACGTGGGCCCCACCCGGAAATCACGTGGGCCCCACCCGGAAATCACGTGGGCCCCACCCGGAAATCACGTGGGCCCCACCCGGAAATCACGTGGGCCCCACCCGGAAATCACGTGGGCCCCACGCGGAAATCACGTGGGCCCCACGGGGAAATCACGTGGGCCCCACCCGGAAATCACGTGGGCCCCACCCGGAAATCACGTGGGCCCCACCCGGAAGTCACGTGGGCCCCACCCGGAAATCACGTGGGCCCCACCCGGAAATCACGTGGGCCCCACCCGGAAATCACGTGGGCCCCACCCGGAAATCACGTGGGCCCCACCCGGAAATCACGTGGGCCCCACCCGGAAATCACGTGGGCCCCACCCGGAAATCACGTGGGCACCACGGGGAAATCACGTGGGCCCCACCCGGAAATCACGTGGGCCCCACCCGGAAATCACGTGGGCCCCACCCGGAAATCACGTGGGGCCCACCCGGAAATCACGTGGGCCCCACCCGGAAATCACGTGGGCCCCACGGGGAAATCACGTGGGCCCCACCCGGAAATCACGTGGGCCCCACCCGGAAATCACGTAGGCCCCACACGGAAATCACGTGGGCCCCACGGGGAAATCACGTGGGTCCCACCCGGAAATCACGTGGGCCCCACCCGGAAATCACGTGGGCCCCACCCGGAAATCACGTGGGCCCCACCCGGAAATCACGTGGGCCCCACGGGGAAATCACGTGGGCCCCACCTGGAAATCACGTGGGCCCCACCCGGAAATCACGTGGGCCCCACCCGGAAATCACGTGGGCCCCACCCGGAAATCACGTGGGCCCCACCCGGAAATCACGTGGGCCCCACCCGGAAATCACGTGGGCCCCACCCGGAAATCACGTGGGCCCCACCCGGAAATCACGTGGGCCCCACCCGGAAATCACGTGGGCCCCATCCGGAAATCACGTGGGCCCCACGGGGAAATCACGTGGGCCCCACCCGGAAATCACGTGGGGCCCACCCGGAAATCACGTGGGCCCCACGGGGAAATCACTTGGGCCCCACCCGGAAATCACGTGGGCCCAACCCGGAAATCACGTGGGCCCCACCCGGAAATCACGTGGGCCCCACCCGGAAATCACGTGGGCCCCACCCGGAAATCACGTGGGCCCCCAGGGGAAATCACGTGGGCCCCACCCGGATATCACGTGGGCCCCACCCGGAAATCACGTGGGCCCCACCCGGAAATCACGTGGGCCCCACCCGGAAATCACGTGGGCCCCACCCGGAAATCACGTGGGCCCCACCCGGAAATCACGTGGGCCCCCAGGGGAAATCACGTGGGCCCCACCCGGAAATCACGTGGGCCCCACCCGGAATTCACGTGGGCCCCACCCGGAAATCACGTGGGCCCCACGGGGAAATCACATGGGCCCCACCCGGAAATCACGTGGGCCCCACCCGGAAATCACGTGGGCCCCACCCGGAAATCACGTGGGGCCCACCCGGAAATCACGTGGGCCCCACCCGGAAATCACGTGGGCCCCACGGGGAAATCACGTGGGCCCCACCCGGAAATCACGTGGGCCCCACCCGGAAATCACGTAGGCCCCACACGGAAATCACGTGGGCCCCACGGGGAAATCACGTGGGTCCCACCCGGAAATCACGTGGGCCCCACCCGGAAATCACGTGGGCCCCACCCGGAAATCACGTGGGCCCCACCCGGAAATCACGTGGGCCCCACCCGGAAATCACGTGGGCCCCACCCGGAAATCACGTGGGCCCCACGGGGAAATCACGTGGGCCCCACCTGGAAATCACGTGGGCCCCACCCGGAAATCACGTGGGCCCCACCCGGAAATCACGTGGGCCCCACCCGGAAATCACGTGGGCCCCACCCGGAAATCACGTGGGCCCCACCCGGAAATCACGTGGGCCCCACCCGGAAATCACGTGGGCCCCACCCGGAAATCACGTGGGCCCCATCCGGAAATCACGTGGGCCCCACGGGGAAATCACGTGGGCCCCACCCGGAAATCACGTGGGGCCCACCCGGAAATCACGTGGGCCCCACGGGGAAATCACTTGGGCCCCACCCGGAAATCACGTGGGCCCAACCCGGAAATCACGTGGGCCCCACCCGGAAATCACGTGGGCCCCACCCGGAAATCACGTGGGCCCCACCCGGAAATCACGTGGGCCCCCAGGGGAAATCACGTGGGCCCCACCCGGATATCACGTGGGCCCCACCCGGAAATCACGTGGGCCCCACCCGGAAATCACGTGGGCCCCACCCGGAAATCACGTGGGCCCCACCCGGAAATCACGTGGGCCCCACCCGGAAATCACGTGGGCCCCCAGGGGAAATCACGTGGGCCCCACCCGGAAATCACGTGGGCCCCACCCGGAAATCACGTGGGCCCCACCCGGAAATCACGTGGGGCCCACCCGGAAATCACGTGGGCCCCACCCGGAAATCACGTGGGCCCCACCCGGAAATCACGTGGGCCCCACCCGGAAATCACGTGGGCCCCACCCAGAAATCACGTGGGCCCCACCCGGAAATCACGTGGGCCCCACCCGGAAATCACGTGGGCCCCACCCGGAAATCACGTGGGCCCCACCCGGAAATCACGTGGGCCCCACCCGGAAATCACGTGGGCCCCCAGGGGAAATCACGTGGGCCCCACCCGGAAATCACGTGGGCCCCACCCGGAAATCACGTGGGCCCCACCCGGAAATCACGTGGGCCCCACCCGGAAATCACGTGGGCCCCACCCGGAAATCACGTGGGCCCCACCCGGAAATCACGTGGGCCCCACCCGGAAATCACGTGGGCCCCACCCGGAAATCACGTGGGCCCCACCCGGAAATCACGTGGGCCCCACCCGGAAATCACGTGGGCCCCACCCGGAAATCACGTGGGCCCCACCCGGAAATCACGTGGGCCCCCAGGGGAAATCACGTGGGCCCCACAAGGAAATCACGTGGGCCCCACCCGGAAATCACGTGGGCCCCACCCGGAAATCACGTGGGCCCCACCCTGAAATCACGTGGGCCCCACGGGGAAATCACGTGGGCCCCACCCGGAAATCACGTGGGGCCCACCCGGAAATCACGTGGGCCCCACCCGGAAATCACGTGGGCCCCACTCGGAAATCACGTGGGCCCCACCCGGAAATCACGTGGGCCCCCAAGGGAAATCACGTGGGCCCCACCCGGAAATCACGTGGGCCCCACCCGGAAATCACGTGGGACCCCAGGGGAAATCACGTGGGCCCCACCCGGAAATCACGTGGGCCCCACCCGGAAATCACGTGGGCCCCACCCGGAAATCACGTGGGCCCCACCCGGAAATCACGTGGACCCCACCCGGAAATCACGTGGGCCCCACCCGGAAATCACGTGGGCCCCACCCGGAAATCACGTGGGCCCCACCCGGAAATCACGTGGGCCCCACCCGGAAATCACGTGGGCCCCACCCGGAAATCACGTGGGCCCCACCCGGAAATCACGTGGGCCCCACGGGGAAATCACGTGGGCCCCACCCGGAAATCACGTGGGCCCCACTCGGAAATCACGTGGGCCCCACCCGGAAATCACGTGGGCCCCACCCGGAAATCACGTGGGCCCCACCCGGAAATCACGTGGGCCCCCAGGGGAAATCACGTGGGCCCCACAAGGAAATCACGTGGGCCCCACCCGGAAATCACGTGGGCCCCACCCGGAAATCACGTGGGCCCCACCCTGAAATCACGTGGGCCCCACGGGGAAATCACGTGGGCCCCACCCGGAAATCACGTGGGGCCCACCCGGAAATCACGTGGGCCCCACCCGGAAATCACGTGGGCCCCACTCGGAAATCACGTGGGCCCCACCCGGAAATCACGTGGGCCCCCAAGGGAAATCACGTGGGCCCCACCCGGAAATCACGTGGGCCCCACCCGGAAATCACGTGGGACCCCAGGGGAAATCACGTGGGCCCCACCCGGAAATCACGTGGGCCCCACCCGGAAATCACGTGGGCCCCACCCGGAAATCACGTGGGCCCCACCCGGAAATCACGTGGGCCCCACCCGGAAATCACGTGGGCCCCACCCGGAAATCACGTGGGCCCCACCCGGAAATCACGTGGGCCCCCCCCGGAAATCACGTGGGCCCCACCCGGAAATCACGTGGGCCCCACCGTGAAATCACGTGGGCCCCACCCGGAAATCACGTGGGCCCCACCCGGAAATCACGGGGGGCTCACCCGGAAATCACGTGGGCCCCACGGGGAAATCACGTGGGCCCCACCCGGAAATCACGTGGGCCCCACCCGGAAATCACGTGGGCCCCACCCGGAAATCACGTGGGCCCCACCCGGAAATCACGTGGGCCCCACCCGGAAATCACGTGGGCCCCACACGGAAATCACGTGGGCCCCACCCGGAAATCACGTGGGCCCCACTCGGAAATCACGTGGGCCCCACCCGGAAATCACGTGGGCCCCCAGGGGAAATCACGTGGGCCCCACCCGGAAATCACGTGGGCCCCACCCGGAAATCACTTGGGCCCCACCCGGAAATCACGTGGGCCCCACCCGGAAATCACGTGGGCCCCACCCGGAAATCACGTGGGCCCCACCCGGAAATCACGTGGGCCCCACCCGGAAATCACGTGGGCCCCACCCGGAAATCACGTGGGCCCCACCCGGAAATCACGTGGGCCCCACCCGGAAATCACGTGGGCCCCACCCGGAAATCACGTGGGCCCCACCCGGAAATCACGTGGGCCCCCAGGGGAAATCACGTGGGCCCCACAAGGAAATCACGTGGGCCCCACCCGGAAATCACGTGGGCCCCACCCGGAAATCACGTGGGCCACACCCGGAAATCACGTGGGCCCCACGGGGAAATCACGTGGGCCCCACCCGGAAATCACGTGGGCCCCACCCGGAAATCACGTGGGCCCCACCCGGAAATCACGTGGGCCCCACCCGGAAATCACGTGGGCCCCACCCGGAAATCACGTGGGCCCCACGGGGAAATCACGTGGGCCCCACCCGGAAATCACGTGGGCCCCACCCGGAAATCACGTGGGCCCCACCCGGAAATCATGTGGGCCCCACGGGGAAATCACGTGGGCCCCACCCGGAAATCACGTGGGCCCCACACGGAAATCACGTGGGCCCCACCCGGAAATCACGTAGGCCCCACACGGAAATCACGTGGGCCCCACCCGGAAATCACGTGGGCCCCACGGGGAAATCACGTGGGCCCCACCCGGAAATCACGTGGGCCCCACCCGGAAATCACGTGGGCCCCACCCGGAAATCACGTGGGCCCCACCCGGAAATCACGTGGGCCCCCAGGGGAAATCACGTGGGCCCCACCCGGATATCACGTGGGCCCCACCCGGAAATCACGTGGGCCCCACCCGGAAATCACGTGGGCCCCACCCGGAAATCACGTGGGCCCCACCCGGAAATCACGTGGGCCCCACCCGGAAATCACGTGGGCCCCACCCGGAAATCACGTGGGCCCCACCCGGAAATCACGTGGGCCCCACCCGGAAATCACGTGGGCCCCACCCGGAAATCACGTGGGCCCCACCCGGAAATCACGTGGGCCCCACCCGGAAATCACGTGGGCCCCACCCGGAAATCACGTGGGCCCCACCCGGAAATCACGTGGGCCCCACCCGGAAATCACGTGGGCCCCACGGGGAAATCACGTGGGCCCCACCCGGAAATCACGTGGGCACCACGGGGAAATCACGTGGGCCCCACCCGGAAATCACGTGGGCACCACGGGGAAATCACGTGGGCCCCACCCGGAAATCACGTGGGCCCCACCCGGAAATCACGTGGGCCCCACCCGGAAATCACGTGGGCCCCACGCGGAAATCACGTGGGCCCCACGGGGAAATCACGTGGGCCCCACCCGGAAATCACGTGGGCCCCACCCGGAAATCACGTGGGCCCCACCCGGAAGTCACGTGGGCCCCACCCGGAAATCACGTGGGCCCCACCCGGAAATCACGTGGGCCCCACCCGGAAATCACGTGGGCCCCACCCGGAAATCACGTGGGCCCCACCCGGAAATCACGTGGGCCCCACCCGGAAATCACGTGGGCACCACGGGGAAATCACGTGGGCCCCACCCGGAAATCACGTGGGCCCCACCCGGAAATCACGTGGGCCCCACCCGGAAATCACGTGGGGCCCACCCGGAAATCACGTGGGCCCCACCCGGAAATCACGTGGGCCCCACGGGGAAATCACGTGGGCCCCACCCGGAAATCACGTGGGCCCCACCCGGAAATCACGTAGGCCCCACACGGAAATCACGTGGGCCCCACGGGGAAATCACGTGGGTCCCACCCGGAAATCACGTGGGCCCCACCCGGAAATCACGTGGGCCCCACCCGGAAATCACGTGGGCCCCACCCGGAAATCACGTGGGCCCCACCCGGAAATCACGTGGGCCCCACCCGGAAATCACGTGGGCCCCACGGGGAAATCACGTGGGCCCCACCCGGAAATCACGTGGGCCCCACCCGGAAATCACGTGGGCCCCACCCGGAAATCACGTGGGCCCCACCCGGAAATCACGTGGGCCCCACCCGGAAATCACGTTGGCCCCACCCGGAAATCACGTGGGCCCCACCCGGAAATCACGTGGGCCCCACCCGGAAATCACGTGGCCCCACCCGGAAATCACGTGGGCCCCACCCGGAAATCACGTGGGCCCCCAGGGGAAATCACGTGGGCCCCACCCGGAAATCACGTGGGCCCCACCCGGAAATCACGTGGGCCCCACCCGGAAATCACGTGGGCCCGACGGGGAAATCACGTGGGCCCCACCCGGAAATCACGTGGGCCCCACCCGGAAATCACGTGGGCCCCACCCGGAAATCACGTGGGCCCCACCCGGAAATCACGTGGGCCCCACCCGGAAATCACGTGGGCCCCACCCGGAAATCACGTGGGCCCCACCCGGAAATCACGTGGGCCCCACCCGGAAATCACGTGGGCCCCACCCGGAAATCACGTGGGCCCCACCCGGAAATCACGTGGGCCCCACCCGGAAATCACGTGGGCCCCACCCGGAAATCACGTGGGCCCCACCCGGAAATCACGTGGGCCCCACCCGGAAATCACGTGGGCCCCACCCGGAAATCACGTGGGCCCCACCCGGAAATCACGTGGGCCCCACCCGGAAATCCCGTGGGCCCCACCCGGAAATCACGTGGGCCCCACGGGGAAATCACGTGGGCCCCACCCGGAAATCACGTGGGCCCCACCCGGAAATCACGTGGGCCCCACCCGGAAATCACGTGGGCCCCCAGGGGAAATCACGTGGGCCCCACCCGGAAATCATGTGGGCCCCACTCGGAAATCACGTGGGCCCCACGGGGAAATCACGTGGGCCCCACCCGGAAATCACGTGGGCCCCACCCGGAAATCACGTGGGCCCCACGGGGAAATCACGTGGGCCCCACCCGGAAATCACGTGGGCCCCACCCGGAAATCACGTGGGCCCCACCCGGAAATCACGTGGGCCCCACGGGGAAATCACGTGGGCCCCACCCGGAAATCACGTGGGCCCCACGGGGAAATCACGTGGGCCCCACCCGGAAATCACGTGGGCCCCACGGGGAAATCACGTGGGGCCCACCCGGAAATCACGTGGGCCCCACCCGGAAATCACGTGGGCCCCACCCGGAAATCACGTGGGCCCCACCCGGAAATCACGTGGGCCCCACCCGGAAATCACGTGGGCCCCACCCGGAAATCACGTGGGCCCCACCCGGAAATCACGTGGGCCCCACCCGGAAATCACGTGGGCCCCACCCGGAAATCACGTGGGCCCCACCCGGAAATCACGTGGGCCCCACCCGGAAATCACGTGGGCCCCACCCGGAAATCACGTGGGCCCCACCCGGAAATCACGTGGGCCCCACCCGGAAATCACGTGGGCCCCACCCGGAAATCACGTGGGCCCCCAGGGGAAATCACGTGGGCCCCACAAGGAAATCACGTGGGCCCCACCCGGAAATCACGTGGGCCCCACCCGGAAATCACGTGGGCACCACCCGGAAATCACGTGGGCCCCACCCGGAAATCACGTGGGCCCCACCCGGAAATCACTTGGGCCCCACCCGGAAATCACGTGGGCCCCACCCGGAAATCACGTGGGCCCCACCCGGAAATCACGTGGGCCCCACCCGGAAATCACGTGGGCCCCACCCGGAAATCACGTGGGCCCCACCCGGAAATCACGTGGGCCCCACCCGGAAATCACGTGGGCCCCACCCGGAAATCACGTGGGCCCCACCCGGAAATCACGTGGGCCCCACCCGGAAATCACGTGGGCCCCCAGGGGAAATCACGTGGGCCCCACAAGGAAATCACGTGGGCCCCACCCGGAAATCACGTGGGCCCCACCCGGAAATCACGTGGGCCCCACCCTGAAATCACGTGGGCCCCACGGGGAAATCACGTGGGCCCCACCCGGAAATCACGTGGGGCCCACCCGGAAATCACGTGGGCCCCACCCGGAAATCACGTGGGCCCCACTCGGAAATCACGTGGGCCCCACCCGGAAATCACGTGGGCCCCCAAGGGAAATCACGTGGGCCCCACCCGGAAATCACGTGGGCCCCACCCGGAAATCACGTGGGACCCCAGGGGAAATCACGTGGGCCCCACCCGGAAATCACGTGGGCCCCACCCGGAAATCACGTGGGCCCCACCCGGAAATCACGTGGGCCCCACCCGGAAATCACGTGGGCCCCACCCGGAAATCACGTGGGCCCCACCCGGAAATCACGTGGGCCCCACCCGGAAATCACGTGGGCCCCACCCGGAAATCACGTGGGCCCCACCCGGAAATCACGTGGGCCCCACCGTGAAATCACGTGGGCCCCACCCGGAAATCACGTGGGCCCCACCCGGAAATCACGGGGGGCTCACCCGGAAATCACGTGGGCCCCACGGGGAAATCACGTGGGCCCCACCCGGAAATCACGTGGGCCCCACCCGGAAATCACGTGGGCCCCACCCGGAAATCACGTGGGCCCCACCCGGAAATCACGTGGGCCCCACCCGGAAATCACGTGGGCCCCACACGGAAATCACGTGGGCCCCACCCGGAAATCACGTGGGCCCCACTCGGAAATCACGTGGGCCCCACCCGGAAATCACGTGGGCCCCCAGGGGAAATCACGTGGGCCCCACCCGGAAATCACGTGGGCCCCACCCGGAAATCACGTGGGCCCCACCCGGAAATCACGTGGGCCCCACCCGGAAATCACGTGGGCCCCACCCGGAAATCACGTGGGCCCCACCCGGAAATCACGTGGGCCCCACCCGGAAATCACGTGGGCCCCACCCGGAAATCACGTGGGCCCCACGGGGAAATCACGTGGGCCCCACCCGGAAATCACGGGGGCCCCACCCGGAAATCACGTGGGCCCCACCCGGAAGTCACGTGGGCCCCACCCGGAAATCACGTGGGCCCCACCCGGAAATCACGTGGGCCCCACCCGGAAATCACGTGGGCCCCACCCGGAAATCACGTGGGCCCCACCCGGAAATCACGTGGGCCCCACCCGGAAATCACGTGGGCCCCACCCGGAAATCACGTGGGCCCCACCCGGAAATCACGTGGGCCCCACCCGGAAATCACGTGGGCCCCACCCGGAAATCACGTAGGCCCCACACGGAAATCACGTGGGCCCCACGGGGAAATCACGTGGGTCCCACCCGGAAATCACGTGGGCCCCACCCGGAAATCACGTGGGCCCCACCCGGAAATCACGTGGGCCCCACCCGGAAATCACGTGGGCCCCACCCGGAAATCACGTGGGCCCCACCCGGAAATCACGTGGGCCCCACCCGGAAATCACGTGGGCCCCACCCGGAAATCACGTGGGCCCCACCCGGAAATCACGTGGGCCCCACCCGGAAATCACGTGGGCCCCACCCGGAAATCACGTGGGCCCCCAGGGGAAATCACGTGGGCCCCCAGGGGAAATCACGTGGGCCCCACCCGGAAATCACGTGGGCCCCACCCGGAAATCACGTGGGCCCCACCCGGAAATCACGTGGGCCCCACGGGGAAATCACGTGGGCCCCACCCGGAAATCACGTGGGCCCCACCCGGAAATCACGTGGGCCCCACCCGGAAATCACGTGGGCCCCACCCGGAAATCACGTGGGCCCCACGGGGAAATCACGTGGGCCCCACCCGGAAATCACATGGGCCCCACCCGGAAATCACGTGGGCCCCACCCGGAAATCATGTGGGCCCCACGGGGAAATCACGTGGGCCCCACCCGGAAATCACGTGGGCCCCACACGGAAATCACGTGGGCCCCACCCGGAAATCACGTAGGCCCCACACGGAAATCACGTGGGCCCCACCCGGAAATCACGTGGGCCCCACGGGGAAATCACGTTGGCCCCACCCGGAAATCACGTGGGCCCCACACGGAAATCACGTGGGCCCCACCCGGAAATCACGTGGGCCCCACTCGGAAATCACGTGGGCCCCACCCGGAAATCACGTGGGCCCCCAGGGGAAATCACGTGGGCCCCACCCGGAAATCACGTGGGCCCCACCCGGAAATCACGTGGGCCCCACGGGGAAATCACGTGGGCCCCACCCAGAAATCACGTGGGCCCCACCCGGAAATCACGTGGGCCCCACACGGAAATCACGTGGGCCCCACCCGGAAATCACGTGGGCCCCACACGGAAATCACGTGGGCCCCACCCGGAAATCACGTGGGCCCCACACGGAAATCACGTGGGCCCCACCCGGAAATCACGTGGGCCCCACCCGGAAATCACGTGGGCCCCACCCGGAAATCACGTGGGCCCCACCCGGAAATCACGTGGGCCCCACGGGGAAATCACGTGGGCCCCACCCGGAAATCACGTGGGCCCCACCCGGAAATCACGTGGGCCCCACCCGGAAGTCACGTGGGCCCCACCCGGAAATCACGTGGGCCCCACCCGGAAATCACGTGGGCCCCACCCGGAAATCACGTGGGCCCCACCCGGAAATCACGTGGGCCCCACCCGGAAATCACGTGGGCCCCACCCGGAAATCACGTGGGCCCCACCCGGAAATCACGTGGGCACCACGGGGAAATCACGTGGGCCCCACCCGGAAATCACGTGGGCCCCACCCGGAAATCACGTGGGCCCCACCCGGAAATCACGTGGGGCCCACCCGGAAATCACGTGGGCCCCACCCGGAAATCACGTGGGCCCCACCCGGAAATCACGTGGGCCCCACCCGGAAATCACGTGGGCCCCACCCGGAAATCACGTGGGCCCCACCCGGAAATCACGTGGGCCCCACCCGGAAATCACGTGGGCCCCACCCGGAAATCACGTGGGCCCCCAGGGGAAATCACGTGGGCCCCACAAGGAAATCACGTGGGCCCCACCCGGAAATCACGTGGGCCCCACCCGGAAATCACGTGGGCCCCACCCGGAAATCACGTGGGCCCCACCCGGAAATCACGTGGGCCCCACCCGGAAATCACGTGGGCCCCACCCGGAAATCACGTGGGCCCCACCCGGAAATCACGTGGGCCCCACCCGGAAATCACGTGGGCCCCACCCGGAAATCACGTGGGCCCCACCCGGAAATCACGTGGGCCCCACCCGGAAATCACGTGGGCCCCACCCGGAAATCACGTGGGCCCCACCCGGAAATCACGTGGGCCCCCAGGGGAAATCACGTGGGCCCCACAAGGAAATCACGTGGGCCCCACCCGGAAATCACGTGGGCCCCACCCGGAAATCACGTGGGCCCCACCCTGAAATCACGTGGGCCCCACCCGGAAATCACGTGGGCCCCACCCGGAAATCACGTGGGCCCCACCCGGAAATCACGTGGGCCCCACCCGGAAATCACGTGGGCCCCACCCGGAAATCACGTGGGCCCCACCCGGAAATCACGTGGGCCCCACCCGGAAATCACGTGGGCCCCACCCGGAAATCACGTGGGCCCCACCCGGAAATCACGTGGGCCCCACCCGGAAATCACGTGGGCCCCACCCGGAAATCAAGTGGGCCCCACCCGGAAATCACGTGGGCCCCACGGGGAAATCACGTGGGCCCCACCCGGAAATCACGTGGGCCCCACCCGGAAATCACGTGGGCCCCACCCTGAAATCACGTGGGCCGCACCCGGAAATCACGTGGGCCCCACCCGGAAATCACGTGGGCCCCCAGGGGAAATCACGTGGGCCCCACCCGGAAATCACGTGGGCCCCACCCGGAAATCACGTGGGCCCCACCCGGAAATCACGTGGGCCCCACCCGGAAATCACGTGGGCCCCACCCGGAAATCACGTGGTCCCCACCCGGAAATCACGTGGGCCCCACCCGGAAATCACGTGGGCCCCACCCGGAAATCACGTGGGCCCCACCCGGAAATCACGTGGGCCCCACCCGGAAATCACGTGGGCCCCACCCGGAAATCACGTGGGCCCCACCCGGAAATCACGTGGGCCCCACCCGGAAATCACGTGGGCCCCACGGGGAAATCACGTGGGCCCCACCCGGAAATCACGTGGGCCCCACCCGGAAATCACGTGGGCCCCACGGGGAAATCACGTGGGCCCCACCCGGAAATCACGTTGGCCCCACCCGGAAATCACGTGGGCCCCACCCGGAAATCACGTGGGCCCCATGGGGAAATCACGTGGGCCCCACCCGGAAATCACGTGGGCCCCACCCGGAAATCACGTGGGCCCCACCCGGAAATCACGTGGGCCCCACCCGGAAATCACGTGGGCCCCACACGGAAATCACGTGGGCCCCACCCGGAAATCACGTGGGCCCCACTCGGAAATCACGTGGGCCCCACCCGGAAATCACGTGGGCCCCCAGGGGAAATCACGTGGGCCCCACCCGGAAATCACGTGGGCCCCACCCGGAAATCACGTGGGCCCCACCCGGAAATCACGTGGGCCCCACCCGGAAATCACGTGGGCCCCACCCGGAAATCACGTGGGCCCCACGCGGAAATCACGTGGGCCCCACGCGGAAATCACGTGGGCCCCACCCGGAAATCACGTGGGCCCCACCCGGAGATCACGTGGGCCCCACCCGGAAGTCGCGTGGGCCCCACCCGGAACTCACGTGGGCACCACCCGGAAATCACGTGGGCCCCACCCGGAAATCACGTGGGCCCCACCCGGAAATCACGTGGGCCCCACCCGGAAATCACGTGGGCCCCACCCGGAAATCACGTGGGCCCCACCCGGAAATCACGTGGGCACCACGGGGAAATCACGTGGGCCCCACCCGGAAATCACGTGGGCCCCACCCGGAAATCACGTGGGCCCCACCCGGAAATCACGTGGGGCCCACCCGGAAATCACGTGGGCCCCACCCGGAAATCACGTGGGCCCCACGGGGAAATCACGTGGGCCCCACCCGGAAATCACGTGGGCCCCACCCGGAAATCACGTAGGCCCCACACGGAAATCACGTGGGCCCCACGGGGAAATCACGTGGGTCCCACCCGGAAATCACGTGGGCCCCACCCGGAAATCACGTGGGCCCCACCCGGAAATCACGTGGGCCCCACCCGGAAATCACGTGGGCCCCACGGGGAAATCACGTGGGCCCCACCTGGAAATCACGTGGGCCCCACCCGGAAATCACGTGGGCCCCACCCGGAAATCACGTGGGCCCCACCCGGAAATCACGTGGGCCCCACCCGGAAATCACGTGGGCCCCACCCGGAAATCACGTGGGCCCCACCCGGAAATCACGTGGGCCCCACCCGGAAATCACGTGGGCCCCACCCGGAAATCACGTGGGCCCCATCCGGAAATCACGTGGGCCCCACGGGGAAATCACGTGGGCCCCACCCGGAAATCACGTGGGGCCCACCCGGAAATCACGTGGGCCCCACGGGGAAATCACTTGGGCCCCACCCGGAAATCACGTGGGCCCAACCCGGAAATCACGTGGGCCCCACCCGGAAATCACGTGGGCCCCACCCGGAAATCACGTGGGCCCCACCCGGAAATCACGTGGGCCCCCAGGGGAAATCACGTGGGCCCCACCCGGATATCACGTGGGCCCCACCCGGAAATCACGTGGGCCCCACCCGGAAATCACGTGGGCACCACCCGGAAATCACGTGGGCCCCACCCGGAAATCACGTGGGCCCCACCCGGAAATCACGTGGGCCCCCAGGGGAAATCACGTGGGCCCCACCCGGAAATCACGTGGGCCCCACCCGGAATTCACGTGGGCCCCACCCGGAAATCACGTGGGCCCCACGGGGAAATCACATGGGCCCCACCCGGAAATCACGTGGGCCCCACCCGGAAATCACGTGGGCCCCACCCGGAAATCACGTGGGGCCCACCCGGAAATCACGTGGGCCCCACCCGGAAATCACGTGGGCCCCACGGGGAAATCACGTGGGCCCCACCCGGAAATCACGTGGGCCCCACCCGGAAATCACGTAGGCCCCACACGGAAATCACGTGGGCCCCACGGGGAAATCACGTGGGTCCCACCCGGAAATCACGTGGGCCCCACCCGGAAATCACGTGGGACCCACCCGGAAATCACGTGGGCCCCACCCGGAAATCACGTGGGCCCCACCCGGAAATCACGTGGGCCCCACCCGGAAATCACGTGGGCCCCACGGGGAAATCACGTGGGCCCCACCTGGAAATCACGTGGGCCCCACCCGGAAATCACGTGGGCCCCACCCGGAAATCACGTGGGCCCCACCCGGAAATCACGTGGGCCCCACCCGGAAATCACGTGGGCCCCACCCGGAAATCACGTGGGCCCCACCCGGAAATCACGTGGGCCCCACCCGGAAATCACGTGGGCCCCATCCGGAAATCACGTGGGCCCCACGGGGAAATCACGTGGGCCCCACCCGGAAATCACGTGGGGCCCACCCGGAAATCACGTGGGCCCCACGGGGAAATCACTTGGGCCCCACCCGGAAATCACGTGGGCCCAACCCGGAAATCACGTGGGCCCCACCCGGAAATCACGTGGGCCCCACCCGGAAATCACGTGGGCCCCACCCGGAAATCACGTGGGCCCCCAGGGGAAATCACGTGGGCCCCACCCGGATATCACGTGGGCCCCACCCGGAAATCACGTGGGCCCCACCCGGAAATCACGTGGGCCCCACCCGGAAATCACGTGGGCCCCACCCGGAAATCACGTGGGCCCCACCCGGAAATCACGTGGGCCCCCAGGGGAAATCACGTGGGCCCCACCCGGAAATCACGTGGGCCCCACCCGGAAATCACGTGGGCCCCACCCGGAAATCACGTGGGGCCCACCCGGAAATCACGTGGGCCCCACCCGGAAATCACGTGGGCCCCACCCGGAAATCACGTGGGCCCCACCCGGAAATCACGTGGGCCCCACCCGGAAATCACGTGGGCCCCACCCGGAAATCACGTGGGCCCCACCCGGAAATCACGTGGGCCCCACCCGGAAATCACGTGGGCCCCACCCGGAAATCACGTGGGCCCCACCCGGAAATCACGTGGGCCCCACCCGGAAATCACGTGGGCCCCACCCGGAAATCACGTGGGCCCCACCCGGAAATCACGTGGGCCCCACCCGGAAATCACGTGGGCCCCACCCGGAAATCACGTGGGCCCCACCCGGAAATCACGTGGGCCCCACCCGGAAATCACGTGGGCCCCACCCGGAAATCACGTGGGCCCCACCCGGAAATCACGTGGGCCCCACCCGGAAATCACGTGGGCCCCACCCGGAAATCACGTGGGCCCCACCCGGAAATCACGTGGGCCCCCAGGGGAAATCACGTGGGCCCCACAAGGAAATCACGTGGGCCCCACCCGGAAATCACGTGGGCCCCACCCGGAAATCACGTGGGCCCCACCCTGAAATCACGTGGGCCCCACGGGGAAATCACGTGGGCCCCACCCGGAAATCACGTGGGGCCCACCCGGAAATCACGTGGGCCCCACCCGGAAATCACGTGGGCCCCACTCGGAAATCACGTGGGCCCCACCCGGAAATCACGTGGGCCCCCAAGGGAAATCACGTGGGCCCCACCCGGAAATCACGTGGGCCCCACCCGGAAATCACGTGGGACCCCAGGGGAAATCACGTGGGCCCCACCCGGAAATCACGTGGGCCCCACCCGGAAATCACGTGGGCCCCACCCGGAAATCACGTGGGCCCCACCCGGAAATCACGTGGGCCCCACCCGGAAATCACGTGGGCCCCACCCGGAAATCACGTGGGCCCCACCCGGAAATCACGTGGGCCCCACCCGGAAATCACGTGGGCCCCACCCGGAAATCACGTGGGCCCCACCCGGAAATCACGTGGGCCCCACGGGGAAATCACGTGGGCCCCACCCGGAAATCACGTGGGCCCCACCCGGAAATCACGTGGGCCCCACCCGGAAATCACGTGGGCCCCACCCGGAAATCACGTGGGCCCCACCCGGAAATCACGTGGGCCCCCAGGGGAAATCACGTGGGCCCCACAAGGAAATCACGTGGGCCCCACCCGGAAATCACGTGGGCCCCACCCGGAAATCACGTGGGCCCCACCCTGAAATCACGTGGGCCCCACGGGGAAATCACGTGGGCCCCACCCGGAAATCACGTGGGGCCCACCCGGAAATCACGTGGGCCCCACCCGGAAATCACGTGGGCCCCACTCGGAAATCACGTGGGCCCCACCCGGAAATCACGTGGGCCCCCAAGGGAAATCAGGTGGGCCCCACCCGGAAATCACGTGGGCCCCACCCGGAAATCACGTGGGACCCCAGGGGAAATCACGTGGGCCCCACCCGGAAATCACGTGGGCCCCACCCGGAAATCACGTGGGCCCCACCCGGAAATCACGTGGGCCCCACCCGGAAATCACGTGGGCCCCACCCGGAAATCACGTGGGCCCCACCCGGAAATCACGTGGGCCCCACCCGGAAATCACGTGGGCCCCACCCGGAAATCACGTGGGCCCCACCGTGAAATCACGTGGGCCCCACCCGGAAATCACGTGGGCCCCACCCGGAAATCACGGGGGGCTCACCCGGAAATCACGTGGGCCCCACGGGAAATCACGTGGGCCCCACCCGGAAATCACGTGGGCCCCACCCGGAAATCACGTGGGCCCCACCCGGAAATCACGTGGGCCCCACCCGGAAATCACGTGGGCCCCACCCGGAAATCACGTGGGCCCCACACGGAAATCACGTGGGCCCCACCCGGAAATCACGTGGGCCCCACTCGGAAATCACGTGGGCCCCACCCGGAAATCACGTGGGCCCCCAGGGGAAATCACGTGGGCCCCACCCGGAAATCACGTGGGCCCCACCCGGAAATCACGTGGGCCCCACCCGGAAATCACGTGGGCCCCACCCGGAAATCACGTGGGCCCCACCCGGAAATCACGTGGGCCCCACCCGGAAATCACGTGGGCCCCACCCGGAAATCACGTGGGCCCCACCCGGAAATCACGTGGGCCCCACCCGGAAATCACGTGGGCCCCACCCGGAAATCACGTGGGCCCCACCCGGAAATCACGTGGGCCCCACCCGGAAATCACGTGGGCCCCCAGGGGAAATCACGTGGGCCCCACAAGGAAATCACGTGGGCCCCACCCGGAAATCACGTGGGCCCCACCCGGAAATCACGTGGGCCCCACCCGGAAATCACGTGGGCCCCACCCGGAAATCACGTGGGCCCCACCCGGAAATCACGTGGGCCCCACGGGGAAATCACGTGGGCCCCACCCGGAAATCACGTGGGCCCCACCCGGAAATCACGTGGGCCCCACGGGGAAATCACGTGGGCCCCACCCGGAAATCACGTTGGCCCCACCCGGAAATCACGTGGGCCCCACCCGGAAATCACGTGGGCCCCATGGGGAAATCACGTGGGCCCCACCCGGAAATCACGTGGGCCCCACCCGGAAATCACGTGGGCCCCACCCGGAAATCACGTGGGCCCCACCCGGAAATCACGTGGGCCCCACACGGAAATCACGTGGGCCCCACCCGGAAATCACGTGGGCCCCACTCGGAAATCACGTGGGCCCCACCCGGAAATCACGTGGGCCCCCAGGGGAAATCACGTGGGCCCCACCCGGAAATCACGTGGGCCCCACCCGGAAATCACGTGGGCCCCACCCGGAAATCACGTGGGCCCCACCCGGAAATCACGTGGGCCCCACCCGGAAATCACGTGGGCCCCACCCGGAAATCACGTGGGCCCCACGCGGAAATCACGTGGGCCCCACGGGGAAATCACGTGGGCCCCACCCGGAAATCACGTGGGCCCCACCCGGAAATCACGTGGGCCCCACCCGGAAGTCACGTGGGCCCCACCCGGAAATCACGTGGGCCCCACCCGGAAATCACGTGGGCCCCACCCGGAAATCACGTGGGCCCCACCCGGAAATCACGTGGGCCCCACCCGGAAATCACGTGGGCCCCACCCGGAAATCACGTGGGCCCCACCCGGAAATCACGTGGGCACCACGGGGAAATCACGTGGGCCCCACCCGGAAATCACGTGGGCCCCACCCGGAAATCACGTGGGCCCCACCCGGAAATCACGTGGGGCCCACCCGGAAATCACGTGGGCCCCACCCGGAAATCACGTGGGCCCCACGGGGAAATCACGTGGGCCCCACCCGGAAATCACGTGGGCCCCACCCGGAAATCACGTAGGCCCCACACGGAAATCACGTGGGCCCCACGGGGAAATCACGTGGGTCCCACCCGGAAATCACGTGGGCCCCACCCGGAAATCACGTGGGCCCCACCCGGAAATCACGTGGGCCCCACCCGGAAATCACGTGGGCCCCACCCGGAAATCACGTGGGCCCCACCTGGAAATCACGTGGGCCCCACCCGGAAATCACGTGGGCCCCACCCGGAAATCACGTGGGCCCCACCCGGAAATCACGTGGGCCCCACCCGGAAATCACGTGGGCCCCACCCGGAAATCACGTGGGCCCCACCCGGAAATCACGTGGGCCCCACCCGGAAATCACGTGGGCCCCACCCGGAAATCACGTGGGCCCCATCCGGAAATCACGTGGGCCCCACGGGGAAATCACGTGGGCCCCACCCGGAAATCACGTGGGGCCCACCCGGAAATCACGTGGGCCCCACGGGGAAATCACTTGGGCCCCACCCGGAAATCACGTGGGCCCAACCCGGAAATCACGTGGGCCCCACCCGGAAATCACGTGGGCCCCACCCGGAAATCACGTGGGCCCCACCCGGAAATCACGTGGGCCCCCAGGGGAAATCACGTGGGCCCCACCCGGATATCACGTGGGCCCCACCCGGAAATCACGTGGGCCCCACCCGGAAATCACGTGGGCCCCACCCGGAAATCACGTGGGCCCCACCCGGAAATCACGTGGGCCCCACCCGGAAATCACGTGGGCCCCCAGGGGAAATCACGTGGGCCCCACCCGGAAATCACGTGGGCCCCACCCGGAATTCACGTGGGCCCCACCCGGAAATCACGTGGGCCCCACGGGGAAATCACATGGGCCCCACCCGGAAATCACGTGCGCCCCACCCGGAAATCACGTGGGCCCCACCCGGAAATCACGTGGGGCCCACCCGGAAATCACGTGGGCCCCACCCGGAAATCACGTGGGCCCCACGGGGAAATCACGTGGGCCCCACCCGGAAATCACGTGGGCCCCACCCGGAAATCACGTAGGCCCCACACGGAAATCACGTGGGCCCCACGGGGAAATCACGTGGGTCCCACCCGGAAATCACGTGGGCCCCACCCGGAAATCACGTGGGCCCCACCCGGAAATCACGTGGGCCCCACCCGGAAATCACGTGGGCCCCACCCGGAAATCACGTGGGCCCCACCCGGAAATCACGTGGGCCCCACGGGGAAATCACGTGGGCCCCACCTGGAAATCACGTGGGCCCCACCCGGAAATCACGTGGGCCCCACCCGGAAATCACGTGGGCCCCACCCGGAAATCACGTGGGCCCCACCCGGAAATCACGTGGGCCCCACCCGGAAATCACGTGGGCCCCACCCGGAAATCACGTGGGCCCCACCCGGAAATCACGTGGGCCCCACCCGGAAATCACGTGGGCCCCATCCGGAAATCACGTGGGCCCCACGGGGAAATCACGTGGGCCCCACCCGGAAATCACGTGGGGCCCACCCGGAAATCACGTGGGCCCCACGGGGAAATCACTTGGGCCCCACCCGGAAATCACGTGGGCCCAACCCGGAAATCACGTGGGCCCCACCCGGAAATCACGTGGGCCCCACCCGGAAATCACGTGGGCCCCACCCGGAAATCACGTGGGCCCCCAGGGGAAATCACGTGGGCCCCACCCGGATATCACGTGGGCCCCACCCGGAAATCACGTGGGCCCCACCCGGAAATCACGTGGGCCCCACCCGGAAATCACGTGGGCCCCACCCGGAAATCACGTGGGCCCCACCCGGAAATCACGTGGGCCCCCAGGGGAAATCACGTGGGCCCCACCCGGAAATCACGTGGGCCCCACCCGGAAATCACGTGGGCCCCACCCGGAAATCACGTGGGGCCCACCCGGAAATCACGTGGGCCCCACCCGGAAATCACGTGGGCCCCACCCGGAAATCACGTGGGCCCCACCCGGAAATCACGTGGGCCCCACCCGGAAATCACGTGGGCCCCACCCGGAAATCACGTGGGCCCCACCCGGAAATCACGTGGGCCCCACCCGGAAATCACGTGGGCCCCACCCGGAAATCACGTGGGCCCCACCCGGAAATCACGTGGGCCCCACCCGGAAATCACGTGGGCCCCCAGGGGAAATCACGTGGGCCCCACCCGGAAATCACGTGGGCCCCACCCGGAAATCACGTGGGCCCCACCCGGAAATCACGTGGGCCCCACCCGGAAATCACGTGGGCCCCACCCGGAAATCACGTGGGCCCCACCCGGAAATCACGTGGGCCCCACCCGGAAATCACGTGGGCCCCACCCGGAAATCACGTGGGCCCCACCCGGAAATCACGTGGGCCCCACCCGGAAATCACGTGGGCCCCACCCGGAAATCACCTGGGCCCCACCCGGAAATCACGTGGGCCCCACCCGGAAATCACGTGGGCCCCACCCGGAAATCACGTGGGCCCCCAGGGGAAATCACGTGGGCCCCACAAGGAAATCACGTGGGCCCCACCCGGAAATCACGTGGGCCCCACCAGGAAATCACGTGGGCCCCACCCTGAAATCACGTGGGCCCCACGGGGAAATCACGTGGGCCCCACCCGGAAATCACGTGGGGCCCACCCGGAAATCACGTGGGCCCCACCCGGAAATCACGTGGGCCCCACTCGGAAATCACGTGGGCCCCACCCGGAAATCACGTGGGCCCCCAAGGGAAATCACGTGGGCCCCACCCGGAAATCACGTGGGCCCCACCCGGAAATCACGTGGGACCCCAGGGGAAATCACGTGGGCCCCACCCGGAAATCACGTGGGCCCCACCAGGAAATCACGTGGGCCCCACCCGGAAATCACGTGGGCCCCACCCGGAAATCACGTGGGCCCCACCCGGAAATCACGTGGGCCCCACCCGGAAATCACGTGGGCCCCACCCGGAAATCACGTGGGCCCCACCCGGAAATCACGTGGGCCCCACCCGGAAATCACGTGGGCCCCACCCGGAAATCACGTGGGCCCCACCCGGAAATCACGTGGGCCCCACGGGGAAATCACGTGGGCCCCACCCGGAAATCACGTGGGCCCCACCCGGAAATCACGTGGGCCCCACCCGGAAATCACGTGGGCCCCACCCGGAAATCACGTGGGCCCCACCCGGAAATCACGTGGGCCCCCAGGGGAAATCACGTGGGCCCCACAAGGAAATCACGTGGGCCCCACCCGGAAATCACGTGGGCCCCACCCGGAAATCACGTGGGCCCCACCCTGAAATCACGTGGGCCCCACGGGGAAATCACGTGGGCCCCACCCGGAAATCACGTGGGGCCCACCCGGAAATCACGTGGGCCCCACCCGGAAATCACGTGGGCCCCACTCGGAAATCACGTGGGCCCCACCCGGAAATCACGTGGGCCCCCAAGGGAAATCACGTGGGCCCCACCCGGAAATCACGTGGGCCCCACCCGGAAATCACGTGGGACCCCAGGGGAAATCACGTGGGCCCCACCCGGAAATCACGTGGGCCCCACCCGGAAATCACGTGGGCCCCACCCGGAAATCACGTGGGCCCCACCCGGAAATCACGTGGGCCCCACCCGGAAATCACGTGGGCCCCACCCGGAAATCACGTGGGCCCCACCCGGAAATCACGTGGGCCCCACCCGGAATCACGTGGGCCCCACCCGGAAATCACGTGGGCCCCACCGTGAAATCACGTGGGCCCCACCCGGAAATCACGAGGGCCCCACCCGGAAATCACGGGGGGCTCACCCGGAAATCACGTGGGCCCCACGGGGAAATCACGTGGGCCCCACCCGGAAATCACGTGGGCCCCACCCGGAAATCACGTGGGCCCCACCCGGAAATCACGTGGGCCCCACCCGGAAATCACGTGGGCCCCACCCGGAAATCACGTGGGCCCCACACGGAAATCACGTGGGCCCCACCCGGAAATCACGTGGGCCCCACTCGGAAATCACGTGGGCCCCACCCGGAAATCACGTGGGCCCCCAGGGGAAATCACGTGGGCCCCACCCGGAAATCACGTGGGCCCCACCCGGAAATCACTTGGGCCCCACCCGGAAATCACGTGGGCCCCACCCGGAAATCACGTGGGCCCCACCCGGAAATCACGTGGGCCCCACCCGGAAATCACGTGGGCCCCACCCGGAAATCACGTGGGCCCCACCCGGAAATCACGTGGGCCCCACCCGGAAATCACGTGGGCCCCACCCGGAAATCACTTGGGCCCCACCCGGAAATCACGTGGGCCCCACCCGGAAATCACGTGGGCCCCACCCGGAAATCACGTGGGCCCCCAGGGGAAATCACGTGGGCCCCACAAGGAAATCACGTGGGCCCCACCCGGAAATCACGTGGGCCCCACCCGGAAATCACGTGGGCCACACCCGGAAATCACGTGGGCCCCACGGGGAAATCACGTGGGCCCCACCCGGAAATCACGTGGGCCCCACCCGGAAATCACGTGGGCCCCACCCGGAAATCACGTGGGCCCCACCCGGAAATCACGTGGGCCCCACCCGGAAATCACGTGGGCCCCACCCGGAAATCACGTGGGCCCCACCCGGAAATCACGTGGGCCCCACCCGGAAATCACGTGGGCCCCACCCGGAAATCACGTGGGCCCCACCCGGAAATCACGTGGGCCCCACCCGGAAATCACGTGGGCCCCACCCGGAAATCACGTGGGCCCCACGGGGAAATCACGTGGGCCCCACCCGGAAATCACGTGGGCCCCACCCGGAAATCACGTGGGCCCCACCCGGAAATCACGTGGGCCCCACCCGGAAATCACGTGGGCCCCACCCGGAAATCACGTGGGCCCCCAGGGGAAATCACGTGGGCCCCACAAGGAAATCACGTGGGCCCCACCCGGAAATCACGTGGGCCCCACCCGGAAATCACGTGGGCCCCACCCTGAAATCACGTGGGCCCCACGGGGAAATCACGTGGGCCCCACCCGGAAATCACGTGGGGCCCACCCGGAAATCACGTGGGCCCCACCCGGAAATCACGTGGGCCCCACTCGGAAATCACGTGGGCCCCACCCGGAAATCACGTGGGCCCCCAAGGGAAATCACGTGGGCCCCACCCGGAAATCACGTGGGCCCCACCCGGAAATCACGTGGGACCCCAGGGGAAATCACGTGGGCCCCACCCGGAAATCACGTGGGCCCCACCCGGAAATCACGTGGGCCCCACCCGGAAATCACGTGGGCCCCACCCGGAAATCACGTGGGCCCCACCCGGAAATCACGTGGGCACCACCCGGAAATCACGTGGGCCCCACCCGGAAATCACGTGGGCCCCACCCGGAAATCACGTGGGCCCCACCGTGAAATCACGTGGGCCCCACCCGGAAATCACGTGGGCCCCACCCGGAAATCACGGGGGGCTCACCCGGAAATCACGTGGGCCCCACGGGGAAATCACGTGGGCCCCACCCGGAAATCACGTGGGCCCCAACCGGAAATCACGTGGGCCCCACCCGGAAATCACGTGGGCCCCACCCGGAAATCACGTGGGCCCCACCCGGAAATCACGTGGGCCCCAGACGGAAATCACGTGGGCCCCACCCGGAAATCACGTGGGCCCCACTCGGAAATCACGTGGGCCCCACCCGGAAATCACGTGGGCCCCCAGGGGAAATCACGTGGGCCCCACCCGGAAATCACGTGGGCCCCACCCGGAAATCACTTGGGCCCCACCCGGAAATCACGTGGGCCCCACCCGGAAATCACGTGGGCCCCACCCGGAAATCACGTGGGCCCCACCCGGAAATCACGTGGGCCCCACCCGGAAATCACGTGGGCCCCACCCGGAAATCACGTGGGCCCCACCCGGAAATCACGTGGGCCCCACCCGGAAATCACGTGGGCCCCACCCGGAAATCACGTGGGCCCCACCCGGAAATCACGTGGGCCCCCAGGGGAAATCACGTGGGCCCCACAAGGAAATCACGTGGGCCCCACCCGGAAATCACGTGGGCCCCACCCGGAAATCACGTGGGCCCCACCCGGAAATCACGTGGGCCCCACCCGGAAATCACGTGGGCCCCACCCGGAAATCACGTGGGCCCCACGGGGAAATCACGTGGGCCCCACCCGGAAATCACGTGGGCCCCACCCGGAAATCACGTGGGCCCCACGGGGAAATCACGTGGGCCCCACCCGGAAATCACGTTGGCCCCACCCGGAAATCACGTGGGCCCCACCCGGAAATCACGTGGGCCCCATGGGGAAATCACGTGGGCCCCACCCGGAAATCACGTGGGCCCCACCCGGAAATCACGTGGGCCCCACCCGGAAATCACGTGGGCCCCACCCGGAAATCACGTGGGCCCCACACGGAAATCACGTGGGCCCCACCCGGAAATCACGTGGGCCCCACTCGGAAATCACGTGGGCCCCACCCGGAAATCACGTGGGCCCCCAGGGGAAATCACGTGGGCCCCACCCGGAAATCACGTGGGCCCCACCCGGAAATCACGTGGGCCCCACCCGGAAATCACGTGGGCCCCACCCGGAAATCACGTGGGCCCCACCCGGAAATCACGTGGGCCCCACCCGGAAATCACGTGGGCCCCACGCGGAAATCACGTGGGCCCCACGGGGAAATCACGTGGGCCCCACCCGGAAATCACGTGGGCCCCACCCGGAAATCACGTGGGCCCCACCCGGAAGTCACGTGGGCCCCACCCGGAAATCACGTGGGCCCCACCCGGAAATCACGTGGGCCCCACCCGGAAATCACGTGGGCCCCACCCGGAAATCACGTGGGCCCCACCCGGAAATCACGTGGGCCCCACCCGGAAATCACGTGGGCCCCACCCGGAAATCACGTGGGCACCACGGGGAAATCACGTGGGCCCCACCCGGAAATCACGTGGGCCCCACCCGGAAATCACGTGGGCCCCACCCGGAAATCACGTGGGGCCCACCCGGAAATCACGTGGGCCCCACCCGGAAATCACGTGGGCCCCACGGGGAAATCACGTGGGCCCCACCCGGAAATCACGTGGGCCCCACCCGGAAATCACGTAGGCCCCACACGGAAATCACGTGGGCCCCACGGGGAAATCACGTGGGTCCCACCCGGAAATCACGTGGGCCCCACCCGGAAATCACGTGGGCCCCACCCGGAAATCACGTGGGCCCCACCCGGAAATCACGTGGGCCCCACGGGGAAATCACGTGGGCCCCACCTGGAAATCACGTGGGCCCCACCCGGAAATCACGTGGGCCCCACCCGGAAATCACGTGGGCCCCACCCGGAAATCACGTGGGCCCCACCCGGAAATCACGTGGGCCCCACCCGGAAATCACGTGGGCCCCACCCGGAAATCACGTGGGCCCCACCCGGAAATCACGTGGGCCCCACCCGGAAATCACGTGGGCCCCATCCGGAAATCACGTGGGCCCCACGGGGAAATCACGTGGGCCCCACCCGGAAATCACGTGGGGCCCACCCGGAAATCACGTGGGCCCCACGGGGAAATCACTTGGGCCCCACCCGGAAATCACGTGGGCCCAACCCGGAAATCACGTGGGCCCCACCCGGAAATCACGTGGGCCCCACCCGGAAATCACGTGGGCCCCACCCGGAAATCACGTGGGCCCCCAGGGGAAATCACGTGGGCCCCACCCGGATATCACGTGGGCCCCACCCGGAAATCACGTGGGCCCCACCCGGAAATCACGTGGGCCCCACCCGGAAATCACGTGGGCCCCACCCGGAAATCACGTGGGCCCCACCCGGAAATCACGTGGGCCCCCAGGGGAAATCACGTGGGCCCCACCCGGAAATCACGTGGGCCCCACCCGGAATTCACGTGGGCCCCACCCGGAAATCACGTGGGCCCCACGGGGAAATCACATGGGCCCCACCCGGAAATCACGTGGGCCCCACCCGGAAATCACGTGGGCCCCACCCGGAAATCACGTGGGGCCCACCCGGAAATCACGTGGGCCCCACCCGGAAATCACGTGGGCCCCACGGGGAAATCACGTGGGCCCCACCCGGAAATCACGTGGGCCCCACCCGGAAATCACGTAGGCCCCACACGGAAATCACGTGGGCCCCACGGGGAAATCACGTGGGTCCCACCCGGAAATCACGTGGGCCCCACCCGGAAATCACGTGGGCCCCACCCGGAAATCACGTGGGCCCCACCCGGAAATCACGTGGGCCCCACCCGGAAATCACGTGGGCCCCACCCGGAAATCACGTGGGCCCCACGGGGAAATCACGTGGGCCCCACCTGGAAATCACGTGGGCCCCACCCGGAAATCACGTGGGCCCCACCCGGAAATCACGTGGGCCCCACCCGGAAATCACGTGGGCCCCACCCGGAAATCACGTGGGCCCCACCCGGAAATCACGTGGGCCCCACCCGGAAATCACGTGGGCCCCACCCGGAAATCACGTGGGCCCCACCCGGAAATCACGTGGGCCCCATCCGGAAATCACGTGGGCCCCACGGGGAAATCACGTGGGCCCCACCCGGAAATCACGTGGGGCCCACCCGGAAATCACGTGGGCCCCACGGGGAAATCACTTGGGCCCCACCCGGAAATCACGTGGGCCCAACCCGGAAATCACGTGGGCCCCACCCGGAAATCACGTGGGCCCCACCCGGAAATCACGTGGGCCCCACCCGGAAATCACGTGGGCCCCCAGGGGAAATCACGTGGGCCCCACCCGGATATCACGTGGGCCCCACCCGGAAATCACGTGGGCCCCACCCGGAAATCACGTGGGCCCCACCCGGAAATCACGTGGGCCCCACCCGGAAATCACGTGGGCCCCACCCGGAAATCACGTGGGCCCCCAGGGGAAATCACGTGGGCCCCACCCGGAAATCACGTGGGCCCCACCCGGAAATCACGTGGGCCCCACCCGGAAATCACGTGGGGCCCACCCGGAAATCACGTGGGCCCCACCCGGAAATCACGTGGGCCCCACCCGGAAATCACGTGGGCCCCACCCGGAAATCACGTGGGCCCCACCCGGAAATCACGTGGGCCCCACCCGGAAATCACGTGGGCCCCACCCGGAAATCACGTGGGCCCCACCCGGAAATCACGTGGGCCCCACCCGGAAATCACGTGGGCCCCACCCGGAAATCACGTGGGCCCCACCCGGAAATCACGTGGGCCCCACCCGGAAATCACGTGGGCCCCACCCGGAAATCACGTGGGCCCCACCCGGAAATCACGTGGGCCCCACCCGGAAATCACGTGGGCCCCACCCGGAAATCACGTGGGCCCCACCCGGAAATCACGTGGGCCCCACCCGGAAATCACGTGGGCCCCACCCGGAAATCACGTGGGCCCCACCCGGAAATCACGTGGGCCCCCAGGGGAAATCACGTGGGCCCCACAAGGAAATCACGTGGGCCCCACCCGGAAATCACGTGGGCCCCACCCGGAAATCACGTGGGCCCCACCCTGAAATCACGTGGGCCCCACGGGGAAATCACGTGGGCCCCACCCGGAAATCACGTGGGGCCCACCCGGAAATCACGTGGGCCCCACCCGGAAATCACGTGGGCCCCACTCGGAAATCACGTGGGCCCCACCCGGAAATCACGTGGGCCCCCAAGGGAAATCACGTGGGCCCCACCCGGAAATCACGTGGGCCCCACCCGGAAATCACGTGGGACCCCAGGGGAAATCACGTGGGCCCCACCCGGAAATCACGTGGGCCCCACCCGGAAATCACGTGGGCCCCACCCGGAAATCACGTGGGCCCCACCCGGAAATCACGTGGGCCCCACCCGGAAATCACGTGGGCCCCACCCGGAAATCACGTGGGCCCCACCCGGAAATCACGTGGGCCCCACCCGGAAATCACGTGGGCCCCACCCGGAAATCACGTGGGCCCCACCCGGAAATCACGTGGGCCCCACGGGGAAATCACGTGGGCCCCACCCGGAAATCACGTGGGCCCCACCCGGAAATCACGTGGGCCCCACCCGGAAATCACGTGGGCCCCACCCGGAAATCACGTGGGCCCCACCCGGAAATCACGTGGGCCCCCAGGGGAAATCACGTGGGCCCCACAAGGAAATCACGTGGGCCCCACCCGGAAATCACGTGGGCCCCACCCGGAAATCACGTGGGCCCCACCCTGAAATCACGTGGGCCCCACAGGGAAATCACGTGGGCCCCACCCGGAAATCACGTGGGGCCCACCCGGAAATCACGTGGGCCCCACCCGGAAATCACGTGGGCCCCACTCGGAAATCACGTGGGCCCCACCCGGAAATCACGTGGGCCCCCAAGGGAAATCACGTGGGCCCCACCCGGAAATCACGTGGGCCCCACCCGGAAATCACGTGGGACCCCAGGGGAAATCACGTGGGCCCCACCCGGAAATCACGTGGGCCCCACCCGGAAATCACGTGGGCCCCACCCGGAAATCACGTGGGCCCCACCCGGAAATCACGTGGGCCCCACCCGGAAATCACGTGGGCCCCACCCGGAAATCACGTGGGCCCCACCCGGAAATCACCTCCGCCCCACCCGGAAATCACGTGGGCCCCACCGTGAAATCACGTGGGCCCCACCCGGAAATCACGTGGGCCCCACCCGGAAATCACGGGGGGCTCACCCGGAAATCACGTGGGCCCCACGGGGAAATCACGTGGGCCCCAACCGGAAATCACGTGGGCACCACCCGGAAATCACGTGGGCCCCACCCGGAAATCACGTGGGCCCCACCCGGAAATCACGTGGGCCCCACCCGGAAATCACGTGGGCCCCACACGGAAATCACGTGGGCCCCACCCGGAAATCACGTGGGCCCCACTCGGAAATCACGTGGGCCCCACCCGGAAATCACGTGGGCCCCCAGGGGAAATCACGTGGGCCCCACCCGGAAATCACGTGGGCCCCACCCGGAAATCACTTGGGCCCCACCCGGAAATCACGTGGGCCCCACCCGGAAATCACGTGGGCCCCACCCGGAAATCACGTGGGCCCCACCCGGAAATCACGTGGGCCCCACCCGGAAATCACGTGGGCCCCACCCGGAAATCACGTGGGCCCCACCCGGAAATCACGTGGGCCCCACCCGGAAATCACGTGGGCCCCACCCGGAAATCACGTGGGCCCCACCCGGAAATCACGTGGGCCCCCAGGGGAAATCACGTGGGCCCCACAAGGAAATCACGTGGGCCCCACCCGGAAATCACGTGGGCCCCACCCGGAAATCACGTGGGCCACACCCGGAAATCACGTGGGCCCCACGGGGAAATCACGTGGGCCCCACCCGGAAATCACGTGGGCCCCACCCGGAAATCACGTGGGCCCCACCCGGAAATCACGTGGGCCCCACCCGGAAATCACGTGGGCCCCACCCGGAAATCACGTGGGCCCCACGGGGAAATCACGTGGGCCCCACCCGGAAATCACGTGGGCCCCACCCGGAAATCACGTGGGCCCCACCCGGAAATCATGTGGGCCCCACGGGGAAATCACGTGGGCCCCACCCGGAAATCACGTGGGCCCCACACGGAAATCACGTGGGCCCCACCCGGAAATCACGTAGGCCCCACACGGAAATCACGTGGGCCCCACCCGGAAATCACGTGGGCCCCACGGGGAAATCACGTGGGCCCCACCCGGAAATCACGTGGGCCCCACCCGGAAATCACGTGGGCCCCACCCGGAAATCACGTGGGCCCCACCCGGAAATCACGTGGGCCCCCAGGGGAAATCACGTGGGCCCCACCCGGATATCACGTGGGCCCCACCCGGAAATCACGTGGGCCCCACCCGGAAATCACGTGGGCCCCACCCGGAAATCACGTGGGCCCCACCCGGAAATCACGTGGGCCCCACCCGGAAATCACGTGGGCCCCACCCGGAAATCACGTGGGCCCCACCCGGAAATCACGTGGGCCCCACCCGGAAATCACGTGGGCCCCACCCTGAAATCACGTGGGCCCCACCCGGAAATCACGTGGGCCCCACCCGGAAATCACGTGGGCCCCCAGGGGAAATCACGTGGGCCCCACAAGGAAATCACGTGGGCCCCACCCGGAAATCACGTGGGCCCCACCCGGAAATCACGTGGGCCCCACACGGAAATCACGTGGGCCCCACCCGGAAATCACGTGGGCCCCACCCGGAAATCACGTGGGCCCCACCTGGAAATCACGTGGGCCCCACCCGGAAATCACGTGGGCCCCACCCGGAAATCACGTGGGCCCCACCCGGAAATCACGTGGGCCCCACCCGGAAATCACGAGGGCCCCACCCGGAAATCACGTGGGCCCCACCCGGAAATCACGTGGGCCCCACCCGGAAATCACGTGGGCCCCACCCGGAAATCACGTGGGCCCCACCCGGAAATCACGTGGGCCCCACCCGGAAATCACGTGGGCCCCACCCGGAAATCACGTGGGCCCCACCCGGAAATCACGTGGGCCCCCAGGGGAAATCACGTGGGCCCCACCCGGAAATCACGTGGGCCCCACCCGGAAATCACGTGGGCCCCACCCTGAAATCACGTGGACCCCACCCGGAAATCACGTGGGCCCCACCCGGAAATCACGTGGGCCCCACCCGGAAATCACGTGGGCCCCCAGGGGAAATCACGTGGGCCCCACCCGGAAATCACGTGGGCCCCACCCGGAAATCACGTGGGCCCCACCCGGAAATCACGTGGGCCCCACCCGGAAATCACGTGGGCCCCCAGGGGAAATCACGTGGGCCCCACCCGGAAATCGTGGGCCCCACCCGGAAATCACGTGGGCCCCACCCGGAAATCACGTGGGCCCCACGGGGAAATCACGTGGGCCTCACCCGGAAATCACGTGGGCCCCACCCGGAAATCACGTGGGCCCCACCCGGAAATCACGTGGGGCCCACCCGGAAATCACGTGGGCCCCCAGGGGAAATCACGTGGGCCCCACCCGGAAATCACGTGGGCCCCATGGGGAAATCACGTGGGCCCCACCCGGAAATCACGTGGGCCCCACCCGGAAATCATGTGGGCCCCCAGGGGAAATCACGTGGGCCCCACCCGGAAATCGTGGGCCCCACCCGGAAATCACGTGGGCCCCACCCGGAAATCACGTGGGCCCCACGGGGAAATCACGTGGGCCCCACCCGGAAATCACGTGGGCACCACCCGGAAATCACGTGGGCCCCACCCGGAAATCACGTGGGCCCCACCCGGAAATCTCGTGGGCCCCACCCGGAAATCACGTGGGCCCCCAGGGGAAATCACGTGGGCCCCACCCGGAAATCACGTGGGCCCCACCCGGAAATCACGTGGGCCCCACCCGGAAATCACGTGGGCCCCACGGGGAAATCACGTGGGCCTCACCCGGAAATCACGTGGGCCCCACCCGGAAATCACGTGGGCCCCACCCGGAAATCACGTGGGCCCCACCCGGAAATCACGTGGGCCCCCAGGGGAAATCACGTGGGCCCCACCCGGAAATCACGTGGGCCCCACCCGGAAATCACGTGGGCCCCACCCTGAAATCACGTGGACCCCACCCGGAAATCACGTGGGCCCCACGGGGAAATCACGTGGGCCCCACCCGGAAATCTCGTGGGCCCCACCCGGAAATCACGTGGGCCCCACCCGG
This sequence comes from Ovis canadensis, assembly GCF_042477335.2. NCBI lineage: Eukaryota > Metazoa > Chordata > Mammalia > Artiodactyla > Bovidae > Ovis > Ovis canadensis. The sequence continues at coordinate 12,278,249 of NC_091264.1, read as the reverse complement.
AAATCACGTGGGCCCCACCCGGAAATCACGTGGGCCCCCAGGGGAAATCACGTGGGCCCCACCCGGAAATCGTGGGCCCCACCCGGAAATCACGTGGGCCCCACCCGGAAATCTCGTGGGCCCCACCCGGAAATCACGTGGGCCCCACCCGGAAATCACGTGGGCCCCACCCGGAAATCACGTGGGCCCCACGGGGAAATCACGTGGGCCCCACCCGGAAATCACGTGGGCCCCACCCTGAAATCACGTGGACCCCACCCGGAAATCACGTGGGCCCCACGGGGAAATCACGTGGGCCCCACCCGGAAATCTCGTGGGCCCCACCCGGAAATCACGTGGGCCCCACCCGGAAATCACGTGGGCCCCACCCGGAAATCACGTGGGCCCCCAGGGGAAATCACGTGGGCCCCACCCGGAAATCGTGGGCCCCACCCGGAAATCACGTGGGCCCCACCCAGAAATCTCGTGGGCCCCACCCGGAAATCACGTGGGCCCCACCCGGAAATCACGTGGGCCCCACCCGAAATCACGTGGGCCCCCAGGGGAAATCACGTGGGCCCCACCCGGAAATCGTGGGCCCCACCCGGAAATCACGTGGGCCCCACCCGGAAATCACGTGGGCCCCACGGGGAAATCACGTGGGCCCCACCCGGAAATCACGTGGGCACCACCCGGAAATCACGTGGGCCCCACCCGGAAATCACGTGGGCCCCACCCGGAAATCTCGTGGGCCCCACCCGGAAATCACGTGGGCCCCCAGGGGAAATCACGTGGGCCCCACCCGGAAATCACGTGGGCCCCACCCGGAAATCACGTGGGCCCCACCCGGAAATCACGTGGGCCCCACGGAGAAATCACGTGGGCCTCACCCGGAAATCACGTGGGCCCCACCCGGAAATCACGTGGGCCCCACCCGGAAATCACGTGGGCCCCACCCGGAAATCACGTGGGCCCCCAGGGGAAATCACCTGGGCCCCACCCGGAAATCACGTGGGCCCCACCCGGAAATCACGTGGGCCCCACCCTGAAATCACGTGGACCCCACCCGGAAATCACGTGGGCCCCACGGGGAAATCACGTGGGCCCCACCCGGAAATCACGTGGGCCCCACCCGGAAATCACGTGGGCCCCCAGGGGAAATCACGTGGGCCCCACCCGGAAATCACGTGGGCCCCACCCGAAAATCACGTGGGCCCCACCCGGAAATCACGTGGGCCCGACGGGGAAATCACGTGGGCCCCACCCGGAAATCACGTGGTCCCCACCCGGAAATCACGTGGGCCCCACCCGGAAATCACGTGGGCGCCACCCGGAAATCACGTGGGCCCCACCCGGAAATCACGTGGGCCCCACCCGGAAGTCACGTGGGCCCCACCCGGAAATCTCGTGGGCCCCACCCGGAAATCACGTGGGCCCCACCCGGAAATCACGTGGGCCCCACCCGGAAATCACGTGGGCCCCCAGGGGAAATCACGTGGGCCCCACCCGGAAATCGTGGGCCCCACCCGGAAATCACGTGGGCCCCACCCGGAAATCTCGTGGGCCCCACCCGGAAATCACGTGGGCCCCACCCGGAAATCACGTGGGCCCCACCCGGAAATCACGTGGGCCCCCAGGGGAAATCACGTGGGCCCCACCCGGAAATCGTGGGCCCCACCCGGAAATCACGTGGGCCCCACCCGGAAATCACGTGGGCCCCACGGGGAAATCACGTGGGCCCCACCCGGAAATCACGTGGGCACCACCCGGAAATCACGTGGGCCCCACCCGGAAGTCACGTGGGCCCCACCCGGAAATCTCGTGGGCCCCACCCGGAAATCACGTGGGCCCCACCCGGAAATCACGTGGGCCCCACCCGGAAATCACGTGGGCCCCCAGGGGAAATCACGTGGGCCCCACCCGGAAATCGTGGGCCCCACCCGGAAATCACGTGGGCCCCACCCGGAAATCACGTGGGCCCCACGGGGAAATCACGTGGGCCCCACCCGGAAATCACGTGGGCCCCACCCGGAAATCACGTGGGCCCCACCCGGAAATCACGTGGGCCCCACCCGGAAATCACGTGGGCCCCACCCGGAAATCACGTGGGCCCCACCCGGAAATCACGTGGGCCCCACCCGGAAATCACGTGGTCCCCACCCGGAAATCACGTGGGCCCCACCCGGAAATCTCGTGGGCCCCACCCGGAAATCACGTGGGCCCCACCCGGAAATCACGTGGGCCCCACCCGGAAATCACGTGGGCCCCACCCGGAAATCACGTGGGCCCCACCCGGAAATCACGTGGGCCCCACCCGGAAATCACGTGGGCCCCACCCGGAAATCACGTGGGCCCCCAGGGGAAATCACGTGGGCCCCACCCGGAAATCGTGGGCCCCACCCGGAAATCACGTGGGCCCCACCCGGAAATCTCGTGGGCCCCACCCGGAAATCACGTGGGCCCCACCCGGAAATCACGTGGGCCCCACCCGGAAATCACGTGGGCCCCCAGGGGAAATCACGTGGGCCCCACCCGGAAATCGTGGGCCCCACCCGGAAATCACGTGGGCCCCACCCGGAAATCACGTGGGCCCACGGGGAAATCACGTGGGCCCCACCCGGAAATCACGTGGGCACCACCCGGAAATCACGTGGGCCCCACCCGGAAGTCACGTGGGCCCCACCCGGAAATCTCGTGGGCCCCACCCGGAAATCACGTGGGCCCCACCCGGAAATCACGTGGGCCCCACCCGGAAATCACGTGGGCCCCCAGGGGAAATCACGTGGGCCCCACCCGGAAATCGTGGGCCCCACCCGGAAATCACGTGGGCCCCACCCGGAAATCACGTGGGCCCCACGGGGAAATCACGTGGGCCCCACCCGGAAATCACGTGGGCCCCACCCGGAAATCACGTGGGCCCCCAGGGGAAATCACGTGGGCCCGACCCGGAAATCACGTGGGCCCCACCCGGAAATCACGTGGGCCCCACCCGGAAATCACGTGGGCCCCACGGGGAAATCACGTGGGCCCCACCCGGAAATCACGTGGGCCCCACCCGGAAATCACGTGGGCCCCCAGGGGAAATCACGTGGGCCCCACCCGGAAATCACGTGGGCCCCACCCGGAAATCACGTGGGCCCCACCCTGAAATCACGTGGACCCCACCCGGAAATCACGTGGGCCCCACGGGGAAATCACGTGGGCCCCACCCGGAAATCACGTGGGCCCCACCCGGAAATCACGTGGGCCCCACCCTGAAATCACGTGGGCCCCACCCGGAAATCACGTGGGCCCCACCCGGAAATCACGTGGGCCCCCAGGGGAAATCACGTGGGCCCCACCCGGAAATCACGTGGGCCCCACCCGAAAATCACGTGGGCCCCACCCGGAAATCACGTGGGCCCGACGGGGAAATCACGTGGGCCCCACCCGGAAATCACGTGGTCCCCACCCGGAAATCACGTGGGCCCCACCCGGAAATCACGTGGGCCCCACCCGGAAATCACGTGGGCCCCACCCGGAAATCACGTGGGCCCCACCCGGAAATCTCGTGGGCCCCACCCGGAAATCTCGTGGGCCCCACCCGGAAATCACGTGGGCCCCACCCGGAAATCACGTGGGCCCCACCCGGAAATCACGTGGGCCCCCCGGGGAAATCACGTGGGACCCACCCGGAAATCACGTGGGCCCCACCCGGAAATCACGTGGGCCCCACCCGGAAATCACGTGGGCCCCACCCGGAAATCACGTGGGCCCCACCCGGAAATCACGTGGGCCCCCAGGGGAAATCACGTGGGCCCCACCCGGAAATCACGTGGGCCCCACCCGGAAATCACGTGGGCCCCACCCGGAAATCACGTGGGCCCCACCCGGAAATCAAGTGGGCCCCACCCGGAAATCACGTGGGCCCCACCCGGAAATCACGTGGGCCCCACCCGGAAATCACGTGGGCCCCCAGGGGAAATCACGTGGGCCCCACCCGGAAATCACGTGGGCCCCACCCGGAAATCACGTGGGCCCCACCCGGAAATCACGTGGGCCCCACCCGGAAATCACGTGGGCCCCACCCGGAAATCACGTGGGCCCCACCCGGAAATCACGTGGGCCCCACCCGGAAATCACGTGGGCCCCACGGGGAAATCACGTGGGTCCCACCCGGAAATCACGTGGGGCCCACCCGGAAATCACGTGGGCCCCACCCGGAAATCACGTGGGCCCCACCCGGAAATCACGTGGGCCCCACGGGGAAATCACGTGGGCCCCACCTGGAAATCACGTGGGCCCCACCCGGAAATCACGTGGGCCCCACCCGGAAATCACGTGGGCCCCACCCGGAAATCACGTGGGCCCCACCCGGAAATCACGTGGGCCCCACCCGGAAATCACGTGGGCCCCACCCGGAAATCACGTGGGCCCCACCCGGAAATCACGTGGGCCCCACCCGGAAATCACGTGGGCCCCCAGGGGAAATCACGTGGGCCCCACCCGGAAATCACGTGGGCCCCACCCGGAAATCACGTGGGCCCCACCCGGAAATCACGTGGGCCCCACGGGGAAATCACGTGGGCCCCACCCGGAAATCACGTGGGCCCCACCCGGAAATCACGTGGGCCCTACCCGGAAATCACGTGGGCCCCACCCGGAAATCACGTGGGCCCCCAGGGGAAATCACGTGGGCCCCACCCGGAAATCACGTGGGCCCCACCCGGAAATCACGTGGGCCCCACCCGGAAATCACGTGGGCCCCACGGGGAAATCACGTGGGCCCCACCCGGAAATCACGTGGGCCCCACCCGGAAATCACGTGGGCCCCCAGGGGAAATCACGTGGGCCCCACCCGGAAATCACGTGGGCCCCACCCGGAAATCACGTGGGCCCCACCCGGAAATCACGTGGGCCCCACGGGGAAATCACGTGGGCCCCACCCGGAAATCACGTGGGCCCCACCCGGAAATCACGTGGGCCCCACCCGGAAATCACGTGGGCCCCACCCGGAAATCACGTGGGCCCCACCCGGAAATCACGTGGGCCCCACCCGGAAATCACGTGGGCCCCACCCGGAAATCACGTGGGCCCCACCCGGAAATCACGTGGGCACCACCCGGAAATCACGTGGGCCCCACGGGGAAATCACGTGGGCCCCACCCGGAAATCACGTGGGCCCCACGGGGAAATCACATGGGCCCCACCCGGAAATCACGTGGGCCCCACGGGGAAATCACGTGGGCCCCACCCGGAAATAACGTGGGCCCCACCCGGAAATCACGTGGGCCCCACCCGGAAATCACGTGGGCCCCACCCGGAAATCACGTGGGCCCCACCCGGAAATCACGTGGGCCCCACCCGGAAATCACGTGGGCCCCACCCGGAAATCACGTGGGCCCCACCCGGAAATCACGTGGGCCCCACCCGGAAATCACGTGGGCCCCACCCGGAAATCACGTGGGCCCCACCCGGAAATCACGTGGGCCCCACCCGGAAATCACGTGGGCCCCACCCGGAAATCACGTGGGCCCCACCCGGAAATCACGTGGGCCCCACCCGGAAATCACGTGGGCCCCACCCGGAAATCACGTGGGCCCCACCCGGAAATCACGTGGGCCCCACCCGGAAATCACGTGGGCCCCACCCGGAAATCACGTGGGCCCCACCCGGAAATCACGTGGGCCCCACCCGGAAATCACGTGGGCCCCACCCGGAAATCACGTGGGCCCCACCCGGAAATCACGTGGGCCCCACCCGGAAATCACGTGGGCCCCACCCGGAAATCACGTGGGCCCCACCCGGAAATCACGTGGGCCCCCAGGGGAAATCACGTGGGCCCCACAAGGAAATCACGTGGGCCCCACCCGGAAATCACGTGGGCCCCACCCGGAAATCACGTGGGCCCCACCCTGAAATCACGTGGGCCCCACGGGGAAATCACGTGGGCCCCACCCGGAAATCACGTGGGGCCCACCCGGAAATCACGTGGGCCCCACCCGGAAATCACGTGGGCCCCACTCGGAAATCACGTGGGCCCCACCCGGAAATCACGTGGGCCCCCAAGGGAAATCACGTGGGCCCCACCCGGAAATCACGTGGGCCCCACCCGGAAATCACGTGGGACCCCAGGGGAAATCACGTGGGCCCCACCCGGAAATCACGTGGGCCCCACCCGGAAATCACGTGGGCCCCACCCGGAAATCACGTGGGCCCCACCCGGAAATCACGTGGGCCCCACCCGGAAATCACGTGGGCCCCACCCGGAAATCACGTGGGCCCCACCCGGAAATCACGTGGGCCCCACCCGGAAATCACGTGGGCCCCACCCGGAAATCACGTGGGCCCCACCCGGAAATCACGTGGGCCCCACGGGGAAATCACGTGGGCCCCACCCGGAAATCACGTGGGCCCCACCCGGAAATCACGTGGGCCCCACCCGGAAATCACGTGGGCCCCACCCGGAAATCACGTGGGCCCCACCCGGAAATCACGTGGGCCCCCAGGGGAAATCACGTGGGCCCCACAAGGAAATCACGTGGGCCCCACCCGGAAATCACGTGGGCCCCACCCGGAAATCACGTGGGCCCCACCCTGAAATCACGTGGGCCCCACGGGGAAATCACGTGGGCCCCACCCGGAAATCACGTGGGGCCCACCCGGAAATCACGTGGGCCCCACCCGGAAATCACGTGGGCCCCACTCGGAAATCACGTGGGCCCCACCCGGAAATCACGTGGGCCCCCAAGGGAAATCAGGTGGGCCCCACCCGGAAATCACGTGGGCCCCACCCGGAAATCACGTGGGACCCCAGGGGAAATCACGTGGGCCCCACCCGGAAATCACGTGGGCCCCACCCGGAAATCACGTGGGCCCCACCCGGAAATCACGTGGGCCCCACCCGGAAATCACGTGGGCCCCACCCGGAAATCACGTGGGCCCCACCCGGAAATCACGTGGGCCCCACCCGGAAATCACGTGGGCCCCACCCGGAAATCACGTGGGCCCCACCGTGAAATCACGTGGGCCCCACCCGGAAATCACGTGGGCCCCACCCGGAAATCACGGGGGGCTCACCCGGAAATCACGTGGGCCCCACGGGAAATCACGTGGGCCCCACCCGGAAATCACGTGGGCCCCACCCGGAAATCACGTGGGCCCCACCCGGAAATCACGTGGGCCCCACCCGGAAATCACGTGGGCCCCACCCGGAAATCACGTGGGCCCCACCCGGAAATCACGTGGGCCCCACCCGGAAATCACGTGGGCCCCACACGGAAATCACGTGGGCCCCACCCGGAAATCACGTGGGCCCCACTCGGAAATCACGTGGGCCCCACCCGGAAATCACGTGGGCCCCCAGGGGAAATCACGTGGGCCCCACCCGGAAATCACGTGGGCCCCACCCGGAAATCACTTGGGCCCCACCCGGAAATCACGTGGGCCCCACCCGGAAATCACGTGGGCCCCACCCGGAAATCACGTGGGCCCCACCCGGAAATCACGTGGGCCCCACCCGGAAATCACGTGGGCCCCACCCGGAAATCACGTGGGCCCCACCCGGAAATCACGTGGGCCCCACCTGGAAATCACGTGGGCCCCACCCGGAAATCACGTGGGCCCCACCCGGAAATCACGTGGGCCCCACCCGGAAATCACGTGGGCCCCCAGGGGAAATCACGTGGGCCCCACAAGGAAATCACGTGGGCCCCACCCGGAAATCACGTGGGCCCCACCCGGAAATCACGTGGGCCCCACCCGGAAATCACGTGGGCCCCACCCGGAAATCACGTGGGCCCCACCCGGAAATCACGTGGGCCCCACGGGGAAATCACGTGGGCCCCACCCGGAAATCACGTGGGCCCCACCCGGAAATCACGTGGGCCCCACGGGGAAATCACGTGGGCCCCACCCGGAAATCACGTTGGCCCCACCCGGAAATCACGTGGGCCCCACCCGGAAATCACGTGGGCCCCATGGGGAAATCACGTGGGCCCCACCCGGAAATCACGTGGGCCCCACCCGGAAATCACGTGGGCCCCACCCGGAAATCACGTGGGCCCCACCCGGAAATCACGTGGGCCCCACACGGAAATCACGTGGGCCCCACCCGGAAATCACGTGGGCCCCACTCGGAAATCACGTGGGCCCCACCCGGAAATCACGTGGGCCCCCAGGGGAAATCACGTGGGCCCCACCCGGAAATCACGTGGGCCCCACCCGGAAATCACGTGGGCCCCACCCGGAAATCACGTGGGCCCCACCCGGAAATCACGTGGGCCCCACCCGGAAATCACGTGGGCCCCACCCGGAAATCACGTGGGCCCCACGCGGAAATCACGTGGGCCCCACGGGGAAATCACGTGGGCCCCACCCGGAAATCACGTGGGCCCCACCCGGAAATCACGTGGGCCCCACCCGGAAGTCACGTGGGCCCCACCCGGAAATCACGTGGGCCCCACCCGGAAATCACGTGGGCCCCACCCGGAAATCACGTGGGCCCCACCCGGAAATCACGTGGGCCCCACCCGGAAATCACGTGGGCCCCACCCGGAAATCACGTGGGCCCCACCCGGAAATCACGTGGGCACCACGGGGAAATCACGTGGGCCCCACCCGGAAATCACGTGGGCCCCACCCGGAAATCACGTGGGCCCCACCCGGAAATCACGTGGGGCCCACCCGGAAATCACGTGGGCCCCACCCGGAAATCACGTGGGCCCCACGGGGAAATCACGTGGGCCCCACCCGGAAATCACGTGGGCCCCACCCGGAAATCACGTAGGCCCCACACGGAAATCACGTGGGCCCCACGGGGAAATCACGTGGGTCCCACCCGGAAATCACGTGGGCCCCACCCGGAAATCACGTGGGCCCCACCCGGAAATCACGTGGGCCCCACCCGGAAATCACGTGGGCCCCACCCGGAAATCACGTGGGCCCCACCCGGAAATCACGTGGGCCCCACCCGGAAATCACGTGGGCCCCACCCGGAAATCACGTGGGCCCCACCCGGAAATCACGTGGGCCCCACCCGGAAATCACGTGGGCCCCACCCGGAAATCACGTGGGCCCCACCCGGAAATCACGTGGGCCCCACCCGGAAATCACGTGGGCCCCACCCGGAAATCACGTGGGCCCCATCCGGAAATCACGTGGGCCCCACGGGGAAATCACGTGGGCCCCACCCGGAAATCACGTGGGGCCCACCCGGAAATCACGTGGGCCCCACGGGGAAATCACTTGGGCCCCACCCGGAAATCACGTGGGCCCAACCCGGAAATCACGTGGGCCCCACCCGGAAATCACGTGGGCCCCACCCGGAAATCACGTGGGCCCCACCCGGAAATCACGTGGGCCCCCAGGGGAAATCACGTGGGCCCCACCCGGATATCACGTGGGCCCCACCCGGAAATCACGTGGGCCCCACCCGGAAATCACGTGGGCCCCACCCGGAAATCACGTGGGCCCCACCCGGAAATCACGTGGGCCCCACCCGGAAATCACGTGGGCCCCCAGGGGAAATTACGTGGGCCCCACCCGGAAATCACGTGGGCCCCACCCGGAATTCACGTGGGCCCCACCCGGAAATCACGTGGGCCCCACGGGGAAATCACATGGGCCCCACCCGGAAATCACGTGCGCCCCACCCGGAAATCACGTGGGCCCCACCCGGAAATCACGTGGGGCACACCCGGAAATCACGTGGGCCCCACCCGGAAATCACGTGGGCCCCACGGGGAAATCACGTGGGCCCCACCCGGAAATCACGTGGGCCCCACCCGGAAATCACGTAGGCCCCACACGGAAATCACGTGGGCCCCACGGGGAAATCACGTGGGTCCCACCCGGAAATCACGTGGGCCCCACCCGGAAATCACGTGGGCCCCACCCGGAAATCACGTGGGCCCCACCCGGAAATCACGTGGGCCCCACCCGGAAATCACGTGGGCCCCACCCGGAAATCACGTGGGCCCCACGGGGAAATCACGTGGGCCCCACCTGGAAATCACGTGGGCCCCACCCGGAAATCACGTGGGCCCCACCCGGAAATCACGTGGGCCCCACCCGGAAATCACGTGGGCCCCACCCGGAAATCACGTGGGCCCCACCCGGAAATCACGTGGGCCCCACCCGGAAATCACGTGGGCCCCACCCGGAAATCACGTGGGCCCCACCCGGAAATCACGTGGGCCCCATCCGGAAATCACGTGGGCCCCACGGGGAAATCACGTGGGCCCCACCCGGAAATCACGTGGGGCCCACCCGGAAATCACGTGGGCCCCACGGGGAAATCACTTGGGCCCCACCCGGAAATCACGTGGGCCCAACCCGGAAATCACGTGGGCCCCACCCGGAAATCACGTGGGCCCCACCCGGAAATCACGTGGGCCCCACCCGGAAATCACGTGGGCCCCCAGGGGAAATCACGTGGGCCCCACCCGGATATCACGTGGGCCCCACCCGGAAATCACGTGGGCCCCACCCGGAAATCACGTGGGCCCCACCCGGAAATCACGTGGGCCCCACCCGGAAATCACGTGGGCCCCACCCGGAAATCACGTGGGCCCCCAGGGGAAATCACGTGGGCCCCACCCGGAAATCACGTGGGCCCCACCCGGAAATCACGTGGGCCCCACCCGGAAATCACGTGGGGCCCACCCGGAAATCACGTGGGCCCCACCCGGAAATCACGTGGGCCCCACCCGGAAATCACGTGGGCCCCACCCGGAAATCACGTGGGCCCCACCCGGAAATCACGTGGGCCCCACCCGGAAATCACGTGGGCCCCACCCGGAAATCACGTGGGCCCCACCCGGAAATCACGTGGGCCCCACCCGGAAATCACGTGGGCCCCACCCGGAAATCACGTGGGCCCCCAGGGGAAATCACGTGGGCCCCACCCGGAAATCACGTGGGCCCCACCCGGAAATCACGTGGGCCCCACCCGGAAATCACGTGGGCCCCACCCGGAAATCACGTGGGCCCCACCCGGAAATCACGTGGGCCCCACCCGGAAATCACGTGGGCCCCACCCGGAAATCACGTGGGCCCCACCCGGAAATCACGTGGGCCCCACCCGGAAATCACGTGGGCCCCACCCGGAAATCACGTGGGCCCCACCCGGAAATCACCTGGGCCCCACCCGGAAATCACGTGGGCCCCACCCGGAAATCACGTGGGCCCCACCCGGAAATCACGTGGGCCCCCAGGGGAAATCACGTGGGCCCCACAAGGAAATCACGTGGGCCCCACCCGGAAATCACGTGGGCCCCACCAGGAAATCACGTGGGCCCCACCCTGAAATCACGTGGGCCCCACGGGGAAATCACGTGGGCCCCACCCGGAAATCACGTGGGGCCCACCCGGAAATCACGTGGGCCCCACCCGGAAATCACGTGGGCCCCACTCGGAAATCACGTGGGCCCCACCCGGAAATCACGTGGGCCCCCAAGGGAAATCACGTGGGCCCCACCCGGAAATCACGTGGGCCCCACCCGGAAATCACGTGGGACCCCAGGGGAAATCACGTGGGCCCCACCCGGAAATCACGTGGGCCCCACCAGGAAATCACGTGGGCCCCACCCGGAAATCACGTGGGCCCCACCCGGAAATCACGTGGGCCCCACCCGGAAATCACGTGGGCCCCACCCGGAAATCACGTGGGCCCCACCCGGAAATCACGTGGGCCCCACCCGGAAATCACGTGGGCCCCACCCGGAAATCACGTGGGCCCCACCCGGAAATCACGTGGGCCCCACCCGGAAATCACGTGGGCCCCACGGGGAAATCACGTGGGCCCCACCCGGAAATCACGTGGGCCCCACCCGGAAATCACGTGGGCCCCACCCGGAAATCACGTGGGCCCCACCCGGAAATCACGTGGGCCCCACCCGGAAATCACGTGGGCCCCCAGGGGAAATCACGTGGGCCCCACAAGGAAATCACGTGGGCCCCACCCGGAAATCACGTGGGCCCCACCCGGAAATCACGTGGGCCCCACCCTGAAATCACGTGGGCCCCACGGGGAAATCACGTGGGCCCCACCCGGAAATCACGTGGGGCCCACCCGGAAATCACGTGGGCCCCACCCGGAAATCACGTGGGCCCCACTCGGAAATCACGTGGGCCCCACCCGGAAATCACGTGGGCCCCCAAGGGAAATCACGTGGGCCCCACCCGGAAATCACGTGGGCCCCACCCGGAAATCACGTGGGACCCCAGGGGAAATCACGTGGGCCCCACCCGGAAATCACGTGGGCCCCACCCGGAAATCACGTGGGCCCCACCCGGAAATCACGTGGGCCCCACCCGGAAATCACGTGGGCCCCACCCGGAAATCACGTGGGCCCCACCCGGAAATCACGTGGGCCCCACCCGGAAATCACGTGGGCCCCACCCGGAATCACGTGGGCCCCACCCGGAAATCACGTGGGCCCCACCGTGAAATCACGTGGGCCCCACCCGGAAATCACGTGGGCCCCACCCGGAAATCACGGGGGGCTCACCCGGAAATCACGTGGGCCCCACGGGGAAATCACGTGGGCCCCACCCGGAAATCACGTGGGCCCCACCCGGAAATCACGTGGGCCCCACCCGGAAATCACGTGGGCCCCACCCGGAAATCACGTGGGCCCCACCCGGAAATCACGTGGGCCCCACACGGAAATCACGTGGGCCCCACCCGGAAATCACGTGGGCCCCACTCGGAAATCACGTGGGCCCCACCCGGAAATCACGTGGGCCCCCAGGGGAAATCACGTGGGCCCCACCCGGAAATCACGTGGGCCCCACCCGGAAATCACTTGGGCCCCACCCGGAAATCACGTGGGCCCCACCCGGAAATCACGTGGGCCCCACCCGGAAATCACGTGGGCCCCACCCGGAAATCACGTGGGCCCCACCCGGAAATCACGTGGGCCCCACCCGGAAATCACGTGGGCCCCACCCGGAAATCACGTGGGCCCCACCCGGAAATCACGTGGGCCCCACCCGGAAATCACGTGGGCCCCACCCGGAAATCACGTGGGCCCCACCCGGAAATCACGTGGGCCCCCAGGGGAAATCACGTGGGCCCCACAAGGAAATCACGTGGGCCCCACCCGGAAATCACGTGGGCCCCACCCGGAAATCACGTGGGCCACACCCGGAAATCACGTGGGCCCCACGGGGAAATCACGTGGGCCCCACCCGGAAATCACGTGGGCCCCACCCGGAAATCACGTGGGCCCCACCCGGAAATCACGTGGGCCCCACCCGGAAATCACGTGGGCCCCACCCGGAAATCACGTGGGCCCCACCCGGAAATCACGTGGGCCCCACCCGGAAATCACGTGGGCCCCACCCGGAAATCACGTGGGCCCCACCCGGAAATCACGTGGGCCCCACCCGGAAATCACGTGGGCCCCACCCGGAAATCACGTGGGCCCCACCCGGAAATCACGTGGGCCCCACGGGGAAATCACGTGGGCCCCACCCGGAAATCACGTGGGCCCCACCCGGAAATCACGTGGGCCCCACCCGGAAATCACGTGGGCCCCACCCGGAAATCACGTGGGCCCCACCCGGAAATCACGTGGGCCCCCAGGGGAAATCACGTGGGCCCCACAAGGAAATCACGTGGGCCCCACCCGGAAATCACGTGGGCCCCACCCGGAAATCACGTGGGCCCCACCCTGAAATCACGTGGGCCCCACGGGGAAATCACGTGGGCCCCACCCGGAAATCACGTGGGGCCCACCCGGAAATCACGTGGGCCCCACCCGGAAATCACGTGGGCCCCACTCGGAAATCACGTGGGCCCCACCCGGAAATCACGTGGGCCCCCAAGGGAAATCACGTGGGCCCCACCCGGAAATCACGTGGGCCCCACCCGGAAATCACGTGGGACCCCAGGGGAAATCACGTGGGCCCCACCCGGAAATCACGTGGGCCCCACCCGGAAATCACGTGGGCCCCACCCGGAAATCACGTGGGCCCCACCCGGAAATCACGTGGGCCCCACCCGGAAATCACCTGGGCCCCACCCGGACATCACGTGGGCCCCACCCGGAAAGCACGTGGGCCCCACCCGGAAATCACGTGGGCCCCACCGTGAAATCACGTGGGCCCCACCCGGAAATCACGTGGGCCCCACCCGGAAATCACGGGGGGCTCACCCGGAAATCACGTGGGCCCCACGGGGAAATCACGTGGGCCCCACCCGGAAATCACGTGGGCCCCACCCGGAAATCACGTGGGCCCCACCCGGAAATCACGTGGGCCCCACCCGGAAATCACGTGGGCCCCACCCGGAAATCACGTGGGCCCCAGACGGAAATCACGTGGGCCCCACCCGGAAATCACGTGGGCCCCACTCGGAAATCACGTGGGCCCCACCCGGAAATCACGTGGGCCCCCAGGGGAAATCACGTGGGCCCCACCCGGAAATCACGTGGGCCCCACCCGGAAATCACTTGGGCCCCACCCGGAAATCACGTGGGCCCCACCCGGAAATCACGTGGGCCCCACCCGGAAATCACGTGGGCCCCACCCGGAAATCACGTGGGCCCCACCCGGAAATCACGTGGGCCCCACCCGGAAATCACGTGGGCCCCACCCGGAAATCACGTGGGCCCCACCCGGAAATCACGTGGGCCCCACCCGGAAATCACGTGGGCCCCACCCGGAAATCACGTGGGCCCCCAGGGGAAATCACGTGGGCCCCACAAGGAAATCACGTGGGCCCCACCCGGAAATCACGTGGGCCCCACCCGGAAATCACGTGGGCCCCACCCGGAAATCACGTGGGCCCCACCCGGAAATCACGTGGGCCCCACCCGGAAATCACGTGGGCCCCACGGGGAAATCACGTGGGCCCCACCCGGAAATCACGTGGGCCCCACCCGGAAATCACGTGGGCCCCACGGGGAAATCACGTGGGCCCCACCCGGAAATCACGTTGGCCCCACCCGGAAATCACGTGGGCCCCACCCGGAAATCACGTGGGCCCCATGGGGAAATCACGTGGGCCCCACCCGGAAATCACGTGGGCCCCACCCGGAAATCACGTGGGCCCCACCCGGAAATCACGTGGGCCCCACCCGGAAATCACGTGGGCCCCACACGGAAATCACGTGGGCCCCACCCGGAAATCACGTGGGCCCCACTCGGAAATCACGTGGGCCCCACCCGGAAATCACGTGGGCCCCCAGGGGAAATCACGTGGGCCCCACCCGGAAATCACGTGGGCCCCACCCGGAAATCACGTGGGCCCCACCCGGAAATCACGTGGGCCCCACCCGGAAATCACGTGGGCCCCACCCGGAAATCACGTGGGCCCCACGCGGAAATCACGTGGGCCCCACGGGGAAATCACGTGGGCCCCACCCGGAAATCACGTGGGCCCCACCCGGAAATCACGTGGGCCCCACCCGGAAGTCACGTGGGCCCCACCCGGAAATCACGTGGGACCCACCCGGAAATCACGTGGGCCCCACCCGGAAATCACGTGGGCCCCACCCGGAAATCACGTGGGCCCCACCCGGAAATCACGTGGGCCCCACCCGGAAATCACGTGGGCCCCACCCGGAAATCACGTGGGCACCACGGGGAAATCACGTGGGCCCCACCCGGAAATCACGTGGGCCCCACCCGGAAATCACGTGGGCCCCACCCGGAAATCACGTGGGGCCCACCCGGAAATCACGTGGGCCCCACCCGGAAATCACGTGGGCCCCACGGGGAAATCACGTGGGCCCCACCCGGAAATCACGTGGGCCCCACCCGGAAATCACGTAGGCCCCACACGGAAATCACGTGGGCCCCACGGGGAAATCACGTGGGTCCCACCCGGAAATCACGTGGGCCCCACCCGGAAATCACGTGGGCCCCACCCGGAAATCACGTGGGCCCCACCCGGAAATCACGTGGGCCCCACGGGGAAATCACGTGGGCCCCACCTGGAAATCACGTGGGCCCCACCCGGAAATCACGTGGGCCCCACCCGGAAATCACGTGGGCCCCACCCGGAAATCACGTGGGCCCCACCCGGAAATCACGTGGGCCCCACCCGGAAATCACGTGGGCCCCACCCGGAAATCACGTGGGCCCCACCCGGAAATCACGTGGGCCCCACCCGGAAATCACGTGGGCCCCATCCGGAAATCACGTGGGCCCCACGGGGAAATCACGTGGGCCCCACCCGGAAATCACGTGGGGCCCACCCGGAAATCACGTGGGCCCCACGGGGAAATCACTTGGGCCCCACCCGGAAATCACGTGGGCCCAACCCGGAAATCACGTGGGCCCCACCCGGAAATCACGTGGGCCCCACCCGGAAATCACGTGGGCCCCACCCGGAAATCACGTGGGCCCCCAGGGGAAATCACGTGGGCCCCACCCGGATATCACGTGGGCCCCACCCGGAAATCACGTGGGCCCCACCCGGAAATCACGTGGGCCCCACCCGGAAATCACGTGGGCCCCACCCGGAAATCACGTGGGCCCCACCCGGAAATCACGTGGGCCCCCAGGGGAAATCACGTGGGCCCCACCCGGAAATCACGTGGGCCCCACCCGGAATTCACGTGGGCCCCACCCGGAAATCACGTGGGCCCCACGGGGAAATCACATGGGCCCCACCCGGAAATCACGTGGGCCCCACCCGGAAATCACGTGGGCCCCACCCGGAAATCACGTGGGGCCCACCCGGAAATCACGTGGGCCCCACCCGGAAATCACGTGGGCCCCACGGGGAAATCACGTGGGCCCCACCCGGAAATCACGTGGGCCCCACCCGGAAATCACGTAGGCCCCACACGGAAATCACGTGGGCCCCACGGGGAAATCACGTGGGTCCCACCCGGAAATCACGTGGGCCCCACCCGGAAATCACGTGGGCCCCACCCGGAAATCACGTGGGCCCCACCCGGAAATCACGTGGGCCCCACCCGGAAATCACGTGGGCCCCACCCGGAAATCACGTGGGCCCCACGGGGAAATCACGTGGGCCCCACCTGGAAATCACGTGGGCCCCACCCGGAAATCACGTGGGCCCCACCCGGAAATCACGTGGGCCCCACCCGGAAATCACGTGGGCCCCACCCGGAAATCACGTGGGCCCCACCCGGAAATCACGTGGGCCCCACCCGGAAATCACGTGGGCCCCACCCGGAAATCACGTGGGCCCCACCCGGAAATCACGTGGGCCCCATCCGGAAATCACGTGGGCCCCACGGGGAAATCACGTGGGCCCCACCCGGAAATCACGTGGGGCCCACCCGGAAATCACGTGGGCCCCACGGGGAAATCACTTGGGCCCCACCCGGAAATCACGTGGGCCCAACCCGGAAATCACGTGGGCCCCACCCGGAAATCACGTGGGCCCCACCCGGAAATCACGTGGGCCCCACCCGGAAATCACGTGGGCCCCCAGGGGAAATCACGTGGGCCCCACCCGGATATCACGTGGGCCCCACCCGGAAATCACGTGGGCCCCACCCGGAAATCACGTGGGCCCCACCCGGAAATCACGTGGGCCCCACCCGGAAATCACGTGGGCCCCACCCGGAAATCACGTGGGCCCCCAGGGGAAATCACGTGGGCCCCACCCGGAAATCACGTGGGCCCCACCCGGAAATCACGTGGGCCCCACCCGGAAATCACGTGGGGCCCACCCGGAAATCACGTGGGCCCCACCCGGAAATCACGTGGGCCCCACCCGGAAATCACGTGGGCCCCACCCGGAAATCACGTGGGCCCCACCCGGAAATCACGTGGGCCCCACCCGGAAATCACGTGGGCCCCACCCGGAAATCACGTGGGCCCCACCCGGAAATCACGTGGGCCCCACCCGGAAATCACGTGGGCCCCACCCGGAAATCACGTGGGCCCCACCCGGAAATCACGTGGGCCCCACCCGGAAATCACGTGGGCCCCACCCGGAAATCACGTGGGCCCCACCCGGAAATCACGTGGGCCCCACCCGGAAATCACGTGGGCCCCACCCGGAAATCACGTGGGCCCCACCCGGAAATCACGTGGGCCCCACCCGGAAATCACGTGGGCCCCACCCGGAAATCACGTGGGCCCCACCCGGAAATCACGTGGGCCCCCAGGGGAAATCACGTGGGCCCCACAAGGAAATCACGTGGGCCCCACCCGGAAATCACGTGGGCCCCACCCGGAAATCACGTGGGCCCCACCCTGAAATCACGTGGGCCCCACGGGGAAATCACGTGGGCCCCACCCGGAAATCACGTGGGGCCCACCCGGAAATCACGTGGGCCCCACCCGGAAATCACGTGGGCCCCACTCGGAAATCACGTGGGCCCCACCCGGAAATCACGTGGGCCCCCAAGGGAAATCACGTGGGCCCCACCCGGAAATCACGTGGGCCCCACCCGGAAATCACGTGGGACCCCAGGGGAAATCACGTGGGCCCCACCCGGAAATCACGTGGGCCCCACCCGGAAATCACGTGGGCCCCACCCGGAAATCACGTGGGCCCCACCCGGAAATCACGTGGGCCCCACCCGGAAATCACGTGGGCCCCACCCGGAAATCACGTGGGCCCCACCCGGAAATCACGTGGGCCCCACCCGGAAATCACGTGGGCCCCACCCGGAAATCACGTGGGCCCCACCCGGAAATCACGTGGGCCCCACGGGGAAATCACGTGGGCCCCACCCGGAAATCACGTGGGCCCCACCCGGAAATCACGTGGGCCCCACCCGGAAATCACGTGGGCCCCACCCGGAAATCACGTGGGCCCCACCCGGAAATCACGTGGGCCCCCAGGGGAAATCACGTGGGCCCCACAAGGAAATCACGTGGGCCCCACCCGGAAATCACGTGGGCCCCACCCGGAAATCACGTGGGCCCCACCCTGAAATCACGTGGGCCCCACGGGGAAATCACGTGGGCCCCACCCGGAAATCACGTGGGGCCCACCCGGAAATCACGTGGGCCCCACCCGGAAATCACGTGGGCCCCACTCGGAAATCACGTGGGCCCCACCCGGAAATCACGTGGGCCCCCAAGGGAAATCACGTGGGCCCCACCCGGAAATCACGTGGGCCCCACCCGGAAATCACGTGGGACCCCAGGGGAAATCACGTGGGCCCCACCCGGAAATCACGTGGGCCCCACCCGGAAATCACGTGGGCCCCACCCGGAAATCACGTGGGCCCCACCCGGAAATCACGTGGGCCCCACCCGGAAATCACGTGGGCCCCACCCGGAAATCAAGTGGGCCCCACCCGGAAATCACGTGGGCCCCACCCGGAAATCACGTGGGCCCCACCGTGAAATCACGTGGGCCCCACCCGGAAATCACGTGGGCCCCACCCGGAAATCACGGGGGGCTCACCCGGAAATCACGTGGGCCCCACGGGGAAATCACGTGGGCCCCACCCGGAAATCACGTGGGCCCCACCCGGAAATCACGTGGGCCCCACCCGGAAATCACGTGGGCCCCACCCGGAAATCACGTGGGCCCCACCCGGAAATCACGTGGGCCCCACACGGAAATCACGTGGGCCCCACCCGGAAATCACGTGGGCCCCACTCGGAAATCACGTGGGCCCCACCCGGAAATCACGTGGGCCCCCAGGGGAAATCACGTGGGCCCCACCCGGAAATCACGTGGGCCCCACCCGGAAATCACTTGGGCCCCACCCGGAAATCACGTGGGCCCCACCCGGAAATCACGTGGGCCCCACCCGGAAATCACGTGGGCCCCACCCGGAAATCACGTGGGCCCCACCCGGAAATCACGTGGGCCCCACCCGGAAATCACGTGGGCCCCACCCGGAAATCACGTGGGCCCCACCCGGAAATCACGTGGGCCCCACCCGGAAATCACGTGGGCCCCACCCGGAAATCACGTGGGCCCCCAGGGGAAATCACGTGGGCCCCACAAGGAAATCACGTGGGCCCCACCCGGAAATCACGTGGGCCCCACCCGGAAATCACGTGGGCCACACCCGGAAATCACGTGGGCCCCACGGGGAAATCACGTGGGCCCCACCCGGAAATCACGTGGGCCCCACCCGGAAATCACGTGGGCCCCACCCGGAAATCACGTGGGCCCCACCCGGAAATCACGTGGGCCCCACCCGGAAATCACGTGGGCCCCACGGGGAAATCACGTGGGCCCCACCCGGAAATCACGTGGGCCCCACCCGGAAATCACGTGGGCCCCACCCGGAAATCATGTGGGCCCCACGGGGAAATCACGTGGGCCCCACCCGGAAATCACGTGGGCCCCACACGGAAATCACGTGGGCCCCACCCGGAAATCACGTAGGCCCCACACGGAAATCACGTGGGCCCCACCCGGAAATCACGTGGGCCCCACGGGGAAATCACGTGGGCCCCACCCGGAAATCAAGTGGGCCCCACCCGGAAATCACGTGGGCCCCCAGGGGAAATCACGTGGGCCCCACCCGGATATCACGTGGGCCCCACCCGGAAATCACGTGGGCCCCACCCGGAAATCACGTGGGCCCCACCCGGAAATCACGTGGGCCCCACCCGGAAATCACGTGGGCCCCACCCGGAAATCACGTGGGCCCCACCCGGAAATCACGTGGGCCCCACCCGGAAATCACGTGGGCCCCACCCGGAAATCACGTGGGCCCCACCCGGAAATCACGTGGGCCCCACCCGGAAATCACGTGGGCCCCCAGGGGAAATCACGTGGGCCCCACCCGGAAATCACGTGGGCCCCACCCGGAAATCACGTGGGCCCCACCCTGAAATCACGTGGACCCCACCCGGAAATCACGTGGGCCCCACCCGGAAATCACGTGGGCCCCACCCGGAAATCACGTGGGCCCCCAGGGGAAATCACGTGGGCCCCACCCGGAAATCACGTGGGCCCCACCCGGAAATCACGTGGGCCCCACCCGGAAATCACGTGGGCCCCACCCGGAAATCACGTGGGCCCCCAGGGGAAATCACGTGGGCCCCACCCGGAAATCGTGGGCCCCACCCGGAAATCACGTGGGCCCCACCCGGAAATCACGTGGGCCCCACGGGGAAATCACGTGGGCCTCACCCGGAAATCACGTGGGCCCCACCCGGAAATCACGTGGGCCCCACCCGGAAATCACGTGGGGCCCACCCGGAAATCACGTGGGCCCCCAGGGGAAATCACGTGGGCCCCACCCGGAAATCACGTGGGCCCCATGGGGAAATCACGTGGGCCCCACCCGGAAATCACGTGGGCCCCACCCGGAAATCACGTGGGCCCCCAGGGGAAATCACGTGGGCCCCACCCGGAAATCGTGGGCCCCACCCGGAAATCACGTGGGCCCCACCCGGAAATCACGTGGGCCCCACGGGGAAATCACGTGGGCCCCACCCGGAAATCACGTGGGCACCACCCGGAAATCACGTGGGCCCCACCCGGAAATCACGTGGGCCCCACCCGGAAATCTCGTGGGCCCCACCCGGAAATCACGTGGGCCCCCAGGGGAAATCACGTGGGCCCCACCCGGAAATCACGTGGGCCCCACCCGGAAATCACGTGGGCCCCACCCGGAAATCACGTGGGCCCCACGGGGAAATCACGTGGGCCTCACCCGGAAATCACGTGGGCCCCACCCGGAAATCACGTGGGCCCCACCCGGAAATCACGTGGGCCCCACCCGGAAATCACGTGGGCCCCCAGGGGAAATCACGTGGGCCCCACCCGGAAATCACGTGGGCCCCACCCGGAAATCACGTGGGCCCCACCCTGAAATCACGTGGACCCCACCCGGAAATCACGTGGGCCCCACGGGGAAATCACGTGGGCCCCACCCGGAAATCTCGTGGGCCCCACCCGGAAATCACGTGGGCCCCACCCGGAAATCACGTGGGCCCCACCCGGAAATCACGTGGGCCCCCAGGGGAAATCACGTGGGCCCCACCCGGAAATCGTGGGCCCCACCCGGAAATCACGTGGGCCCCACCCGGAAATCTCGTGGGCCCCACCCGGAAATCACGTGGGCCCCACCCGGAAATCACGTGGGCCCCACCCGGAAATCACGTGGGCCCCACGGGGAAATCACGTGGGCCCCACCCGGAAATCACGTGGGCCCCACCCTGAAATCACGTGGACCCCACCCGGAAATCACGTGGGCCCCACGGGGAAATCACGTGGGCCCCACCCGGAAATCTCGTGGGCCCCACCCGGAAATCACGTGGGCCCCACCCGGAAATCACGTGGGCCCCACCCGGAAATCACGTGGGCCCCCAGGGGAAATCACGTGGGCCCCACCCGGAAATCGTGGGCCCCACCCGGAAATCACGTGGGCCCCACCCAGAAATCTCGTGGGCCCCACCCGGAAATCACGTGGGCCCCACCCGGAAATCACGTGGGCCCCACCCGAAATCACGTGGGCCCCCAGGGGAAATCACGTGGGCCCCACCCGGAAATCGTGGGCCCCACCCGGAAATCACGTGGGCCCCACCCGGAAATCACGTGGGCCCCACGGGGAAATCACGTGGGCCCCACCCGGAAATCACGTGGGCCCCACCCGGAAATCACGTGGGCCCCACCCGGAAGTCACGTGGGCCCCACCCGGAAATCTCGTGGGCCCCACCCGGAAATCACGTGGGCCCCACCCGGAAATCACGTGGGCCCCACCCGGAAATCACGTGGGCCCCCAGGGGAAATCACGTGGGCCCCACCCGGAAATCGTGGGCCCCACCCGGAAATCTCGTGGGCCCCACCCGGAAATCTCGTGGGCCCCCACCCGGAAATCACGTGGGCCCCACCCGGAAATCACGTGGGCCCCACCCGAAAATCACGTGGGCCCCACCCGGAAATCACGTGGGCCCGACGGGGAAATCACGTGGGCCCCACCCGGAAATCACGTGGGCCCCACCCGGAAATCACGTGGGCCCCACCCTGAAATCACGTGGACCCCACCCGGAAATCACGTGGGCCCCACGGGGACATCACGTGGGCCCCACCCGGAAATCTCGTGGGCCCCACCCGGAAATCACGTGGGCCCCACCCGGAAATCACGTGGGCCCCACCCGGAAATCACGTGGGCCCCCAGGGGAAATCACGTGGGCCCCACCCGGAAATCGTGGGCCCCACCCGGAAATCACGTGGGCCCCACCCGGAAATCTCGTGGGCCCCACCCGGAAATCACGTGGGCCCCACCCTGAAATCACGTGGACCCCACCCGGAAATCACGTGGGCCCCACGGGGAAATCACGTGGGCCCCACCCGGAAATCTCGTGGGCCCCACCCGGAAATCACGTGGGCCCCACCCGGAAATCACGTGGGCCCCACCCGGAAATCACGTGGGCCCCCAGGGGAAATCACGTGGGCCCCACCCGGAAATCGTGGGCCCCACCCGGAAATCACGTGGGCCCCACCCAGAAATCTCGTGGGCCCCACCCGGAAATCACGTGGGCCCCACCCGGAAATCACGTGGGCCCCACCCGAAATCACGTGGGCCCCCAGGGGAAATCACGTGGGCCCCACCCGGAAATCGTGGGCCCCACCCGGAAATCACGTGGGCCCCACCCGGAAATCACGTGGGCCCCACGGGGAAATCACGTGGGCCCCACCCGGAAATCACGTGGGCACCACCCGGAAATCACGTGGGCCCCACCCGGAAATCACGTGGGCCCCACCCGGAAATCTCGTGGGCCCCACCCGGAAATCACGTGGGCCCCCAGGGGAAATCACGTGGGCCCCACCCGGAAATCACGTGGGCCCCACCCGGAAATCACGTGGGCCCCACCCGGAAATCACGTGGGCCCCACGGAGAAATCACGTGGGCCTCACCCGGAAATCACGTGGGCCCCACCCGGAAATCACGTGGGCCCCACCCGGAAATCACGTGGGCCCCACCCGGAAATCACGTGGGCCCCCAGGGGAAATCACGTGGGCCCCACCCGGAAATCACGTGGGCCCCACCCGGAAATCACGTGGGCCCCACCCTGAAATCACGTGGACCCCACCCGGAAATCACGTGGGCCCCACGGGGAAATCACGTGGGCCCCACCCGGAAATCACGTGGGCCCCACCCGGAAATCACGTGGGCCCCCAGGGGAATCACGTGGGCCCCACCCGGAAATCACGTGGGCCCCACCCGAAAATCACGTGGGCCCCACCCGGAAATCACGTGGGCCCGACGGGGAAATCACGTGGGCCCCACCCGGAAATCACGTGGTCCCCACCCGGAAATCACGTGGGCCCCACCCGGAAATCACGTGGGCGCCACCCGGAAATCACGTGGGCCCCACCCGGAAATCACGTGGGCCCCACCCGGAAGTCACGTGGGCCCCACCCGGAAATCTCGTGGGCCCCACCCGGCAATCACGTGGGCCCCACCCGGCCATCAGGTGGGCCCCACCCGGAAATCACGTGGGCCCCCAGGGGAAATCACGTGGGCCCCACCCGGAAATCGTGGGCCCCACCCGGAAATCACGTGGGCCCCACCCGGAAATCTCGTGGGCCCCACCCGGAAATCACGTGGGCCCCACCCGGAAATCACGTGGGCCCCACCCGGAAATCACGTGGGCCCCCAGGGGAAATCACGTGGGCCCCACCCGGAAATCGTGGGCCCCACCCGGAAATCACGTGGGCCCCACCCGGAAATCACGTGGGCCCCACGGGGAAATCACGTGGGCCCCACCCGGAAATCACGTGGGCACCACCCGGAAATCACGTGGGCCCCACCCGGAAGTCACGTGGGCCCCACCCGGAAATCTCGTGGGCCCCACCCGGAAATCACGTGGGCCCCACCCGGAAATCACGTGGGCCCCACCCGGAAATCACGTGGGCCCCCAGGGGAAATCACGTGGGCCCCACCCGGAAATCGTGGGCCCCACCCGGAAATCACGTGGGCCCCACCCGGAAATCACGTGGGCCCCACGGGGAAATCACGTGGGCCCCACCCGGAAATCACGTGGGCCCCACCCGGAAATCACGTGGGCCCCACCCGGAAATCACGTGGGCCCCACGGGGAAATCACGTGGGCCCCACCCGGAAATCACGTGGGCCCCACCCGGAAATCACGTGGGCCCCACCCGGAAATCACGTGGGCCCCACCCGGAAATCACGTGGGCCCCACCCGGAAATCACGTGGGCCCCACCCGGAAATCACGTGGGCCCCACCCGGAAATCACGTGGGCCCCACCCGGAAATCTCGTGGGCCCCACCCGGAAATCACGTGGGCCCCACCCGGAAATCACGTGGGCCCCACCCGGAAATCACGTGGGCCCCCAGGGGAAATCACGTGGGCCCCACCCGGAAATCGTGGGCCCCACCCGGAAATCACGTGGGCCCCACCCGGAAATCACGTGGGCCCACGGGGAAATCACGTGGGCCCCACCCGGAAATCACGTGGGCACCACCCGGAAATCACGTGGGCCCCACCCGGAAGTCACGTGGGCCCCACCCGGAAATCTCGTGGGCCCCACCCGGAAATCACGTGGGCCCCACCCGGAAATCACGTGGGCCCCACCCGGAAATCACGTGGGCCCCCAGGGGAAATCACGTGGGCCCCACCCGGAAATCGTGGGCCCCACCCGGAAATCACGTGGGCCCCACCCGGAAATCACGTGGGCCCCACGGGGAAATCACGTGGGCCCCACCCGGAAATCACGTGGGCCCCACCCGGAAATCACGTGGGCCCCCAGGGGAAATCACGTGGGCCCGACCCGGAAATCACGTGGGCCCCACCCGGAAATCACGTGGGCCCCACCCGGAAATCACGTGGGCCCCACGGGGAAATCACGTGGGCCCCACCCGGAAATCACGTGGGCCCCACCCGGAAATCACGTGGGCCCCCAGGGGAAATCACGTGGGCCCCACCCGGAAATCACGTGGGCCCCACCCGGAAATCACGTGGGCCCCACCCTGAAATCACGTGGACCCCACCCGGAAATCACGTGGGCCCCACGGGGAAATCACGTGGGCCCCACCCGGAAATCACGTGGGCCCCACCCGGAAATCACGTGGGCCCCACCCTGAAATCACGTGGGCCCCACCCGGAAATCACGTGGGCCCCACCCGGAAATCACGTGGGCCCCCAGGGGAAATCACGTGGGCCCCACCCGGAAATCACGTGGGCCCCACCCGAAAATCACGTGGGCCCCACCCGGAAATCACGTGGGCCCGACGGGGAAATCACGTGGGCCCCACCCGGAAATCACGTGGGTCCCACCCGGAAATCACGTGGGCCCCACCCGGAAATCACGTGGGCCCCACCCGGAAATCACGTGGGCCCCACCCGGAAATCACGTGGGCCCCACCCGGAAATCACGTGGGCCCCACCCGGAAATCACGTGGGCCCCACCGGGAAATCACGTGGGCCCCACCCGGAAATCACGTGGGCCCCACCCGGAAATCACGTGGGCCCCACCCGGAAATCACGTGGGCCCCACCCGGAAATCACGTGGGCCCCCAGGGGAAATCACGTGGGCCCCCAGGGGAAATCACGTGGGCCCCACCCGGAAATCACGTGGGCCCCACCCGGAAATCACGTGGGCCCCACCCGGAAATCACGTGGGCCCCACGGGGAAATCACGTGGGCCCCACCCGGAAATCACGTGGGCCCCACCCGGAAATCACGTGGGCCCCACCCGGAAATCACGTGGGCCCCACCCGGAAATCACGTGGGCCCCACGGGGAAATCACGTGGGCCCCACCCGGAAATCACGTGGGCCCCACCCGGAAATCACGTGGGCCCCACCCGGAAATCATGTGGGCCAAACGGGGAAATCACGTGGGCCCCACCCGGAAATCACGTGGGCCCCACACGGAAATCACGTGGGCCCCACCCGGAAATCACGTGGGCCCCACACGGAAATCACGTGGGCCCCACCCGGAAATCACGTGGGCCCCACTCGGAAATCACGTGGGCCCCACCCGGAAATCACGTGGGCCCCCAGGGGAAATCACGTGGGCCCCACCCGGAAATCACGTGGGCCCCACCCGGAAATCACGTGGGCCCCACGGGGAAATCACGTGGGCCCCACCCAGAAATCACGTGGGCCCCACCCGGAAATCACGTGGGCCCCACACGGAAATCACGTGGGCCCCACCCGGAAATCACGTGGGCCCCACACGGAAATCACGTGGGCCCCACCCGGAAATCACGTGGGCCCCACACGGAAATCACGTGGGCCCCACCCGGAAATCACGTGGGCCCCACCCGGAAATCACGTGGGCCCCACCCGGAAATCACGTGGGCCCCACCCGGAAATCACGTGGGCCCCATGGGGAAATCACGTGGGCCCCACCCGGAAATCACGTGGGCCCCACCCGGAAATCACGTGGGCCCCACCCGGAAGTAACGTGGGCCCCACCCGGAAATCACGTGGGCCCCACCCGGAAATCACGTGGGCCCCACCCGGAAATCACGTGGGCCCCACCCGGAAATCACGTGGGCCCCACCCGGAAATCACGTGGGCCCCACCCGGAAATCACGTGGGCCCCACCCGGAAATCACGTGGGCACCACGGGGAAATCACGTGGGCCCCACCCGGAAATCACGTGGGCCCCACCCGGAAATCACGTGGGCCCCACCCGGAAATCACGTGGGGCCCACCCGGAAATCACGTGGGCCCCACCCGGAAATCACGTGGGCCCCACGGGGAAATCACGTGGGCCCCACCCGGAAATCACGTGGGCCCCACCCGGAAATCACGTAGGCCCCACACGGAAATCACGTGGGCCCCACGGGGAAATCACGTGGGTCCCACCCGGAAATCACGTGGGCCCCACCCGGAAATCACGTGGGCCCCACCCGGAAATCACGTGGGCCCCACCCGGAAATCACGTGGGCCCCACCCGGAAATCACGTGGGCCCCACCCGGAAATCACGTGGGCCCCACCCGGAAAGCACGTGGGCCCCACCCGGAAATCACGTGGGCCCCACCCGGAAATCACGTGGGCCCCCAGGGGAAATCACGTGGGCCCCCAGGGGAAATCACGTGGGCCCCACCCGGAAATCACGTGGGCCCCACCCGGAAATCACGTGGGCCCCACCCGGAAATCACGTGGGCCCCACCCGGAAATCACGTGGGCCCCACCCGGAAATCACGTGGGCCCCACCCGGAAATCACGTGGGCCCCACCCGGAAATCACGTGGGCCCCACCCGGAAATCACGTGGGCCCCACGGGGAAATCACGTGGGCCCCACCCGGAAATCACGTGGGCCCCACCCGGAAATCACGTGAGCCCCACCCGGAAATCACATGGGCCCCACCCGGAAATCACGTGGGCCCCACCCGGAAATCACGTGGGCCCCACCCGGAAATCACGTGGGCCCCCAGGGGAAATCACGTGGGCCCCACCCGGAAATCACGTGGGCCCCACCCGGAAATCACGTGGGCCCCACCCGGAAATCACGTGGGCCCCACGGGGAAATCACGTGGGCCCCACCCGGAAATCACGTGGGCCCCACCCGGAAATCACGTGGGCCCCACCCGGAAATCACGTGGGCCCCACCCGGAAATCACGTGGGCCCCACCCGGAAATCACGTGGGCCCCACCCGGAAATCACGTGGGCCCCACCCGGAAATCACGTGGTCCCCCAGGGGAAATCACGTGGGCCCCACCCGGAAATCACGTGGGCCCCACCCGGAAATCACGTGGGCCCCACCCGGAAATCACGTGGGCCCCACGGGGAAATCACGTGGGCCCCACCCGGAAATCACGTGGGCCCCACCCGGAAATCACGTGGGCCCCACCCGGAAATCACGTGGGCCCCACCCGGAAATCACGTGGGCCCCACCCGGAAATCACGTGGGCCCCCAGGGGAAATCACGTGGGCCCCACCCGGAAATCACGTGGGCCCCACCCGGAAATCACGTGGGCCCCACCCGGAAATCACGTGGGCCCCACCCGGAAATCACGTGGGCCCCACCCGGAAATCACGTGGGCCCCACCCGGAAATCACGTGGGCCCCCAGGGGAAATCACGTGGGCCCCCAGGGGAAATCACGTGGGCCCCACCCGGAAATCACGTGGGCCCCACCCGGAAATCACGTGGGCCCCACCCGGAAATCACGTGGGCCCCACGGGGAAATCACGTGGGCCCCACCCGGAAATCACGTGGGCCCCACCCGGAAATCACGTGGGCCCCACCCGGAAATCACGTGGGCCCCACCCGGAAATCATGTGGGCCCCACGGGGAAATCACGTGGGCCCCACCCGGAAATCACGTGGGCCCCACCCGGAAATCACGTGGGCCCCACCCGGAAATCATGTGGGCCAAACGGGGAAATCACGTGGGCCCCACCCGGAAATCACGTGGGCCCCACACGGAAATCACGTGGGCCCCACCCGGAAATCACGTGGGCCCCACACGGAAATCACGTGGGCCCCACCCGGAAATCACGTGGGCCCCACTCGGAAATCACGTGGGCCCCACCCGGAAATCACGTGGGCCCCCAGGGGAAATCACGTGGGCCCCACCCGGAAATCACGTGGGCCCCACCCGGAAATCACGTGGGCCCCACGGGGAAATCACGTGGGCCCCACCCAGAAATCACGTGGGCCCCACCCGGAAATCACGTGGGCCCCACACGGAAATCACGTGGGCCCCACCCGGAAATCACGTGGGCCCCACACGGAAATCACGTGGGCCCCACCCGGAAATCACGTGGGCCCCACACGGAAATCACGTGGGCCCCACCCGGAAATCACGTGGGCCCCACCCGGAAATCACGTGGGCCCCACCCGGAAATCACGTGGGCCCCACCCGGAAATCACGTGGGCCCCATGGGGAAATCACATGGGCCCCACCCGGAAATCACGTGGGCCCCACCCGGAAATCACGTGGGCCCCACCCGGAAGTAACGTGGGCCCCACCCGGAAATCACGTGGGCCCCACCCGGAAATCACGTGGGCCCCACCCGGAAATCACGTGGGCCCCACCCGGAAATCACGTGGGCCCCACCCGGAAATCACGTGGGCCCCACCCGGAAATCACGTGGGCCCCACCCGGAAATCACGTGGGCCCCACCCGGAAATCACGTGGGCCCCACCCGGAAATCACGTGGGCCCCACCCGGAAATCACGTGGGCCCCCAGGGGAAATCACGTGGGCCCCACCCGGAAATCACGTGGGCCCCACCCGGAAATCACGTGGGCCCACCCGGAAATCACGTGGGGCCCACCCGGGGAAATCACGTGGGCCCCACGGGGAAATCACGTGGGCCCCACCCGGAAATCACGTGGGCCCCACCCGGAAATCACGTGGGCCCCACCCGGAAATCACGTGGGCCCCACCCTGAAATCACGTGGGCCCCACCCGGAAATCACGTGGGCCCCACCCGGAAATCACGTGGGCCCCACCCGGAAATCACGTGGGCCCCACTCGGAAATCACGTGGGCCCCACCCGGAAATCACGTGGGCCCCCAAGGGAAATCACGTGGGCCCCACCCGGAAATCACGTGGGCCCCACCCGGAAATCACGTGGGACCCCAGGGGAAATCACGTGGGCCCCACCCGGAAATCACGTGGGCCCCACCCGGAAATCACGTGGGCCCCACCCGGAAATCACGTGGGCCCCACCCGGAAATCACGTGGGCCCCACCCGGAAATCACGTGGGCCCCACCCGGAAATCACGTGGGCCCCACCCGGAAATCACGTGGGCCCCACCCGGAAATCACGTGGGCCCCACCCTGAAATCACGTGGGCCCCACCCGGAAATCACGTGGGCCCCACCCGGAAATCACGTGGGGCTCACCCGGAAATCACGTGGGCCCCACGGGGAAATCACGTGGGCCCCACCCGGAAATCACGTGGGCCCCACCCGGAAATCACGTGGGCCCCACCCGGAAATCACGTGGGCCC
The DNA here is from genome assembly GCF_042477335.2 of Ovis canadensis. Classification (NCBI taxonomy): domain Eukaryota; kingdom Metazoa; phylum Chordata; class Mammalia; order Artiodactyla; family Bovidae; genus Ovis; species Ovis canadensis. The sequence goes on along the minus strand of NC_091264.1, from coordinate 12,247,486 downwards.
CACCCGGAAATCACGTGGGCCCCACCCGGAAATCACGTGGGCCCCACCCGGAAATCACGTGGGCCCCACCCGGAAATCACGTGGGCCCCACCCGGAAATCACGTGGGCCCCACCCGGAAATCACGTGGGCCCCCAGGGGAAATCACGTGGGCCCCACCCGGAAATCACGTGGGCCCCACCCGGAAATCACGTGGGCCCCACCCGGAAATCACGTGGGCCCCACCCGGAAATCACGTGGGCCCCACCCGGAAATCACGTGGGCCCCACCCGGAAATCACGTGGGCCCCACCCGGAAATCACGTGGGCCCCACCCGGAAATCACGTGGGCCCCACCCGGAAATCACGTGGGCCCCACCCGGAAATCACGTGGGCCCCACCCGGAAATCACGTGGGGCCCACCCGGAAATCACGTGGGCCCCACCCGGAAATCACGTGGGCCCCACGGGGAAATCACGTGGGCCCCACCCGGAAATCACGTGGGCACCACCCGGAAATCACGTGGGCCCCACACGGAAATCACGTGGGCCCCACCCGGAAATCACGTGGGCCCCACACGGAAATCACGTGGGCCCCACCCGGAAATCACGTGGGCCCCACCCGGAAATCACGTGGGCCCCACCCGGAAATCACGTGGGCCCCACGGGGAAATCACGTGGGCCCCACGGGGAAATCACGTGGGCCCCACCCGGAAATCACGTGGGCCCCACCCGGAAATCACGTGGGCCCCACCCGGAAGTCACGTGGGCCCCACCCGGAAATCACGTGGGCCCCACCCGGAAATCACGTGGGCCCCACCCGGAAATCACGTGGGCCCCACCCGGAAATCACGTGGGCCCCACCCGGAAATCACGTGGGCCCCACCCGGAAATCACGTGGGCCCCACCCGGAAATCACGTGGGCACCACGGGGAAATCACGTGGGCCCCACCCGGAAATCACGTGGGCCCCACCCGGAAATCACGTGGGCCCCACCCGGAAATCACGTGGGGCCCACCCGGAAATCACGTGGGCCCCACCCGGAAATCACGTGGGCCCCACGGGGAAATCACGTGGGCCCCACCCGGAAATCACGTGGGCCCCACCCGGAAATCACGTAGGCCCCACACGGAAATCACGTGGGCCCCACGGGGAAATCACGTGGGTCCCACCCGGAAATCACGTGGGCCCCACCCGGAAATCACGTGGGCCCCACCCGGAAATCACGTGGGCCCCACCCGGAAATCACGTGGGCCCCACCCGGAAATCACGTGGGCCCCACCCGGAAATCACGTGGGCCCCACGGGGAAATCACGTGGGCCCCACCTGGAAATCACGTGGGCCCCACCCGGAAATCACGTGGGCCCCACCCGGAAATCACGTGGGCCCCACCCGGAAATCACGTGGGCCCCACCCGGAAATCACGTGGGCCCCACCCGGAAATCACGTGGGCCCCACCCGGAAATCACGTGGGCCCCACCCGGAAATCACGTGGGCCCCACCCGGAAATCACGTGGGCCCCATCCGGAAATCACGTGGGCCCCACGGGGAAATCACGTGGGCCCCACCCGGAAATCACGTGGGGCCCACCCGGAAATCACGTGGGCCCCACGGGGAAATCACTTGGGCCCCACCCGGAAATCACGTGGGCCCAACCCGGAAATCACGTGGGCCCCACCCGGAAATCACGTGGGCCCCACCCGGAAATCACGTGGGCCCCACCCGGAAATCACGTGGGCCCCCAGGGGAAATCACGTGGGCCCCACCCGGATATCACGTGGGCCCCACCCGGAAATCACGTGGGCCCCACCCGGAAACCACGTGGGCCCCACCCGGAAATCACGTGGGCCCCACCCGGAAATCACGTGGGCCCCACCCGGAAATCACGTGGGCCCCCAGGGGAAATCACGTGGGCCCCACCCGGAAATCACGTGGGCCCCACCCGGAAATCACGTGGGCCCCACCCGGAAATCACGTGGGCCCCACCCGGAAATCACGTGGGCCCCACCCGGAAATCACGTGGGCCCCACCCGGAAATCACGTGGGCCCCACCCGGAAATCACGTGGGCCCCACCCGGAAATCACGTGGGCCCCACCCGGAAATCACGTGGGCCCCACCCGGAAATCACGTGGGCCCCACCCGGAAATCACGTGGGCCCCACCCGGAAATCACGTGGGCCCCCAGGGGAAATCACGTGGGCCCCACAAGGAAATCACGTGGGCCCCACCCGGAAATCACGTGGGCCCCACCCGGAATTCACGTGGGCCCCACCCGGAAATCACGTGGGCCCCACGGGGAAATCACATGGGCCCCACCCGGAAATCACGTGGGCCCCACCCGGAAATCACGTGGGCCCCACCCGGAAATCACGTGGGCCCCACCCGGAAATCACGTGGGCCCCACCCGGAAATCACGTGGGCCCCACCCGGAAATCACGTGGGCCCCACCCGGAAATCACGTGGGCCCCACCCGGAAATCACGTGGGCCCCACGGGGAAATCACGTGGGCCCCACCCGGAAATCACGTGGGCCCCACCCGGAAATCACGTGGGCCCCCAGGGGAAATCACGTGGGCCCCACCCGGAAATCACGTGGGCCCCACCCGGAAATCACGTGGGCCCCACCCGGAAATCACGTGGGCCCCACGGGGAAATCACGTGGGCCCCACGGGGAAATCACGTGGGCCCCACGGGGAAATCACGTGGGCCCCACCCGGAAATCACGTGGGCCCCACCCGGAAATCACGTGGGCCCCACCCGGAAATCACGTGGGCCCCACCCGGAAATCACGTGTGGCCCACCCGGAAATCACGTGGGCCCCACGGGGAAATCACGTGGGCCCCACCCGGAAATCACGTGGGCCCCACCCGGAAATCACGTGGGCCCCACCCGGAAATCACGTGGGCCCCACCCGGAAATCACGTGGGCCCCACCCGGAAATCACGTGGGCCCCACCCGGAAATCACGTGGGCCCCCAGGGGAAATCACGTGGGCCCCACCCGGAAATCACGTGGGCCCCACCCGGAAATCACGTGGGCCCCACCCGGAAATCACGTGGGCCCCACCCGGAAATCACGTGGGCCCCACGGGGAAATCACGTGGGCCCCACGGGGAAATCACGTGGGCCCCACCCGGAAATCACGTGGGCCCCACCCGGAAATCACGTGGGCCCCACCCGGAAATCACGTGGGCCCCACCCGGAAATCACGTGGGCCCCACCCGGAAATCACGTGGGCCCCACCCGGAAATCACGTGGGCCCCACCCGGAAATCACGTGGGCCCCACCCGGAAATCACGTGGGCCCCACCCGGAAATCACGTGGGCCCCACGGGGAAATCACGTGGGCCCCACCCGGAAATCACGTGGGCCCCACCCGGAAATCACGTGAGCCCCACCCGGAAATCACGTGGGCCCCACCCGGAAATCACGTGGGCCCCACCCGGAAATCACGTGGGCCCCACCCGGAAATCACGTGGGCCCCCAGGGGAAATCACGTGGGCCCCACCCGGAAATCACGTGGGCCCCACCCGGAAATCACGTGGGCCCCACCCGGAAATCACGTGGGCCCCACCCGGAAATCACGTGGGCCCCACCCGGAAATCACGTGGGCCCCACCCGGAAATCACGTGGGCCCCACGGGGAAATCACGTGGGCCCCACCCGGAAATCACGTGGGCCCCACCCGGAAATCACGTGGGCCCCACGGGGAAATCACGTGGGCCCCACCCGGAAATCACGTTGGCCCCACCCGGAAATCACGTGGGCCCCACCCGGAAATCACGTGGGCCCCACCCGGAAATCACGTGGCCCCACCCGGAAATCACGTGGGCCCCACACGGAAATCACGTGGGCCCCCAGGGGAAATCACGTGGGCCCCACCCGGAAATCACGTGGGCCCCACCCGGAAATCACGTGGGCCCCACCCGGAAATCACGTCGGCCCGACGGGGAAATCACGTGGGCCCCACCCGGAAATCACGTGGGCCCCACCCGGAAATCACGTGGGCCCCACCCGGAAATCACGTGGGCCCCACCCGGAAATCACGTGGGCCCCACCCGGAAATCACGTGGGCCCCCAGGGGAAATCACGTGGGCCCCACGGGGAAATCACGTGGGCCCCACCTGGAAATCACGTGGGCCCCACCCGGAAATCACGTGGGCCCCACCCGGAAATCACGTGGGCCCCACCCGGAAATCACGTGGGCCCCACCCGGAAATCACGTGGGCCCCACCCGGAAATCACGTGGGCCCCCAGGGGAAATCACGTGGGCCCCACCCGGAAATCACGTGGGCCCCACCTGGAAATCACGTGGGCCCCACCCTGAAATCACGTGGACCCCACCCGGAAATCACGTGGGCCCCACGGGGAAATCACGTGGGCCCCACCCGGAAATCACGTGGGCCCCACCCGGAAATCACGTGGACCGCACCCTGAAATCACGTGGGCCCCACCCGGAAATCACGTGGGCCCCACCCGGAAATCACGTGGGCCCCCAGGGGAAATCACGTGGGCCCCACCCGGAAATCACGTGGGCCCCACCCGGAAATCACGTGGGCCCCACCCGGAAATCACGTGGGCCCGACGGGGAAATCACGTGGGCCCCACCCGGAAATCACGTGGTCCCCACCCGGAAATCACGTGGGCCCCACCCGGAAATCACGTGGGCCCCACCCGGAAATCACGTGGGCCCCACCCGGAAATCACGTGGGCCCCACCCGGAAATCACGTGGGCCCCACCCGGAAATCACGTGGGCCCCACCCGGAAATCACGTGGGCCCCACCCGGAAATCACGTGGGCCCCCAGGGGAAATCACGTGGGCCCCACCCGGAAATCACGTGGGCCCCACCCGGAAATCACGTGGGCCCCACTCGGAAATCACGTGGGCCCCACGGGGAAATCACGTGGGCCCCACCCGGAAATCACGTGGGCCCCACCCGGAAATCACGTGGGCCCCACCCGGAAATCACGTGGGCCCCCAGGGGAAATCACGTGGGCCCCACCCGGAAATCACGTGGGCCCCACTCGGAAATCACGTGGGCCCCACGGGGAAATCACGTGGGCCCCACCCGGAAATCACGTGGGCCCCACCCGGAAATCACGTGGGCCCCACGGGGAAATCACGTGGGCCCCACCCGGAAATCACGTGGGCCCCACCCGGAAATCACGTGGGCCCCACCCGGAAATCACGTGGGCCCCACCCGGAAATCACGTGGGCCCCACCCGGAAATCACGTGGGCCCCACCCGGAAATCACGTGGGCCCCACCCGGAAATCACGTGGGCCCCACGGGGAAATCACGTGGGCCCCACCCAGAAATCACGTGGGCCCCACGGGGAAATCACGTGGGCCCCACCCGGAAATCACGTGGGCCCCACGGGGAAATCACGTGGGCCCGACCCGGAAATCACGTGGGGCCCACCCGGAAATCACGTGGGCCCCACCCGGAAATCACGTGGGCCCCACCCGGAAATCACGTGGGCCCCACCCGGAAATCACGTGGGCCCCCAGGGGAAATCACGTGGGCCCCACCCGGAAATCACGTGGGCCCCACCCGGAAATCACGTGGGCCCCACCCGGAAATCACGTGGGCCCCACCCGGATATCACGTGGGCCCCACCCGGAAATCACGTGGGCCCCACCCGGAAATAACGTGGGCCCCACGGGGAAATCACGTGGGCCCCACCCGGAAATCACGTGGGCCCCACCCGGAAATCACGTGGGCCCCCAGGGGAAATCACGTGGGCCCCACCCGGAAATCACGTGGGCCCCACCCGGAAATCACGTGGGCCCCACCCGGAAATCACGTGGGCCCCACCCGGAAATCACGTGGGCCCCACCCGGAAATCACGTGGGCCCCACCCAGAAATCACGTGGGCCCCACCCGGAAATCACGTGGGCCCCACCCGGAAATCACGTGGGCCCCATGGGGAAATCACGTGGGCCCCACCCGGAAATCACGTGGGCCCCACCCGGAAATCACGTGGGCCCCACCCGGAAATCACGTGGGCCCCACCCGGAAATCACGTGGGCCCCACGGGGAAATCACGTGGGCCCCACCCGGAAATCACGTGGGCCCCACCCGGAAATCACGTGGGCCCCACCCGGAAATCACGTGGGCCCCACCCGGAAATCACGTGGGCCCCACACGGAAATCACGTGGGCCCCACCCGGAAATCACGTGGGCCCCACTCGGAAATCACGTGGGCCCCACCCGGAAATCACGTGGGCCCCCAGGGGAAATCACGTGGGCCCCACCCGGAAATCACGTGGGCCCCACCCGGAAATCACGTGGGCCCCACCCGGAAATCACGTGGGCCCCACCCGGAAATCACGTGGGCCCCACCCGGAAATCACGTGGGCCCCACCCGGAAATCACGTGGGCCCCACCCGGAAATCACGTGGGCCCCACCCGGAAATCACGTGGGCCCCACCCGGAAATCACGTGGGCCCCACCCGGAAATCACGTGGGCCCCACCCGGAAATCACGTGGGCCCCACCCGGAAATCACGTGGGCCCCACCCGGAAATCACGTGGGCCCCCAGGGGAAATCACGTGGGCCCCACAAGGAAATCACGTGGGCCCCACCCGGAAATCACGTGGGCCCCACCCGGAAATCACGTGGGCCACACCCGGAAATCACGTGGGCCCCACGGGGAAATCACGTGGGCCCCACCCGGAAATCACGTGGGCCCCACCCGGAAATCACGTGGGCCCCACCCGGAAATCACGTGGGCCCCACCCGGAAATCACGTGGGCCCCACCCGGAAATCACGTGGGCCCCACGGGGAAATCACGTGGGCCCCACCCGGAAATCACGTGGGCCCCACCCGGAAATCACGTGGGCCCCACCCGGAAATCACGTGGGCCCCACGGGGAAATCACGTGGGCCCCACCCGGAAATCACGTGGGCCCCACCCGGAAATCACGTGGCCCCACCCGGAAATCACGTGGGCCCCACCCGGAAATCACGTGGGCCCCCAGGGGAAATCACGTGGGCCCCACCCGGAAATCACGTGGGCCCCACCCGGAAATCACGTGGGCCCCACCCGGAAATCACGTGGGCCCGACGGGGAAATCACGTGGGCCCCACCCGGAAATCACGTGGGCCCCACCCGGAAATCACGTGGGCCCCACCCGGAAATCACGTGGGCCCCACCCGGAAATCACGTGGGCCCCACCCGGAAATCACGTGGGCCCCACCCGGAAATCACGTGGGCCCCACCCGGAAATTACGTGGGCCCCACGGGGAAATCACTTGGGCCCCACCTGGAAATCACGTGGGCCCCACCCGGAAATCACGTGGGCCCCACCCGGAAATCACGTGGGCCCCACCTGGAAATCACGTGGGCCCCACCCTGAAATCACGTGGACCCCACCCGGAAATCACGTGGGCCCCACGGGGAAATCACGTGGGCCCCACCCGGAAATCACGTGGGCCCCACCCGGAAATCACGTGGGCCCCACCCTGAAATCACGTGGGCCCCACCCGGAAATCACGTGGGCCCCACCCGGAAATCACGTGGGCCCCACCCGGAAATCACGTGGGCCCCACCCGGAAATCACGTGGGCCCCACCCGGAAATCACGTGGGCCCCACCCGGAAATCACGTGGGCCCGACGGGGAAATCACGTGGGCCCCACCCGGAAATCACGTGGTCCCCACCCGGAAATCACGTGGGCCCCACCCGGAAATCACGTGGGCCCCACCCGGAAATCACGTGGGCCCCACCCGGAAATCACGTGGGCCCCACCCGGAAATCATGTGGGCCCCACCCGGAAATCACGTGGGCCCCACCCGGAAATCACGTGGGCCCCACCCGGAAATCACGTGGGCCCCACCCGGAAATCACGTGGGCCCCACCCGGAAATCACGTGGGCCCCACCCGGAAATCACGTGGGCCCCACCCGGAAATCACGTGGGGCCCACCCGGAAATCACGTGGGCCCCACCCGGAAATCACGTGGGCCCCCAGGGGAAATCACGTGGGCCCCACAAGGAAATCACGTGGGCCCCACCCGGAAATCACGTGGGCCCCACCCGGAAATCACGTGGGCCCCACCCGGAAATCACGTGGGGCCCACCCGGAAATCACGTGGGCCCCACGGGGAAATCACGTGGGCCCCACCGGGAAATCACGTGGGCCCCACCCGGAAATCACGTGGGCCCCACCCGGAAATCACGTGGGCCCCACCCGGAAATCACGTGGGCCCCACCCGGAAATCACGTGGGCCCCCAGGGGAAATCACGTGGGCCCCACCCGGAAATCACGTGGGCCCCACCCGGAAATCACGTGGGCCCCACGGGGAAATCACGTGGGCCCCACCTGGAAATCACGTGGGCCCCACCCGGAAATCACGTGGGCCCCACCCGGAAATCACGTGGGCCCCACCCGGAAATCACGTGGGCCCCACCCGGAAATCACGTGGGCCCCACCCGGAAATCACGTGGGCCCCACCCGGAAATCACGTGGGGCCCACCCGGAAATCACGTGGGCCCCACGGGGAAATCACGTGGGCCCCACCGGGAAATCACGTGGGCCCCACCCGGAAATCACGTGGGCCCCACCCGGAAATCACGTGGGCCCCACCCGGAAATCACGTGGGCCCCACCCGGAAATCACGTGGGCCCCCAGGGGAAATCACGTGGGCCCCACCCGGAAATCACGTGGGCCCCACCTGGAAATCACGTGGGCCCCACCCTGAAATCACGTGGACCCCACCCGGAAATCACGTGGGCCCCACGGGGAAATCACGTGGGCCCCACCCGGAAATCACGTGGGCCCCACCCGGAAATCACGTGGGCCCCACCCTGAAATCACGTGGGCCCCACCCGGAAATCACGTGGGCCCCACCCGGAAATCACGTGGGCCCCACGGGGAAATCACGTGGGCCCCACCCGGAAATCACGTGGGCCCCACCCGGAAATCACGTGGGCCCCACCCGGAAATCACGTGGGCCCCACCCGGAAATCACGTGGGCCCGACGGGGAAATCACGTGGGCCCCACCCGGAAATCACGTGGTCCCCACCCGCAAATCACGTGGTCCCCACCCGGAAATCACGTGGGCCCCACCCGGAAATCACGTGGGCCCCACCCGGAAATCACGTGGGCCCCACCCGGAAATCACGTGGGCCCCACCCGGAAATCACGTGGGCCCCACCCGGAAATCACGTGGGCCCCACCCGGAAATCACGTGGGCCCCACGGGGAAATCACGTGGGCCCCACGGGGAAATCACGTGGGCCCCACCCGGAAATCACGTGGGCCCCACCCGGAAATCACGTGGGCCCCACCCGGAAATCACGTGGGCCCCACCCGGAAATCACGTGGGCCCCACCCGGAAATCACGTGGGCCCCACCCGGAAATCACGTGGGCCCCACCCGGAAATCACGTGGGCCCCACCCGGAAATCACGTGGGCCCCACCCGGAAATCACGTGGGCCCCACCCGGAAATCACGTGGGGCCCACCCGGAAATCACGTGGGCCCCACCCGGAAATCACGTGGGCCCCACCCGGAAATCACGTGGGCCCCACCCGGAAATCACGTGGGCCCCACCCGGAAATCACGTGGGCCCCACCCGGAAATCACGTGGGCCCCACCCGGAAATCACGTGGGCCCCACCCGGAAATCACGTGGGCCCCACCCGGAAATCACGTGGGGCCCACCCGGAAATCACGTGGGCCCCACCCGGAAATCACGTGGGCCCCACCCGGAAATCACGTGGGCCCCACCCGGAAATCACGTGGGCCCCACCCGGAAATCACGTGGGCCCCACCCGGAAATCACGTGGGCCCCACCCGGAAATCACGTGGGCCCCACCCGGAAATCACGTGGGCCCCACCCGGAAATCACGTGGGCCCCACCCGGAAATCACGTGGGCCCCACCCGGAAATCACGTGGGCCCCACCCGGAAATCACGTGGGCCCCACCCGGAAATCACGTGGGCCCCACGGGGAAATCACGTGGGCCCCACCCGGAAATCACGTGGGCCCCACCCGGAAATCACGTGGGCCCCACCCGGAAATCACGTGGGCCCCACCCGGAAATCACGTGGGCCCCACCCGGAAATCACGTGGGCCCCACCCGGAAATCACGTGGGCCCCACGGGGAAATCACGTGGGCCCCACCCGGAAATCACGTGGGGCCCACCCGGAAATCACGTGGGCCCCACCCGGAAATCACGTGGGCCCCACGGGGAAATCACGTGGGCCCCACCCGGAAATCACGTGGGCCCCACCCGGAAATCACGTAGGCCCCACACGGAAATCACGTGGGCCCCACGGGGAAATCACGTGGGTCCCACCCGGAAATCACGTGGGCCCCACCCGGAAATCACGTGGGCCCCACCCGGAAATCACGTGGGCCCCACCCGGAAATCACGTGGGCCCCACCCGGAAATCACGTGGGCCCCACCCGGAAATCACGTGGGCCCCACGGGGAAATCACGTGGGCCCCACCTGGAAATCACGTGGGCCCCACCCGGAAATCACGTGGGCCCCACCCGGAAATCACGTGGGCCCCACCCGGAAATCACGTGGGCCCCACCCGGAAATCACGTGGGCCCCACCCGGAAATCACGTGGGCCCCACCCGGAAATCACGTGGGCCCCACCCGGAAATCACGTGGGCCCCACCCGGAAATCACGTGGGCCCCATCCGGAAATCACGTGGGCCCCACGGGGAAATCACGTGGGCCCCACCCGGAAATCACGTGGGGCCCACCCGGAAATCACGTGGGCCCCACGGGGAAATCACTTGGGCCCCACCCGGAAATCACGTGGGCCCAACCCGGAAATCACGTGGGCCCCACCCGGAAATCACGTGGGCCCCACCCGGAAATCACGTGGGCCCCACCCGGAAATCACGTGGGCCCCCAGGGGAAATCACGTGGGCCCCACCCGGATATCACGTGGGCCCCACCCGGAAATCACGTGGGCCCCACCCGGAAACCACGTGGGCCCCACCCGGAAATCACGTGGGCCCCACCCGGAAATCACGTGGGCCCCACCCGGAAATCACGTGGGCCCCCAGGGGAAATCACGTGGGCCCCACCCGGAAATCACGTGGGCCCCACCCGGAAATCACGTGGGCCCCACCCGGAAATCACGTGGGCCCCACCCGGAAATCACGTGGGCCCCACCCGGAAATCACGTGGGCCCCACCCGGAAATCACGTGGGCCCCACCCGGAAATCACGTGGGCCCCACCCGGAAATCACGTGGGCCCCACCCGGAAATCACGTGGGCCCCACCCGGAAATCACGTGGGCCCCACCCGGAAATCACGTGGGCCCCACCCGGAAATCACGTGGGCCCCACCCGGAAATCACGTGGGCCCCCAGGGGAAATCACGTGGGCCCCACCCGGAAATCACGTGGGCCCCACCCGGAAATCACGTGGGCCCCACCCGGAAATCACGTGGGCCCCACCCGGAAATCACGTGGGCCCCACCCGGAAATCACGTGGGCCCCACCCGGAAATCACGTGGGCCCCACCCGGAAATCACGTGGGCCCCACCCGGAAATCACGTGGGCCCCCAGGGGAAATCACGTGGGCCCCACCCGGAAATCACGTGGGCCCCACCCGGAAATCACGTGGGCCCCACCCGGAAATCACGTGGGCCCCACCCGGAAATCACGTGGGCCCCACGGGGAAATCACGTGGGCCCCACGGGGAAATCACGTGGGCCCCACCCGGAAATCACGTGGGCCCCACCCGGAAATCACGTGGGCCCCACCCGGAAATCACGTGGGCCCCACCCGGAAATCACGTGGGCCCCACCCGGAAATCACGTGGGCCCCACCCGGAAATCACGTGGGCCCCACCCGGAAATCACGTGGGCCCCACCCGGAAATCACGTGGGCCCCACCCGGAAATCACGTGGGCCCCACGGGGAAATCACGTGGGCCCCACCCGGAAATCACGTGGGCCCCACCCGGAAATCACGTGAGCCCCACCCGGAAATCACGTGGGCCCCACCCGGAAATCACGTGGGCCCCACCCGGAAATCACGTGGGCCCCACCCGGAAATCACGTGGGCCCCCAGGGGAAATCACGTGGGCCCCACCCGGAAATCACGTGGGCCCCACCCGGAAATCACGTGGGCCCCACCCGGAAATCACGTGGGCCCCACCCGGAAATCACGTGGGCCCCACCCGGAAATCACGTGGGCCCCACCCGGAAATCACGTGGGCCCCACGGGGAAATCACGTGGGCCCCACCCGGAAATCACGTGGGCCCCACCCGGAAATCACGTGGGCCCCACGGGGAAATCACGTGGGCCCCACCCGGAAATCACGTTGGCCCCACCCGGAAATCACGTGGGCCCCACCCGGAAATCACGTGGGCCCCACCCGGAAATCACGTGGCCCCACCCGGAAATCACGTGGGCCCCACACGGAAATCACGTGGGCCCCCAGGGGAAATCACGTGGGCCCCACCCGGAAATCACGTGGGCCCCACCCGGAAATCACGTGGGCCCCACCCGGAAATCACGTCGGCCCGACGGGGAAATCACGTGGGCCCCACCCGGAAATCACGTGGGCCCCACCCGGAAATCACGTGGGCCCCACCCGGAAATCACGTGGGCCCCACCCGGAAATCACGTGGGCCCCACCCGGAAATCACGTGGGCCCCCAGGGGAAATCACGTGGGCCCCACGGGGAAATCACGTGGGCCCCACCTGGAAATCACGTGGGCCCCACCCGGAAATCACGTGGGCCCCACCCGGAAATCACGTGGGCCCCACCCGGAAATCACGTGGGCCCCACCCGGAAATCACGTGGGCCCCACCCGGAAATCACGTGGGCCCCCAGGGGAAATCACGTGGGCCCCACCCGGAAATCACGTGGGCCCCACCTGGAAATCACGTGGGCCCCACCCTGAAATCACGTGGACCCCACCCGGAAATCACGTGGGCCCCACGGGGAAATCACGTGGGCCCCACCCGGAAATCACGTGGGCCCCACCCGGAAATCACGTGGACCGCACCCTGAAATCACGTGGGCCCCACCCGGAAATCACGTGGGCCCCACCCGGAAATCACGTGGGCCCCCAGGGGAAATCACGTGGGCCCCACCCGGAAATCACGTGGGCCCCACCCGGAAATCACGTGGGCCCCACCCGGAAATCACGTGGGCCCGACGGGGAAATCACGTGGGCCCCACCCGGAAATCACGTGGTCCCCACCCGGAAATCACGTGGGCCCCACCCGGAAATCACGTGGGCCCCACCCGGAAATCACGTGGGCCCCACCCGGAAATCACGTGGGCCCCACCCGGAAATCACGTGGGCCCCACCCGGAAATCACGTGGGCCCCACCCGGAAATCACGTGGGCCCCACCCGGAAATCACGTGGGCCCCCAGGGGAAATCACGTGGGCCCCACCCGGAAATCACGTGGGCCCCACCCGGAAATCACGTGGGCCCCACTCGGAAATCACGTGGGCCCCACGGGGAAATCACGTGGGCCCCACCCGGAAATCACGTGGGCCCCACCCGGAAATCACGTGGGCCCCACCCGGAAATCACGTGGGCCCCCAGGGGAAATCACGTGGGCCCCACCCGGAAATCACGTGGGCCCCACTCGGAAATCACGTGGGCCCCACGGGGAAATCACGTGGGCCCCACCCGGAAATCACGTGGGCCCCACCCGGAAATCACGTGGGCCCCACGGGGAAATCACGTGGGCCCCACCCGGAAATCACGTGGGCCCCACCCGGAAATCACGTGGGCCCCACCCGGAAATCACGTGGGCCCCACCCGGAAATCACGTGGGCCCCACCCGGAAATCACGTGGGCCCCACCCGGAAATCACGTGGGCCCCACCCGGAAATCACGTGGGCCCCACGGGGAAATCACGTGGGCCCCACCCAGAAATCACGTGGGCCCCACGGGGAAATCACGTGGGCCCCACCCGGAAATCACGTGGGCCCCACGGGGAAATCACGTGGGCCCGACCCGGAAATCACGTGGGGCCCACCCGGAAATCACGTGGGCCCCACCCGGAAATCACGTGGGCCCCACCCGGAAATCACGTGGGCCCCACCCGGAAATCACGTGGGCCCCCAGGGGAAATCACGTGGGCCCCACCCGGAAATCACGTGGGCCCCACCCGGAAATCACGTGGGCCCCACCCGGAAATCACGTGGGCCCCACCCGGATATCACGTGGGCCCCACCCGGAAATCACGTGGGCCCCACCCGGAAATAACGTGGGCCCCACGGGGAAATCACGTGGGCCCCACCCGGAAATCACGTGGGCCCCACCCGGAAATCACGTGGGCCCCCAGGGGAAATCACGTGGGCCCCACCCGGAAATCACGTGGGCCCCACCCGGAAATCACGTGGGCCCCACCCGGAAATCACGTGGGCCCCACCCGGAAATCACGTGGGCCCCACCCGGAAATCACGTGGGCCCCACCCAGAAATCACGTGGGCCCCACCCGGAAATCACGTGGGCCCCACCCGGAAATCACGTGGGCCCCATGGGGAAATCACGTGGGCCCCACCCGGAAATCACGTGGGCCCCACCCGGAAATCACGTGGGCCCCACCCGGAAATCACGTGGGCCCCACGCGGAAATCACGTGGGCCCCACGGGGAAATCACGTGGGCCCCACCCGGAAATCACGTGGGCCCCACCCGGAAATCACGTGGGCCCCACCCGGAAATCACGTGGGCCCCACCCGGAAATCACGTGGGCCCCACACGGAAATCACGTGGGCCCCACCCGGAAATCACGTGGGCCCCACTCGGAAATCACGTGGGCCCCACCCGGAAATCACGTGGGCCCCCAGGGGAAATCACGTGGGCCCCACCCGGAAATCACGTGGGCCCCACCCGGAAATCACGTGGGCCCCACCCGGAAATCACGTGGGCCCCACCCGGAAATCACGTGGGCCCCACCCGGAAATCACGTGGGCCCCACCCGGAAATCACGTGGGCCCCACCCGGAAATCACGTGGGCCCCACCCGGAAATCACGTGGGCCCCACCCGGAAATCACGTGGGCCCCACCCGGAAATCACGTGGGCCCCACCCGGAAATCACGTGGGCCCCACCCGGAAATCACGTGGGCCCCACCCGGAAATCACGTGGGCCCCCAGGGGAAATCACGTGGGCCCCACAAGGAAATCACGTGGGCCCCACCCGGAAATCACGTGGGCCCCACCCGGAAATCACGTGGGCCACACCCGGAAATCACGTGGGCCCCACGGGGAAATCACGTGGGCCCCACCCGGAAATCACGTGGGCCCCACCCGGAAATCACGTGGGCCCCACCCGGAAATCACGTGGGCCCCACCCGGAAATCACGTGGGCCCCACCCGGAAATCACGTGGGCCCCACGGGGAAATCACGTGGGCCCCACCCGGAAATCACGTGGGCCCCACCCGGAAATCACGTGGGCCCCACCCGGAAATCACGTGGGCCCCACGGGGAAATCACGTGGGCCCCACCCGGAAATCACGTGGGCCCCACCCGGAAATCACGTGGCCCCACCCGGAAATCACGTGGGCCCCACCCGGAAATCACGTGGGCCCCCAGGGGAAATCACGTGGGCCCCACCCGGAAATCACGTGGGCCCCACCCGGAAATCACGTGGGCCCCACCCGGAAATCACGTGGGCCCGACGGGGAAATCACGTGGGCCCCACCCGGAAATCACGTGGGCCCCACCCGGAAATCACGTGGGCCCCACCCGGAAATCACGTGGGCCCCACCCGGAAATCACGTGGGCCCCACCCGGAAATCACGTGGGCCCCACCCGGAAATCACGTGGGCCCCACCCGGAAATTACGTGGGCCCCACGGGGAAATCACTTGGGCCCCACCTGGAAATCACGTGGGCCCCACCCGGAAATCACGTGGGCCCCACCCGGAAATCACGTGGGCCCCACCTGGAAATCACGTGGGCCCCACCCTGAAATCACGTGGACCCCACCCGGAAATCACGTGGGCCCCACGGGGAAATCACGTGGGCCCCACCCGGAAATCACGTGGGCCCCACCCGGAAATCACGTGGGCCCCACCCTGAAATCACGTGGGCCCCACCCGGAAATCACGTGGGCCCCACCCGGAAATCACGTGGGCCCCACCCGGAAATCACGTGGGCCCCACCCGGAAATCACGTGGGCCCCACCCGGAAATCACGTGGGCCCCACCCGGAAATCACGTGGGCCCGACGGGGAAATCACGTGGGCCCCACCCGGAAATCACGTGGTCCCCACCCGGAAATCACGTGGGCCCCACCCGGAAATCACGTGGGCCCCACCCGGAAATCACGTGGGCCCCACCCGGAAATCACGTGGGCCCCACCCGGAAATCATGTGGGCCCCACCCGGAAATCACGTGGGCCCCACCCGGAAATCACGTGGGCCCCACCCGGAAATCACGTGGGCCCCACCCGGAAATCACGTGGGCCCCACCCGGAAATCACGTGGGCCCCACCCGGAAATCACGTGGGCCCCACCCGGAAATCACGTGGGGCCCACCCGGAAATCACGTGGGCCCCACCCGGAAATCACGTGGGCCCCCAGGGGAAATCACGTGGGCCCCACAAGGAAATCACGTGGGCCCCACCCGGAAATCACGTGGGCCCCACCCGGAAATCACGTGGGCCCCACCCGGAAATCACGTGGGGCCCACCCGGAAATCACGTGGGCCCCACGGGGAAATCACGTGGGCCCCACCGGGAAATCACGTGGGCCCCACCCGGAAATCACGTGGGCCCCACCCGGAAATCACGTGGGCCCCACCCGGAAATCACGTGGGCCCCACCCGGAAATCACGTGGGCCCCCAGGGGAAATCACGTGGGCCCCACCCGGAAATCACGTGGGCCCCACCCGGAAATCACGTGGGCCCCACGGGGAAATCACGTGGGCCCCACCTGGAAATCACGTGGGCCCCACCCGGAAATCACGTGGGCCCCACCCGGAAATCACGTGGGCCCCACCCGGAAATCACGTGGGCCCCACCCGGAAATCACGTGGGCCCCACCCGGAAATCACGTGGGCCCCACCCGGAAATCACGTGGGGCCCACCCGGAAATCACGTGGGCCCCACGGGGAAATCACGTGGGCCCCACCGGGAAATCACGTGGGCCCCACCCGGAAATCACGTGGGCCCCACCCGGAAATCACGTGGGCCCCACCCGGAAATCACGTGGGCCCCACCCGGAAATCACGTGGGCCCCCAGGGGAAATCACGTGGGCCCCACCCGGAAATCACGTGGGCCCCACCTGGAAATCACGTGGGCCCCACCCTGAAATCACGTGGACCCCACCCGGAAATCACGTGGGCCCCACGGGGAAATCACGTGGGCCCCACCCGGAAATCACGTGGGCCCCACCCGGAAATCACGTGGGCCCCACCCTGAAATCACGTGGGCCCCACCCGGAAATCACGTGGGCCCCACCCGGAAATCACGTGGGCCCCACGGGGAAATCACGTGGGCCCCACCCGGAAATCACGTGGGCCCCACCCGGAAATCACGTGGGCCCCACCCGGAAATCACGTGGGCCCCACCCGGAAATCACGTGGGCCCGACGGGGAAATCACGTGGGCCCCACCCGGAAATCACGTGGTCCCCACCCGCAAATCACGTGGTCCCCACCCGGAAATCACGTGGGCCCCACCCGGAAATCACGTGGGCCCCACCCGGAAATCACGTGGGCCCCACCCGGAAATCACGTGGGCCCCACCCGGAAATCACGTGGGCCCCACCCGGAAATCACGTGGGCCCCACCCGGAAATCACGTGGGCCCCACGGGGAAATCACGTGGGCCCCACGGGGAAATCACGTGGGCCCCACCCGGAAATCACGTGGGCCCCACCCGGAAATCACGTGGGCCCCACCCGGAAATCACGTGGGCCCCACCCGGAAATCACGTGGGCCCCACCCGGAAATCACGTGGGCCCCACCCGGAAATCACGTGGGCCCCACCCGGAAATCACGTGGGCCCCACCCGGAAATCACGTGGGCCCCACCCGGAAATCACGTGGGCCCCACCCGGAAATCACGTGGGCCCCACCCGGAAATCACGTGGGCCCCACCCGGAAATCACGTGGGGCCCACCCGGAAATCACGTGGGCCCCACCCGGAAATCACGTGGGCCCCACCCGGAAATCACGTGGGCCCCACCCGGAAATCACGTGGGCCCCACCCGGAAATCACGTGGGCCCCACCCGGAAATCACGTGGGCCCCACCCGGAAATCACGTGGGCCCCACCCGGAAATCACGTGGGCCCCACCCGGAAATCACGTGGGGCCCACCCGGAAATCACGTGGGCCCCACCCGGAAATCACGTGGGCCCCACCCGGAAATCACGTGGGCCCCACCCGGAAATCACGTGGGCCCCACCCGGAAATCACGTGGGCCCCACCCGGAAATCACGTGGGCCCCACCCGGAAATCACGTGGGCCCCACCCGGAAATCACGTGGGCCCCACCCGGAAATCACGTGGGCCCCACCCGGAAATCACGTGGGCCCCACCCGGAAATCACGTGGGCCCCACCCGGAAATCACGTGGGCCCCACCCGGAAATCACGTGCGCCCCACGGGGAAATCACGTGGGCCCCACCCGGAAATCACGTGGGCCCCACCCGGAAATCACGTGGGCCCCACCCGGAAATCACGTGGGCCCCACCCGGAAATCACGTGGGCCCCACCCGGAAATCACGTGGGCCCCACCCGGAAATCACGTGGGCCCCACCCGGAAATCACGTGCGCCCCACGGGGAAATCACGTGGGCCCCACCCGGAAATCACGTGGGCCCCACCCGGAAATCACGTGGGCCCCACCCGGAAATCACGTGGGCCCCACCCGGAAATCACGTGGGCCCCACCCGGAAATCACGTGGGCCCCACCCGGAAATCACGTGGGCCCCACGGGGAAATCACGTGGGCCCCACCCGGAAATCACGTGGGCCCCACGGGGAAATCACGTGGGCCCCACCCGGAAATCACGTGGGCCCCACGGGGAAATCACGTGGGCCCCACCCGGAAATCACGTGGGCCCCACCCGGAAATCACGTGGGCCCCACCCGGAAATCACGTGGGCCCCACCCGGAAATCACGTGGGCCCCACCCGGAAATCACGTGGGCCCCACCCGGAAATCACCTGGGCCCCACCCGGAAATCACGTGGGCCCCACGGGGAAATCACGTGGGCCCCACGGGGAAATCACGTGGGCCCCACCCGGAAATCACGTGAGCCCCACCCGGAAATCACATGGGCCCCACCCGGAAATCACGTGGGCCCCACCCGGAAATCACGTGGGCCCCACCCGGAAATCACGTGGGCCCCCAGGGGAAATCACGTGGGCCCCACCCGGAAATCACGTGGGCCGCACCCGGAAATCACGTGGGCCCCACCCGGAAATCACGTGGGCCCCACGGGGAAATCACGTGGGCCCCACCCGGAAATCACGTGGGCCCCACCCGGAAATCACGTGGGCCCCACCCGGAAATCACGTGGGCCCCACCCGGAAATCACGTGGGCCCCACCCGGAAATCACGTGGGCCCCACCCAGAAATCACGTGGGCCCCACGGGGAAATCACGTGGGGCCCACCCGGAAATCACGTGGGCCCCACGGGGAAATCACGTGGGCCCCACGGGGAAATCACGTGGGCCCCACGGGGAAATCACGTGGGCCCCACCCGGAAATCACGTGGGCCCCACCCGGAAATCACGTGGGCCCCACCCGGAAATCACGTGGGCCCCACCCGGAAATCACGTGGGCCCCACCCGGAAATCTCGTGGGCCCCACCCGGAAATCACGTGGGCCCCACCCGGAAATCACGTGGGCCCCACCCGGAAATCACGTGGGCCCCACCCGGAAATCACGTGGGCCCCACCCGGAAATCACGTGGGCCCCACCCGGAAATCACGTGGGCCCCACCCGGAAATCACGTGGGCCCCACCCGGAAATCACGTGGGCCCCACCCGGAAATCACGTGGGCCCCACGGGGAAATCACGTGGGCCCCACGGGGAAATCACGTGGGCCCCACCCGGAAATCACGTGGGCCCCACCCGGAAATCACGTGGGCCCCACCCGGAAATCACGTGGGCCCCACCCGGAAATCACGTGGGCCCCACCCGGAAATCACGTGGGCCCCACGGGGAAATCACGTGGGCCCCACCCGGAAATCACGTGGGCCCCACCCGGAAATCACGTGGGCCCCACCCGGAAATCACGTGGGCCCCACCCGGAAATCACGTGGGCCCCACCCGGAAATCACGTGGGCCCCACCCGGAAATCACGTGGGCCCCACCCGGAAATCACGTGGGCCCCACCCGGAAATCACGTGGGCCCCACCCGGAAATCACGTGGGCCCCACCCGGAAATCACGTGGGCCCCACCCGGAAATCACGTGGGGCCCACCCGGAAATCACGTGGGCCCCACCCGGAAATCACGTGGGCCCCACCCGGAAATCACGTGGGCCCCACCCGGAAATCACGTGGGCCCCACCCGGAAATCACGTGGGCCCCACCCGGAAATCACGTGGGCCCCACCCGGAAATCACGTGGGCCCCACCCGGAAATCACGTGGGCCCCCAGGGGAAATCACGTGGGCCCCACCCGGAAATCACGTGGGCCCCACCCGGAAATCACGTGGGCCCCACCCGGAAATCACGTGGGCCCCACCCGGAAATCACGTGGGCCCCACCCGGAAATCACGTGGGCCCCACCCGGAAATCACGTGGGCCCCCAGGGGAAATCACGTGGGTCCCACCCGGAAATCACGTGGGCCCCACCCGGAAATCACGTGGGCCCCCAGGGGAAATCACGTGGGCCCCACCCGGATATCACGTGGGCCCCACCCGGAAATCACGTGGGCCCCACCCGGAAATAACGTGGGCCCCACGGGGAAATCACGTGGGCCCCACCCGGAAATCACGTGGGCCCCACCCGGAAATCACGTGGGCCCCCAGGGGAAATCACGTGGGCCCCACCCGGAAATCACGTGGGCCCCACCCGGAAATCACGTGGGCCCCACCCGGAAATCACGTGGGCCCCACCCGGAAATCACGTGGGCCCCACCCGGAAATCACGTGGGCCCCACCCGGAAATCACGTGGGTCCCACCCGGAAATCACGTGGGCCCCACCCGGAAATCACGTGGGCCCCACCCGGAAATCACGTGGGCCCCACCCGGAAATCACGTGGGCCCCACGGGGAAATCACGTGGGCCCCACCCGGAAATCACGTGGGCCCCACCCGGAAATCACGTGGGCCCCACCCGGAAATCACGTGGGCCCCACCCGGAAATCACGTGGGCCCCACCCGGAAATCACGTGGGCCCCACCCGGAAATCACGTGGGCCCCACCCGGAAATCACGTGGGCCCCACCCGGAAATCACGTGGGCCCCACCCGGAAATCACGTGGGCCCCACCCGGAAATCACGTGGGCCCCACCCGGAAATCACGTGGGCCCCCAGGTGGAATCACGTGGGCCCCACAAGGAAATCACGTGGGCCCCACCCGGAAATCACGTGGGCCCCACCCGGAAATCACGTGGGCCCCACCCGGAAATCACGTGGGCCCCACCCGGAAATCACGTGGGCCCCACGGGGAAATCACGTGGGCCCCACGGGGAAATCACGTGGGCCCCACCCGGAAATCACGTGGGCCCCACGGGGAAATCACGTGGGCCCCACCCGGAAATCACGTGGGCCCCACGGGGAAATCACGTGGGCCCCACCCGGAAATCACGTGGGCCCCACCCGGAAATCACGTGGGCCCCACCCGGAAATCACGTGGGCCCCACCCGGAAATCACCTGGGCCCCACCCGGAAATCACGTGGGCCCCACGGGGAAATCACGTGGGCCCCACGGGGAAATCACGTGGGCCCCACCCGGAAATCACGTGAGCCCCACCCGGAAATCACGTGGGCCCCACCCGGAAATCACGTGGGCCCCACCCGGAAATCACGTGGGCCCCACCCGGAAATCACGTGGGCCCCCAGGGGAAATCACGTGGGCCCCACCCGGAAATCACGTGGGCCGCACCCGGAAATCACGTGGGCCCCACCCGGAAATCACGTGGGCCCCACGGGGAAATCACGTGGGCCCCACCCGGAAATCACGTGGGCCCCACCCGGAAATCACGTGGGCCCCACCCGGAAATCACGTGGGCCCCACCCGGAAATCACGTGGGCCCCACCCGGAAATCACGTGGGCCCCACCCGGAAATCACGTGGGCCCCACGGGGAAATCACGTGGGGCCCACCCGGAAATCACGTGGGCCCCACGGGGAAACAACGTGGGCCCCACGGGGAAATCACGTGGGCCCCACCCGGAAATCACATGGGCCCCACCCGGAAATCACGTGGGCCCCACCCGGAAATCACGTGGGCCCCACCCGGAAATCACGTGGGCCCCACCCGGAAATCTCGTGGGCCCCACCCGGAAATCACGTGGGCCCCACCCGGAAATCACGTGGGCCCCACCCGGAAATCACGTGGGCCCCACCCGGAAATCACGTGGGCCCCCAGGGGAAATCACGTGGGCCCCACCCGGAAATCACGTGGGCCCCACCCGGAAATCACGTGGGCCCCACCCGGAAATCACGTGGGCCCCACCCGGAAATCACGTGGGCCCCACGGGGAAATCACGTGGGCCCCACGGGGAAATCACGTGGGCCCCACCCGGAAATCACGTGGGCCCCACCCGGAAATCACGTGGGCCCCACCCGGAAATCACGTGGGCCCCACCCGGAAATCACGTGGGCCCCACCCGGAAATCACGTGGGCCCCACCCGGAAATCACGTGGGCCCCACGGGGAAATCACGTGGGCCCCACCCGGAAATCACGTGGGCCCCACCCGGAAATCACGTGGGCCCCACCCGGAAATCACGTGGGCCCCACCCGGAAATCACGTGGGCCCCACCCGGAAATCACGTGGGCCCCACCCGGAAATCACGTGGGCCCCACCCGGAAATCACGTGGGCCCCACCCGGAAATCACGTGGGCCCCACCCGGAAATCACGTGGGCCCCACCCGGAAATCACGTGGGCCCCACCCGGAAATCACGTGGGGCCCACCCGGAAATCACGTGGGCCCCACCCGGAAATCACGTGGGCCCCACCCGGAAATCACGTGGGCCCCACCCGGAAATCACGTGGGCCCCACCCGGAAATCACGTGGGCCCCACCCGGAAATCACGTGGGCCCCACCCGGAAATCACGTGGGCCCCACCCGGAAATCACGTGGGCCCCACCCGGAAATCACGTGGGCCCCCAGGGGAAATCACGTGGGCCCCACCCGGAAATCACGTGGGCCCCACCCGGAAATCACGTGGGCCCCACCCGGAAATCACGTGGGCCCCACCCGGAAATCACGTGGGCCCCACCCGGAAATCACGTGGGCCCCCAGGGGAAATCACGTGGGTCCCACCCGGAAATCACGTGGGCCCCACCCGGAAATCACGTGGGCCCCCAGGGGAAATCACGTGGGCCCCACCCGGATATCACGTGGGCCCCACCCGGAAATCACGTGGGCCCCACCCGGAAATAACGTGGGCCCCACGGGGAAATCACGTGGGCCCCACCCGGAAATCACGTGGGCCCCACCCGGAAATCACGTGGGCCCCCAGGGGAAATCACGTGGGCCCCACCCGGAAATCACGTGGGCCCCACCCGGAAATCACGTGGGCCCCACCCGGAAATCACGTGGGCCCCACCCGGAAATCACGTGGGCCCCACCCGGAAATCACGTGGGCCCCACCCGGAAATCACGTGGGTCCCACCCGGAAATCACGTGGGCCCCACCCGGAAATCACGTGGGCCCCACCCGGAAATCACGTGGGCCCCACCCGGAAATCACGTGGGCCCCACGGGGAAATCACGTGGGCCCCACCCGGAAATCACGTGGGCCCCACCCGGAAATCACGTGGGCCCCACCCGGAAATCACGTGGGCCCCACCCGGAAATCACGTGGGCCCCACCCGGAAATCACGTGGGCCCCACCCGGAAATCACGTGGGCCCCACCCGGAAATCACGTGGGCCCCACCCGGAAATCACGTGGGCCCCACCCGGAAATCACGTGGGCCCCACCCGGAAATCACGTGGGCCCCCAGGTGGAATCACGTGGGCCCCACAAGGAAATCACGTGGGCCCCACCCGGAAATCACGTGGGCCCCACCCGGAAATCACGTGGGCCCCACCCGGAAATCACGTGGGCCCCACCCGGAAATCACGTGGGCCCCACGGGGAAATCACGTGGGCCCCACGGGAAAATCACGTGGGCCCCACCCGGAAATCACGTGGGCCCCACCCGGAAATCACGTGGGCCCCACCCGGAAATCACGTGGGCCCCACCCGGAAATCACGTGGGCCCCACGGGGAAATCACGTGGGCCCCACGGGGAAATCACGTGGGCCCCACCCGGAAATCACGTGGGCCCCACCCGGAAATCACGTGAGCCCCACCCGGAAATCACATGGGCCCCACCCGGAAATCACGTGGGCCCCACCCGGAAATCACGTGGGCCCCACCCGGAAATCACGTGGGCCCCCAGGGGAAATCACGTGGGCCCCACCCGGAAATCACGTGGGCCCCACCCGGAAATCACGTGGGCCCCACCCGGAAATCACGTGGGCCCCACGGGGAAATCACGTGGGCCCCACCTGGAAATCACGTGGGCCCCACCCGGAAATCACGTGGGCCCCACCCGGAAATCACGTGGGCCCCACCCGGAAATCACGTGGGCCCCACCCGGAAATCACGTGGGCCCCACCCGGAAATCACGTGGGCCCCACCCGGAAATCACGTGGGCCCCACCCGGAAATCACGTGGGCCCCACGGGGAAATCACGTGGGCCCCACCCGGAAATCACGTGGGCCCCACCCGGAAATCACGTGGGCCCCACCCGGAAATCACGTGGGCCCCACCCGGAAATCACGTGGGCCCCACCCGGAAATCACGTGGGCCCCACCCGGAAATCACGTGGGCCCTACCCGGAAATCACGTGGGCCCCCAGGGGAAATCACGTGGGCCCCACCCGGAAATCACGTGGGCCCCACCCGGAAATCACGTGGGCCCCACCCGGAAATCACGTGGGCCCCTCCCGGAAATCACGTGGGCCCCACCCGGAAATCACGTGGGCCCCACCCGGAAATCACGTGGGCCCCACCCGGAAATCACGTGGGCCCCACGGGGAAATCACGTGGGCCCCACCCGGAAATCACGTGGGCCCCACGGGGAAATCACGTGGGCCCCACGGGGAAATCACGTGGGCACCACCCGGAAATCACGTGGGCCCCACCCGGAAATCACGTGGGCCCCACCCGGAAATCACGTGGGCCCCACCCGGAAATCACGTGGGCCCCACCCGGAAATCACGTGGGCCCCACCCGGAAATCACGTGGGCCCCACCCGGAAATCACGTGGGCCCCACCCGGAAATCACGTGGGCCCTACCCGGAAATCACGTGGGCCCCACCCGGAAATCACGTGGGCCCCACCCGGAAATCACGTGGGCCCCACCCGGAAATCACGTGGGCCCCACCCGGAAATCACGTGGGCCCCTCCCGGAAATCACGTGGGCCCCACCCGGAAATCACGTGGGCCCCACCCGGAAATCACGTGGGCCCCACCCGGAAATCACGTTGGCCCCACGGGGAAATCACGTGGGCCCCACCCGGAAATCACGTGGGCCCCACCCGGAAATCACGTGGGCCCCACCCGGAAATCACGTGGGCACCACCCGGAAATCACGTGGGCCCCACCCGGAAATCACGTGGGCCCCACCCGGAAATCACGTGGGCCCCACCCGGAAATCACGTGGGCCCCACCCGGACATCACGTGGGCCCCACCCGGAAATCACGTGGGCCCCCAGGGGAAATCACGTGGGCCCCACCCGGAAATCACGTGGGCCCCACCCGGAAATCACGTGGGCCCCACCCGGAAATCACGTGGGCCCCACGGGGAAATCACGTGGGCCCCACCCGGAAATCACGTGGGCCCCACCCGGAAATCACGTGGGCCCCACCCGGAAATCACGTGGGCCCCACCCGGAAATCACGTGGGCCCCACCCTGAAATCACGTGGGCCCCACCCGGAAATCACGTGGGCCCCACCCGGAAATCACGTGGGCCCCACCCGGAAATCACGTGGGCGCCACCCGGAAATCACGTGGGCCCCACCCGGAAATCACGTGGGCCCCATCCGGAAATCACGTGGGCCCCACGGGGAAATCACGTGGGCCCCACCCGGAAATCACGTGGGCCCCACCCGGAAATCACGTGGGCCCCACCCGGAAATCACGTGGGCCCCACCCGGAAATCACGTGGGCCCCACCCGGAAATCACGTGGGCCCCACCCGGAAATCACGTGGGCCCCACCCGGAAATCACGTGGGCCCCACCCGGAAATCACGTGGGCCCCACCCGGAAATCACGTGGGCCCCACCCGGAAATCACGTGGGCCCCACCCTGAAATCACGTGGGCCCCACCCGGAAATCACGTGGGCCCCACCCGGAAATCACGTGGGCCCCACCCGGAAATCACGTGGGCCCCACCCGGAAATCACGTGGGCCCCACCCGGAAATCACGTGGGCCCCCAGGGGAAATCACGTGGGCCCCACAAGGAAATCACGTGGGCCCCACCCGGAAATCACGTGGGCCCCACCCGGAAATCACGTGGGCCCCACCCGGAAATCACGTGGGCCCCACGGGGAAATCACGTGGGCCCCACCCGGAAATCACGTGGGCCCCACCCGGAAATCACGTGGGCCCCACCCGGAAATCACGTGGGCCCCACCCGGAAATCACGTGGGCCCCACCCGGAAATCACGTGGGCCCCACCCGGAAATCACGTGGGCCCCACCCGGAAATCACGTGGGGCCCACCCGGAAATCACGTGGGCCCCACCCGGAAATCACGTGGGCCCCACCCGGAAATCACGTGGGCCCCACCCGGAAATCACGTGGGCCCCACCCGGAAATCACGTGGGCCCCACCCGGAAATCACGTGGGCCCCACCCGGAAATCACGTGGGCCCCACCCGGAAATCACGTGGGCCCCCAGGGGAAATCACGTGGGCCCCACCCGGAAATCACGTGGGCCCCACCCGGAAATCACGTGGGCCCCACCCGGAAATCACGTGGGCCCCCAGGGGAAATCACGTGGGCCCCACCCGGAAATCGTGGGCCCCACCCGGAAATCACGTGGGCCCCACCCGGAAATCACGTGGGCCCCACGGGGAAATCACGTGGGCCCCACCCGGAAATCACGTGGGCCCCACCCGGAAATCACGTGGGCCCCCAGGGGAAATCACGTGGGCCCCACCCGGAAATCACGTGGGCCCCACCCGGAAATCACGTGGGCCCCACCCGGAAATCACGTGGGCCCCACGGGGAAATCACGTGGGCCTCACCCGGAAATCACGTGGGCCCCACCCGGAAATCACGTGGGCCCCACCCGGAAATCACGTGGGCCCCACCCGGAAATCACGTGGGCCCCACCCGGAAATCACGTGGGCCCCACCCGGAAATCACGTGGGCACCACCCGGAAATCACGTGGGCCCCACGGGGAAATCACGTGGGCCCCACCCGGAAATCACGTGGGCCCCACGGGGAAATCACGTGGGCCCCACCCGGAAATCACGTGGGCCCCACCCGGAAATCACGTGGGCCCCACCCGGAAATCACGTGGGCCCCACCCGGAAATCACGTGGGCCCCACCCGGAAATCACGTGGGCCCCACCCGGAAATCACGTGGGCCCCACCCGGAAATCACGTGGGCCCCACCCGGAAATCACGTGGGCCCCACCCGGAAATCACGTGGGCCCCACCCGGAAATCACGTGGGCCCCACCCGGAAATCACGTGGGCCCCACCCGGAAATCACGTGGGCCCCACCCGGAAATCACGTGGGCCCCACCCGGAAATCACGTGGGCCCCACCCGGAAATCACGTGGGCCCCCAGGGGAAATCACGTGGGCCCCACCCTGAAATCACGTGGGCCCCACCCGGAAATCATGTGGGCCCCACCCGGAAATAACGTGGGCCCCACCCGGAAATAACGTGGGCCCCACCCAGAAATCACGTGGGCCCCACCCAGAAATCACGTGGGCCCCACCCGGAAATCACGTGGGCCCCACCCGGAAATCACGTGGGCCCCACCCGGAAATCACGTGGGCCCCACCCGGAAATCACGTGGGCCCCCAGGGGAAATCATGTGGGCCCCACCCGGAAATCACGTGGGCCCCACCCGGAAATCACGTGGGCCCCACCCGGAAATCACGTGGGCCCCACCCGGAAATCACGTGGGCCCCACCCGGAAATCACGTGGGCCCCCAGGGGAAATCACGTGGGCCCCACCCGGAAATCACGTGGGCCCCACCCGGAAATCACGTGGGCCCCACCCGGAAATCACGTGGGCCCCACCCGGAAATCACGTGGGCCCCACCCGGAAATCACGTGGGCCCCACCCGGAAATCACGTGGGCCCCACCCGGAAATCACGTGGGCCCCACGGGGAAATCACGTGGGTCCCACCCGGAAATCACGTGGGCCCCACCCGGAAATCACGTGGGCCCCACCCGGAAATCACTTGGGCCCCACCCGGAAATCACGTGGGCCCCACCCGGAAATCACGTGGGCCCCACGGGGAAATCACGTGGGCCCCACCTGGAAATCACGTGGGCCCCACCCGGAAATCACGTGGGCCCCACCCGGAAATCACGTGGGCCCCACCCGGAAATCACGTGGGCCCCACCCGGAAATCACGTGGGCCCCACCCGGAAATCACGTGGGCCCCCAGGGGAAATCACGTGGGCCCCACCCGGAAATCACGTGGGCCCCACCCGGAAATCACGTGGGCCCCACCCGGAAATCACGTGGGCCCCACGGGGAAATCACGTGGGCCCCACCCGGAAATCACGTGGGCCCCACCCGGAAATCACGTGGGCCCTACCCGGAAATCACGTGGGCCCCACCCGGAAATCACGTGGGCCCCCAGGGGAAATCACGTGGGCCCCACGGGGAAATCACGTGGGCCCCACCCGGAAATCACGTGGGCCCCACGGGGAAATCACATGGGCCCCACCCGGAAATCACGTGGGCCCCACGGGGAAATCACGTGGGCCCCACCCGGAAATCACGTGGGCCCCACCCGGAAATCACGTGGGCCCCACCCGGAAATCACGTGGGCCCCACCCGGAAATCACGTGGGCCCCACCCGGAAATCACGTGGGCCCCACCCGGAAATCACGTGGGCCCCACCCGGAAATCACGTGGGCCCCACCCGGAAATCACGTGGGCCCCACCCGGAAATCACGTGGGCCCCACCCGGAAATCACGTGGGCCCCACCCGGAAATCACGTGGGCCCCACCCGGAAATCACGTGGGCCCCCAGGGGAAATCACGTGGGCCCCACCCTGAAATCACGTGGGCCCCACCCGGAAATCACGTGGGCCCCACCCGGAAATAACGTGGGCCCCACCCGGAAATAACGTGTGCCCCACCCAGTAATCACGTGGGCCCCACCCGGAAATCACGTGGGCCCCACCCGGAAATCACGTGGGCCCCACCCGGAAATCACGTGGGCCCCAACCGGAAATCACGTGGGCCCCACCCGGAAATCACGTGGGCCCCCAGGGGAAATCATGTGGGCCCCACCCGGAAATCACGTGGGCCCCACCCGGAAATCACGTGGGCCCCACCCGGAAATCACGTGGGCCCCACCCGGAAATCACGTGGGCCCCACCCGGAAATCACGTGGGCCCCACCCGGAAATAACGTGGGCCCCACCCGGAAATAACGTGTGCCCCACCCAGTAATCACGTGGGCCCCACCCGGAAATCACGTGGGCCCCACCCGGAAATCACGTGGGCCCCACCCGGAAATCACGTGGGCCCCACCCGGAAATCACGTGGGCCCCACCCGGAAATCACGTGGGCCCCCAGGGGAAATCATGTGGGCCCCACCCGGAAATCACGTGGGCCCCACCCGGAAATCACGTGGGCCCCACCCGGAAATCACGTGGGCCCCACCCGGAAATCACGTGGGCCCCACCCGGAAATCACGTGGGCCCCACCCGGAAATCACGTGGGCCCCACCCGGAAATCACGTGGGCCCCACCCGGAAATCACGTGGGCCCCCAGGGGAAATCATGTGGGCCCCACCCGGAAATCACGTGGGCCCCACCCGGAAATCACGTGGGCCCCACCCGGAAATCACGTGGGCCCCACCCGGAAATCACGTGGGCCCCACCCGGAAATCACGTGGGCCCCACCCGGAAATCACGTGGGCCCCACCCGGAAATCACGTGGGCCCCCAGGGGAAATCACGTGGGCCCCACCCGGAAATCACGTGGGCCCCACCCGGAAATCACGTGGGCCCCACCCGGAAATCACGTGGGCCCCACCCGGAAATCACGTGGGCCCCACCCGGAAATCACGTGGGCCCCCAGGGGAAATCATGTGGGCCCCACCCGGAAATCACGTGGGCCCCACCCGGAAATCACGTGGGCCCCACCCGGAAATCACGTGGGCCCCACCCGGAAATCACGTGGGCCCCACCCGGAAATCACGTGGGCCCCCAGGGGAAATCACGTGGGCCCCACCCGGAAATCACGTGGGCCCCACCCGGAAATCACGTGGGCCCCACCCGGAAATCACGTGGGCCCCACCCGGAAATCACGTGGGCCCCACCCGGAAATCACGTGGGCCCCACCCGGAAATCACGTGGGCCCCACCCGGAAATCACGTGGGCCCCACGGGGAAATCACGTGGGTCCCACCCGGAAATCACGTGGGCCCCACCCGGAAATCACGTGGGCCCCACCCGGAAATCACTTGGGCCCCACCCGGAAATCACGTGGGCCCCACCCGGAAATCACGTGGGCCCCACGGGGAAATCACGTGGGCCCCACCTGGAAATCACGTGGGCCCCACCCGGAAATCACGTGGGCCCCACCCGGAAATCACGTGGGCCCCACCCGGAAATCACGTGGGCCCCACCCGGAAATCACGTGGGCCCCACCCGGAAATCACGTGGGCCCCCAGGGGAAATCACGTGGGCCCCACCCAGAAATCACGTGGGCCCCACCCGGAAATCACGTGGGCCCCACCCGGAAATCACGTGGGCCCCACCCGGAAATCACGTGGGCCCCACCCGGAAATCACGTGGGCCCCACCCGGAAATCACGTGGGCCCCACCCGGAAATCACGTGGGCCCCACCCGGAAATCACGTGGGCCCCCAGGGGAAATCACGTGGGCCCCACCCGGAAATCACGTGGGCCCCCAGGGGAAATCACGTGGGCCCCACCCGGAAATCACGTGGGCCCCACCCGGAAATCACGTGGGCCCCACCCGGAAATCACGTGGGCCCCACCCGGAAATCACGTGGGCCCCACCCGGAAATCACGTGGGCCCCACCCGGAAATCACGTGGGCCCCACCCGGAAATCACGTGGGCCCCACCCGGAAATCACGTGGGCCCCACCCGGAAATCACGTGGGCCCCACCCGGAAATCACGTGGGCCCCACCCGGAAATCACGTGGGCCCCCAGGGGAAATCACGTGGGCCCCACCCTGAAATCACGTGGGCCCCACCCGGAAATCACGTGGGCCCCACCCGGAAATAACGTGGGCCCCACCCGGAAATAACGTGTGCCCCACCCAGTAATCACGTGGGCCCCACCCGGAAATCACGTGGGCCCCACCCGGAAATCACGTGGGCCCCACCCGGAAATCACGTGGGCCCCAACCGGAAATCACGTGGGCCCCACCCGGAAATCACGTGGGCCCCCAGGGGAAATCATGTGGGCCCCACCCGGAAATCACGTGGGCCCCACCCGGAAATCACGTGGGCCCCACCCGGAAATCACGTGGGCCCCACCCGGAAATCACGTGGGCCCCACCCGGAAATCACGTGGGCCCCACCCGGAAATAACGTGGGCCCCACCCGGAAATAACGTGTGCCCCACCCAGTAATCACGTGGGCCCCACCCGGAAATCACGTGGGCCCCACCCGGAAATCACGTGGGCCCCACCCGGAAATCACGTGGGCCCCACCCGGAAATCACGTGGGACCCACCCGGAAATCACGTGGGCCCCCACGGGGAAATCACGTGGGACCCACCCGGAAATCACGTGGGCCCCACCCGGAAATCACGTGGGCCCCACCCGGAAATCACGTGGGCCCCACCCGGAAATCACGTGGGCCCCACCCGGAAATAACGTGGGCCCCACCCGGAAATCACGTGGGCCCCACCCGGAAATCACGTGGGCCCCACCCGGAAATCACGTGGGCCCCCAGGGGAAATCATGTGGGCCCCACCCGGAAATCACGTGGGCCCCACCCGGAAATCACGTGGGCCCCACCCGGAAATCACGTGGGCCCCACCCGGAAATCACGTGGGCCCCACCCGGAAATCACGTG
Source organism: Ovis canadensis (assembly GCF_042477335.2). Lineage (NCBI taxonomy): Eukaryota > Metazoa > Chordata > Mammalia > Artiodactyla > Bovidae > Ovis > Ovis canadensis. The sequence goes on along the minus strand of NC_091264.1, from coordinate 12,215,134 downwards.
GGCCCCCAGGGGAAATCACGTGGGCCCCACCCGGAAATCACGTGGGCCCCACCCGGAAATCACGTGGGCCCCACCCGGAAATCACGTGGGCCCCACCCGGAAATCACGTGGGCCCCACCCGGAAATCACGTGGGCCCCACCCGGAAATCACGTGGGCCCCACCCGGAAATCACGTGGGCCCCACGGGGAAATCACGTGGGTCCCACCCGGAAATCACGTGGGCCCCACCCGGAAATCACGTGGGCCCCACCCGGAAATCACTTGGGCCCCACCCGGAAATCACGTGGGCCCCACCCGGAAATCACGTGGGCCCCACCCGGAAATCACGTGGGCCCCCAGGGGAAATCATGTGGGCCCCACCCGGAAATCACGTGGGCCCCACCCGGAAATCACGTGGGCCCCACCCGGAAATCACGTGGGCCCCCAGGGGAAATCACGTGGGCCCCACCCGGAAATCACGTGGGCCCCACCCGGAAATCACGTGGGCCCCACCCGGAAATCACGTGGGCCCCACCCGGAAATCACGTGGGCCCCACCCGGAAATCACGTGGGCCCCACCCGGAAATCACGTGGGCCCCACCCGGAAATCACGTGGGCCCCACGGGGAAATCACGTGGGTCCCACCCGGAAATCACGTGGGCCCCACCCGGAAATCACGTGGGCCCCACCCGGAAATCACGTGGGCCCCACCCGGAAATCACGTGGGCCCCACCCGGAAATCACGTGGGCCCCACGGGGAAATCACGTGGGCCCCACCTGGAAATCACGTGGGCCCCACCCGGAAATCACGTGGGCCCCACCCGGAAATCACGTGGGCCCCACCCGGAAATCACGTGGGCCCCACCCGGAAATCACGTGGGCCCCACCCGGAAATCACGTGGGCCCCACCCGGAAATCACGTGGGCCCCACCCGGAAATCACGTGGGCCCCACCCGGAAATCACGTGGGCCCCACCCGGAAATCACGTGGGCCCCCAGGGGAAATCACGTGGGCCCCACCCGGAAATCACGTGGGCCCCACCCGGAAATCACGTGGGCCCCACCCGGAAATCACGTGGGCCCCACGGGGAAATCACGTGGGCCCCACCCGGAAATCACGTGGGCCCCACCCGGAAATCACGTGGGCCCTACCCGGAAATCACGTGGGCCCCACCCGGAAATCACGTGGGCCCCCAGGGGAAATCACGTGGGCCCCACCCGGAAATCACGTGGGCCCCACCCGGAAATCACGTGGGCCCCACCCGGAAATCACGTGGGCCCCACGGGGAAATCACGTGGGCCCCACCCGGAAATCACGTGGGCCCCACCCGGAAATCACGTGGGCCCCCAGGGGAAATCACGTGGGCCCCACCCGGAAATCACGTGGGCCCCACCCGGAAATCACGTGGGCCCCACCCGGAAATCACGTGGGCCCCACGGGGAAATCACGTGGGCCCCACCCGGAAATCACGTGGGCCCCACCCGGAAATCACGTGGGCCCCACCCGGAAATCACGTGGGCCCCACCCGGAAATCACGTGGGCCCCACCCGGAAATCACGTGGGCCCCACCCGGAAATCACGTGGGCCCCACCCGGAAATCACGTGGGCACCACCCGGAAATCACGTGGGCCCCACGGGGAAATCACGTGGGCCCCACCCGGAAATCACGTGGGCCCCACGGGGAAATCACGTGGGCCCCACCCGGAAATCACGTGGGCCCCACGGGGAAATCACGTGGGCCCCACCCGGAAATCACGTGGGCCCCACCCGGAAATCACGTGGGCCCCACCCGGAAATCACGTGGGCCCCACCCGGAAATCACGTGGGCCCCACGGGGAAATCACGTGGGCCCCACCCGGAAATCACGTGGGCCCCACGGGGAAATCACGTGGGCCCCACCCGGAAATCACGTGGGCCCCACCCGGAAATCACGTGGGCCCCACCCGGAAATCACGGGGGCCCCACCCGGAAATCACGTGGGCCCCACCCGGAAATCACGTGGGCCCCACCCGGAAATCACGTGGGCCCCACCCGGAAATCACGTGGGCCCCCAGGGGAAATCACGTGGGCCCGACCCGGAAATCACGTGGGCCCCACCCGGAAATCACGTGGGCCCCACCCGGAAATCACGTGGGCCCCACCCGGAAATCACGTGGGCCCGACGGGGAAATCACGTGGGCCCCACCCGGAAATCACGTGGGCCCCACCCGGAAATCACGTGGGCCCCACCCGAAAATCACGTGGGCCCCACCCGGAAATCACGTGGGCCCAACGGGGAAATCACGTGGGCCCCACCCGGAAATCACGTGGTCCCCACCCGGAAATCACGTGGGCCCCACCCGAAAATCACGTGGGCGCCACCCGGAAATCACGTGGGCCCCACCCGGAAATCACGTGGGCCCCACCCGGAAGTCACGTGGGCCCCACCCGGAAATCTCGTGGGCCCCACCCGGAAATCACGTGGGCCCCACCCGGATCTCCCGTGGGCCCCACCCGGAAATCACGTGGGCCCCCAGGGGAAATCACGTGGGCCCCACCCGGAAATCGTGGGCCCCACCCGGAAATCACGTGGGCCCCACCCGGAAATCACGTGGGCCCCACGGGGAAATCACGTGGGCCCCACCCGGAAATCACGTGGGCCCCACCCGGAAATCACGTGGGCCCCCAGGGGAAATCACGTGGGCCCCACGGGGAAATCACGTGGGCCCCACCCGGAAATCACGTGGTCCCCACCCGGAAATCACGTGGGCCCCCAGGGGAAATCACGTGGGCCCCACCCGGAAATCACGTGGGCCCCACCCGGAAATCACGTGGGCCCCACCCTGAAATCACGTGGACCCCACCCGGAAATCACGTGGGCCCCACGGGGAAATCACGTGGGCCCCACCCGGAAATCACGTGGGCCCCACCCGGAAATCACGTGGGCCCCACCCTGAAATCACATGGGCCCCACCCGGAAATCACGTGGGCCCCACCCGGAAATCACGTGGGCCCCCAGGGGAAATCACGTGGGCCCCACCCGGAAATCACGTGGGCCCCACCCGGAAATCACGTGGGCCCCACCCGGAAATCACGTGGGCCCGACGGGGAAATCACGTGGGCCCCACCCGGAAATCACGTGGTCCCCACCCGGAAATCACGTGGGCCCCACCCGGAAATCACGTGGGCCCCACCCTGAAATCACGTGGGCCCCACCCGGAAATCACGTGGGCCCCACCCGGAAATCACGTGGGCCCCACCCGGAAATCACGTGGGCCCCACCCGGAAATCACGTGGGCCCCACCCGGAAATCACGTGGGCCCCACCCGGAAATCACGTGGGCCCCACCCGGAAATCACGTGGGCCCCACCCGGAAATCACGTGGGCCCCACCCGGAAATCACGTGGGCCCCACCCGGAAATCACGTGGGCCCCACCCGGAAATCACGTGGGCCCCACCCGGAAATCACGTGGGCCCCACCCGGAAATCACGTGGGCCCCACCCGGAAATCACGTGGGCCCCACCCGGAAATCACGTGGGCCCCCAGGGGAAATCACGTGGGCCCCACCCGGAAATCACGTGGGCCCCACCCGGAAATCACGTGGGCCCCACCCGGAAATCACGTGGGCCCCACGGGGAAATCACGTGGGCCCCACGGGGAAATCACGTGGGCCCCACCCGGAAATCACGTGGGCCCCACCCGGAAATCACGTGGGCCCCACCCGGAAATCACGTGGGCCCCACCCGGAAATCACGTGGGCCCCACCCGGAAATCACGTGGGCCCCACGGGGAAATCACGTGGGCCCCACCCGGAAATCACGTGGGCCCCACCCGGAAATCACGTGGGCCCCACCCGGAAATCACGTGGGCCCCACCCGGAAATCACGTGGGCCCCACCCGGAAATCACGTGGGCCCCACCCGGAAATCACGTGGGCCCGACGGGAAAATCACGTGGGCCCCACCCGGAAATCACGTGGTCCCCACCCGGAAATCACGTGGGCCCCACCCGGAAATCACGTGGGCCCCACCCGGAAATCACGTGGGCCCCAACCGGATATCACGTGGGCCCCACCCGGAAATCACGTGGGCCCCACCCGGAAATCACGTGGGCCCCACGGGGAAATCACGTGGGCCCCACCCGGAAATCACGTGGGCCCCACCCGGAAATCACGTGGGCCCCACCCGGAAATCACGTGGGCCCCACCCGGAAATCACGTGGGCCCCACGGGGAAATCACGTGGGCCCCACGGGGAAATCACGTGGGCCCCACCCGGAAATCACGTGGGCCCCACCCGGAAATCACGTGGGCCCCACCCGGAAATCACGTGGGCCCCACGGGGAAATCACGTGGGCCCCACCCGGAAATCACGTGGGCCCCACGGGGAAATCACGTGGGTCACACCCGGAAATCACGTGGGCCCCACCCGGAAATCACGTGGGCCCCACCCGGAAGTCACGTGGGCCCCACCCGGAAATCACGTGGGCCCCACCCGGAAGTCACGTGGGCCCCACCCGGAAATCACGTGGGCCCCACCCGGAAATCACGTGGGCCCCACCCGGAAATCACGTGGGCCCCACCCGGAAATCACGTGGGCCCCACCCGGAAATCACGTGGGCCCCACCCGGAAATCACGTGGGCCCCACCCGGAAATCACGTGGGCCCCACCCGGAAATCACGTGGGCCCCACCCGGAAATCACGTGGGCCCCCAGGGGAAATCACGTGGGCCCGACCCGGAAATCACGTGGGCCCCACCCGGAAATCACGTGGGCCCCACCCGGAAATCACGTGGGCCCCACGGGGAAATCACGTGGGCCCCACCCGGAAATCACGTGGGCCCCACCCGGAAATCACGTGGGCCCCCAGGGGAAATCACGTGGGCCCCACCCGGAAATCACGTGGGCCCCACCCGGAAATCACGTGGGCCCCACCCTGAAATCACGTGGACCCCACCCGGAAATCACGTGGGCCCCACGGGGAAATCACGTGGGCCCCACCCGGAAATCACGTGGGCCCCACCCGGAAATCACGTGGGCCCCACCCTGAAATCACGTGGACCCCACCCGGAAATCACGTGGGCCCCACGGGGAAATCACGTGGGCCCCACCCGGAAATCACGTGGGCCCCACCCGGAAATCACGTGGGCCCCACCCTGAAATCACGTGGGCCCCACCCGGAAATCACGTGGGCCCCACCCGGAAATCACGTGGGCCCCCAGGGGAAATCACGTGGGCCCCACCCGGAAATCACGTGGGCCCCACCCGAAAATCACGTGGGCCCCACCCGGAAATCACGTGGGCCCGACGGGGAAATCACGTGGGCCCCACCCGGAAATCACGTGGTCCCCACCCGGAAATCACGTGGGCCCCACCCGGAAATCACGTGGGCGCCACCCGGAAATCACGTGGGCCCCACCCGGAAATCACGTGGGCCCCACCCGGAAGTCACGTGGGCCCCACCCGGAAATCACGTGGGCCCCACCCGGAAATCACGTGGGCCCCACCCGGAAATCACGTGGGCCCCACCCGGAAATCACGTGGGCCCCCAGGGGAAATCACGTGGGCCCCACCCGGAAATCGTGGGCCCCACCCGGAAATCACGTGGGCCCCACCCGGAAATCACGTGGGCCCCACGGGGAAATCACGTGGGCCCCACCCGGAAATCACGTGGGCCCCACCCGGAAATCACGTGGGCCCCCAGGGGAAATCACGTGGGCCCCACCCGGAAATCACGTGGGCCCCACCCGGAAATCACGTGGGCCCCACCCGAAAATCACGTGGGCCCCACCCGGAAATCACGTGGGCCCGACGGGGAAATCACGTGGGCCCCACCCGGAAATCACGTGGTCCCCACCCGGAAATCACGTGGGCCCCACCCGGAAATCACGTGGGCGCCACCCGGAAATCACGTGGGCCCCACCCGGAAATCACGTGGGCCCCACCCGGAAATCACGTGGGCCCCACCCGGAAATCACGTGGGCCCCACCCGGAAATCACGTGGGCCCCACCCGGAAATCACGTGGGCCCCACCCGGAAATCACGTGGGCCCCAACCGGAAATCACGTGGGCCCCCAGGGGAAATCACGTGGGCCCGACCCGGAAATCACGTGGGCCCCACCCGGAAATCACGTGGGCCCCACCCGGAAATCACGTGGGCCCCACGGGGAAATCACGTGGGCCCCACCCGGAAATCACGTGGGCCCCACCCGGAAATCACGTGGGCCCCCAGGGGAAATCACGTGGGCCCCACCCGGAAATCACGTGGGCCCCACCCGGAAATCACGTGGGCCCCACCCTGAAATCACGTGGACCCCACCCGGAAATCACGTGGGCCCCACGGGGAAATCACGTGGGCCCCACCCGGAAATCACGTGGGCCCCACCCGGAAATCACGTGGGCCCCACCCTGAAATCACGTGGACCCCACCCGGAAATCACGTGGGCCCCACGGGGAAATCACGTGGGCCCCACCCGGAAATCACGTGGGCCCCACCCGGAAATCACGTGGGCCCCACCCTGAAATCACGTGGGCCCCACCCGGAAATCACGTGGGCCCCACCCGGAAATCACGTGGGCCCCCAGGGGAAATCACGTGGGCCCCACCCGGAAATCACGTGGGCCCCACCCGAAAATCACGTGGACCCCACCCGGAAATCACGTGGGCCCGACGGGGAAATCACGTGGGCCCCACCCGGAAATCACGTGGTCCCCACCCGGAAATCACGTGGGCCCCACCCGGAAATCACGTGGGCGCCACCCGGAAATCACGTGGGCCCCACCCGGAAATCACGTGGGCCCCACCCGGAAGTCACGTGGGCCCCACCCGGAAATCACGTGGGCCCCACCCGGAAATCACGTGGGCCCCACCCGGAAATCACGTGGGCCCCACCCGGAAATCACGTGGGCCCCCAGGGGAAATCACGTGGGCCCCACCCGGAAATCGTGGGCCCCACCCGGAAATCACGTGGGCCCCACCCGGAAATCACGTGGGCCCCACGGGGAAATCACGTGGGCCCCACCCGGAAATCACGTGGGCCCCACCCGGAAATCACGTGGGCCCCCAGGGGAAATCACGTGGGCCCCACCCGGAAATCACGTGGGCCCCACCCGGAAATCACGTGGGCCCCACCCGGAAATCACGTGGGCCCAACGGGGAAATCACGTGGGCCTCACCCGGAAATCACGTGGGCCCCACCCGGAAATCACGTGGGCCCCACCCGGAAATCACGTGGGCCCCACCCGGAAATCACGTGGGCCCCACCCGGAAATCACGTGGGCCCCACCCGGAAATCACGTGGGCCCCACCCGGAAATCACGTGGGCACCACCCGGAAATCACGTGGGCCCCACGGGGAAATCACGTGGGCCCCACCCGGAAATCACGTGGGCCCCACGGGGAAATCACGTGGGCCCCACCCGGAAATCACGTGGGCCCCACCCGGAAATCACGTGGGCCCCACCCGGAAATCACGTGGGCCCCACCCGGAAATCACGTGGGCCCCACCCGGAAATCACGTGGGCCCCACCCGGAAATCACGTGGGCCCCACCCGGAAATCACGTGGGCCCCACCCGGAAATCACGTGGGCCCCACCCGGAAATCACGTGGGCCCCACCCGGAAATCACCTGGGCCCCACCCGGAAATCACGTGGGCCCCCAGGGGAAATCACGTGGGCCCCACCCTGAAATCACGTGGGCCCCACCCGGAAATCACGTGGGCCCCACCCGGAAATAACGTGGGCCCCACCCGGAAATAACGTGGGCCCCACCCGGAAATCACGTGGGCCCCACCCAGAAATCACGTGGGCCCCACCCGGAAATCACGTGGGCCCCACCCGGAAATCACGTGGGCCCCACCCGGAAATCACGTGGGCCCCACCCGGAAATCACGTGGGCCCCCAGGGGAAATCATGTGGGCCCCACCCGGAAATCACGTGGGCCCCACCCGGAAATCACGTGGGCCCCACCCGGAAATCACGTGGGCCCCACCCGGAAATCACGTGGGCCCCACCCGGAAATCACGTGGGCCCCCAGGGGAAATCACGTGGGCCCCACCCGGAAATCACGTGGGCCCCACCCGGAAATCACGTGGGCCCAACCCGGAAATCACGTGGGCCCCACCCGGAAATCACGTGGGCCCCACCCGGAAATCACGTGGGCCCCACCCGGAAATCACGTGGGCCCCACGGGGAAATCACGTGGGTCCCACCCGGAAATCACGTGGGCCCCACCCGGAAATCACGTGGGCCCCACCCGGAAATCACGTGGGCCCCACCCGGAAATCACGTGGGCCCCACCCGGAAATCACGTGGGCCCCACGGGGAAATCACGTGGGCCCCACCCGGAAATCACGTGGGCCCCACCCGGAAATCACGTGGGCCCCACCCGGAAATCACGTGGGCCCCACCCGGAAATCACGTGGGCCCCACCCGGAAATCACGTGGGCCCCACCCGGAAATCACGTGGGCCCCACCCGGAAATCACGTGGGCCCCACCCGGAAATCACGTGGGCCCCCAGGGGAAATCACGTGGGCCCCACCCGGAAATCACGTGGGCCCCACCCGGAAATCACGTGGGCCCCACCCGGAAATCACGTGGGCCCCACGGGGAAATCACGTGGGCCCCACCCGGAAATCACGTGGGCCCCACCCGGAAATCACGTGGGCCCTACCCGGAAATCACGTGGGCCCCACCCGGAAATCACGTGGGCCCCCAGGGGAAATCACGTGGGCCCCACCCGGAAATCACGTGGGCCCCACCCGGAAATCACGTGGGCCCCACGGGGAAATCACGTGGGCCCCACCCGGAAATCAAGTGGGCCCCACCCGGAAATCACGTGGGCCCCACGGGGAAATCACGTGGGCCCCACCCGGAAATCAAGTGGGCCCCACCCGGAAATCACGTGGGCCCCCAGGGGAAATCACGTGGGCCCCACCCGGAAATCACGTGGGCCCCACCCGGAAATCACGTGGGCCCCACCCGGAAATCACGTGGGCCCCACGGGGAAATCACGTGGGCCCCACCCGGAAATCACGTGGGCCCCACCCGGAAATCACGTGGGCCCCACCCGGAAATCACGTGGGCCCCACCCGGAAATCACGTGGGCCCCACCCGGAAATCACGTGGGCCCCACCCGGAAATCACGTGGGCCCCACCCGGAAATCACGTGGGCCCCACCCGGAAATCACGTGGGCCCCACCCGGAAATCACGTGGGCCCCACCCGGAAATCACGTGGGCCCCACCCGGAAATCACGTGGGCCCCACCCGGAAATCACGTGGGCCCCCAGGGGAAATCACGTGGGCCCCACCCTGAAATAACGTGGGCCCCACCCGGAAATCACGTGGGCCCCACCCGGAAATAACGTGGGCCCCACCCGGAAATAACGTGTGCCCCACCCAGTAATCACGTGGGCCCCACCCGGAAATCACGTGGGCCCCACCCGGAAATCACGTGGGCCCCACCCGGAAATCACGTGGGCCCCACCCGGAAATCACGTGGGCCCCACCCGGAAATCACGTGGGCCCCACCCGGAAATCACGTGGGCCCCACCGGGAAATCACGTGGGCCCCACCCGGAAATCACGTGGGCCCCACCCGGAAATCACGTGGGCCCCACCCGGAAATCACGTGGGCCCCACCCGGAAATCACGTGGGCCCCCAGGGGAAATCACGTGGGCCCCACCCTGAAATCACGTGGGCCCCACCCGGAAATCACGTGGGCCCCACCCGGAAATAACGTGGGCCCCACCCGGAAATAACGTGGGCCCCACCCAGAAATCACGTGGGCCCCACCCAGAAATCACGTGGGCCCCACCCGGAAATCACGTGGGCCCCACCCGGAAATCACGTGGGCCCCACCCGGAAATCACGTGGGCCCCACCCGGAAATCACGTGGGCCCCCAGGGGAAATCATGTGGGCCCCACCCGGAAATCACGTGGGCCCCACCCGGAAATCACGTGGGCCCCACCCGGAAATCACGTGGGCCCCACCCGGAAATCACGTGGGCCCCACCCGGAAATCACGTGGGCCCCCAGGGGAAATCACGTGGGCCCCACCCGGAAATCACGTGGGCCCCACCCGGAAATCACGTGGGCCCCACCCGGAAATCACGTGGGCCCCACCCGGAAATCACGTGGGCCCCACCCGGAAATCACGTGGGCCCCACCCGGAAATCACGTGGGCCCCACCCGGAAATCACGTGGGCCCCACGGGGAAATCACGTGGGTCCCACCCGGAAATCACGTGGGCCCCACCCGGAAATCACGTGGGCCCCACCCGGAAATCACGTGGGCCCCACCCGGAAATCACGTGGGCCCCACCCGGAAATCACGTGGGCCCCACGGGGAAATCACGTGGGCCCCACCTGGAAATCACGTGGGCCCCACCCGGAAATCACGTGGGCCCCACCCGGAAATCACGTGGGCCCCACCCGGAAATCACGTGGGCCCCACCCGGAAATCACGTGGGCCCCACCCGGAAATCACGTGGGCCCCACCCGGAAATCACGTGGGCCCCACCCGGAAATCACGTGGGCCCCACCCGGAAATCACGTGGGCCCCCAGGGGAAATCACGTGGGCCCCACCCGGAAATCACGTGGGCCCCACCCGGAAATCACGTGGGCCCCACCCGGAAATCACGTGGGCCCCACGGGGAAATCACGTGGGCCCCACCCGGAAATCACGTGGGCCCCACCCGGAAATCACGTGGGCCCTACCCGGAAATCACGTGGGCCCCACCCGGAAATCACGTGGGCCCCCAGGGGAAATCACGTGGGCCCCACGGGGAAATCACGTGGGCCCCACCCGGAAATCACGTGGGCCCCACGGGGAAATCACATGGGCCCCACCCGGAAATCACGTGGGCCCCACGGGGAAATCACGTGGGCCCCACCCGGAAATCACGTGGGCCCCACCCGGAAATCACGTGGGCCCCACCCGGAAATCACGTGGGCCCCACCCGGAAATCACGTGGGCCCCACCCGGAAATCACGTGGGCCCCACCCGGAAATCACGTGGGCCCCACCCGGAAATCACGTGGGCCCCACCCGGAAATCACGTGGGCCCCACCCGGAAATCACGTGGGCCCCACCCGGAAATCACGTGGGCCCCACCCGGAAATCACGTGGGCCCCCAGGGGAAATCACGTGGGCCCCACCCTGAAATCACGTGGGCCCCACCCGGAAATCACGTGGGCCCCACCCGGAAATAACGTGGGCCCCACCCGGAAATAACGTGTGCCCCACCCAGTAATCACGTGGGCCCCACCCGGAAATCACGTGGGCCCCACCCGGAAATCACGTGGGCCCCACCCGGAAATCACGTGGGCCCCAACCGGAAATCACGTGGGCCCCACCCGGAAATCACGTGGGCCCCCAGGGGAAATCATGTGGGCCCCACCCGGAAATCACGTGGGCCCCACCCGGAAATCACGTGGGCCCCACCCGGAAATCACGTGGGCCCCACCCGGAAATCACGTGGGCCCCACCCGGAAATCACGTGGGCCCCACCCGGAAATAACGTGGGCCCCACCCGGAAATAACGTGTGCCCCACCCAGTAATCACGTGGGCCCCACCCGGAAATCACGTGGGCCCCACCCGGAAATCACGTGGGCCCCACCCGGAAATCACGTGGGCCCCACCCGGAAATCACGTGGGCCCCACCCGGAAATCACGTGGGCCCCCCGGGGAAATCACGTGGGCCCCACCCGGAAATCACGTGGGCCCCACCCGGAAATCCCGTGGGCCCCACCCGGAAATCACGTGGGCCCCACCCGGGAAATCACGTGGGCCCCACCCGGAACTCACGTGGGCCCCACCCGGAAATCACGTGGGCCCCACCCGGAAATCACGTGGGCCCCACCCGGAAATCACGTGGGCCCCACCCGGAAATCACGTGGGCCCCACCCGGAAATCACGTGGGCCCCACCCGGAAATCACGTGGGCCCCACGGGGAAATCACGTGGGTCCCACCCGGAAATCACGTGGGCCCCACCCGGAAATCACGTGGGCCCCACCCGGAAATCACGTGGGCCCCACCCGGAAATCACGTGGGCCCCACCCGGAAATCACGTGGGCCCCACGGGGAAATCACGTGGGCCCCACCTGGAAATCACGTGGGCCCCACCCGGAAATCACGTGGGCCCCACCCGGAAATCACGTGGGCCCCACCCGGAAATCACGTGGGCCCCACCCGGAAATCACGTGGGCCCCACCCGGAAATCACGTGGGCCCCACCCGGAAATCACGTGGGCCCCACCCGGAAATCACGTGGGCCCCACCCGGAAATCACGTGGGCCCCACCCGGAAATCACGTGGGCCCCCAGGGGAAATCACGTGGGCCCCACCCGGAAATCACGTGGGCCCCACCCGGAAATCACGTGGGCCCCACCCGGAAATCACGTGGGCCCCACGGGGAAATCACGTGGGCCCCACCCGGAAATCACGTGGGCCCCACCCGGAAATCACGTGGGCCCTACCCGGAAATCACGTGGGCCCCACCCGGAAATCACGTGGGCCCCCAGGGGAAATCACGTGAGCCCCACCCGGAAATCACGTGGGCCCCACCCGGAAATCACGTGGGCCCCACCCGGAAATCACGTGGGCCCCACGGGGAAATCACGTGGGCCCCACCCGGAAATCACGTGGGCCCCACCCGGAAATCACGTGGGCCCCCAGGGGAAATCACGTGGGCCCCACCCGGAAATCACGTGGGCCCCACCCGGAAATCACGTGGGCCCCACCCGGAAATCACGTGGGCCCCACGGGGAAATCACGTGGGCCCCACCCGGAAATCACGTGGGCCCCACCCGGAAATCACGTGGGCCCCACCCGGAAATCACGTGGGCCCCACCCGGAAATCACGTGGGCCCCACCCGGAAATCACGTGGGCCCCACCCGGAAATCACGTGGGCCCCACCCGGAAATCACGTGGGCACCACCCGGAAATCACGTGGGCCCCACGGGGAAATCACGTGGGCCCCACCCGGAAATCACGTGGGCCCCACGGGGAAATCACGTGGGCCCCACCCAGAAATCACGTGGGCCCCACGGGGAAATCACGTGGGCCCCACCCGGAAATCACGTGGGCCCCACCCGGAAATCACGTGGGCCCCACCCGGAAATCACGTGGGCCCCACCCGGAAATCACGTGGGCCCCACGGGGAAATCACGTGGGCCCCACCCGGAAATCACGTGGGCCCCACGGGGAAATCACGTGGGCCCCACCCGGAAATCACGTGGGCCCCACCCGGAAATCACGTGGGCCCCACCCGGAAATCACGTGGGCCCCACCCGGAAATCACGTGGGCCCCACCCGGAAATCACGTGGGCCCCACCCGGAAATCACGTGGGCCCCACCCGGAAATCACGTGGGCCCCCAGGGGAAATCACGTGGGCCCGACCCGGAAATCACGTGGGCCCCACCCGGAAATCACGTGGGCCCCACCCGGAAATCACGTGGGCCCCACCCGGAAATCACGTGGGCCCGACGGGGAAATCACGTGGGCCCCACCCGGAAATCACGTGGGCCCCACCCGGAAATCACGTGGGCCCCACCCGAAAATCACGTGGGCCCCACCCGGAAATCACGTGGGCCCCACCCGGAAATCACGTGGGCCCCACCCGGAAATCACGTGGGCCCCACCCGGAAATCACGTGGGCCCCACCCGGAAATCACGTGGGCCCCACCCGGAAATCACGTGGGCCCCACCCGGAAATCACGTGGGCCCCACCCGGAAATCACGTGGGCCCCCAGGGGAAATCACGTGGGCCCCACCCGGAAATCACGTGGGCCCCACCCGGAAATCACGTGGGCCCCACCCGGAAATCACGTGGGCCCCACGGGGAAATCACGTGGGCCCCACCCGGAAATCACGTGGGCCCCACCCGGAAATCACGTGGGCCCTACCCGGAAATCACGTGGGCCCCACCCGGAAGTCACGTGGGCCCCCAGGGGAAATCACGTGGGCCCCACGGGGAAATCACGTGGGCCCCACCCGGAAATCACGTGGGCCCCACGGGGAAATCACATGGGCCCCACCCGGAAATCACGTGGGCCCCACGGGGAAATCACGTGGGCCCCACCCGGAAATCACGTGGGCCCCACCCGGAAATCACGTGGGCCCCACCCGGAAATCACGTGGGCCCCACCCGGAAATCACGTGGGCCCCACCCGGAAATCACGTGGGCCCCACCCGGAAATCACGTGGGCCCCACCCGGAAATCACGTGGGCCCCACCCGGAAATCACGTGGGCCCCACCCGGAAATCACGTGGGCCCCACCCGGAAATCACGTGGGCCCCACCCGGAAATCACGTGGGCCCCCAGGGGAAATCACGTGGGCCCCACCCTGAAATCACGTGGGCCCCACCCGGAAATCACGTGGGCCCCACCCGGAAATAACGTGGGCCCCACCCGGAAATAACGTGTGCCCCACCCAGTAATCACGTGGGCCCCACCCGGAAATCACGTGGGCCCCACCCGGAAATCACGTGGGCCCCACCCGGAAATCACGTGGGCCCCAACCGGAAATCACGTGGGCCCCAACCGGAAATCACGTGGGCCCCCAGGGGAAATCATGTGGGCCCCACCCGGAAATCACGTGGGCCCCACCCGGAAATCACGTGGGCCCCACCCGGAAATCACGTGGGCCCCACCCGGAAATCACGTGGGCCCCACCCGGAAATCACGTGGGCCCCACCCGGAAATAACGTGGGCCCCACCCGGAAATAACGTGTGCCCCACCCAGTAATCACGTGGGCCCCACCCGGAAATCACGTGGGCCCCACCCGGAAATCACGTGGGCCCCACCCGGAAATCACGTGGGCCCCACCCGGAAATCACGTGGGCCCCACCCGGAAATCACGTGGGCCCCCAGGGGAAATCATGTGGGCCCCACCCGGAAATCACGTGGGCCCCACCCGGAAATCACGTGGGCCCCACCCGGAAATCACGTGGGCCCCCAGGGGAAATCACGTGGGCCCCACCCGGAAATCACGTGGGCCCCACCCGGAAATCACGTGGGCCCCACCCGGAAATCACGTGGGCCCCACCCGGAAATCACGTGGGCCCCACCCGGAAATCACGTGGGCCCCACCCGGAAATCACGTGGGCCCCACCCGGAAATCACGTGGGCCCCACGGGGAAATCACGTGGGTCCCACCCGGAAATCACGTGGGCCCCACCCGGAAATCACGTGGGCCCCACCCGGAAATCACGTGGGCCCCACCCGGAAATCACGTGGGCCCCACCCGGAAATCACGTGGGCCCCACGGGGAAATCACGTGGGCCCCACCTGGAAATCACGTGGGCCCCACCCGGAAATCACGTGGGCCCCACCCGGAAATCACGTGGGCCCCACCCGGAAATCACGTGGGCCCCACCCGGAAATCACGTGGGCCCCACCCGGAAATCACGTGGGCCCCACCCGGAAATCACGTGGGCCCCACCCGGAAATCACGTGGGCCCCACCCGGAAATCACGTGGGCCCCACCCGGAAATCACGTGGGCCCCCAGGGGAAATCACGTGGGCCCCACCCGGAAATCACGTGGGCCCCACCCGGAAATCACGTGGGCCCCACCCGGAAATCACGTGGGCCCCACGGGGAAATCACGTGGGCCCCACCCGGAAATCACGTGGGCCCCACCCGGAAATCACGTGGGCCCTACCCGGAAATCACGTGGGCCCCACCCGGAAATCACGTGGGCCCCCAGGGGAAATCACGTGAGCCCCACCCGGAAATCACGTGGGCCCCACCCGGAAATCACGTGGGCCCCACCCGGAAATCACGTGGGCCCCACGGGGAAATCACGTGGGCCCCACCCGGAAATCACGTGGGCCCCACCCGGAAATCACGTGGGCCCCCAGGGGAAATCACGTGGGCCCCACCCGGAAATCACGTGGGCCCCACCCGGAAATCACGTGGGCCCCACCCGGAAATCACGTGGGCCCCACGGGGAAATCACGTGGGCCCCACCCGGAAATCACGTGGGCCCCACCCGGAAATCACGTGGGCCCCACCCGGAAATCACGTGGGCCCCACCCGGAAATCACGTGGGCCCCACCCGGAAATCACGTGGGCCCCACCCGGAAATCACGTGGGCCCCACCCGGAAATCACGTGGGCACCACCCGGAAATCACGTGGGCCCCACGGGGAAATCACGTGGGCCCCACCCGGAAATCACGTGGGCCCCACGGGGAAATCACGTGGGCCCCACCCAGAAATCACGTGGGCCCCACGGGGAAATCACGTGGGCCCCACCCGGAAATCACGTGGGCCCCACCCGGAAATCACGTGGGCCCCACCCGGAAATCACGTGGGCCCCACCCGGAAATCACGTGGGCCCCACGGGGAAATCACGTGGGCCCCACCCGGAAATCACGTGGGCCCCACGGGGAAATCACGTGGGCCCCACCCGGAAATCACGTGGGCCCCACCCGGAAATCACGTGGGCCCCACCCGGAAATCACGTGGGCCCCACCCGGAAATCACGTGGGCCCCACCCGGAAATCACGTGGGCCCCACCCGGAAATCACGTGGGCCCCACCCGGAAATCACGTGGGCCCCCAGGGGAAATCACGTGGGCCCGACCCGGAAATCACGTGGGCCCCACCCGGAAATCACGTGGGCCCCACCCGGAAATCACGTGGGCCCCACCCGGAAATCACGTGGGCCCGACGGGGAAATCACGTGGGCCCCACCCGGAAATCACGTGGGCCCCACCCGGAAATCACGTGGGCCCCACCCGAAAATCACGTGGGCCCCACCCGGAAATCACGTGGGCCCAACGGGGACATCACGTGGGCCCCACCCGGAAATCACGTGGTCCCCACCCGGAAATCACGTGGGCCCCCCCCGGAAATCACGTGGGCGCCACCCGGAAATCACGTGGGCCCCACCCGGAAATCACGTGGGCCCCACCCGGAAGTCACGTGGGCCCCACCCGGAAATCTCGTGGGCCCCACCCGGAAATCACGTGGGCCCCACCCGGAAATCACGTGGGCCCCACCCGGAAATCACGTGGGCCCCCAATGGGAAATCACGTGGGCCCCACCCGGAAATCGTGGGCCCCACCCGGAAATCACGTGGGCCCCACCCGGAAATCACGTGGGCCCCACGGGGAAATCACGTGGGCCCCACCCGGAAATCACGTGGGCCCCACCCGGAAATCACGTGGGCCCCCAGGGGAAATCACGTGGGCCCCACGGGGAAATCACGTGGGCCCCACCCGGAAATCACGTGGTCCCCACCCGGAAATCACGTGGGCCCCCAGGGGAAATCACGTGGGCCCCACCCGGAAATCACGTGGGCCCCACCCGGAAATCACGTGGGCCCCACCCTGAAATCACGTGGACCCCACCCGGAAATCACGTGGGCCCCACGGGGAAATCACGTGGGCCCCACCCGGAAATCACGTGGGCCCCACCCGGAAATCACGTGGGCCCCACCCGGAAATCACGTGGGCCCCACCCGGAAATCACGTGGGCCCCACCCGAAAATCACGTGGGCCCCACCCGGAAATCACGTGGGCCCCACCCGGAAATCACGTGGGCCCCACCCGAAAATCACGTGGGCCCCACCCGGAAATCACGTGGGCCCCACCCGGAAATCACGTGGGCCCCACCCGGAAATCACGTGGGTCCCTCCCGGAAATCACGTGGGCCCCACCCGGAAATCACGTGGGCCCCACCCGGAAATCACGTGGGGCCCACCCGGAAATCACGTGGGCCCCACGGGGAAATCACGTGGGCCCCACCCGGAAATCACGTGGGCCCCACCCGGAAATCACGTGGGCCCCACCCGGAAATCACGTGGGCCCCACCCGGAAATCACGTGGGCCCCACCCGGAAATCACGTGGGACCCACCCGGAAATCACGTGGGCCCCCAGGGGAAATCACGTGGGCCCCACCCGGAAATCACGTGGGCCCCACCCGGAAATCACGTGGGCCCCACCCGGAAATCACGTGGGCCCCACCCGGAAATAACGTGGGCCCCACCCGGAAATCACGTGGGCCCCACCCGGAAATCACGTGGGCCCCACCCGGAAATCACGTGGGCCCCACCCGGAAATCACGTGGGCCCCACCCGGAAATCACGTGGGCCCCACCCGGAAATCACGTGGGCCCCACCCGGAAATCACGTGGGCCCCCAGGGGAAATCTCGTGGGCCCCACCCGGAAATCACTTGGGCCCCACCCGGAAATCACGTGGGCCCCACCCGGAAATCACGTGGGCCCCACCCGGAAATCACGTGGGGCCCACCCGGAAATCACGTGGGCCCCACCCGGAAATCACGTGGGCCCCACCCGGAAATCACGTGGGCCCCACCCGGAAATCACGTGGGCCCCACCCGGAAATCACGTGGGCCCCACCCGGAAATCACGTGGGCCCCACCCGGAAATCACGTGGGCCCCACCCGGAAATCACGTGGGCCCCACCCGGAAATCACGTGGACCCCACCCGGAAATCACGTGGGCCCCACGGGGAAATCACGTGGGCCCCACGGGGAAATCACGTGGGCCCCACCCGGAAATCACGTGGGCCCCACCCGGAAATCACGTGGGCCCCACCCGGAAATCACGTGGGCCCCACCCGGAAATCACGTGGGCCCCACCCGGAAATCACGTGGGCCCCACCCGGAAATCACGTGGGCCCCCAGGGGAAATCACGTGGGCCCCACCCGGAAATCACGTGGGCCCCACCCGGAAATCACGTGGGCCCCACCCGGAAATCACGTGGGCCCCACGGGGAAATCACGTGGGCCCCACCCGGAAATCACGTGGGCCCCACCCGGAAATCACGTGGGCCCCACCCGGAAATCACGTGGGCCCCACCCGGAAATCACGTGGGCCCCTCCCGGAAATCACGTGGGCCCCACCCGGAAATCACGTGGGCCCCACCCGGAAATCACGTGGGGCCCACCCGGAAATCACGTGGGCCCCACGGGGAAATCACGTGGGCCCCACCCGGAAATCACGTGGGCCCCACCCGGAAATCACGTGGGCCCCACCCGGAAATCACGTGGGCCCCACCCGGAAATCACGTGGGCCCCACCCGGAAATCACGTGGGACCCACCCGGAAATCACGTGGGCCCCCAGGGGAAATCACGTGGGCCCCACCCGGAAATCACGTGGGCCCCACCCGGAAATCACGTGGGCCCCACCCGGAAATCACGTGGGCCCCACCCGGAAATAACGTGGGCCCCACCCGGAAATCACGTGGGCCCCACCCGGAAATCAGGTGGGCCCCACCCGGAAATCACGTGGGCCCCACCCGGAAATCACGTGGGCCCCACCCGGAAATCACGTGGGCCCCACCCGGAAATCACGTGGGCCCCACCCGGAAATCACGTGGGCCCCACCCGGAAATCACGTGGGCCCCACCCGGAAATCACGTGGGCCCCACCCGGAAATCACGTGGGCCCCACCCGGAAATCACGTGGGCCCCACCCGGAAATCACGTGGGCCCCACCCGGAAATCACGTGGGCCCCACCCGGAAATCACGTGGGCCCCACCCGGAAATCACGTGGGCCCCACGGGGAAATCACGTGGGCCCCACCCGGAAATCACGTGGGCCCCACCCGGAAATCACGTGGGCCCCACCCGGAAATCACGTGGGCCCCACCCGGAAATCACGTGGGCCCCACCCGGAAATCACGTGGGCCCCACCCGGAAATCACGTGGGCCCCACCCGGAAATCACGTGGGCCCCCAGGGGAAATCACGTGGGCCCCACCCGGAAATCACGTGGGCCCCACCCGGAAATCACGTGGGCCCCACCCGGAAATCACGTGGGCCCCACGGGGAAATCACGTGGGCCCCACCCGGAAATCACGTGGGCCCCACCCGGAAATCACGTGGGCCCCACCCGGAAATCACGTGGGCCCCACCCGGAAATCACGTGGGCCCCTCCCGGAAATCACGTGGGCCCCACCCAGAAATCACGTGGGCCCCACCCGGAAATCACGTGGGGCCCACCCAGAAATCACGTGGGCCCCACGGGGAAATCACGTGGGCCCCACCCGGAAATCACGTGGGCCCCACCCGGAAATCACGTGGGCCCCACCCGGAAATCACGTGGGCCCCACCCGGAAATCACGTGGGCCCCACCCGGAAATCACGTGGGCCCCACCCGGAAATCACGTGGGACCCACCCGGAAATCACGTGGGCCCCCAGGGGAAATCACGTAGGCCCCACCCGGAAATCACGTGGGCCCCACCCGGAAATCACGTGGGCCCCACCCGGAAATCACGTGGGCCCCACCCGGAAATCACGTGGGCCCCACCCGGAAATCACGTGGGCCCCACCCGGAAATCACGTGGGCCCCACCCGGAAATCACGTGGGCCCCACCCGGAAATCACGTGGGCCCCACGGGGATATCACGTGGGCCCCACCCGGAAATCACGTGGGCCCCACCCGGAAATCACGTGGGCCCCACCCGGAAATCACGTGGGCCCCACCCGGAAATCACGTGGGCCCCACCCGGATATCACGTGGGCCCCACCCAGAAATCACGTGGGCCCCACCCGGAAATCACGTGGGGCCCACCCAGAAATCACGTGGGCCCCACGGGGAAATCACGTGGGCCCCACCCGGAAATCACGTGGGCCCCACCCGGAAATCACGTGGGCCCCACCCGGAAATCACGTGGGCCCCACCCGGAAATCACGTGGGCCCCACCCGGAAATCACGTGGGCCCCACCCGGAAATCACGTGGGCCCCACCCGGAAATCACGTGGGCCCCACCCGGAAATCACGTGGGCCCCACCCGGAAATCACGTGGGCCCCACGGGGATATTACGTGGGCCCCACCCGGAAATCACGTGGGGCCCACGGGGAAATCACGTGGGCCCCACCCGGAAATCACGTGGGCCCCACCCGGATATCACGTGGGCCCCACCCAGAAATCACGTGGGCCCCACCCGGAAATCACGTGGGGCCCACCCAGAAATCACGTGGGCCCCACGGGGAAATCACGTGGGCCCCACCCGGAAATCACGTGGGCCCCACCCGGAAATCACGTGGGCCCCCAGGGGAAATCACGTGGGCCCCACCCGGAAATAACGTGGGCCCCACCCGGAAATCACGTGGGCCCCACCCGGAAATCACGTGGGCCTCACCCGGAAATCACGTGGGCCCCACCCGGAAATCACGTGGGCCCCACCCGGAAATCACGTGGGCCCCACCCGGAAATCACGTGGGCCCCACCCGGAAATCACGTGGGCCCCACCCGGAAATCACGTGGGCCCCACCCGGAAATCACGTGGGCCCCACCCGGAAATCACGTGGGCCCCACCCGGAAATCACGTGGGCCCCACCCGGAAATCACGTGGGCCCCACACGGAAATCACGTGGGCCCCACCCGGAAATCACGTGGGGCCCACCCGGAAATCACGTGGGCCCCACGGGGAAATCACGTGGGCCCCACCCGGAAATCACGTGGGCCCCACCCGGAAATCACGTGGGCCCCACCCGGAAATCACCTGGGCCCCACCCTGAAATCACGTGGGCCCCACCCGGAAATCACGTGGGCCCCACCCGGCAATCACGTGGGCCCCACCCGGAAATCACGTGGGCCCCACCCGGAAATCACGTGGGCCCCACCCGGAAATCAAGAGGGCCCCACCCGGAAATCACGTGGGCCCCACCCGGAAATCACGTGGGCCCCAACCGGAAATCACGTGGGCCCCCAGGGGAAATCACGTGGGCCCCACCCGGAAATCACGTGGGCCCCACCCGGAAATCACGTGGGCCCCACCCGGAAATCACGTGGGCCCCACGGGGAAATCACGTGGGCCCCACCCGGAAATCACGTGGGCCCCACCCGGAAATCACGTGGGCCCCACCCGGAAATCACGTGGGTCCCACCCGGAAATCACGTGGGCCCCACACGGAAATCACGTGGGCCCCACCCGGAAATCACGTGGGGCCCACCCGGAAATCACGTGGGCCCCACCCGGAAATCACGTGGGCCCCACCCGGAAATCACGTGGGCCCCACCCTGAAATCACGTGGGCCCCACCCTGAAATCACGTGGGCCCCACCCTGAAATCACGTGGGCCCCACCCGGAAATCACGTGGGCCCCACCCTGAAATCACGTGGGCCCCACCCTGAAATCACGTGGGCCCCACCCGGAAATCACGTGGGCCCCACCCGGAAATCACGTGGGCCCCCAGGGGAAATCACGTGGGCCCCACCCGGAAATCACGTGGGCCCCACCCGGAAATCACGTGGGCCCCACCCGGAAATCACGTGGGCCCCACGGGGAAATCACGTGGGCCCCACGGGGAAATCACGTGGGCCCCACCCTGAAATCACGTGGGCCCCACGGGGAAATCACGTGGGCCCCACCCGGAAATCACGTGGGCCCCACCCGGAAATCACGTGGGCCCCACCCGGAAATCACGTGGGGCCCACCCAGAAATCACGTGGGGCCCACCCAGAAATCACGTGGGCCCCACGGGGAAATCACGTGGGCCCCACCCGGAAATCACGTGGGCCCCACCCGGAAATCACGTGGGCCCCACCCGGAAATCACGTGGGCCCCACGGGGATATCACGTGGGCCCCACCCGGAAATCACGTGGGCCCCACGGGGAAATCACGTGGGCCCCACCCGGAAATCACGTGGGCCCCACCCGGATATCTCGTGGGCCCCACCCAGAAATCACGTGGGCCCCACCCGGAAATCACGTGGGGCCCACCCGGAAATCACGTGGGCCCCACGGGGAAATCACGTGGGCCCCACCCGGAAATCACGTGGGCCCCACGGGGAAATCACGTGGGCCCCACCCGGAAATCACGTGGGCCCCACCCGGAAATCACGTGGGCCCCACCCGGAAATCACGTGGGCCCCACCCGGAAATCACGTGGGCCCCCAGGGGAAATCACGTGGGCCCCACCCGGAAATCACTTGGGCCCCACCCGGAAATCACGTGGGCCCCACCCGGAAATCACGTGGGCCCCACCCGGAAATCACGTGGGGCCCACCCGGAAATCACGTGGGCCCCACCCGGAAATCACGTGGGCCCCACCCGGAAATCACGTGGGCCCCACCCGGAAATCACGTGGGCCCCACCCGGAAATCACGTGGGCCCCACCCGGAAATCACGTGGGCCCCACCCTGAAATCACGTGGGCCCCACCCGGAAATCACGTGGGCCCCACCCGGAAATCACGTGGGCCCCACCCGGAAATCACGTGGGCCCCACCCGGGAATCACGTGGGCCCCACCCGGAAATCACGTGGGCCCCACCCGGAAATCACGTGGGCCCCACCCGGGAATCACGTGGGCCCCACCCGGAAATCACGTGGGCCCCACCCGGCAATCACGTGGGCCCCACCCGGAAATCACGTGGGCCCCACCCGGAAATCACGTGGGCCCCACCCGGAAATCACGTGGGCCCCACCCGGAAATCACGTGGGCCCCACCCGGAAATCACGTGGGCCCCAACCGGAAATCACGTGGGCCCCCAGGGGAAATCACGTGGGCCCCACCCGGAAATCACGTGGGCCCCACCCGGAAATCACGTGGGCCCCACCCGGAAATCACGTGGGCCCCACGGGGAAATCACGTGGGCCCCACCCGGAAATCACGTGGGCCCCACCCGGAAATCACGTGGGCCCCACCCGGAAATCACGTGGGTCCCACCCGGAAATCACGTGGGCCCCACCCGGAAATCACGTGGGCCCCACACGGAAATCACGTGGGCCCCACCCGGAAATCACGTGGGGCCCACCCGGAAATCACGTGGGCCCCACCCGGAAATCACGTGGGCCCCACAAGGAAATCACGTGGGCCCCACCCTGAAATCACGTGGGCCCCACCCTGAAATCACGTGGGCCCCACCCTGAAATCACGTGGGCCCCACCCGGAAATCACGTGGGCCCCACCCTGAAATCACGTGGGCCCCACCCTGAAATCACGTGGGCCCCACCCGGAAATCACGTGGGCCCCACCCGGAAATCACGTGGGCCCCCAGGGGAAATCACGTGGGCCCCACCCGGAAATCACGTGGGCCCCACCCGGAAATCACGTGGGCCCCACCCGGAAATCACGTGGGCCCCACGGGGAAATCACGTGGGCCCCACCCTGAAATCACGTGGGCCCCACCCGGAAATCACGTGGGCCCCACGGGGAAATCACGTGGGCCCCACCCGGAAATCACGTGGGCCCCACCCGGAAATCACGTGGGCCCCACCCTGAAATCACGTGGGCCCCACCCGGAAATCACGTGGGCCCCACCCGGAAATCACGTGGGCCCCCAGGGGAAATCACGTGGGCCCCACCCGGAAATCACTTGGGCCCCACCCGGAAATCACGTGGGCCCCACCCGGAAATCACGTGGGCCCCACCCGGAAATCACGTGGGCCCCACCCGGAAATCACGTGGGCCCCACCCGGAAATCACGTGGGCCCCACCCGGAAATCACGTGGGCCCCACCCGGAAATCACGTGGGCCCCACCCGGAAATCACGTGGGCCCCACGGGGATATCACGTGGGCCCCACCCGGAAATCACGTGGGCCCCACGGGGAAATCACGTGGGCCCCACCCGGAAATCACGTGGGCCCCACCCGGATATCACGTGGGCCCCACCCAGAAATCACGTGGGCCCCACCCGGAAATCACGTGGGGCCCACCCAGAAATCACGTGGGCCCCACGGGGAAATCACGTGGGCCCCACCCGGAAATCACGTGGGCCCCACCCGGAAATCACGTGGGCCCCACCCGGAAATCACGTGGGCCCCACCCGGAAATCACGTGGGCCCCACCCGGAAATCACGTGGGCCCCACCCGGAAATCACGTGGGCCCCACCCGGAAATCACGTGGGCCCCACCCGGAAATCACGTGGGCCCCACCCGGAAATCACGTGGGCCCCACCCGGAAATCACGTGGGCCCCACCCGGAAATCACGTGGGCCCCACCCGGAAATCACGTGGGCCCCACCCGGAAATCACGTGGGCCCCACCCGGAAATCACGTGGGCCCCACCCGGAAATCACGTGGGCCCCACCCGGAAATCACGTGGGCCCCACCCGGAAATCACGTGGGCCCCACCCGGAAATCACGTGGGCCCCACCCGGAAATCACGTGGGCCCCACCCGGAAATCACGTGGGCCCCACCCGGAAATCACGTGGGCCCCCAGGGGAAATCACGTGGGCCCCACCCGGAAATCACGTGGGCCCCACCCGGAAATCACGTGGGCCCCACCCGGAAATCACGTGGGCCCCACCCGGAAATCACGTGGGCCCCACCCGGAAATCACGTGGGCCCCACCCGGAAATCACGTGGGCCCCACCCGGAAATCACGTGGGCCCCACCCGGAAATCACGTGGGCCCCACCCGGAAATCACGTGGGCCCCACCCGGAAATCACGTGGGCCCCACGGGGAAATCACGTGGGCCCCACGGGGAAATCACGTGGGCCCCACCCGGAAATCACGTGGGCCCCACCCGGAAATCACGTGGGCCCCACCCGGAAATCACGTGGGCCCCACCCGGAAATCACGTGGGCCCCACCCGGAAATCACGTGGGCCCCACCCGGAAATCACGTGGGCCCCCAGGGGAAATCACGTGGGCCCCACCCGGAAATCACGTGGGCCCCACCCGGAAATCACGTGGGCCCCACCCGGAAATCACGTGGGCCCCACGGGGAAATCACGTGGGCCCCACCCGGAAATCACGTGGGCCCCACCCGGAAATCACGTGGGCCCCACCCGGAAATCACGTGGGCCCCACCCGGAAATCACGTGGGCCCCTCCCGGAAATCACGTGGGCCCCACCCGGAAATCACGTGGGCCCCACCCGGAAATCACGTGGGGCCCACCCAGAAATCACGTGGGCCCCACGGGGAAATCACGTGGGCCCCACCCGGAAATCACGTGGGCCCCACCCGGAAATCACGTGGGCCCCACCCGGAAATCACGTGGGCCCCACCCGGAAATCACGTGGGCCCCACCCGGAAATCACGTGGGCCCCACCCGGAAATCACGTGGGACCCACCCGGAAATCACGTGGGCCCCCAGGGGAAATCACGTAGGCCCCACCCGGAAATCACGTGGGCCCCACCCGGAAATCACGTGGGCCCCACCCGGAAATCACGTGGGCCCCACCCGGAAATCACGTGGGCCCCACCCGGAAATCACGTGGGCCCCACCCGGAAATCACGTGGGCCCCACCCGGAAATCACGTGGGCCCCACCCGGAAATCACGTGGGCCCCACGGGGATATCACGTGGGCCCCACCCGGAAATCACGTGGGCCCCACCCGGAAATCACGTGGGCCCCACCCGGAAATCACGTGGGCCCCACCCGGAAATCACGTGGGCCCCACCCGGATATCACGTGGGCCCCACCCAGAAATCACGTGGGCCCCACCCGGAAATCACGTGGGGCCCACCCAGAAATCACGTGGGCCCCACGGGGAAATCACGTGGGCCCCACCCGGAAATCACGTGGGCCCCACCCGGAAATCACGTGGGCCCCACCCGGAAATCACGTGGGCCCCACCCGGAAATCACGTGGGCCCCACCCGGAAATCACGTGGGCCCCACCCGGAAATCACGTGGGCCCCACCCGGAAATCACGTGGGCCCCACCCGGAAATCACGTGGGCCCCACCCTGAAATCACGTGGGCCCCACCCGGAAATCACGTGGGCCCCACCCGGAAATCACGTGGGCCCCCAGGGGAAATCACGTGGGCCCCACCCGGAAATCACGTGGGCCCCACCCGGAAATCACGTGGGCCCCACCCGGAAATCACGTGGGCCCCACGGGGAAATCACGTGGGCCCCACCCTGAAATCACGTGGGCCCCACCCGGAAATCACGTGGGCCCCACGGGGAAATCACGTGGGCCCCACCCGGAAATCACGTGGGCCCCACCCGGAAATCACGTGGGCCCCACCCTGAAATCACGTGGGCCCCACCCGGAAATCACGTGGGCCCCACCCGGAAATCACGTGGGCCCCCAGGGGAAATCACGTGGGCCCCACCCGGAAATCACTTGGGCCCCACCCGGAAATCACGTGGGCCCCACCCGGAAATCACGTGGGCCCGACGGGGAAATCACGTGGGCCCCACCCGGAAATCACGTGGGCCCCACCCGGAAATCACGTGGGCCCCACCCGGAAATCACGTGGGCCCCACCCGGAAATCACGTGGGCCCCCAGGGGAAATCACGTGGGCCCCACCCGGAAATCACGTGGGCCCCACCCGGAAATCACGTGGGCCCCACCCGGAAATCACGTGGGCCCCACCCGGAAATCACGTGGGACCCACCCGGAAATCACGTGGGCCCCCAGGGGAAATCACGTGGGCCCCACCCGGAAATCACGTGGGCCCCACCCGGAAATCACATGGGCCCCACCCGGAAATCACGTGGGCCCCACCCGGAAATCACGTGGGCCCCACCCGGAAATCACGTGGGACCCACCCGGAAATCACGTGGGCCCCACCCGGAAATCACGTGGGCCCCACCCGGAAATCACGTGGGCCCCACGGGGATATCACGTGGGCCCCACCCGGAAATCACGTGGGCCCCACGGGGAAATCACGTGGGCCCCACCCGGAAATCACGTGGGCCCCACCCGGATATCACGTGGGCCCCACCCAGAAATCACGTGGGCCCCACCCGGAAATCACGTGGGGCCCACCCAGAAATCACGTGGGCCCCACGGGGAAATCACGTGGGCCCCACCCGGAAATCACGTGGGCCCCACCCGGAAATCACGTGGGCCCCACCCGGAAATCACGTGGGCCCCACCCGGAAATCACGTGGGCCCCACCCGGAAATCACGTGGGCCCCACCCGGAAATCACGTGGGCCCCACCCGGAAATCACGTGGGCCCCACCCGGAAATCACGTGGGCCCCACCCGGAAATCACGTGGGCCCCACCCGGAAATCACGTGGGCCCCACCCGGAAATCACGTGGGCCCCACCCGGAAATCACGTGGGCCCCACCCGGAAATCACGTGGGCCCCACCCGGAAATCACGTGGGCCCCACCCGGAAATCACGTGGGCCCCACCCGGAAATCACGTGGGCCCCACCCGGAAATCACGTGGGCCCCACCCGGAAATCACGTGGGCCCCACCCGGAAATCACGTGGGCCCCCAGGGGAAATCACGTGGGCCCCACCCGGAAATCACGTGGGCCCCACCCGGAAATCACGTGGGCCCCACCCGGAAATCACGTGGGCCCCACCCGGAAATCACGTGGGCCCCACCCGGAAATCACGTGGGCCCCACAGGGAAATCACGTGGGCCCCACCCGGAAATCACGTGGGCCCCACCCGGAAATCACGTGGGCCCCACCCGGAAATCACGTGGGCCCCACCCGGAAATCACGTGGGCCCCACCCGGAAATCACGTGGGCCCCACCCGGAAATCACGTGGGCCCCACCCGGAAATCACGTGGGCCCCACGGGGAAATCACGTGGGCCCCACGGGGAAATCACGTGGGCCCCACCCGGAAATCACGTGGGCCCCACCCGGAAATCACGTGGGCCCCACCCGGAAATCACGTGGGCCCCACCCGGAAATCACGTGGGCCCCACCCGGAAATCACGTGGGCCCCACCCGGAAATCACGTGGGCCCCCAGGGGAAATCACGTGGGCCCCACCCGGAAATCACGTGGGCCCCACCCGGAAATCACGTGGGCCCCACCCGGAAATCACGTGGGCCCCACGGGGAAATCACGTGGGCCCCACCCGGAAATCACGTGGGCCCCACCCGGAAATCACGTGGGCCCCACCCGGAAATCACGTGGGCCCCACCCGGAAATCACGTGGGCCCCTCCCGGAAATCACGTGGGCCCCACCCAGAAATCACGTGGGCCCCACCCGGAAATCACGTGGGGCCCACCCAGAAATCACGTGGGCCCCACGGGGAAATCACGTGGGCCCCACCCGGAAATCACGTGGGCCCCACCCGGAAATCACGTGGGCCCCACCCGGAAATCACGTGGGCCCCACCCGGAAATCACGTGGGCCCCACCCGGAAATCACGTGGGCCCCACCCGGAAATCACGTGGGACCCACCCGGAAATCACGTGGGCCCCCAGGGGAAATCACGTAGGCCCCACCCGGAAATCACGTGGGCCCCACCCGGAAATCACGTGGGCCCCACCCGGAAATCACGTGGGCCCCACCCGGAAATCACGTGGGCCCCACCCGGAAATCACGTGGGCCCCACCCGGAAATCACGTGGGCCCCACCCGGAAATCACGTGGGCCCCACCCGGAAATCACGTGGGCCCCACGGGGATATCACGTGGGCCCCACCCGGAAATCACGTGGGCCCCACCCGGAAATCACGTGGGCCCCACGGGGATATTACATGGGCCCCACCCGGAAATCACGTGGGCCCCACGGGGAAATCACGTGGGCCCCACCCGGAAATCACGTGGGCCCCACCCGGAAATCACGTGGGCCCCACGGGGATATCACGTGGGCCCCACCCGGAAATCACGTGGGCCCCACCCGGAAATCACGTGGGCCCCACCCGGAAATCACGTGGGCCCCACCCGGATATCACGTGGGCCCCACCCAGAAATCACGTGGGCCCCACCCGGAAATCACGTGGGGCCCACCCAGAAATCACGTGGGCCCCACGGGGAAATCACGTGGGCCCCACCCGGAAATCACGTGGGCCCCACCCGGAAATCACGTGGGCCCCCAGGGGAAATCACGTGGGCCCCACCCGGAAATAACGTGGGCCCCACCCGGAAATCACGTGGGCCCCACCCGGAAATCACGTGGGCCCCACCCGGAAATCACGTGGGCCCCACCCGGAAATCACGTGGGCCCGACCCGGAAATCACGTGGGCCCCACCCGGAAATCACGTGGGCCCCACCCGGAAATCACGTGGGCCCCACCCGGAAATCACGTGGGCCCCACCCGGAAATCACGTGGGCCCCACCCGGAAATCACGTGGGCCCCACCCGGAAATCACGTGGGCCCCACACGGAAATCACGTGGGCCCCACCCGGAAATCACGTGGGGCCCACCCGGAAATCACGTGGGCCCCACGGGGAAATCACGTGGGCCCCACCCGGAAATCACGTGGGCCCCACCCGGAAATCACGTGGGCCCCACCCGGAAATCACCTGGGCCCCACCCTGAAATCACGTGGGCCCCACCCGGAAATCACGTGGGCCCCACCCGGAAATCACGTGGGCCCCCAGGGGAAATCACGTGGGCCCCACCCGGAAATCACTTGGGCCCCAGCCGGAAATCACGTGGGCCCCACCCGGAAATCACGTGGGCCCGACGGGGAAATCACGTAGGCCCCACCCGGAAATCACGTGGGCCCCACCCGGAAATCAGGTGGGCCCCACCCGGAAATCACGTGGGCCCCACCCGGAAATCACGTGGGCCCCACCTGGAAATCACGTGGGCCCCACCCGGAAATCACGTGGGCCCCACCCGGAAATCACGTGGGGCCCACGCGGAAATCACGTGGGCCCCACGGGGAAATCACGTGGGCCCCACCCGGAAATCACGTGGGACCCACCCGGAAATCACGTGGGCCCCACCCGGAAATCACGTGGGCCCCACCCGGAAATCACGTGGGCCCCACCCTGAAATCACGTGGGCCCCACCCGGAAATCACGTGGGCCCCACCCGGAAATCACGTGGGACCCACCCGGAAATCACGTGAGCCCCACCCGGAAATCACGTGGGCCCCACCCGGAAATCACGTGGGCCCCACCCGGAAATCACGTGGGCCCCACCCGGAAATCACGTGGGCCCCACCCGGAAATCACGTGGGCCCCACCCGGAAATCACGTGGGCCCCACCCGGAAATCACGTGGGCCCCACCCGGAAATCACGTGGGCCCTACCCGGAAATCACGTGGGCCCCCAGGGGAAATCACGTGGGCCCCACCCGGAAATCACGTGGGCCCCACCCGGAAATCACGTGGGCCCCACCGGGAAATCATGTGGGCCCCACCCGGAAATCACGTGGGCCCCACCCGGAAATCACGTGGGCCCCACCCGGAAATCACGTGGGCCCCACCCGGAAATCACGTGGGCCCCACCCGGAAATCACGTGGGCCCCACCCAGAAATCACGTGGGCCCCACCCGGAAATCACGTGGGGCCCACCCGGAAATCACGTGGGCCCCAGGGGGAAATCACGTGGGCCCCACCCGGAAATCACGTGGGCCCCACCCGGAAATCACGTGGGCCCCACCCGGAAATCACGTGGGCCCCACCCGGAAATCACGTGGGCCCCACCCGGAAATCACGTGGGCCCCACCCGGAAATCACGTGGGCCCCACCCGGAAATCACGTGGGCCCCACCCGGAAATAACGTGGGCCCCCAGGGGAAATCACGTGGGCCCCACCCGGAAATCACGTGGGCCCCACCCGGAAATCACGTGGGCCCCACGGGGAAATCACGTGGGCCCCACCCCGAAATCACGTGGGCCCCACTCGGAAATCACGTGGGCCCCACCCGGAAATCACGTGGGCCCCACCCGGAAATCACGTGGGCCCCACCCGGAAATCACGTGGGCCCCACCCGGAAATCACGTGGGGCCCAACCGGAAATCACGTGGGCCCCACGGGGAAATCACGTGGGCCCCACCCGGAAATCACGTGGGACCCACCCGGAAATCACGTGGGCCCCACCCGGAAATCACGTGGGCCCCACCCGGAAATCACGTGGGACCCACCCGGAAATCACGTGAGCCCCACCCGGAAATCACGTGGGCCCCACCCGGAAATCACGTGGGCCCCACCCGGAAATCACGTGGGCCCCACCCGGAAATCACGTGGGCCCCACTCGGAAATCACGTGGGCCCCACCCGGAAATCACGTGGGCCCCACCCGGAAATCACGTGGGCCCCACCCGGAAATCACGTGGGCCCTACCCGGAAATCACGTGGGCCCCCAGGGGAAATCACGTGGGCCCCACCCGGAAATCACGTGGGCCCCACCCGGAAATCACGTGGGCCCCACCGGGAAATCACGTGGGCCCCACCCGGAAATCACGTGGGCACCACCCGGAAATCTCGTGGGCCCCACCCGGAAATCACGTGGGCCCCACCCTGAAATCACGTGGGCCCCACCCGGAAATCACGTGGGCCCCACCCGGAAATCACGTGGGCCCCCAGGGGAAATCACGTGGGCCCCACCCGGAAATCACTTGGGCCCCCCCCGGAAATCACGTGGGCCCCACCCGGAAATCACGTGGGCCCGACGGGGAAATCACGTGGGCCCCACCCGGAAATCACGTGGGCCCCACCCGGAAATCAGGTGGGCCCCACCCGGAAATCACGTGGGCCCCACCCGGAAATCACGTGGGCCCCACCCGGAAATCACGTGGGCCCCACCCGGAAATCACGTGGGCCCCACCCGGAAATCACGTGGGCCCCACCCTGAAATCACGTGGGCCCCACCCGGAAATCACGTGGGCCCCACCCGGAAATCACGTGGGACCCACCCGGAAATCACGTGAGCCCCACACGGAAATCACGTGGGCCCCACCCGGAAATCACGTGGGCCCCACCCGGAAATCACGTGGGCCCCACCCGGAAATCACGTGGGCCCCACCCGGAAATCACGTGGGCCCCACCCGGAAATCACGTGGGCCCCACCCGGAAATCACGTGGGCCCCACCCGGAAATCACGTGGGCCCTACCCGGAAATCACGTGGGCCCCCAGGGGAAATCACGTGGGCCCCACCCGGAAATCACGTGGGCCCCACCCGGAAATCACGTGGGCCCCACCGGGAAATCACGTGGGCCCCACCCGGAAATCACGTGGGCCCCACCCGGAAATCACGTGGGCCCCACCCGGAAATCACGTGGGCCCCACCCGGAAATCACGTGGGCCCCACCCGGAAATCACGTGGGCCCCACCCGGAAATCACGTGGGGCCCACCCGGAAATCACGTGGGCCCCAGGGGGAAATCACGTGGGCCCCACCCGGAAATTACGTGGGCCCCACCCGGAAATCACGTGGGCCCCACCCGGAAATCACGTGGGCCCCACCCGGAAATCACGTGGGCCCCACCCGGAAATCACGTGGGCCCCACCCGGAAATCACGTGGGCCCCACCCGGAAATCACGTGGGACCCACCCGGAAATAACGTGGGCCCCCAGGGGAAATCACGTGGGCCCCACCCGGAAATCACGTGGGCCCCACCCGGAAATCACGTGGGCCCCACGGGGAAATCACGTGGGCCCCACCCCGAAATCACGTGGGCCCCACCCGGAAATCACGTGGGCCCCACCCGGAAATCACGTGGGCCCCACCCGGAAATCACGTGGGCCCCACCCGGAAATCACGTGGGGCCCACCCGGAAATCACGTGGGCCCCACGGGGAAATCACGTGGGCCCCACCCGGAAATCACGTGGGACCCACCCGGAAATCACGTGGGCCCCACCCGGAAATCACGTGGGCCCCACCCGGAAATCACGTGGGACCCACCCGGAAATCACGTGAGCCCCACCCGGAAATCACGTGGGCCCCACCCGGAAATCACGTGGGCCCCACCCGGAAATCACGTGGGCCCCACCCGGAAATCACGTGGGCCCCACCCGGAAATCACGTGGGCCCCACCCGGAAATCACGTGGGCCCTGCCCGGAAATCACGTGGGCCCCCAGGGGAAATCACGTGGGCCCCACCCGGAAATCACGTGGGCCCCACCCGGAAATCACGTGGGCCCCACCCGGAAATCACGTGGGCCCCACCCGGAATTCACGTGGGCCCCACCCAGAAATCACGTGGGCCCCACCCGGAAATCACGTGGGGCCCACCCGGAAATCACGTGGGCCCCAGGGGGAAATCACGTGGGCCCCACCCGGAAATCACGTGGGCCCCACCCGGAAATCACGTGGGCCCCACCCGGAAATCACGTGGGCCCCACCCGGAAATCACGTGGGCCCCACCCGGAAATCACGTGGGCCCCACCCGGAAATCACGTGGGCCCCACCCGGAAATCACGTGGGCCCTACCCGGAAATCACGTGGGCCCCCAGGGGAAATCACGTGGGCCCCACCCGGAAATCACGTGGGCCCCACCCGGAAATCACGTGGGCCCCACCCGGAAATAACGTGGGCCCCCAGGGGAAATCACGTGGGCCCCACCCGGAAATCACGTGGGCCCCACCCGGAAATCACGTGGGCCCCACCCGGAAATCACGTGGGCCCCACGGGGAAATCACGTGGGCCCCACCCCGAAATCACGTGGGCCCCACCCGGAAATCACGTGGGCCCCACCCGGAAATCACGTGGGCCCCACCCGGAAATCACGTGGGCCCCACCCGGAAATCACGTGGGCCCCACCCGGAAATCACGTGGGCCCCACCCGGAAATCACGTGGGCCCCCAGGGGAAATCACGTGGGCCCCACCCGGAAATCACGTGGGCCCCACCCGGAAATCACGTGGGCCCCACCTGGAAATCACGTGGGCCCCACCCGGAAATCACGTGGGCCCCACCCGGAAATCACGTGGGCCCCACCCGGAAATTACGTGGGCCCCACCCGGAAATCACGTGGGCCCCACCCGGAAATCACTTGGGCCCCACCCGGAAATAACGTGGGCCCCCAGGGGAAATCACGTGGGCCCCACCCGGAAATCACGTGGGCCCCACCCGGAAATCACGTGGGCCCCACCCGGAAATCACGTGGGCCCCACGGGGAAATCACGTGGGCCCCACCCCGAAATCACGTGGGCCCCACCCGGAAATCACGTGGGCCCCACCCGGAAATCACGTGGGCCCCACCCGGAAATCACGTGGGCCCCACCCGGAAATCACGTGGGCCCCACCCGGAAATCACGTGGGCCCCACCCGGAAATCACGTGGGGCCCACCCGGAAATCACGTGGGCCCCACGGGGAAATCACGTGGGCCCCACCCGGAAATCACGTGGGCCCCACCCGGAAATCACGTGGGCCCCACCCTGAAATCACGTGGGCCCCACCCGGAAATCACGTGGGCCCCACCCGGAAATCACGTGGGACCCACCCGGAAATCACGTGAGCCCCACCCGGAAATCACGTGGGCCCCACCCGGAAATCACGTGGGCCCCACCCGGAAATCACGTGGGCCCCACCCGGAAATCACGTGGGCCCCACCCGGAAATCACGTGGGCCCCCAGGGGAAATCACGTGGGCCCCACCCGGAAATCACGTGGGCCCCACCCGGAAATCACGTGGGCCCCACCCGGAAATCACGTGGGCCCCACCCGGAAATCACGTGGGCCCCACCCGGAAATCACGTGGGCCCCACCCGGAAATCACGTGGGCCCCACCCGGAAATCACGTGGGCCCCACCCGGAAATCACGTGGGCCCCACCCGGAAATCACGTGGGCCCCACCCGGAAATCACGTGGGCCCCACCCGGAAATCACGTGGGCCCCCAGGGGAAATCACGTGGGCCCCACCCGGAAATCACGTGGGCCCCACCCGGAAATCACGTGGGCCCCACGGGGAAATCACGTGGGCCCCACCCGGAAATCACGTGGGCCCCACCCGGAAATCACGTGGGCCCCACGGGGATATCACGTGGGCCCCACCCGGAAATCACGTGGGCCCCACGGGGAAATCACGTGGGCCCCACCCGGAAATCACGTGGGCCCCACCCGGATATCACGTGGGCCCCACCCGGAAATCACGTGGGGCCCACCCAGAAATCACGTGGGCCCCACGGGGAAATCACGTGGGCCCCACCCGGAAATCACGTGGGCCCCACCCGGAAATCACGTGGGCCCCACCCGGAAATCACGTGGGCCCCACCCGGAAATCACGTGGGCCCCACCCGGAAATCACGTGGGCCCCACCCGGAAATCACGTGGGACCCACCCGGAAATCACGTGGGCCCCACCCGGAAATCACGTGGGCCCCACCCGGAAATCACGTGGGCCCCACCCGGAAATCACGTGGGCCCCACGGGGATATCACGTGGGCCCCACCCGGAAATCACGTGGGCCCCACGGGGAAATCACGTGGGCCCCACCCGGAAATCACGTGGGCCCCACCCGGATATCTCGTGGGCCCCACCCAGAAATCACGTGGGCCCCACCCGGAAATCACGTGGGGCCCACCCGGAAATCACGTGGGCCCCACGGGGAAATCACGTGGGCCCCACCCGGAAATCACGTGGGCCCCACCCGGAAATCACGTGGGCCCCACCCGGAAATCACGTGGGCCCCACCCGGAAATCACGTGGGCCCCACCCGGAAATCACGTGGGCCCCACCCGGAAATCACGTGGGACCCACCCGGAAATCACGTGGGCCCCCAGGGGAAATCACGTGGGCCCCACCCGGAAATCACGTGGGCCCCACCCGGAAATCACGTGGGCCCCACCCGGAAATCACGTGGGCCCCACCCGGAAATCACGTGGGCCCCACCCGGAAATCACGTGGGCCCCACCCGGAAATCACGTGGGCCCCACCCGGAAATCACGTGGGCCCCACCCGGAAATCACGTGGGCCCCACCCGGAAATCACGTGGGCCCCACCCGGAAATCACGTGGGCCCCACCCGGAAATCACGTGGGCCCCACCCGGAAATCACGTGGGCCCCATGTGGAAATCACGTGGGCCCCACGGGGAAATCACGTGGGCCCCACGGGGAAATCACGTGGGCCCCACCCGGAAATCACGTGGGCCCCACCCGGAAATCACGTGGGCCCCACCCGGAAATCACGTGGGGCCCACCCAGAAATCACGTGGGCCCCACGGGGAAATCACGTGGGCCCCACCCGGAAATCACGTGGGCCCCACCCGGAAATCACGTGGGCCCCACCCGGAAATCACGTGGGCCCCACCCGGAAATCACGTGGGCCCCACCCGGAAATCACGTGGGCCCCACCCGGAAATCACGTGGGACCCACCCGGAAATCACGTGGGCCCCCAGGGGAAATCACGTGGGCCCCACCCGGAAATCACGTGGGCCCCACCCGGAAATCACGTGGGCCCCACCCGGAAATCACGTGGGCCCCACCCGGAAATCACGTGGGCCCCACCCGGGAATCACGTGGGCCCCACCCGGGAATCACGTGGGCCCCACCCGGGAATCACGTGGGCCCCACCCGGAAATCACGTGGGCCCCACCCGGAAATCACGTGGGCCCCACCCGGAAATCACGTGGGCCCCACCCGGAAATCACGTGGGCCCCACCCGGAAATCACGTGGGCCCCACCCGGAAATCACGTGGGCCCCACCCGGAAATCACGTGGACCCCACCCGGAAATCACGTGGGCCCCCAGGGGAAATCACGTGGGCCCCACCCGGAAATCACGTGGGCCCCACCCGGAAATCACGTGGGCCCCACCCGGAAATCACGTGGGCCCCACGGGGAAATCACGTGGGCCCCACCCGGAAATCACGTGGGCCCCACCCGGAAATCACGTGGGCCCCACCCGGAAATCACGTGGGCCCCACCCGGAAATCACGTGGGCCCCACCCGGAAATCACGTGGGCCCCACACGGAAATCACGTGGGCCCCACCCGGAAATCACGTGGGGCCCACCCGGAAATCACGTGGGCCCCACCCGGAAATCACGTGGGCCCCACCCGGAAATCACGTGGGCCTCACCCTGAAATCACGTGGGCCCCACCCTGAAATCACGTGGGCCCCACCCGGAAATCACGTGGGCCCCACCCTGAAATCACGTGGGGCCCACCCGGAAATCACGTGGGCCCCACCCTGAAATCACGTGGGCCCCACCCTGAAATCACGTGGGCCCCACCCGGAAATCACGTGGGCCCCACCCGGAAATCACGTGGGGCCCACCCGGAAATCACGTGGGCCCCACCCGGAAATCACGTGGGCCCCACGGGGAAATCACGTGGGCCCCACCCGGAAATCACGTGGGCCCCACCCGGAAATCACGTGGGCCCCCAGGGGAAATCACGTGGGCCCCACCCGGAAATCACGTGGGCCCCACCCGGATATCACGTGGGCCGCACCCGGAAATCACGTGGGCCCCACCCGGAAATCACGTGGGCCCCACCCGGAAATCACGTGGGCCCCCAGGGGAAATCACGTGGGCCCCACCCGGAAATCACTTTGGCCCCACCCGGATATCACGTGGGCCCCACCCGGAAATCACGTGGGCCTCACCCGGAAATCACGTGGGCCCCACGGGGAAATCACGTGGGTCCCACCCGGAAATCACGTGGGCCCCACCCGGAAATCACGTGGGCCCCACCCGGAAATCACGTGGGCCCCACCCGGAAATCACGTGGGCCCCACCCGGAAATCACGTGGGCCCCACCCGGAAATCACGTGGGCCCCCAGGGAAAATCACGTGGGCCCCACCCGGAAATCACGTGGGCCCCACCCGGAAATCACGTGGGCCCCACGGGGAAATCACGTGGGCCCCACCCGGAAATCACGTGGGCCCCAACCGGAAATCACGTGGGCCCCACCCGGAAATCACGTGGGCCCCACCCGGAAATCACGTGGGCCCCACGGGGAAATCACGTGGGCCCCACCCGGAAATCACCTGGGCCCCACCCGGAAATCACGTGGGCCCCACCCGGAAATCACGTGGGCCCCACCCGGAAATCACGTGGGCCCCACGGGGAAATCACGTGGGCCCCACGGGGAAATCACGTGGGCCCCACCCGGAAATCACGTGGGCCCCACCCGCAAATCACGTGGGCCCCACCCGGAAATCACGTGGGCCCCACCCGGAAATCACGTGGGCCCCACCCGGAAATCACGTGGGCCCCACCCGGAAATCACGTGGGCCCCACGGGGAAATCACGTGGGCCCCACCCGGAAATCACGTGGGCCCCACCCGGAAATCACGTGGGCCCCACCCGGAAATCACGTGGGCCCCACCCGGAAATCACGTGGGCCCCACCCGGAAATCACGTGGGCCCCACCCGGAAATCACGTGGGCCCCACGGGGAAATCACGTGGGCCCCACCCGGAAATCACGTGGGCCCCACCCGGAAATCACGTGGGCCCCACCCGGAAATCACGTGGGCCCCACCCGGAAATCACGTGGGCCCCACCCGGAAATCACGTGGGCCCCACCCGGAAATCACGTGGGCCCCACCCGGAAATCACGTGGGCCCCACCCGGAAATCACGTGGGCCCCCAGGGGAAATCACGTGGGCCCCACGGGGAAATCACGTGGGCCCCACCCGGAAATCACGTGGGCCCCACCCGGAAATCACGTGGGCCCCACCCGGAAATCACGTGGGCCCCACCCGGAAATCACGTGGGCCCCATCCGGAAATCACGTGGGACCCACGGGGAAATCACGTGGGCCCCACCCGGAAATCACGTGGGGCCCACCCGGAAATCACGAGGGCCCCACGGGGAAATCACGTGGGACCCACCCGGAAATCACGTGGGCCCCACCCGGAAATCACGTGGGGCCCACCCGGAAATCACGTGGGGCCCACCCGGAAATCACGTGGGCCCCACGGGGAAATCACGTGGGCCCCACGGGGAAATCACGTGGGCCCCACCCGGAAATCACGTGGGCCCCACCCGGAAATCACGTGGGCCCCACCCGGAAATCACGTGGGCCCCACCCGGAAATCACGTGGGCCCCACCCGGAAATCACGTGGGGCCCACCCGGAAATCACGTGGGCCCCATTGGGAAATCACGTGGGACCACGGGGAAATCACGTGGGCCCCACCCGGAAATCACGTGGGCCCCACCCGGAAATCACGTGGGCCCCACCCGGAAATCACGTGGGCCCCACCCGGAAATCACGTGGGCCCCACCCGGAAATCACGTGGGCCCCACCCGGAAATCACGTGGGCCCCACCCGGAAATCACGTGGGCCCCACCCGGAAATCACGTGGGCCCCCAGGGGAAATCACGTGGGCCCCACCCGGAAATCACGTGGGCCCCCAGGGGAAATCACGTGGGCCCCACCCGGATATCACGTGGGCCCCACCCGGAAATCACATGGGCCCCACCCGGAAATCACGTGGGCCCCACGGGGAAATCACGTGGGTCCCACCCGGAAATCACGTGGGCCCCACCCGGAAATCACGTGGGCCCCACCCGGAAATCACGTGGGCCCCACCCGGAAATCACGTGGGCCACACCCGGAAATCACGTGGGCCCCACCCGGAAATCACGTGGGCCCCACGGGGAAATCACGTGGGCCCCACCTGGAAATAACGTGGGCCCCACCCGGAAATCACGTGGGCCCCACCCGGAAATCACGTGGGCCCCACCCGGAAATCACGTGGGCCCCACCCGGAAATCACGTGGGCCCCACCCGGAAATCACGTGGGCCCCACCCGGAAATCACGTGGGCCCCACCCGGAAATCACGTGGGCCCCCAGGGGAAATCACGTGGGCCCCACCCGGAAATCACGTGGGCCCCACCCGGAAATCACGTGGGCCCCACCCGGAAATCACGTGGGCCCCACGGGGAAATCACGTGGGCCCCACCCGGAAATCACGTGGGCCCCACCCGGAAATCACGTGGGCCCCACCCGGAAATCACGTGGGCCCCACCCGGAAAGCACGTGGGCCCCACCCGGAAATCACGTGGGCCCCACACGGAAATCACGTGGGCCCCACCCGGAAATCACGTGGGGCCCACCCGGAAATCACGTGGGCCCCACCCGGAAATCACGTGGGCCCCACCCGGAAATCACGTGGGCCCCACCCGGAAATCACGTGGGCCCCACCCTGAAATCACGTGGGCCCCACCCGGAAATCACGTGGGCCCCACCCTGAAATCACGTGGGCCCCACCCTGAAATCACGTGGGCCCCACCCGGAAATCACGTGGGCCCCACCCGGAAATCACGTGGGCCCCCAGGGGAAATCACGTGGGCCCCACCCGGAAATCACGTGGGCCCCACCCGGAAATCACGTGGGCCCCACCCGGAAATCACGTGGGCCCCACGGGGAAATCACGTGGGCCCCACCCTGAAATCACGTGGGCCCCACCCGGAAATCACGTGGGCCCCACGGGGAAATCACGTGGGCCCCACCCGGAAATCACGTGGGCCCCACCCGGAAATCACGTGGGCCCCACCCGGAAATCACGTGGGCCCCACCCGGAAATCACGTGGGCCCCACCCGGAAATCACGTGGGCCCCCAGGGGAAATCACGTGGGCCCCACCCGGAAATCACTTGGGCCCCACCCGGAAATCACGTGGGCCCCACCCGGAAATCACTTGGGCCCCACCCGGAAATCACGTGGGCCCCACCCGGAAATCACGTGGGCCCGACGGGGAAATCACGTGGGCCCCACCCGGAAATCACGTGGGCCCCACCCGGAAATCAGGTGGGCCCCACCCGGAAATCACGTGGGCCCCACCCGGAAATCACGTGGGCCCCAACCGGAAATCACGTGGGCCCCACCCGGAAATCACGTGGGCCCCACGGGGAAATCACGTGGGCCCCACCCGGAAATCACGTGGGCCCCACCCGGAAATCACGTGGGCCCCACCCGGAAATCACGTGGGCCCCACCCGGAAATCACGTGGGCCCCACCCGGAAATCACGTGGGCCCCACCCGGAAATCACGTGGGCCCCACCCGGAAATCACGTGGGCCCCACCCGGAAATAACGTGGGCCCCCAGGGGAAATCACGTGGGCCCCACCCGGAAATCACGTGGGCCCCACCCGGAAATCACGTGGGCCCCACGGGGAAATCACGTGGGCCCCACCCCGAAATCACGTGGGCCCCACTCGGAAATCACGTGGGCCCCACCCGGAAATCACGTGGGCCCCACCCGGAAATCACGTGGGCCCCACCCGGAAATCACGTGGGCCCCACCCGGAAATCACGTGGGGCCCAACCGGAAATCACGTGGGCCCCACGGGGAAATCACGTGGGCCCCACCCGGAAATCACGTGGGACCCACCCGGAAATCACGTGGGCCCCACCCGGAAATCACGTGGGCCCCACCCGGAAATCACGTGGGACCCACCCGGAAATCACGTGAGCCCCACCCGGAAATCACGTGGGCCCCACCCGGAAATCACGTGGGCCCCACCCGGAAATCACGTGGGCCCCACCCGGAAATCACGTGGGCCCCACTCGGAAATCACGTGGGCCCCACCCGGAAATCACGTGGGCCCCACCCGGAAATCACGTGGGCCCCACCCGGAAATCACGTGGGCCCTACCCGGAAATCACGTGGGCCCCCAGGGGAAATCACGTGGGCCCCACCCGGAAATCACGTGGGCCCCACCCGGAAATCACGTGGGCCCCACCGGGAAATCACGTGGGCCCCACCCGGAAATCACGTGGGCACCACCCGGAAATCTCGTTGGCCCCACCCGGAAATCACGTGGGCCCCACCCTGAAATCACGTGGGCCCCACCCGGAAATCACGTGGGCCCCACCCGGAAATCACGTGGGCCCCCAGGGGAAATCACGTGGGCCCCACCCGGAAATCACTTGGGCCCCACCCGGAAATCACGTGGGCCCCACCCGGAAATCACGTGGGCCCGACGGGGAAATCACGTGGGCCCCACCCGGAAATCACGTGGGCCCCACCCGGAAATCAGGTGGGCCCCACCCGGAAATCACGTGGGCCCCACCCGGAAATCACGTGGGCCCCACCCGGAAATCACGTGGGCCCCACCCGGAAATCACGTGGGCCCCACCCGGAAATCACGTGGGCCCCACCCTGAAATCACGTGGGCCCCACCCGGAAATCACGTGGGCCCCACCCGGAAATCACGTGGGACCCACCCGGAAATCACGTGAGCCCCACACGGAAATCACGTGGGCCCCACCCGGAAATCACGTGGGCCCCACCCGGAAATCACGTGGGCCCCACCCGGAAATCACGTGGGCCCCACCCGGAAATCACGTGGGCCCCACCCGGAAATCACGTGGGCCCCACCCGGAAATCACGTGGGCCCCACCCGGAAATCACGTGGGCCCTACCCGGAAATCACGTGGGCCCCCAGGGGAAATCACGTGGGCCCCACCCGGAAATCACGTGGGCCCCACCCGGAAATCACGTGGGCCCCACCGGGAAATCACGTGGGCCCCACCCGGAAATCACGTGGGCCCCACCCGGAAATCACGTGGGCCCCACCCGGAAATCACGTGGGCCCCACCCGGAAATCACGTGGGCCCCACCCGGAAATCACGTGGGCCCCACCCGGAAATCACGTGGGGCCCACCCGGAAATCACGTGGGCCCCAGGGGGAAATCACGTGGGCCCCACCCGGAAATTACGTGGGCCCCACCCGGAAATCACGTGGGCCCCACCCGGAAATCACGTGGGCCCCACCCGGAAATCACGTGGGCCCCACCCGGAAATCACGTGGGCCCCACCCGGAAATCACGTGGGCCCCACCCGGAAATCACGTGGGACCCACCCGGAAATAACGTGGGCCCCCAGGGGAAATCACGTGGGCCCCACCCGGAAATCACGTGGGCCCCACCCGGAAATCACGTGGGCCCCACGGGGAAATCACGTGGGCCCCACCCCGAAATCACGTGGGCCCCACCCGGAAATCACGTGGGCCCCACCCGGAAATCACGTGGGCCCCACCCGGAAATCACGTGGGCCCCACCCGGAAATCACGTGGGGCCCACCCGGAAATCACGTGGGCCCCACGGGGAAATCACGTGGGCCCCACCCGGAAATCACGTGGGACCCACCCGGAAATCACGTGGGCCCCACCCGGAAATCACGTGGGCCCCACCCGGAAATCACGTGGGACCCACCCGGAAATCACGTGAGCCCCACCCGGAAATCACGTGGGCCC
This sequence comes from Ovis canadensis, assembly GCF_042477335.2. Lineage (NCBI taxonomy): Eukaryota > Metazoa > Chordata > Mammalia > Artiodactyla > Bovidae > Ovis > Ovis canadensis. The sequence continues at coordinate 12,171,488 of NC_091264.1, read as the reverse complement.
CACCCGGAAATCACGTGGGCCCCACCCGGAAATCACGTGGGCCCCACCCGGAAATCACGTGGGCCCCACCCGGAAATCACGTGGGCCCCACCCGGAAATCACGTGGGCCCTGCCCGGAAATCACGTGGGCCCCCAGGGGAAATCACGTGGGCCCCACCCGGAAATCACGTGGGCCCCACCCGGAAATCACGTGGGCCCCACCCGGAAATCACGTGGGCCCCACCCGGAATTCACGTGGGCCCCACCCAGAAATCACGTGGGCCCCACCCGGAAATCACGTGGGGCCCACCCGGAAATCACGTGGGCCCCAGGGGGAAATCACGTGGGCCCCACCCGGAAATCACGTGGGCCCCACCCGGAAATCACGTGGGCCCCACCCGGAAATCACGTGGGCCCCACCCGGAAATCACGTGGGCCCCACCCGGAAATCACGTGGGCCCCACCCGGAAATCACGTGGGCCCCACCCGGAAATCACGTGGGCCCTACCCGGAAATCACGTGGGCCCCCAGGGGAAATCACGTGGGCCCCACCCGGAAATCACGTGGGCCCCACCCGGAAATCACGTGGGCCCCACCCGGAAATAACGTGGGCCCCCAGGGGAAATCACGTGGGCCCCACCCGGAAATCACGTGGGCCCCACCCGGAAATCACGTGGGCCCCACCCGGAAATCACGTGGGCCCCACGGGGAAATCACGTGGGCCCCACCCCGAAATCACGTGGGCCCCACCCGGAAATCACGTGGGCCCCACCCGGAAATCACGTGGGCCCCACCCGGAAATCACGTGGGCCCCACCCGGAAATCACGTGGGCCCCACCCGGAAATCACGTGGGCCCCACCCGGAAATCACGTGGGCCCCCAGGGGAAATCACGTGGGCCCCACCCGGAAATCACGTGGGCCCCACCCGGAAATCACGTGGGCCCCACCTGGAAATCACGTGGGCCCCACCCGGAAATCACGTGGGCCCCACCCGGAAATCACGTGGGCCCCACCCGGAAATCACGTGGGCCCCACCCGGAAATCACGTGGGCCCCACCCGGAAATCACTTGGGCCCCACCCGGAAATAACGTGGGCCCCCAGGGGAAATCACGTGGGCCCCACCCGGAAATCACGTGGGCCCCACCCGGAAATCACGTGGGCCCCACCCGGAAATCACGTGGGCCCCACGGGGAAATCACGTGGGCCCCACCCCGAAATCACGTGGGCCCCACCCGGAAATCACGTGGGCCCCACCCGGAAATCACGTGGGCCCCACCCGGAAATCACGTGGGCCCCACCCGGAAATCACGTGGGCCCCACCCGGAAATCACGTGGGCCCCACCCGGAAATCACGTGGGGCCCACCCGGAAATCACGTGGGCCCCACGGGGAAATCACGTGGGCCCCACCCGGAAATCACGTGGGCCCCACCCGGAAATCACGTGGGCCCCACCCTGAAATCACGTGGGCCCCACCCGGAAATCACGTGGGCCCCACCCGGAAATCACGTGGGACCCACCCGGAAATCACGTGAGCCCCACCCGGAAATCACGTGGGCCCCACCCGGAAATCACGTGGGCCCCACCCGGAAATCACGTGGGCCCCACCCGGAAATCACGTGGGCCCCACCCGGAAATCACGTGGGCCCCCAGGGGAAATCACGTGGGCCCCACCCGGAAATCACGTGGGCCCCACCCGGAAATCACGTGGGCCCCACCCGGAAATCACGTGGGCCCCACCCGGAAATCACGTGGGCCCCACCCGGAAATCACGTGGGCCCCACCCGGAAATCACGTGGGCCCCACCCGGAAATCACGTGGGCCCCACCCGGAAATCACGTGGGCCCCACCCGGAAATCACGTGGGCCCCACCCGGAAATCACGTGGGCCCCACCCGGAAATCACGTGGGCCCCACCCGGAAATCACGTGGGCCCCACCCGGAAATCACGTGGGCCCCACCCGGAAATCACGTGGGCCCCACGGGGAAATCACGTGGGCCCCACCCGGAAATCACGTGGGCCCCACCCGGAAATCACGTGGGCCCCACGGGGATATCACGTGGGCCCCACCCGGAAATCACGTGGGCCCCACGGGGAAATCACGTGGGCCCCACCCGGAAATCACGTGGGCCCCACCCGGATATCACGTGGGCCCCACCCGGAAATCACGTGGGGCCCACCCAGAAATCACGTGGGCCCCACGGGGAAATCACGTGGGCCCCACCCGGAAATCACGTGGGCCCCACCCGGAAATCACGTGGGCCCCACGGGGAAATCACGTGGGCCCCACCCGGAAATCACGTGGGCCCCACCCGGAAATCACGTGGGCCCCACCCGGAAATCACGTGGGCCCCACCCGGAAATCACGTGGGCCCCACCCGGAAATCACGTGGGCCCCACGGGGAAATCACGTGGGCCCCACCCGGAAATCACGTGGGCCCCACGGGGATATCACGTGGGCCCCACCCGGAAATCACGTGGGCCCCACGGGGAAATCACGTGGGCCCCACCCGGAAATCACGTGGGCCCCACCCGGATATCTCGTGGGCCCCACCCAGAAATCACGTGGGCCCCACCCGGAAATCACGTGGGGCCCACCCGGAAATCACGTGGGCCCCACGGGGAAATCACGTGGGCCCCACCCGGAAATCACGTGGGCCCCACCCGGAAATCACGTGGGCCCCACCCGGAAATCACGTGGGCCCCACCCGGAAATCACGTGGGCCCCACCCGGAAATCACGTGGGCCCCACCCGGAAATCACGTGGGACCCACCCGGAAATCACGTGGGCCCCCAGGGGAAATCACGTGGGCCCCACCCGGAAATCACGTGGGCCCCACCCGGAAATCACGTGGGCCCCACCCGGAAATCACGTGGGCCCCACCCGGAAATCACGTGGGCCCCACCCGGAAATCACGTGGGCCCCACCCGGAAATCACGTGGGCCCCACCCGGAAATCACGTGGGCCCCACCCGGAAATCACGTGGGCCCCACCCGGAAATCACGTGGGCCCCACCCGGAAATCACGTGGGCCCCACCCGGAAATCACGTGGGCCCCACCCGGAAATCACGTGGGCCCCACCCGGAAATCACGTGGGCCCCACCCGGAAATCACGTGGGCCCCATGTGGAAATCACGTGGGCCCCACGGGGAAATCACGTGGGCCCCACGGGGAAATCACGTGGGCCCCACCCGGAAATCACGTGGGCCCCACCCGGAAATCACGTGGGCCCCACCCGGAAATCACGTGGGGCCCACCCAGAAATCACGTGGGCCCCACGGGGAAATCACGTGGGCCCCACCCGGAAATCACGTGGGCCCCACCCGGAAATCACGTGGGCCCCACCCGGAAATCACGTGGGCCCCACCCGGAAATCACGTGGGCCCCACCCGGAAATCACGTGGGCCCCACCCGGAAATCACGTGGGACCCACCCGGAAATCACGTGGGCCCCCAGGGGAAATCACGTGGGCCCCACCCGGAAATCACGTGGGCCCCACCCGGAAATCACGTGGGCCCCACCCGGAAATCACGTGGGCCCCACCCGGAAATCACGTGGGCCCCACCCGGAAATCACGTGGGCCCCACCCGGGAATCACGTGGGCCCCACCCGGGAATCACGTGGGCCCCACCCGGAAATCACGTGGGCCCCACCCGGAAATCACGTGGGCCCCACCCGGAAATCACGTGGGCCCCACCCGGAAATCACGTGGGCCCCACCCGGAAATCACGTGGGCCCCACCCGGAAATCACGTGGGCCCCACCCGGAAATCACGTGGACCCCACCCGGAAATCACGTGGGCCCCCAGGGGAAATCACGTGGGCCCCACCCGGAAATCACGTGGGCCCCACCCGGAAATCACGTGGGCCCCACCCGGAAATCACGTGGGCCCCACGGGGAAATCACGTGGGCCCCACCCGGAAATCACGTGGGCCCCACCCGGAAATCACGTGGGCCCCACCCGGAAATCACGTGGGCCCCACCCGGAAATCACGTGGGCCCCACCCGGAAATCACGTGGGCCCCACACGGAAATCACGTGGGCCCCACCCGGAAATCACGTGGGGCCCACCCGGAAATCACGTGGGCCCCACCCGGAAATCACGTGGGCCCCACCCGGAAATCACGTGGGCCTCACCCTGAAATCACGTGGGCCCCACCCTGAAATCACGTGGGCCCCACCCGGAAATCACGTGGGCCCCACCCTGAAATCACGTGGGGCCCACCCGGAAATCACGTGGGCCCCACCCTGAAATCACGTGGGCCCCACCCTGAAATCACGTGGGCCCCACCCGGAAATCACGTGGGCCCCACCCGGAAATCACGTGGGGCCCACCCGGAAATCACGTGGGCCCCACCCGGAAATCACGTGGGCCCCACGGGGAAATCACGTGGGCCCCACCCGGAAATCACGTGGGCCCCACCCGGAAATCACGTGGGCCCCCAGGGGAAATCACGTGGGCCCCACCCGGAAATCACGTGGGCCCCACCCGGATATCACGTGGGCCGCACCCGGAAATCACGTGGGCCCCACCCGGAAATCACGTGGGCCCCACCCGGAAATCACGTGGGCCCCCAGGGGAAATCACGTGGGCCCCACCCGGAAATCACTTTGGCCCCACCCGGATATCACGTGGGCCCCACCCGGAAATCACGTGGGCCTCACCCGGAAATCACGTGGGCCCCACGGGGAAATCACGTGGGTCCCACCCGGAAATCACGTGGGCCCCACCCGGAAATCACGTGGGCCCCACCCGGAAATCACGTGGGCCCCACCCGGAAATCACGTGGGCCCCACCCGGAAATCACGTGGGCCCCACCCGGAAATCACGTGGGCCCCCAGGGAAAATCACGTGGGCCCCACCCGGAAATCACGTGGGCCCCACCCGGAAATCACGTGGGCCCCACGGGGAAATCACGTGGGCCCCACCCGGAAATCACGTGGGCCCCAACCGGAAATCACGTGGGCCCCACCCGGAAATCACGTGGGCCCCACCCGGAAATCACGTGGGCCCCACGGGGAAATCACGTGGGCCCCACCCGGAAATCACCTGGGCCCCACCCGGAAATCACGTGGGCCCCACCCGGAAATCACGTGGGCCCCACCCGGAAATCACGTGGGCCCCACGGGGAAATCACGTGGGCCCCACGGGGAAATCACGTGGGCCCCACCCGGAAATCACGTGGGCCCCACCCGCAAATCACGTGGGCCCCACCCGGAAATCACGTGGGCCCCACCCGGAAATCACGTGGGCCCCACCCGGAAATCACGTGGGCCCCACCCGGAAATCACGTGGGCCCCACGGGGAAATCACGTGGGCCCCACCCGGAAATCACGTGGGCCCCACCCGGAAATCACGTTGGCCCCACCCGGAAATCACGTGGGCCCCACCCGGAAATCACGTGGGCCCCACCCGGAAATCACGTGGGCCCCACCCGGAAATCACGTGGGCCCCACGGGGAAATCACGTGGGCCCCACCCGGAAATCACGTGGGCCCCACCCGGAAATCACGTGGGCCCCACCCGGAAATCACGTGGGCCCCACCCGGAAATCACGTGGGCCCCACCCGGAAATCACGTGGGCCCCACCCGGAAATCACGTGGGCCCCACCCGGAAATCACGTGGGCCCCACCCGGAAATCACGTGGGCCCCCAGGGGAAATCACGTGGGCCCCACGGGGAAATCACGTGGGCCCCACCCGGAAATCACGTGGGCCCCACCCGGAAATCACGTGGGCCCCACCCGGAAATCACGTGGGCCCCACCCGGAAATCACGTGGGCCCCATCCGGAAATCACGTGGGACCCACGGGGAAATCACGTGGGCCCCACCCGGAAATCACGTGGGGCCCACCCGGAAATCACGAGGGCCCCACGGGGAAATCACGTGGGACCCACCCGGAAATCACGTGGGCCCCACCCGGAAATCACGTGGGGCCCACCCGGAAATCACGTGGGGCCCACCCGGAAATCACGTGGGCCCCACGGGGAAATCACGTGGGCCCCACGGGGAAATCACGTGGGCCCCACCCGGAAATCACGTGGGCCCCACCCGGAAATCACGTGGGCCCCACCCGGAAATCACGTGGGCCCCACCCGGAAATCACGTGGGCCCCACCCGGAAATCACGTGGGGCCCACCCGGAAATCACGTGGGCCCCATTGGGAAATCACGTGGGACCACGGGGAAATCACGTGGGCCCCACCCGGAAATCACGTGGGCCCCACCCGGAAATCACGTGGGCCCCACCCGGAAATCACGTGGGCCCCACCCGGAAATCACGTGGGCCCCACCCGGAAATCACGTGGGCCCCACCCGGAAATCACGTGGGCCCCACCCGGAAATCACGTGGGCCCCACCCGGAAATCACGTGGGCCCCCAGGGGAAATCACGTGGGCCCCACCCGGAAATCACGTGGGCCCCCAGGGGAAATCACGTGGGCCCCACCCGGATATCACGTGGGCCCCACCCGGAAATCACATGGGCCCCACCCGGAAATCACGTGGGCCCCACGGGGAAATCACGTGGGTCCCACCCGGAAATCACGTGGGCCCCACCCGGAAATCACGTGGGCCCCACCCGGAAATCACGTGGGCCCCACCCGGAAATCACGTGGGCCACACCCGGAAATCACGTGGGCCCCACCCGGAAATCACGTGGGCCCCACGGGGAAATCACGTGGGCCCCACCTGGAAATAACGTGGGCCCCACCCGGAAATCACGTGGGCCCCACCCGGAAATCACGTGGGCCCCACCCGGAAATCACGTGGGCCCCACCCGGAAATCACGTGGGCCCCACCCGGAAATCACGTGGGCCCCACCCGGAAATCACGTGGGCCCCACCCGGAAATCACGTGGGCCCCCAGGGGAAATCACGTGGGCCCCACCCGGAAATCACGTGGGCCCCACCCGGAAATCACGTGGGCCCCACCCGGAAATCACGTGGGCCCCACGGGGAAATCACGTGGGCCCCACCCGGAAATCACGTGGGCCCCACCCGGAAATCACGTGGGCCCCACCCGGAAATCACGTGGGCCCCACCCGGAAAGCACGTGGGCCCCACCCGGAAATCACGTGGGCCCCACACGGAAATCACGTGGGCCCCACCCGGAAATCACGTGGGGCCCACCCGGAAATCACGTGGGCCCCACCCGGAAATCACGTGGGCCCCACCCGGAAATCACGTGGGCCCCACCCGGAAATCACGTGGGCCCCACCCTGAAATCACGTGGGCCCCACCCGGAAATCACGTGGGCCCCACCCTGAAATCACGTGGGCCCCACCCTGAAATCACGTGGGCCCCACCCGGAAATCACGTGGGCCCCACCCGGAAATCACGTGGGCCCCCAGGGGAAATCACGTGGGCCCCACCCGGAAATCACGTGGGCCCCACCCGGAAATCACGTGGGCCCCACCCGGAAATCACGTGGGCCCCACGGGGAAATCACGTGGGCCCCACCCTGAAATCACGTGGGCCCCACCCGGAAATCACGTGGGCCCCACGGGGAAATCACGTGGGCCCCACCCGGAAATCACGTGGGCCCCACCCGGAAATCACGTGGGCCCCACCCGGAAATCACGTGGGCCCCACCCGGAAATCACGTGGGCCCCACCCGGAAATCACGTGGGCCCCCAGGGGAAATCACGTGGGCCCCACCCGGAAATCACTTGGGCCCCACCCGGAAATCACGTGGGCCCCACCCGGAAATCACTTGGGCCCCACCCGGGAAATCACGTGGGCCCCACCCGGAAATCACGTGGGCCCGACGGGGAAATCACGTGGGCCCCACCCGGAAATCACGTGGGCCCCACCCGGAAATCAGGTGGGCCCCACCCGGAAATCACGTGGGCCCCACCCGGAAATCACGTGGGCCCCAACCGGAAATCACGTGGGCCCCACCCGGAAATCACGTGGGCCCCACGGGGAAATCACGTGGGCCCCACCCGGAAATCACGTGGGCCCCACCCGGAAATCACGTGGGCCCCCAGGGGAAATCACGTGGGCCCCACCCGGAAATCACGTGGGCCCCACCCGGATATCACGTGGGCCCCACCCGGAAATCACGTGGGCCCCACCCGGAAATCACGTGGGCCCCACCCGGAAATCACGTGGGCCCCCAGGGGAAATCACGTGGGCCCCACCCGGAAATCACGTTGGCCCCACCCGGATATCACGTGGGCCCCACCCGGAAATCACGTGGGCCTCACCCGGAAATCACGTGGGCCCCACGGGGAAATCACGTGGGTCCCACCCGGAAATCACGTGGGCCCCACCCGGAAATCACGTGGGCCCCACCCGGAAATCACGTGGGCCCCACCCGGAAATCACGTGGGCCCCACCCGGAAATCACGTGGGCCCCACCCGGAAATCACGTGGGCCCCCAGGGAAAATCACGTGGGCCCCACCCGGAAATCACGTGGGCCCCACCCGGAAATCACGTGGGCCCCACGGGGAAATCACGTGGGCCCCACCCGGAAATCACGTGGGCCCCAACCGGAAATCACGTGGGCCCCACCCGGAAATCACGTGGGCCCCACCCGGAAATCACGTGGGCCCCACGGGGAAATCACGTGGGCCCCACCTGGAAATCACGTGGGCCCCACCCGGAAATCACGTGGGCCCCACCCGGAAAACACGTGGGCCCCACCCGGAAATCACGTGGGCCCCACGGGGAAATCACGTGGGCCCCACGGGGAAATCACGTGGGCCCCACCCGGAAATCACGTGGGCCCCACCCGGAAATCACGTGGGCCCCACCCGGAAATCACGTGGGCCCCACCCGGAAATCACGTGGGCCCCACCCGGAAATCACGTGGGCCCCACCCGGAAATCACGTGGGCCCCACGGGGAAATCACGTGGGCCCCACCCGGAAATCACGTGGGCCCCACCCGGAAATCACGTGGGCCCCACCCGGAAATCACGTGGGCCCCACCTGGAAATAACGTGGGCCCCACCCGGAAATCACGTGGGCCCCACCCGGAAATCACGTGGGCCCCACCCGGAAATCACGTGGGCCCCACCCGGAAATCACGTGGGCCCCACCCGGAAATCACGTGGGCCCCACCCGGAAATCACGTGGGCCCCCAGGGGAAATCACGTGGGCCCCACCCGGAAATCACGTGGGACCCACCCGGAAATCACGTGGGCCCCACCCGGAAATCACGTGGGCCCCACGGGGAAATCACGTGGGCCCCACCCGGAAATCACGTGGGCCCCACCCGGAAATCACGTGGGCCCCACCCGGAAATCACGTGGGCCCCACCCGGAAATCACGTGGGCCCCACCCGGAAATCACGTGGGCCCCACACGGAAATCACGTGGGCCCCACCCGGAAATCACGTGGGGCCCACCCGGAAATCACGTGGGCCCCACCCGGAAATCACGTGGGCCCCACCCGGAAATCACGTGGGCCCCACCCGGAAATCACGTGGGCCCCACCCTGAAATCACGTGGGCCCCACCCGGAAATCACGTGCGCCCCACCCTGAAATCACGTGGGCCCCACCCTGAAATCACGTGGGCCCCACCCGGAAATCACGTGGGCCCCACCCGGAAATCACGTGGGCCCCCAGGGGAAATCACGTGGGCCCCACCCGGAAATCACGTGGGCCCCACCCGGAAATCACGTGGGCCCCACCCGGAAATCACGTGGGCCCCACGGGGAAATCACGTGGGCCCCACCCTGAAATCACGTGGGCCCCACCCGGAAATCACGTGGGCCCCACGGGGAAATCACGTGGGCCCCACCCGGAAATCACGTGGGCCCCACCCGGAAATCACGTGGGCCCCACCCGGAAATCACGTGGGCCCCACCCGGAAATCACGTGGGCCCCACCCGGAAATCACGTGGGCCCCCAGGGGAAATCACGTGGGCCCCACCCGGAAATCACTTGGGCCCCACCCGGAAATCACGTGGGCCCCACCCGGAAATCACGTGGGCCCGACGGGGAAATCACGTGGGCCCCACCCGGAAATCACGTGGGCCCCACCCGGAAATCAGGTGGGCCCCACCCGGAAATCACGTGGGCCCCACCCGGAAATCACGTGGGCCCCCACCGGAAATCACGTGGGCCCCACCCGGAAATCACGTGGGCCCCACGGGGAAATCACGTGGGCCCCACCCGGAAATCACGTGGGCCCCACCCGGAAATCACGTGGGCCCCCAGGGGAAATCACGTGGGCCCCACCCGGAAATCACGTGGGCCCCACCCGGATATCACGTGGGCCCCACCCGGAAATCACGTGGGCCCCACCCGGAAATCACGTGGGCCCCACCCGGAAATCACGTGGGCCCCCAGGGGAAATCACGTGGGCCCCACCCGGAAATCACGTTGGCCCCACCCGGATATCACGTGGGCCCCACCCGGAAATCACGTGGGCCTCACCCGGAAATCACGTGGGCCCCACGGGGAAATCACGTGGGTCCCACCCGGAAATCACGTGGGCCCCACCCGGAAATCACGTGGGCCCCACCCGGAAATCACGTGGGCCCCACCCGGAAATCACGTGGGCCCCACCCGGAAATCACGTGGGCCCACCCGGAAATCACGTGGGCCCCCAGGGAAAATCACGTGGGCCCCACCCGGAAATCACGTGGGCCCCACCGGAAATCACGTGGGCCCCACGGGGAAATCACGTGGGCCCCACCCGGAAATCACGTGGGCCCCAACCGGAAATCACGTGGGCCCCACCCGGAAATCACGTGGGCCCCACCCGGAAATCACGTGGGCCCCACGGGGAAATCACGTGGGCCCCACCTGGAAATCACGTGGGCCCCACCCGGAAATCACGTGGGCCCCACCCGGAAAACACGTGGGCCCCACCCGGAAATCACGTGGGCCCCACGGGGAAATCACGTGGGCCCCACGGGGAAATCACGTGGGCCCCACCCGGAAATCACGTGGGCCCCACCCGGAAATCACGTGGGCCCCACCCGGAAATCACGTGGGCCCCACCCGGAAATCACGTGGGCCCCACCCGGAAATCACGTGGGCCCCACCCGGAAATCACGTGGGCCCCACGGGGAAATCACGTGGGCCCCACCCGGAAATCACGTGGGCCCCACCCGGAAATCACGTTGGCCCCACCCGGAAATCACGTGGGCCCCACCCGGAAATCACGTGGGCCCCACCCGGAAATCACGTGGGCCCCACCCGGAAATCACGTGGGCCCCACCCGGAAATCACGTGGGCCCCACCCGGAAATCACGTGGGCCCCACCCGGAAATCACGTGGGCCCCACCCGGAAATCACGTGGGCCCCACCCGGAAATCACGTGGGCCCCACCCGGAAATCACGTGGGCCCCACCCGGAAATCACGTGGGCCCCCAGGGGAAATCACGTGGGCCCCACCCGGAAATCACGTGGGCCCCACCCGGAAATCACGTGGGCCCCACCCGGAAATCACGTGGGCCCCACCCGGAAATCACGTGGGCCCCACCCGGAAATCACGTGGGCCCCATCCGGAAATCACGTGGGACCCACGGGGAAATCACGTGGGCCCCACCCGGAAATCACGTGGGGCCCACCCGGAAATCACGAGGGCCCCACGGGGAAATCACGTTGACCCACCCGGAAATCACGTGGGCCCCACCCGGAAATCACGTGGGCCCCACCCGGAAATCACGTGGGCCCCACCCGGAAATCACGTGGGCCCCACCCGGAAATCACGTGGGCCCCACCCGGAAATCACGTGGGGCCCAACCGGAAATCACGTGGGCCCCACGGGGAAATCACGTGGGCCCCACGGGGAAATCACGTGGGCCCCACCCGGAAATCACGTGGGCCCCACCCGGAAATCACGTGGGCCCCACCCGGAAATCACGTGGGCCCCACCCGGAAATCACGTGGGCCCCACCCGGAAATCACGTGGGCCCCACCCGGAAATCACGTGGGCCCCACCCGGAAATCACGTGGGCCCCACCCGGAAATCACGTGGGCCCCCAGGGGAAATCACGTGGGCCCCACCCGGAAATCACGTGGGCCCCCAGGGGAAATCACGTGGGCCCCACCCGGATATCACGTGGGCCCCACCCGGAAATCACATGGGCCCCACCCGGAAATCACGTGGGCCCCACGGGGAAATCACGTGGGCCCCACCCGGAAATCACGTGGGCCCCACCCGGAAATCACGTGGGCCCCACCCGGAAATCACGTGGGCCCCACCCGGAAATCACGTGGGCCCCACCCGGAAATCACGTGGGCCCCACCCGGAAATCACGTGGGCCCCACCCGGAAATCACGTGGGCCCCACCCGGAAATCACGTGGGCCCCACCCGGAAATCACGTGGGCCCCACCCGGAAATCACGTGGGCCCCACCCGGAAATCACGTGGGCCCCACCCGGAAATCACGTGGGCCCCACCCGGAAATCACGTGGGCCCCACCCGGAAATCACGTGGGCCCCACCCGGAAATCACGTGGGCCCCACCCGGAAATCACGTGGGCCCCCAGGGGAAATCACGTGGGCCCCACCCGGAAATCACGTGGGCCCCACGGGGAAATCACGTGGGCCCCCAGGGGAAATCACGTGGGCCCCACCCGGAAATCACGTGGGCCCCACCCGGAAATCACGTGGGCCCCACCCGGAAATCACGTGGGCCCCACCCGGAAATCACGTGGGCCCCACCCGGAAATCACGTGGGGCCCACCCGGAAATCACGTGGGCCCCACGGGGAAATCACGTGGGCCCCACCCGGAAATCACGTGGGCCCCACCCGGAAATCACGTGGGCCCCACGGGGAAATCACGTGGGCCCCACGGGGAAATCACGTGGGCCCCACGGGGAAATCACGTGGGCCCCACGGGGAAATCACGTGGGCCCCACCCGGAAATCACGTGGGCCCCACCCGGAAATCACGTGGGCCCCACCCGGAAATCACGTGGGCCCCACCCGGAAATCACGTGGGCCCCACCCGGAAATCACGTGGGCCCCACCCGGAAATCACGTGGGCCCCACCCGGAAATCACGTGGGCCCCACACGGAAATCACGTGGGCCCCACCCGGAAATCACGTGGGGCCCACCCGGAAATCACGTGGGCCCCACGGGGAAATCACGTGGGCCCCACCCGGAAATCACGTGGGCCCCACCCGGAAATCACGTGGGCCCCACCCGGAAATCACGTGGGCCCCACCCGGAAATCACGTGGGCCCCACCCGGAAATCACGTGGGCCCCACCCGGAAATCACGTGGGCCCCACCCGGAAATCACGTGGGCCCCACCCGGAAATCACGTGGGCCCCACCCGGAAATCACGTGGGCCCCCAGGGGAAATCACGTGGGCCCCACCCGGAAATCACGTGGGCCCCCAGGGGAAATCACGTGGGCCCCACCCGGATATCACGTGGGCCCCACCCGGAAATCACATGGGCCCCACCCGGAAATCACGTGGGCCCCACGGGGAAATCACGTGGGTCCCACCCGGAAATCACGTGGGCCCCACCCGGAAATCACGTGGGCCCCACCCGGAAATCACGTGGGCCCCACCCGGAAATCACGTGGGCCCCACCCGGAAATCACGTGGGCCCCACCCGGAAATCACGTGGGCCCCACGGGGAAATCACGTGGGCCCCACCTGGAAATAACGTGGGCCCCACCCGGAAATCACGTGGGCCCCACCCGGAAATCACGTGGGCCCCACCCGGAAATCACGTGGGCCCCACCCGGAAATCACGTGGGCCCCACCCGGAAATCACGTGGGCCCCACCCGGAAATCACGTGGGCCCCACCCGGAAATCACGTGGGCCCCACCCGGAAATCACGTGGGCCCCCAGGGGAAATCACGTGGGCCCCACCCGGAAATCACGTGGGCCCCACCCGGAAATCACGTGGGCCCCACCCGGAAATCACGTGGGCCCCACGGGGAAATCACGTGGGCCCCACCCGGAAATCACGTGGGCCCCACCCGGAAATCACGTGGGCCCCACCCGGAAATCACGTGGGCCCCACCCGGAAATCACGTGGGCCCCACCCGGAAATCACGTGGGCCCCACACGGAAATCACGTGGGCCCCACCCGGAAATCACGTGGGGCCCACCCGGAAATCACGTGGGCCCCACCCGGAAATCACGTGGGCCCCACCCGGAAATCACGTGGGCCCCACCCGGAAATCACGTGGGCCCCACCCTGAAATCACGTGGGCCCCACCCTGAAATCACGTGGGCCCCACCCGGAAATCACGTGGGCCCCACCCTGAAATCACGTGGGCCCCACCCGGAAATCACGTGGGCCCCACCCGGAAATCACGTGGGCCCCCAGGGGAAATCACGTGGGCCCCACCCGGAAATCACGTGGGCCCCACCCGGAAATCACGTGGGCCCCACCCGGAAATCACGTGGGCCCCACGGGGAAATCACGTGGGCCCCACCCTGAAATCACGTGGGCCCCACCCGGAAATCACGTGGGCCCCACGGGGAAAACACGTGGGCCCCACCCGGAAATCACGTGGGCCCCACCCGGAAATCACGTGGGCCCCACCCGGAAATCACGTGGGCCCCACCCGGAAATCACGTGGGCCCCACCCGGAAATCACGTGGGCCCCCAGGGGAAATCACGTGGGCCCCACCCGGAAATCACTTGGGCCCCACCCGGAAATCACGTGGGCCCCACCTGGAAATCACGTGGGCCCGACGGGGAAATCACGTGGGCCCCACCCGGAAATCACGTGGGCCCCACCCGGAAATCAGGTGGGCCCCACCCGGAAATCACGTGGGCCCCACCCGGACATCACGTGGGCCCCACCCGGACATCACGTGGGCCCCACCCGGAAATCACGTGGGCCCCACCCGGAAATCACGTGGGCCCCACCCGGAAATCACGTGGGCCCCCAGGGGAAATCACTTGGGCCCCACCCGGAAATCACGTGGGCCCCACCCGGAAATCACGTGGGCCCCACCCGGAAATCACGTGGGCCCCACGGGGAAATCACGTGGGCCCCACCCGGAAATCACGTGGGCCCCACCCGGAAATCACGTGGGCCCCCAGGGGAAATCACGTGGGCCCCACCCGGAAATCACGTGGGCCCCACCCGGATATCACGTGGGCCCCACCCGGAAATCACGTGGGCCCCACCCGGATATCACGTGGGCCCCACCCGGAAATCACGTGGGCCCCCAGGGGAAATCACGTGGGCCCCACCCGGAAATCACGTGGGCCCCACCCGGAAATCACGTGGGCCCCACCCGGAAATCACGTGGGCCCCACCCGGAAATCACGTGGGCCACAACCGGAAATCACGTGGGCCCCATCCGGAAATGACGTGGGCCCCACGGGGAAATCACGTGGGCCCCACCCGGAAATCACGTGGGGCCCACCCGGAAATCACGAGGGCCCCACGGGGAAATCACGTTGACCCACCCGGAAATCACGTGGGCCCCACCCGGAACTAACGTGGGGCCCACCCGGAAATCACGTGGGGCCCACCCGGAAATCACGTGGGCCCCACGGGGAAATCACGTGGGCCCCACCCGGAAATCACGTGGGCCCCACCCGGAAATCACGTGGGCCCCACCCGGAAATCACGTGGGCCCCACCCGGAAATCACGTGGGCCCCACGGGGAAATCACGTGGGCCCCACCCGGAAATCACGTGGGGCCCAACCGGAAATCACGTGGGCCCCACGGGGAAATCACGTGGGCCCCACGGGGAAATCACGTGGGCCCCACCCGGAAATCACGTGGGCCCCACCCGGAAATCACGTGGGCCCCACCCGGAAATCACGTGGGCCCCACCCGGAAATCACGTGGGCCCCACCCGGAAATCACGTGGGCCCCACCCGGAAATCACGTGGGCCCCACCCGGAAATCACGTGGGCCCCACCCGGAAATCACGTGGGCCCCCAGGGGAAATCACGTGGGCCCCACCCGGAAATCACGTGGGCCCCCAGGGGAAATCACGTGGGCCCCACCCGGATATCACGTGGGCCCCACCCGGAAATCACATGGGCCCCACCCGGAAATCACGTGGGCCCCACGGGGAAATCACGTGGGCCCCACCCGGAAATCACGTGGGCCCCACGGGGAAATCACGTGGGCCCCACCCGGAAATCACGTGGGCCCCACCCGGAAATCACGTGGGCCCCACCCGGAAATCACGTGGGCCCCACGGGGAAATCACGTGGGCCCCACCTGGAAATAACGTGGGCCCCACCCAGAAATCACGTGGGCCCCACCCGGAAATCACGTGGGCCCCACCCGGAAATCACGTGGGCCCCACCCGGAAATCACGTGGGCCCCACCCGGAAATCACGTGGGCCCCACCCGGAAATCACGTGGGCCCCACCCGGAAATCACGTGGGCCCCACCCGGAAATCACGTGGGCCCCACCCGGAAATCACGTGGGCCCCACCCGGAAATCACGTGGGCCCCACCCGGAAATCACGTGGGCCCCACCCGGAAATCACGTGGGCCCCCAGGGGAAATCACGTGGGCCCCACCCGGAAATCACGTGGGCCCCACGGGGAAATCACGTGGGCCCCCAGGGGAAATCACGTGGGCCCCACCCGGAAATCACGTGGGCCCCACCCGGAAATCACGTGGGCCCCACCCGGAAATCACGTGGGCCCCACCCGGAAATCACGTGGGCCCCACCCGGAAATCACGTGGGCCCCACCCGGAAATCACGTGGGGCCCACCCGGAAATCACGTGGGCCCCACGGGGAAATCACGTGGGCCCCACCCGGAAATCACGTGGGCCCCACCCGGAAATCACGTGGGCCCCACGGGGAAATCACGTGGGCCCCACGGGGAAATCACGTGGGCCCCACGGGGAAATCACGTGGGCCCCACCCGGAAATCACGTGGGCCCCACCCGGAAATCACGTGGGCCCCACCCGGAAATCACGTGGGCCCCACCCGGAAATCACGTGGGCCCCACCCGGAAATCACGTGGGCCCCACCCGGAAATCACGTGGGCCCCACCCGGAAATCACGTGGGCCCCCAGGGGAAATCACGTGGGCCCCACCCGGGAATCACGTGGGCCCCACCCGGAAATCACGTGGGCCCCACCCGGAAATCACGTGGGCCCACGGGGAAATCACGTGGGCCCCACCCGGAAATCACGTGGGCCCCACCCGGAAATCACGTGGGCCCCACCCGGAAATCACGTGGGCCCCACACGGAAATCACGTGGGCCCCACCCGGAAATCACGTGGGGCCCACCCGGAAATCACGTGGGCCCCACGGGGAAATCACGTGGGCCCCACCCGGAAATCACGTGGGCCCCACCCGGAAATCACGTGGGCCCCACCCGGAAATCACGTGGGCCCCACGGGGAAATCACGTGGGTCCCACCCGGAAATCACGTGGGCCCCACCCGGAAATCACGTGGGCCCCACCCGGAAATCACGTGGGCCCCACCCGGAAATCACGTGGGCCCCACCTGGAAATCACGTGGGCCCCACCCGGAAATCACGTGGGCCCCACGGGGAAATCACGTGGGCCCCACCTGGAAATAACGTGGGCCCCACCCGGAAATCACGTGGGCCCCACCCGGAAATCACGTGGGCCCCACCCGGAAATCACGTGGGCCCCACCCGGAAATCACGTGGGCCCCACCCGGAAATCACGTGGGCCCCACCCGGAAATCACGTGGGCCCCCAGGGGAAATCACGTGGGCCCCACCCGGAAATCACGTGGGCCCCACCCGGAAATCACGTGGGCCCCACCCGGAAATCACGTGGGCCCCACGGGGAAATCACGTGGGCCCCACCCGGAAATCACGTGGGCCCCACCCGGAAATCACGTGGGCCCCACCCGGAAATCACGTGGGCCCCACCCGGAAATCACGTGGGCCCCACCCGGAAATCACGTGGGCCCCACACGGAAATCACGTGGGCCCCACCCGGAAATCACGTGGGGCCCACCCGGAAATCACGTGGGCCCCACCCGGAAATCACGTGGGCCCCACCCGGAAATCACGTGGGCCCCACCCGGAAATCACGTGGGCCCCACCCTGAAATCACGTGGGCCCCACCCTGAAATCACGTGGGCCCCACCCGGAAATCACGTGGGCCCCACCCTGAAATCACGTGGGCCCCACCCTGAAATCACGTGGGCCCCACCCGGAAATCACGTGGGCCCCACCCGGAAATCACGTGGGCCCCCAGGGGAAATCACGTGGGCCCCACCCGGAAATCACGTGGGCCCCACCCGGAAATCACGTGGGCCCCACCCGGAAATCACGTGGGCCCCACGGGGAAATCACGTGGGCCCCACCCTGAAATCACGTGGGCCCCACCCGGAAATCACGTGGGCCCCACGGGGAAAACACGTGGGCCCCACCCGGAAATCACGTGGGCCCCACCCGGAAATCACGTGGGCCCCACCCGGAAATCACGTGGGCCCCACCCGGAAATCACGTGGGCCCCACCCGGAAATCACGTGGGCCCCCAGGGGAAATCACGTGGGCCCCACCCGGAAATCACTTGGGCCCCACCCGGAAATCACGTGGGCCCCACCCGGAAATCACGTGGGCCCCACCTGGAAATCACGTGGGGCCCACCCGGAAATCACGTGGGCCCCACCCGGAAATCACGTGGGCCCCACGGGGAAATCACGTGGGCCCCACCCGGAAATCACGTGGGCACCACCCGGAAATCACGTGGGCCCCACACGGAAATCACGTGGGCCCCACCCGGAAATCACGTGGGCCCCACACGGAAATCACGTGGGCCCCACCCGGAAATCACGTGGGCCCCACCCGGAAATCACGTGGGCCCCACCCGGAAATCACGTGGGCCCCACGGGGAAATCACGTGGGCCCCACCCGGAAATCACGTGGGCCCCACCCGGAAATCACGTGGGCCCCCAGGGGAAATCACGTGGGCCCCACCCGGAAATCACGTGGGCCCCACCCGGATATCACGTGGGCCCCACCCGGAAATCACGTGGGCCCCACCCGGAAATCACGTGGGCCCCACCCGGAAATCACGTGGGCCCCCAGGGGAAATCACGTGGGCCCCACCCGGAAATCACGTGGGCCCCACCCGGAAATCACGTGGGCCCCACCCGGAAATCACGTGGGCCCCACCCGGAAATCACGTGGGCCCCACCCGGAAATCACGTGGGCCCCATCCGGAAATCACGTGGGACCCACGGGGAAATCACGTGGGCCCCACCCGGAAATCACGTGGGGCCCACCCGGAAATCACGAGGGCCCCACGGGGAAATCACGTTGACCCACCCGGAAATCACGTGGGCCCCACCCGGAAATCACGTGGGGCCCACCCGGAAATCACGTGGGGCCCACCCGGAAATCACGTGGGCCCCACGGGGAAATCACGTGGGCCCCACCCGGAAATCACGTGGGCCCCACCCGGAAATCACGTGGGCCCCACCCGGAAATCACGTGGGCCCCACCCGGAAATCACGTGGGCCCCACGGGGAAATCACGTGGGCCCCACCCGGAAATCACGTGGGGCCCAACCGGAAATCACGTGGGCCCCACGGGGAAATCACGTGGGCCCCACGGGGAAATCACGTGGGCCCCACCCGGAAATCACGTGGGCCACACCCGGAAATCACGTGGGCCCCACCCGGAAATCACGTGGGCCCCACCCGGAAATCACGTGGGCCCCACCCGGAAATCACGTGGGCCCCACCCGGAAATCACGTGGGCCCCACCCGGAAATCACGTGGGCCCCACCCGGAAATCACGTGGGCCCCCAGGGGAAATCACGTGGGCCCCACCCGGAAATCACGTGGGCCCCCAGGGGAAATCACGTGGGCCCCACCCGGATATCACGTGGGCCCCACCCGGAAATCACATGGGCCCCACCCGGAAATCACGTGGGCCCCACGGGGAAATCACGTGGGTCCCACCCGGAAATCACGTGGGCCCCACCCGGAAATCACGTGGGCCCCACCCGGAAATCACGTGGGCCCCACCCGGAAATCACGTGGGCCCCACCCGGAAATCACGTGGGCCCCACCCGGAAATCACGTGGGCCCCACAGGGAAATCACGTGGGCCCCACCCGGAAATCACGTGGGCCCCACCCGGAAATCACGTGGGCCCCACCCGGAAATCACGTGGGCCCCACCCGGAAATCACGTGGGCCCCACCCGGAAATCACGTGGGCCCCACCCGGAAATCACGTGG
This sequence comes from Ovis canadensis, assembly GCF_042477335.2. Taxonomy (NCBI): domain Eukaryota; kingdom Metazoa; phylum Chordata; class Mammalia; order Artiodactyla; family Bovidae; genus Ovis; species Ovis canadensis. The sequence goes on along the minus strand of NC_091264.1, from coordinate 12,151,412 downwards.
GCCCCACCCGGAAATCACGTGGGCCCCACCCGGAAATCACGTGGGCCCCACCCGGAAATCACGTGGGCCCCACCCGGAAATCACGTGGGCCCCACCCGGAAATCACGTGGGCCCCACCCGGAAATCACGTGGGCCCCCAGGGGAAATCACGTGGGCCCCACCCGGAAATCACGTGGGCCCCACGGGGAAATCACGTGGGCCCCCAGGGGAAATCACGTGGGCCCCACCCGGAAATCACGTGGGCCCCACCCGGAAATCACGTGGGCCCCACCCGGAAATCACGTGGGCCCCACCCGGAAATCACGTGGGCCCCACCCGGAAATCACGTGGGCCCCACCCGGAAATCACGTGGGGCCCACCCGGAAATCACGTGGGCCCCACGGGGAAATCACGTGGGCCCCACCCGGAAATCACGTGGGCCCCACCCGGAAATCACGTGGGCCCCACGGGGAAATCACGTGGGCCCCACGGGGAAATCACGTGGGCCCCACGGGGAAATCACGTGGGCCCCACCCGGAAATCACGTGGGCCCCACCCGGAAATCACGTGGGCCCCACCCGGAAATCACGTGGGCCCCACCCGGAAATCACGTGGGCCCCACCCGGAAATCACGTGGGCCCCACCCGGAAATCACGTGGGCCCCACCCGGAAATCACGTGGGCCCCCAGGGGAAATAACGTGGGCCCCACCCGGAAATCACGTGGGCCCCACCCGGAAATCACGTGGGCCCCACCCGGAAATCACGTGGGCCCACGGGGAAATCACGTGGGCCCCACCCGGAAATCACGTGGGCCCCACCCGGAAATCACGTGGGCCCCACCCGGAAATCACGTGGGCCCCACACGGAAATCACGTGGGCCCCACCCGGAAATCACGTGGGGCCCACCCGGAAATCACGTGGGCCCCACGGGGAAATCACGTGGGCCCCACCCTGAAATCACGTGGGCCCCACCCGGAAATCACGTGGGCCCCACCCGGAAATCACGTGGGCCCCACCCGGAAATCACGTGGGCCCCACCCGGAAATCACGTGGGCCCCACCCGGAAATCACGTGGGCCCCACCCGGAAATCACGTGGGCCCCCAGGGGAAATCACGTGGGCCCCACCCGGAAATCAGGTGGGCCCCACCCGGAAATCACGTGGGCCCCACCCGGAAATCACGTGGGCCCCACCCGGAAATCACGTGGGCCCCACCCGGAAATCACGTGGGCCCCCAGGGGAAATCACGTGGGCCCACCCGGAAATCAGGTGGGCCCCACCCGGAAATCACGTGGGCCCCACCCGGAAATCACGTGGGCCCCCAGGGGAAATCACGTGGGCCCCACCCGGAAATCACTTGGGCCCCACCCGGAAATCACGTGGGCCCGACGGGGAAATCACGTGGGCCCCACCCGGAAATCACGTGGGCCCCACCCGGAAATCACGTGGGCCCCACCCGGAAATCACGTGGGCCCCACCCGGAAATCACGTGGGCCCCACCCGGAAATCACGTGGGCCCCACCCGGAAATCACGTGGGCCCCCAGGGGAAATCACGTGGGCCCCACCCGGAAATCACGTGGGCCCCACCCGGAAATCACGTGGGCCCCACCCGGAAATCACGTGGGCCCCACCCGGAAATCACGTGGGCCCCACCCGGAAATCACGTGGGCCCCATCCGGAAATCACGTGGGACCCACGGGGAAATCACGTGGGCCCCACCCGGAAATCACGTGGGGCCCACCCGGAAATCACGAGGGCCCCACGGGGAAATCACGTGGGCCCCACCCGGAAATCACGTGGGCCCCACCCGGAAATCACGTGGGGCCCACCCGGAAATCACGTGGGGCCCACCCGGAAATCACGTGGGCCCCACGGGGAAACCACGTGGGCCCCACCCGGAAATCACGTGGGCCCCACCCGGAAATCACGTGGGCCCCACCCGGAAATCACGTGGGCCCTACCCGGAAATCACGTGGGCCCCACCCGGAAATCACGTGGGCCCCACCCGGAAATCACGTGGGCCCCCAGGGGAAATCACGTGGGCCCCACCCGGAAATCACGTGGGCCCCCAGGGGAAATCACGTGGGCCCCACCCGGATATCACGTGGGCCCCACCCGGAAATCACGTGGGCCCCACCCGGAAATCACGTGGGCCCCACGGGGAAATCACGTGGGTCCCACCCGGAAATCACGTGGGCCCCACCCGGAAATCACGTGGGCCCCACCCGGAAATCACGTGGGCCCCACCCGGAAATCACGTGGGCCCCACCCGGAAATCACGTGGGCCCCACCCGGAAATCACGTGGGCCCCACGGGGAAATCACGTGGGCCCCACCTGGAAATAACGTGGGCCCCACCCGGAAATCACGTGGGCCCCACCCGGAAATCACGTGGGCCCCACCCGGAAATCACGTGGGCCCCACCCGGAAATCACGTGGGCCCCACCCGGAAATCACGTGGGCCCCACCCGGAAATCACGTGGGCCCCACCCGGAAATCACGTGGGCCCCACCCGGAAATCACGTGGGCCCCACCCGGAAATCACGTGGGCCCCACCCGGAAATCACGTGGGCCCCACCCGGAAATCACGTGGGCCCCACCCGGAAATCACGTGGGGCCCACCCGGAAATCACGTGGGCCCCACGGGGAAATCACGTGGGCCCCACCCGGAAATCACGTGGGCCCCACCCGGAAATCACGTGGGCCCCACCCGGAAATCACGTGGGCCCCACCCGGAAATCACGTGGGCCCCACCCGGAAATCACGTGGGCCCCACCCGGAAATCACGTGGGCCCCACCCTGAAATCACGTGGGCCCCACCCGGAAATCACGTGGGCCCCACCCGGAAATCACGTTGGCCCCACCCGGAAATCACGTGGGCCCCACCCGGAAATCACGTGGGCCCCCAGGGGAAATCACGTGGGCCCCACCCGGAAATCACGTGGGCCCCACCCGGAAATCACGTGGGCCCCACCCGGAAATCACGTGGGCCCCACGGGGAAATCACGTGGGCCCCACCCGGAAATCACGTGGGCCCCACCCGGAAATCACGTGGGCCCCACCCGGAAATCACTTGGGCCCCACCCTGAAATCACGTGGGCCCCACCCGGAAATCACGTGGGCCCCACCCGGAAATCACGTGGGCCCCACCCGGAAATCACGTGGGCCCCACCCGGAAATCACGTGGGCCCCACCCGGAAATCACGTGGGCCCCACCCGGAGATCACTTGGGCCCCACCCGGAGATCACGTGGGCCCCACCCGGAAATCACGTGGGCCCCCAGGGGAAATCACGTGGGCCCCACCCGGAAATCACGTGGGCCCCAGCCGGAAATCACGTGGGCCCCACCCTGAAATCACGTGGGCCCCACCCGGAAATCACGTGGGCCCCACGGGGAAATCACGTGGGCCCCACCCGGAAATCACGTGGGCCCCACCCGGAAATCACGTGGGCCCCACCCTGAAATCACGTGGGCCCCACCCGGAAATCACGTGGGCCCCACCCGGAAATCACGTGGGCCCCCAGGGGAAATCACGTGGGCCCCACCCGGAAATCACGTGGGCCCCACCCGGAAATCACGTGGGCCCCACCCGGAAATCACGTGGGCCCCACCCGGAAATCACGTGGGGCCCACCCGGAAATCACGTGGGCCCCACGGGGAAATCACGTGGGCCCCACCCGGAAATCACGTGGGCCCCACCCGGAAATCACGTGGGCCCCACCCGGAAATCACGTGGGCCCCACCCGGAAATCACGTGGGCCCCACCCTGAAATCACGTGGGCCCCACCCGGAAATCACGTGGGCCCCACCCGGAAATCACGTTGGCCCCACCCGGAAATCACGTGGGCCCCACCCGGAAATCACGTGGGCCCCACCCGGAAATCACGTGGGCCCCACCCGGAAATCACGTGGGCCCCCAGGGGAAATCACGTGGGCCCCACCCGGAAATCACGTGGGCCCCACCCGGAAATCACGTGGGCCCCACCCGGAAATCACGTGGGCCCCACGGGGAAATCACGTGGGCCCCACGGGGAAATCACGTGGGCCCCACCCGGAAATCACGTGGGCCCCACCCGGAAATCACGTGGGCCCCACCCGGAAATCACGTGGGACCCCAGGGGAAATCACGTGGGCCCCACCCGGAAATCACGTGGGCCCCACCCGGAAATCACGTGGGCCCCACCCGGAAATCACGTGGGCCCCACCCGGAAATCACGTGGGCCCCACCCGGAAATCACGTGGGCCCCACCCGGAAATCACGTGGGCCCCACCCGGAAATCACGTGGGCCCCACCCGGAAATCACGTGGGCCCCACCCGGAAATCACGTGGGCCCCACCCGGAAATCACGTGGGCCCCCAGGGGAAATCACGTGGGCCCCACCCGGAAATCACGTGGGCCCCACCCGGAAATCACGTGGGCCCCACCCGGAAATCACGTGGGCCCCACCCGGAAATCACGTGGGCCCCACCCGGAAATCACGTGGGCCCCACGGGGAAATCACGTGGGCCCCACGGGGAAATCACGTGGGCCCCACCCGGAAATCACGTGGGGCCCACCCGGAAATCACGTGGGCCCCACGGGGAAATCACGTGGGTCCCACCCGGAAATCACGTGGGCCCCACCCGGAAATCACGTGGGCCCCACCCGGAAATCACGTGGGCCCCACCCGGAAATCACGTGGGCCCCACGGGGAAATCACGTGGGTCCCACCCGGAAATCACGTGGGCCCCACCCGGAAATCACGTGGGCCCCACCCGGAAATCACGTGGGCCCCACCCGGAAATCACGTGGGCCCCACCCGGAAATCACGTGGGCCCCACGGGGAAATCACGTGGGCCCCACCCGGAAATCACGTGGGCCCCACCCGGAAATCACGTGGGCCCCACGGGGAAATCACGTGGGCCCCACCCGGAAATCACGTGGGCCCCACCCGGAAATCACGTGGGCCCCACCCGGAAATCACGTGGGCCCCACCCGGAAATCACGTGGGCCCCACCCGGAAATCACGTGGGCCCCACCCGGAAATCACGTGGGCCCCACCCGGAAATCACGTGGGCCCCACCCGGAAATCACGTGGGCCCCACCCGGAAATCACGTGGGCCCCACCCGGAAATCACGTGGGCCCCACCCGGAAATCACGTGGGCCCCCAGGGGAAATCACGTGGGCCCCACCCGGAAATCACGTGGGCCCCACCCGGAAATCACGAGGGCCCCACCCGGAAATCACGTGGGCCCGACGGGGAAATCACGTGGGCCCCACCCGGAAATCACGTGGGCCCCACCCGGAAATCACGTGGGCCCCCAGGGGAAATCACATGGGCCCCACCCGGAAATCACGTGGGCCCCACCCGGAAATCACGTGGGCCCCACCCGGAAATCACGTGGGCCCCACGGGGAAATCACTTGGGCCCCACCCGGAAATCACGTGGGCCCCACCCGGAAATCACGTGGGCCCCCAGGGGAAATCACGTGGGCCCCACCCGGAAATCACGTGGGCCCCACCCGGAAATCACGTGGGCCCCACGGGGAAATCACGTGGGCCCCACCCGGAAATCACGTGGGCCCCACCCGGAAATCACGTGGGCCCCACGGGGAAATCACGTGGGCCCCACCCGGAAATCACGTGGGCCCCACCCGGAAATCACGTGGGCCCCACCCGGAAATCACGTGGGCCCCACCCGGAAATCACGTGGGCCCCCAGGGGAAATCACGTGGGCCCCACCCGGAAATCACGTGGGCCCCACGGGGAAATCACGTGGGCCCCACCCGGAAATCACGTGGGCCCCACCCGGAAATCACGTGGGCCCCACGGGGAAATCACGTGGGCCCCACCCGGAAATCACGTGGGCCCCACCCGGAAATCACGTGGGCCCCACCCGGAAATCACGTGGGCCCCACCCGGAAATCACGTGGGCCCCCAGGGGAAATCACGTGGGCCCCACCCGGAAATCACGTGGGCCCCACGGGGAAATCACGTGGGCCCCACCCGGAAATCACGTGGGCCCCACCCGGAAATCACGTGGGCCCCACCCTGAAATCACGTGGGCCCCGCCCGGAAATCACGTGGGCCCCACCCGGAAATCACGTGGGCCCCCAGGGGAAATCACGTGGGCCCCACCCGGAAATCACGTGGGCCCCACCCGGAAATCACGTGGGCCCCACCCGGAAATCACGTGGGCCCGACGGGGAAATCACGTGGGCCCCACCCGGAAATCACGTGGGCCCCACCCGGAAATCACGTGGGCCCCACCCGGAAATCACGTGGGCCCCACCCGGAAATCACGTGGGCCCCACCCGGAAATCACGTGGGCCCCACCCGGAAATCACGTGGGCCCCACCCGGAAATCACGTGGGCCCCACCCGGAAATCACGTGGGCCCCACCCGGAAATCACGTGGGCCCCACCCGGAAATCACGTGGGCCCCCAGGGGAAATCACTTGGGCCCCACCCGGAAATCACGTGGGCCCCACCCGGAAATCACGTGGGCCCCCAGGGGAAATCACTTGGGCCCCACCCGGAAATCACGTGGGCCCCACCCGGAAATCACGTGGGCCCCACGGGGAAATCACGTGGGCCCCACCCGGAAATCACGTGGGCCCCACCCGGAAATCACGTGGGCCCCACCCTGAAATCACGTGGGCCCCACCCGGAAATCACGTGGGCCCCACCCGGAAATCACGTGGGCCCCCAGGGGAAATCACGTGGGCCCCACCCGGAAATCACGTGGGCCCCACCCGAAAATCACGTGGGCCCCACCCGGAAATCACGTGGGCCCGACGGGGAAATCACGTGGGCCCCACCCGGAAATCACGTGGTCCCCACCCGGAAATCACGTGGGCCCCACCCGGAAATCACGTGGGCGCCACCCGGAAATCACGTGGGCCCCACCCGGAAATCACGTGGGCCCCACCCGGAAGTCACGTGGGCCCCACCCGGAAATCACGTGGGCCCCACCCGGAAATCACGTGGGCCCCACACGGAAATCACGTGGGCCCCACCCGGAAATCACGTGGGCCCCCAGGGGAAATCACGTGGGCCCCACCCGGAAATCGTGGGCCCCACCCGGAAATCACGTGGGCCCCACCCGGAAATCACGTGGGCCCCACGGGGAAATCACGTGGGCCCCACCCGGAAATCACGTGGGCCCCACCCGGAAATCACGTGGGCCCCCAGGGGAAATCACGTGGGCCCCACCCGGAAATCACGTGGGCCCCACCCGGAAATCACGTGGGCCCCACCCGGAAATCACGTGGGCCCCACGGGGAAATCACGTGGGCCTCACCCGGAAATCACGTGGGCCCCACCCGGAAATCACGTGGGCCCCACCCGGAAATCACGTGGGCCCCACCCGGAAATCACGTGGGCCCCACCCGGAAATCACGTGGGCCCCACCCGGAAATCACGTGGGCACCACCCGGAAATCACGTGGGCCCCACGGGGAAATCACGTGGGCCCCACCCGGAAATCACGTGGGCCCCACGGGGAAATCACGTGGGCCCCACCCGGAAATCACGTGGGCCCCACCCGGAAATCACGTGGGCCCCACCCGGAAATCACGTGGGCCCCACCCGGAAATCACGTGGGCCCCACCCGGAAATCACGTGGGCCCCACCCGGAAATCACGTGGGCCCCACCCGGAAATCACGTGGGCCCCACCCGGAAATCACGTGGGCCCCACCCGGAAATCACGTGGGCCCCACCCGGAAATCACGTGGGCCCCACCCGGAAATCACGTGGGCCCCACCCGGAAATCACGTGGGCCCCACCCGGAAATCACGTGGGCCCCACCCGGAAATCACGTGGGCCCCACCCGGAAATCACGTGGGCCCCCAGGGGAAATCACGTGGGCCCCACCCTGAAATCACGTGGGCCCCACCCGGAAATCATGTGGGCCCCACCCGGAAATAACGTGGGCCCCACCCGGAAATAACGTGGGCCCCACCCAGAAATCACGTGGGCCCCACCCAGAAATCACGTGGGCCCCACCCGGAAATCACGTGGGCCCCACCCGGAAATCACGTGGGCCCCACCCGGAAATCACGTGGGCCCCACCCGGAAATCACGTGGGCCCCCAGGGGAAATCATGTGGGCCCCACCCGGAAATCACGTGGGCCCCACCCGGAAATCACGTGGGCCCCACCCGGAAATCACGTGGGCCCCACCCGGAAATCACGTGGGCCCCACCCGGAAATCACGTGGGCCCCCAGGGGAAATCACGTGGGCCCCACCCGGAAATCACGTGGGCCCCACCCGGAAATCACGTGGGCCCCACCCGGAAATCACGTGGGCCCCACCCGGAAATCACGTGGGCCCCACCCGGAAATCACGTGGGCCCCACCCGGAAATCACGTGGGCCCCACCCGGAAATCACGTGGGCCCCACGGGGAAATCACGTGGGTCCCACCCGGAAATCACGTGGGCCCCACCCGGAAATCACGTGGGCCCCACCCGGAAATCACTTGGGCCCCACCCGGAAATCACGTGGGCCCCACCCGGAAATCACGTGGGCCCCACGGGGAAATCACGTGGGCCCCACCTGGAAATCACGTGGGCCCCACCCGGAAATCACGTGGGCCCCACCCGGAAATCACGTGGGCCCCACCCGGAAATCACGTGGGCCCCACCCGGAAATCACGTGGGCCCCACCCGGAAATCACGTGGGCCCCCAGGGGAAATCACGTGGGCCCCACCCGGAAATCACGTGGGCCCCACCCGGAAATCACGTGGGCCCCACCCGGAAATCACGTGGGCCCCACGGGGAAATCACGTGGGCCCCACCCGGAAATCACGTGGGCCCCACCCGGAAATCACGTGGGCCCTACCCGGAAATCACGTGGGCCCCACCCGGAAATCACGTGGGCCCCCAGGGGAAATCACGTGGGCCCCACGGGGAAATCACGTGGGCCCCACCCGGAAATCACGTGGGCCCCACGGGGAAATCACATGGGCCCCACCCGGAAATCACGTGGGCCCCACGGGGAAATCACGTGGGCCCCACCCGGAAATCACGTGGGCCCCACCCGGAAATCACGTGGGCCCCACCCGGAAATCACGTGGGCCCCACCCGGAAATCACGTGGGCCCCACCCGGAAATCACGTGGGCCCCACCCGGAAATCACGTGGGCCCCACCCGGAAATCACGTGGGCCCCACCCGGAAATCACGTGGGCCCCACCCGGAAATCACGTGGGCCCCACCCGGAAATCACGTGGGCCCCACCCGGAAATCACGTGGGCCCCACCCGGAAATCACGTGGGCCCCCAGGGGAAATCACGTGGGCCCCACCCTGAAATCACGTGGGCCCCACCCGGAAATCACGTGGGCCCCACCCGGAAATAACGTGGGCCCCACCCGGAAATAACGTGTGCCCCACCCAGTAATCACGTGGGCCCCACCCGGAAATCACGTGGGCCCCACCCGGAAATCACGTGGGCCCCACCCGGAAATCACGTGGGCCCCAACCGGAAATCACGTGGGCCCCACCCGGAAATCACGTGGGCCCCCAGGGGAAATCATGTGGGCCCCACCCGGAAATCACGTGGGCCCCACCCGGAAATCACGTGGGCCCCACCCGGAAATCACGTGGGCCCCACCCGGAAATCACGTGGGCCCCACCCGGAAATCACGTGGGCCCCACCCGGAAATAACGTGGGCCCCACCCGGAAATAACGTGTGCCCCACCCAGTAATCACGTGGGCCCCACCCGGAAATCACGTGGGCCCCACCCGGAAATCACGTGGGCCCCACCCGGAAATCACGTGGGCCCCACCCGGAAATCACGTGGGCCCCACCCGGAAATCACGTGGGCCCCCAGGGGAAATCATGTGGGCCCCACCCGGAAATCACGTGGGCCCCACCCGGAAATCACGTGGGCCCCACCCGGAAATCACGTGGGCCCCACCCGGAAATCACGTGGGCCCCACCCGGAAATCACGTGGGCCCCACCCAGAAATCACGTGGGCCCCACCCGGAAATCACGTGGGCCCCACCCGGAAATCACGTGGGCCCCCAGGGGAAATCATGTGGGCCCCACCCGGAAATCACGTGGGCCCCACCCGGAAATCACGTGGGCCCCACCCGGAAATCACGTGGGCCCCACCCGGAAATCACGTGGGCCCCACCCGGAAATCACGTGGGCCCCACCCGGAAATCACGTGGGCCCCACCCGGAAATCACGTGGGCCCCCAGGGGAAATCACGTGGGCCCCACCCGGAAATCACGTGGGCCCCACCCGGAAATCACGTGGGCCCCACCCGGAAATCACGTGGGCCCCACCCGGAAATCACGTGGGCCCCACCCGGAAATCACGTGGGCCCCCAGGGGAAATCATGTGGGCCCCACCCGGAAATCACGTGGGCCCCACCCGGAAATCACGTGGGCCCCACCCGGAAATCACGTGGGCCCCACCCGGAAATCACGTGGGCCCCACCCGGAAATCACGTGGGCCCCCAGGGGAAATCACGTGGGCCCCACCCGGAAATCACGTGGGCCCCACCCGGAAATCACGTGGGCCCCACCCGGAAATCACGTGGGCCCCACCCGGAAATCACGTGGGCCCCACCCGGAAATCACGTGGGCCCCACCCGGAAATCACGTGGGCCCCACCCGGAAATCACGTGGGCCCCACGGGGAAATCACGTGGGTCCCACCCGGAAATCACGTGGGCCCCACCCGGAAATCACGTGGGCCCCACCCGGAAATCACGTGGGCCCCACCCGGAAATCACGTGGGCCCCACCCGGAAATCACGTGGGCCCCCAGGGGAAATCACGTGGGCCCCACCCGGAAATCACGTGGGCCCCCAGGGGAAATCACGTGGGCCCCACCCGGAAATCACGTGGGCCCCACCCGGAAATCACGTGGGCCCCACCCGGAAATCACGTGGGCCCCACCCGGAAATCACGTGGGCCCCACCCGGAAATCACGTGGGCCCCACCCGGAAATCACGTGGGCCCCACCCGGAAATCACGTGGGCCCCACCCGGAAATCACGTGGGCCCCACCCGGAAATCACGTGGGCCCCACCCGGAAATCACGTGGGCCCCACCCGGAAATCACGTGGGCCCCACCCGGAAATCACGTGGGCCCCCAGGGGAAATCACGTGGGCCCCACCCTGAAATCACGTGGGCCCCACCCGGAAATCACGTGGGCCCCACCCGGAAATAACGTGGGCCCCACCCGGAAATAACGTGTGCCCCACCCAGTAATCACGTGGGCCCCACCCGGAAATCACGTGGGCCCCACCCGGAAATCACGTGGGCCCCACCCGGAAATCACGTGGGCCCCAACCGGAAATCACGTGGGCCCCACCCGGAAATCACGTGGGCCCCCAGGGGAAATCATGTGGGCCCCACCCGGAAATCACGTGGGCCCCACCCGGAAATCACGTGGGCCCCACCCGGAAATCACGTGGGCCCCACCCGGAAATCACGTGGGCCCCACCCGGAAATCACGTGGGCCCCACCCGGAAATAACGTGGGCCCCACCCGGAAATAACGTGTGCCCCACCCAGTAATCACGTGGGCCCCACCCGGAAATCACGTGGGCCCCACCCGGAAATCACGTGGGCCCCACCCGGAAATCACGTGGGCCCCACCCGGAAATCACGTGGGCCCCACCCGGAAATCACGTGGGCCCCCAGGGGAAATCATGTGGGCCCCACCCGGAAATCACGTGGGCCCCACCCGGAAATCACGTGGGCCCCACCCGGAAATCACGTGGGCCCCACCCGGAAATCACGTGGGCCCCACCCAGAAATAACGTGGGCCCCACCCAGAAATCACGTGGGCCCCACCCGGAAATCACGTGGGCCCCACCCGGAAATCACGTGGGCCCCCAGGGGAAATCATGTGGGCCCCACCCGGAAATCACGTGGGCCCCACCCGGAAATCACGTGGGCCCCACCCGGAAATCACGTGGGCCCCACCCGGAAATCACGTGGGCCCCACCCGGAAATCACGTGGGCCCCCAGGGGAAATCACGTGGGCCCCACCCGGAAATCACGTGGGCCCCACCCGGAAATCACGTGGGCCCCACCCGGAAATCACGTGGGCCCCACCCGGAAATCACGTGGGCCCCACCCGGAAATCACGTGGGCCCCACCCGGAAATCACGTGGGCCCCACCCGGAAATCACGTGGGCCCCACGGGGAAATCACGTGGGTCCCACCCGGAAATCACGTGGGCCCCACCCGGAAATCACGTGGGCCCCACCCGGAAATCACTTGGGCCCCACCCGGAAATCACGTGGGCCCCACCCGGAAATCACGTGGGCCCCACCCGGAAATCACGTGGGCCCCCAGGGGAAATCATGTGGGCCCCACCCGGAAATCACGTGGGCCCCACCCGGAAATCACGTGGGCCCCACCCGGAAATCACGTGGGCCCCCAGGGGAAATCACGTGGGCCCCACCCGGAAATCACGTGGGCCCCACCCGGAAATCACGTGGGCCCCACCCGGAAATCACGTGGGCCCCACCCGGAAATCACGTGGGCCCCACCCGGAAATCACGTGGGCCCCACCCGGAAATCACGTGGGCCCCACCCGGAAATCACGTGGGCCCCACGGGGAAATCACGTGGGTCCCACCCGGAAATCACGTGGGCCCCACCCGGAAATCACGTGGGCCCCACCCGGAAATCACGTGGGCCCCACCCGGAAATCACGTGGGCCCCACCCGGAAATCACGTGGGCCCCACGGGGAAATCACGTGGGCCCCACCTGGAAATCACGTGGGCCCCACCCGGAAATCACGTGGGCCCCACCCGGAAATCACGTGGGCCCCACCCGGAAATCACGTGGGCCCCACCCGGAAATCACGTGGGCCCCACCCGGAAATCACGTGGGCCCCACCCGGAAATCACGTGGGCCCCACCCGGAAATCACGTGGGCCCCACCCGGAAATCACGTGGGCCCCACCCGGAAATCACGTGGGCCCCCAGGGGAAATCACGTGGGCCCCACCCGGAAATCACGTGGGCCCCACCCGGAAATCACGTGGGCCCCACCCGGAAATCACGTGGGCCCCACGGGGAAATCACGTGGGCCCCACCCGGAAATCACGTGGGCCCCACCCGGAAATCACGTGGGCCCTACCCGGAAATCACGTGGGCCCCACCCGGAAATCACGTGGGCCCCCAGGGGAAATCACGTGGGCCCCACCCGGAAATCACGTGGGCCCCACCCGGAAATCACGTGGGCCCCACCCGGAAATCACGTGGGCCCCACGGGGAAATCACGTGGGCCCCACCCGGAAATCACGTGGGCCCCACCCGGAAATCACGTGGGCCCCCAGGGGAAATCACGTGGGCCCCACCCGGAAATCACGTGGGCCCCACCCGGAAATCACGTGGGCCCCACCCGGAAATCACGTGGGCCCCACGGGGAAATCACGTGGGCCCCACCCGGAAATCACGTGGGCCCCACCCGGAAATCACGTGGGCCCCACCCGGAAATCACGTGGGCCCCACCCGGAAATCACGTGGGCCCCACCCGGAAATCACGTGGGCCCCACCCGGAAATCACGTGGGCCCCACCCGGAAATCACGTGGGCACCACCCGGAAATCACGTGGGCCCCACGGGGAAATCACGTGGGCCCCACCCGGAAATCACGTGGGCCCCACGGGGAAATCACGTGGGCCCCACCCGGAAATCACGTGGGCCCCACGGGGAAATCACGTGGGCCCCACCCGGAAATCACGTGGGCCCCACCCGGAAATCACGTGGGCCCCACCCGGAAATCACGTGGGCCCCACCCGGAAATCACGTGGGCCCCACGGGGAAATCACGTGGGCCCCACCCGGAAATCACGTGGGCCCCACGGGGAAATCACGTGGGCCCCACCCGGAAATCACGTGGGCCCCACCCGGAAATCACGTGGGCCCCACCCGGAAATCACGGGGGCCCCACCCGGAAATCACGTGGGCCCCACCCGGAAATCACGTGGGCCCCACCCGGAAATCACGTGGGCCCCACCCGGAAATCACGTGGGCCCCCAGGGGAAATCACGTGGGCCCGACCCGGAAATCACGTGGGCCCCACCCGGAAATCCCGTGGGCCCCACCCGGAAATCACGTTCGCCCCACCCGGAAATCACGTGGGCCCGACGGGGAAATCACGTGGGCCCCACCCGGAAATCACGTGGGCCCCACCCGGAAATCACGTGGGCCCCACCCGAAAATCACGTGGGCCCCACCCGGAAATCACGTGGGCCCAACGGGGAAATCACGTGGGCCCCACCCGGAAATCACGTGGTCCCCACCCGGAAATCACGTGGGCCCCACCCGAAAATCACGTGGGCGCCACCCGGAAATCACGTGGGCCCCACCCGGAAATCACGTGGGCCCCACCCGGAAGTCACGTGGGCCCCACCCGGAAATCTCGTGGGCCCCACCCGGAAATCACGTGGGCCCCACCCGGAAATCACGTGGGCCCCACCCGGAAATCACGTGGGCCCCCAGGGGAAATCACGTGGGCCCCACCCGGAAATCGTGGGCCCCACCCGGAAATCACGTGGGCCCCACCCGGAAATCACGTGGGCCCCACGGGGAAATCACGTGGGCCCCACCCGGAAATCACGTGGGCCCCACCCGGAAATCACGTGGGCCCCCAGGGGAAATCACGTGGGCCCCACGGGGAAATCACGTGGGCCCCACCCGGAAATCACGTGGTCCCCACCCGGAAATCACGTGGGCCCCCAGGGGAAATCACGTGGGCCCCACCCGGAAATCACGTGGGCCCCACCCGGAAATCACGTGGGCCCCACCCTGAAATCACGTGGACCCCACCCGGAAATCACGTGGGCCCCACGGGGAAATCACGTGGGCCCCACCCGGAAATCACGTGGGCCCCACCCGGAAATCACGTGGGCCCCACCCTGAAATCACATGGGCCCCACCCGGAAATCACGTGGGCCCCACCCGGAAATCACGTGGGCCCCCAGGGGAAATCACGTGGGCCCCACCCGGAAATCACGTGGGCCCCACCCGGAAATCACGTGGGCCCCACCCGGAAATCACGTGGGCCCGACGGGGAAATCACGTGGGCCCCACCCGGAAATCACGTGGTCCCCACCCGGAAATCACGTGGGCCCCACCCGGAAATCACGTGGGCCCCACCCTGAAATCACGTGGGCCCCACCCGGAAATCACGTGGGCCCCACCCGGAAATCACGTGGGCCCCACCCGGAAATCACGTGGGCCCCACCCGGAAATCACGTGGGCCCCACCCGGAAATCACGTGGGCCCCACCCGGAAATCACGTGGGCCCCACCCGGAAATCACGTGGGCCCCACCCGGAAATCACGTGGGCCCCACCCGGAAATCACGTGGGCCCCACCCGGAAATCACGTGGGCCCCACCCGGAAATCACGTGGGCCCCACCCGGAAATCACGTGGGCCCCACCCGGAAATCACGTGGGCCCCACCCGGAAATCACGTGGGCCCCACCCGGAAATCACGTGGGCCCCCAGGGGAAATCACGTGGGCCCCACCCGGAAATCACGTGGGCCCCACCCGGAAATCACGTGGGCCCCACCCGGAAATCACGTGGGCCCCACGGGGAAATCACGTGGGCCCCACGGGGAAATCACGTGGGCCCCACCCGGAAATCACGTGGGCCCCACCCGGAAATCACGTGGGCCCCACCCGGAAATCACGTGGGCCCCACCCGGAAATCACGTGGGCCCCACCCGGAAATCACGTGGGCCCCACGGGGAAATCACGTGGGCCCCACCCGGAAATCACGTGGGCCCCACCCGGAAATCACGTGGGCCCCACCCGGAAATCACGTGGGCCCCACCCGGAAATCACGTGGGCCCCACCCGGAAATCACGTGGGCCCCACCCGGAAATCACGTGGGCCCGACGGGAAAATCACGTGGGCCCCACCCGGAAATCACGTGGTCCCCACCCGGAAATCACGTGGGCCCCACCCGGAAATCACGTGGGCCCCACCCGGAAATCACGTGGGCCCCAACCGGATATCACGTGGGCCCCACCCGGAAATCACGTGGGCCCCACCCGGAAATCACGTGGGCCCCACGGGGAAATCACGTGGGCCCCACCCGGAAATCACGTGGGCCCCACCCGGAAATCACGTGGGCCCCACCCGGAAATCACGTGGGCCCCACCCGGAAATCACGTGGGCCCCACGGGGAAATCACGTGGGCCCCACGGGGAAATCACGTGGGCCCCACCCGGAAATCACGTGGGCCCCACCCGGAAATCACGTGGGCCCCACCCGGAAATCACGTGGGCCCCACGGGGAAATCACGTGGGCCCCACCCGGAAATCACGTGGGCCCCACGGGGAAATCACGTGGGTCACACCCGGAAATCACGTGGGCCCCACCCGGAAATCACGTGGGCCCCACCCGGAAGTCACGTGGGCCCCACCCGGAAATCACGTGGGCCCCACCCGGAAGTCACGTGGGCCCCACCCGGAAATCACGTGGGCCCCACCCGGAAATCACGTGGGCCCCACCCGGAAATCACGTGGGCCCCACCCGGAAATCACGTGGGCCCCACCCGGAAATCACGTGGGCCCCACCCGGAAATCACGTGGGCCCCACCCGGAAATCACGTGGGCCCCACCCGGAAATCACGTGGGCCCCACCCGGAAATCACGTGGGCCCCCAGGGGAAATCACGTGGGCCCGACCCGGAAATCACGTGGGCCCCACCCGGAAATCACGTGGGCCCCACCCGGAAATCACGTGGGCCCCACGGGGAAATCACGTGGGCCCCACCCGGAAATCACGTGGGCCCCACCCGGAAATCACGTGGGCCCCCAGGGGAAATCACGTGGGCCCCACCCGGAAATCACGTGGGCCCCACCCGGAAATCACGTGGGCCCCACCCTGAAATCACGTGGACCCCACCCGGAAATCACGTGGGCCCCACGGGGAAATCACGTGGGCCCCACCCGGAAATCACGTGGGCCCCACCCGGAAATCACGTGGGCCCCACCCTGAAATCACGTGGACCCCACCCGGAAATCACGTGGGCCCCACGGGGAAATCACGTGGGCCCCACCCGGAAATCACGTGGGCCCCACCCGGAAATCACGTGGGCCCCACCCTGAAATCACGTGGGCCCCACCCGGAAATCACGTGGGCCCCACCCGGAAATCACGTGGGCCCCCAGGGGAAATCACGTGGGCCCCACCCGGAAATCACGTGGGCCCCACCCGAAAATCACGTGGGCCCCACCCGGAAATCACGTGGGCCCGACGGGGAAATCACGTGGGCCCCACCCGGAAATCACGTGGTCCCCACCCGGAAATCACGTGGGCCCCACCCGGAAATCACGTGGGCGCCACCCGGAAATCACGTGGGCCCCACCCGGAAATCACGTGGGCCCCACCCGGAAGTCACGTGGGCCCCACCCGGAAATCACGTGGGCCCCACCCGGAAATCACGTGGGCCCCACCCGGAAATCACGTGGGCCCCACCCGGAAATCACGTGGGCCCCCAGGGGAAATCACGTGGGCCCCACCCGGAAATCGTGGGCCCCACCCGGAAATCACGTGGGCCCCACCCGGAAATCACGTGGGCCCCACGGGGAAATCACGTGGGCCCCACCCGGAAATCACGTGGGCCCCACCCGGAAATCACGTGGGCCCCCAGGGGAAATCACGTGGGCCCCACCCGGAAATCACGTGGGCCCCACCCGGAAATCACGTGGGCCCCACCCGAAAATCACGTGGGCCCCACCCGGAAATCACGTGGGCCCGACGGGGAAATCACGTGGGCCCCACCCGGAAATCACGTGGTCCCCACCCGGAAATCACGTGGGCCCCACCCGGAAATCACGTGGGCGCCACCCGGAAATCACGTGGGCCCCACCCGGAAATCACGTGGGCCCCACCCGGAAATCACGTGGGCCCCACCCGGAAATCACGTGGGCCCCACCCGGAAATCACGTGGGCCCCACCCGGAAATCACGTGGGCCCCACCCGGAAATCACGTGGGCCCCAACCGGAAATCACGTGGGCCCCCAGGGGAAATCACGTGGGCCCGACCCGGAAATCACGTGGGCCCCACCCGGAAATCACGTGGGCCCCACCCGGAAATCACGTGGGCCCCACGGGGAAATCACGTGGGCCCCACCCGGAAATCACGTGGGCCCCACCCGGAAATCACGTGGGCCCCCAGGGGAAATCACGTGGGCCCCACCCGGAAATCACGTGGGCCCCACCCGGAAATCACGTGGGCCCCACCCTGAAATCACGTGGACCCCACCCGGAAATCACGTGGGCCCCACGGGGAAATCACGTGGGCCCCACCCGGAAATCACGTGGGCCCCACCCGGAAATCACGTGGGCCCCACCCTGAAATCACGTGGACCCCACCCGGAAATCACGTGGGCCCCACGGGGAAATCACGTGGGCCCCACCCGGAAATCACGTGGGCCCCACCCGGAAATCACGTGGGCCCCACCCTGAAATCACGTGGGCCCCACCCGGAAATCACGTGGGCCCCACCCGGAAATCACGTGGGCCCCCAGGGGAAATCACGTGGGCCCCACCCGGAAATCACGTGGGCCCCACCCGAAAATCACGTGGACCCCACCCGGAAATCACGTGGGCCCGACGGGGAAATCACGTGGGCCCCACCCGGAAATCACGTGGTCCCCACCCGGAAATCACGTGGGCCCCACCCGGAAATCACGGGGGCGCCACCCGGAAATCACGTGGGCCCCACCCGGAAATCACGTGGGCCCCACCCGGAAGTCACGTGGGCCCCACCCGGAAATCACGTGGGCCCCACCCGGAAATCACGTGGGCCCCACCCGGAAATCACGTGGGCCCCACCCGGAAATCACGTGGGCCCCCAGGGGAAATCACGTGGGCCCCACCCGGAAATCGTGGGCCCCACCCGGAAATCACGTGGGCCCCACCCGGAAATCACGTGGGCCCCACGGGGAAATCACGTGGGCCCCACCCGGAAATCACGTGGGCCCCACCCGGAAATCACGTGGGCCCCCAGGGGAAATCACGTGGGCCCCACCCGGAAATCACGTGGGCCCCACCCGGAAATCACGTGGGCCCCACCCGGAAATCACGTGGGCCCAACGGGGAAATCACGTGGGCCTCACCCGGAAATCACGTGGGCCCCACCCGGAAATCACGTGGGCCCCACCCGGAAATCACGTGGGCCCCACCCGGAAATCACGTGGGCCCCACCCGGAAATCACGTGGGCCCCACCCGGAAATCACGTGGGCCCCACCCGGAAATCACGTGGGCACCACCCGGAAATCACGTGGGCCCCACGGGGAAATCACGTGGGCCCCACCCGGAAATCACGTGGGCCCCACGGGGAAATCACGTGGGCCCCACCCGGAAATCACGTGGGCCCCACCCGGAAATCACGTGGGCCCCACCCGGAAATCACGTGGGCCCCACCCGGAAATCACGTGGGCCCCACCCGGAAATCACGTGGGCCCCACCCGGAAATCACGTGGGCCCCACCCGGAAATCACGTGGGCCCCACCCGGAAATCACGTGGGCCCCACCCGGAAATCACGTGGGCCCCACCCGGAAATCACCTGGGCCCCACCCGGAAATCACGTGGGCCCCCAGGGGAAATCACGTGGGCCCCACCCTGAAATCACGTGGGCCCCACCCGGAAATCACGTGGGCCCCACCCGGAAATAACGTGGGCCCCACCCGGAAATAACGTGGGCCCCACCCGGAAATCACGTGGGCCCCACCCAGAAATCACGTGGGCCCCACCCGGAAATCACGTGGGCCCCACCCGGAAATCACGTGGGCCCCACCCGGAAATCACGTGGGCCCCACCCGGAAATCACGTGGGCCCCCAGGGGAAATCATGTGGGCCCCACCCGGAAATCACGTGGGCCCCACCCGGAAATCACGTGGGCCCCACCCGGAAATCACGTGGGCCCCACCCGGAAATCACGTGGGCCCCACCCGGAAATCACGTGGGCCCCCAGGGGAAATCACGTGGGCCCCACCCGGAAATCACGTGGGCCCCACCCGGAAATCACGTGGGCCCAACCCGGAAATCACGTGGGCCCCACCCGGAAATCACGTGGGCCCCACCCGGAAATCACGTGGGCCCCACCCGGAAATCACGTGGGCCCCACGGGGAAATCACGTGGGTCCCACCCGGAAATCACGTGGGCCCCACCCGGAAATCACGTGGGCCCCACCCGGAAATCACGTGGGCCCCACCCGGAAATCACGTGGGCCCCACCCGGAAATCACGTGGGCCCCACGGGGAAATCACGTGGGCCCCACCCGGAAATCACGTGGGCCCCACCCGGAAATCACGTGGGCCCCACCCGGAAATCACGTGGGCCCCACCCGGAAATCACGTGGGCCCCACCCGGAAATCACGTGGGCCCCACCCGGAAATCACGTGGGCCCCACCCGGAAATCACGTGGGCCCCACCCGGAAATCACGTGGGCCCCCAGGGGAAATCACGTGGGCCCCACCCGGAAATCACGTGGGCCCCACCCGGAAATCACGTGGGCCCCACCCGGAAATCACGTGGGCCCCACGGGGAAATCACGTGGGCCCCACCCGGAAATCACGTGGGCCCCACCCGGAAATCACGTGGGCCCTACCCGGAAATCACGTGGGCCCCACCCGGAAATCACGTGGGCCCCCAGGGGAAATCACGTGGGCCCCACCCGGAAATCACGTGGGCCCCACCCGGAAATCACGTGGGCCCCACGGGGAAATCACGTGGGCCCCACCCGGAAATCAAGTGGGCCCCACCCGGAAATCACGTGGGCCCCACGGGGAAATCACGTGGGCCCCACCCGGAAATCAAGTGGGCCCCACCCGGAAATCACGTGGGCCCCCAGGGGAAATCACGTGGGCCCCACCCGGAAATCACGTGGGCCCCACCCGGAAATCACGTGGGCCCCACCCGGAAATCACGTGGGCCCCACGGGGAAATCACGTGGGCCCCACCCGGAAATCACGTGGGCCCCACCCGGAAATCACGTGGGCCCCACCCGGAAATCACGTGGGCCCCACCCGGAAATCACGTGGGCCCCACCCGGAAATCACGTGGGCCCCACCCGGAAATCACGTGGGCCCCACCCGGAAATCACATGGGCCCCACCCGGAAATCACGTGGGCCCCACCCGGAAATCACGTGGGCCCCACCCGGAAATCACGTGGGCCCCACCCGGAAATCACGTGGGCCCCACCCGGAAATCACGTGGGCCCCCAGGGGAAATCACGTGGGCCCCACCCTGAAATAACGTGGGCCCCACCCGGAAATCACGTGGGCCCCACCCGGAAATAACGTGGGCCCCACCCGGAAATAACGTGTGCCCCACCCAGTAATCACGTGGGCCCCACCCGGAAATCACGTGGGCCCCACCCGGAAATCACGTGGGCCCCACCCGGAAATCACGTGGGCCCCACCCGGAAATCACGTGGGCCCCACCCGGAAATCACGTGGGCCCCCAGGGGAAATCATGTGGGCCCCACCCGGAAATCACGTGGGCCCCACCCGGAAATCACGTGGGCCCCACCCGGAAATCACGTGGGCCCCACCCGGAAATCACGTGGGCCCCACCCGGAAATCACGTGGGCCCCACCCGGAAATAACGTGGGCCCCACCCGGAAATAACGTGTGCCCCACCCAGTAATCACGTGGGCCCCACCCGGAAATCACGTGGGCCCCACCCGGAAATCAGTAATCACGTGGGCCCCACCCGGAAATCACGTGGGCCCCACGGGGAAATCACGTGGGCCCCACCCGGAAATCACGTGGGCCCCACCCGGAAATCACGTGGGCCCCACCCGGAAATCACGTGGGCCCCACCCGGAAATCACGTGGGCCCCACCCGGAAATCACGTGGGCCCCACCCGGAAATCACGTGGGCCCCACGGGGAAATCACGTGGGTCCCACCCGGAAATCACGTGGGCCCCACCCGGAAATCACGTGGGCCCCACCCGGAAATCACGTGGGCCCCACCCGGAAATCACGTGGGCCCCACCCGGAAATCACGTGGGCCCCACCCGGAAATCACGTGGGCCCCACCCGGAAATCACGTGGGCCCCACGGGGAAATCACGTGGGCCCCACCCGGAAATCAAGTGGGCCCCACCCGGAAATCACGTGGGCCCCCAGGGGAAATCACGTGGGCCCCACCCGGAAATCACGTGGGCCCCACCCGGAAATCACGTGGGCCCTACCCGGAAATCACGTGGGCCCCACCCGGAAATCACGTGGGCCCCACCCGGAAATCACGTGGGCCCCACCCGGAAATCACGTGGGCCCCACCCGGAAATCACGTGGGCCCCACGGGGAAATCACGTGGGTCCCACCCGGAAATCACGTGGGCCCCACCCGGAAATCACGTGGGCCCCACCCGGAAATCACGTGGGCCCCACCCGGAAATCACGTGGGCCCCACCCGGAAATCACGTGGGCCCCACGGGGAAATCACGTGGGCCCCACCCGGAAATCACGTGGGCCCCACCCGGAAATCACGTGGGCCCCCAGGGGAAATCACGTGGGCCCCACCCGGAAATCACGTGGGCCCCACGGGGAAATCACGTGGGCCCCACCCGGAAATCAAGTGGGCCCCACCCGGAAATCACGTGGGCCCCCAGGGGAAATCACGTGGGCCCCACCCGGAAATCACGTGGGCCCCACCCGGAAATCACGTGGGCCCCACCCGGAAATCACGTGGGCCCCACGGGGAAATCACGTGGGTCCCACCCGGAAATCACGTGGGCCCCACCCGGAAATCACGTGGGCCCCACCCGGAAATCACGTGGGCCCCACCCGGAAATCACGTGGGCCCCACCCGGAAATCACGTGGGCCCCACGGGGAAATCACGTGGGCCCCACCCGGAAATCACGTGGGCCCCACCCGGAAATCACGTGGGCCCCCAGGGGAAATCACGTGGGCCCCACCCGGAAATCACGTGGGCCCCACCCGGAAATCACGTGGGCCCCCAGGGGAAATCACGTGGGCCCCACCCGGAAATCACGTGGGCCCCACGGGGAAATCACGTGGGCCCCACCCGGAAATCAAGTGGGCCCCACCCGGAAATCACGTGGGCCCCCAGGGGAAATCACGTGGGCCCCACCCGGAAATCACGTGGGCCCCACCCGGAAATCACGTGGGCCCCCAGGGGAAATCACGTGGGCCCCACCCGGAAATCACGTGGGCCCCACCCGGAAATCACGTGGGCCCCCAGGGGAAATCACGTGGGCCCCACCCGGAAATCACGTGGGCCCCACGGGGAAATCACGTGGGCCCCACCCGGAAATCAAGTGGGCCCCACCCGGAAATCACGTGGGCCCCCAGGGGAAATCACGTGGGCCCCACCCGGAAATCACGTGGGCCCCACCCGGAAATCACGTGGGCCCCACGGGGAAATCACGTGGGCCCCACCCGGAAATCACGTGGGCCCCACCCGGAAATCACGTGGGCCCCCAGGGGAAATCACGTGGGCCCCACCCGGAAATCACGTGGGCCCCACCCGGAAATCACGTGGGCCCCCAGGGGAAATCACGTGGGCCCCACCCGGAAATCACGTGGGCCCCACGGGGAAATCACGTGGGCCCCACCCGGAAATCAAGTGGGCCCCACCCGGAAATCACGTGGGCCCCCAGGGGAAATCACGTGGGCCCCACCCGGAAATCACGTGGGCCCCACCCGGAAATCACGTGGGCCCCACCCGGAAATCACGTGGGCCCCACCCGGAAATCACGTGGGCCCCACGGGGAAATCACGTGGGCCCCACCCGGAAATCACGTGGGCCCCACCCGGAAATCACGTGGGCCCCACCCGGAAATCACGTGGGCCCCACCCGGAAATCACGTGGGCCCCACGGGGAAATCACGTGGGCCCCACCCGGAAATCACGTGGGCCCCACCCGGAAATCACGTGGGCCCCACGGGGAAATCACGTGGGCCCCACCCGGAAATCACGTGGGCCCCACCCGGAAATCACGTGGGCCCCCAGGGGAAATCACGTGGGCCCCACCCGGAAATCACGTGGGCCCCACGGGGAAATCACGTGGGCCCCACCCGGAAATCAAGTGGGCCCCACCCGGAAATCACGTGGGCCCCCAGGGGAAATCACGTGGGCCCCACCCGGAAATCACGTGGGCCCCACCCGGAAATCACGTGGGCCCCACCCGGAAATCACGTGGGCCCCACGGGGAAATCACGTGGGTCCCACCCGGAAATCACGTGGGCCCCACCCGGAAATCACGTGGGCCCCACCCGGAAATCACGTGGGCCCCACCCGGAAATCACGTGGGCCCCACCCGGAAATCACGTGGGCCCCACGGGGAAATCACGTGGGCCCCACCCGGAAATCACGTGGGCCCCACCCGGAAATCACGTGGGCCCCCAGGGGAAATCACGTGGGCCCCACCCGGAAATCACGTGGGCCCCACGGGGAAATCACGTGGGCCCCACCCGGAAATCAAGTGGGCCCCACCCGGAAATCACGTGGGCCCCCAGGGGAAATCACGTGGGCCCCACCCGGAAATCACGTGGGCCCCACCCGGAAATCACGTGGGCCCTACCCGGAAATCACGTGGGCCCCACCCGGAAATCACGTGGGCCCCACCCGGAAATCACGTGGGCCCCACCCGGAAATCACGTGGGCCCCACCCGGAAATCACGTGGGCCCCACGGGGAAATCACGTGGGTCCCACCCGGAAATCACGTGGGCCCCACCCGGAAATCACGTGGGCCCCACCCGGAAATCACGTGGGCCCCACCCGGAAATCACGTGGGCCCCACCCGGAAATCACGTGGGCCCCACGGGGAAATCACGTGGGCCCCACCCGGAAATCACGTGGGCCCCACGGGGAAATCACGTGGGCCCCACCCGGAAATCAAGTGGGCCCCACCCGGAAATCACGTGGGCCCCCAGGGGAAATCACGTGGGCCCCACCCGGAAATCACGTGGGCCCCACCCGGAAATCACGTGGGCCCTACCCGGAAATCACGTGGGCCCCACCCGGAAATCACGTGGGCCCCCAGGGGAAATCACGTGGGCCCCACCCGGAAATCACGTGGGCCCCACCCGGAAATCACGTGGGCCCCACCCGGAAATCACGTGGGCCCCACGGGGAAATCACGTGGGCCCCACCCGGAAATCAAGTGGGCCCCACCCGGAAATCACGTGGGCCCCCAGGGGAAATCACGTGGGCCCCACCCGGAAATCACGTGGGCCCCACCCGGAAATCACGTGGGCCCCACCCGGAAATCACGTGGGCCCCACGGGGAAATCACGTGGGCCCCACCCGGAAATCACGTGGGCCCCACCCGGAAATCACGTGGGCCCCACCCGGAAATCACGTGGGCCCCACCCGGAAATCACGTGGGCCCCACCCGGAAATCACGTGGGCCCCACCCGGAAATAACGTGGGCCCCACCCGGAAATAACGTGTGCCCCACCCAGTAATCACGTGGGCCCCACCCGGAAATCACGTGGGCCCCACCCGGAAATCAGTAATCACGTGGGCCCCACCCGGAAATCACGTGGGCCCAACCCGGAAATAACGTGTGCCCCACCCGGAAATCACGTGGGCCCATCCCGGAAATCACGTGGGCCCCACCCGGAAATCACGTGGGGCCCCCAGGGGAAATCACGTGGGGCCCACCCGGAAATCACGTGGGCCCCACCCGGAAATCACGTGGGCCCCACCCGGAAATCACGTGGGCCCCCAGGGGAAATCACGTGGGCCCCACCCGGAAATCACGTGGGCCCCACCCGGAAATCACGTGGGCCCCACCCGGAAATCACGTGGGCCCCACCCGGAAATCACGTGGGCCCCACCCGGAAATCACGTGGGCCCCACCCGGAAATCACGTGGGCCCCACCCGGAAATCACGTGGGCCCCACGGGGAAATCACGTGGGTCCCACCCGGAAATCACGTGGGCCCCACCCGGAAATCACGTGGGCCCCACCCGGAAATCACGTGGGCCCCACCCGGAAATCACGTGGGCCCCACCCGGAAATCACGTGGGCCCCACGGGGAAATCACGTGGGCCCCACCCGGAAATCACGTGGGCCCCACCCGGAAATCACGTGGGCCCCACCCGGAAATCACGTGGGCCCCCAGGGGAAATCACGTGGGCCCCACCCGGAAATCACGTGGGCCCCACCCGGAAATCACGTGGGCCCCACCCGGAAATCACGTGGGCCCCACGGGGAAATCACGTGGGCCCCACCCGGAAATCACGTGGGCCCCACCCGGAAATCACGTGGGCCCTACCCGGAAATCACGTGGGCCCCACCCGGAAATCACGTGGGCCCCCAGGGGAAATCACGTGGGCCCCACCCGGAAATCACGTGGGCCCCACCCGGAAATCACGTGGGCCCCACCCGGAAATCACGTGGGCCCCACGGGGAAATCACGTGGGCCCCACCCGGAAATCACGTGGGCCCCACCCGGAAATCACGTGGGCCCCCAGGGGAAATCACGTGGGCCCCACCCGGAAATCACGTGGGCCCCACCCGGAAATCACGTGGGCCCCACCCGGAAATCACGTGGGCCCCACGGGGAAATCACGTGGGCCCCACCCGGAAATCACGTGGGCCCCACCCGGAAATCACGTGGGCCCCACCCGGAAATCACGTGGGCCCCACCCGGAAATCACGTGGGCCCCACCCGGAAATCACGTGGGCCCCACCCGGAAATCACGTGGGCCCCACCCGGAAATCACGTGGGCACCACCCGGAAATCACGTGGGCCCCACGGGGAAATCACGTGGGCCCCACCCGGAAATCACGTGGGCCCCACGGGGAAATAACATGGGCCCCACCCGGAAATCACGTGGGCCCCACGGGGAAATCACGTGGGCCCCACCCGGAAATCACGTGGGCCCCACCCGGAAATCACGTGGGCCCCACCCGGAAATCACGTGGGCCCCACCCGGAAATCACGTGGGCCCCACCCGGAAATCACGTGGGCCCCACCCGGAAATCACGTGGGCCCCACCCGGAAATCACGTGGGCCCCACCCGGAAATCACGTGGGCCCCACCCGGAAATCACGTGGGCCCCACCCGGAAATCCCGTGGGCCCCCAGGGGAAATCACGTGGGCCCCACCCTGAAATCACGTGGGCCCCACCCGGAAATCACGTGGGCCCCACCCGGAAATAACGTGGGCCCCACCCGGAAATAACGTGTGCCCCACCCAGTAATCACGTGGGCCCCACCCGGAAATCACGTGGGCCCCACCCGGAAATCACGTGGGCCCCACCCGGAAATCACGTGGGCCCCACCCGGAAATCACGTGGGCCCCACCCGGAAATCACGTGGGCCCCCAGGGGAAATCATGTGGGCCCCACCCGGAAATCACGTGGGCCCCACCCGGAAATCACGTGGGCCCCACCCGGAAATCACGTGGGCCCCACCCGGAAATCACGTGGGCCCCACCCGGAAATCACGTGGGCCCCCAGGGGAAATCACGTGGGCCCCACCCGGAAATCACGTGGGCCCCACCCGGAAATCACGTGGGCCCCACCCGGAAATCACGTGGGCCCCACCCGGAAATCACGTGGGCCCCACCCGGAAATCACGTGGGCCCCACCCGGAAATCACGTGGGCCCCACCCGGAAATCACGTGGGCCCCACCCGGAAATCACGTGGGCCCCACCCGGAAATCACGTGGGCCCCACCCGGAAATCACGTGGGCCCCACCCGGAAATCACGTGGGCCCCACCCGGAAATCACGTGGGCCCCACCCGGAAATCACGTGGGCCCTACCCGGAAATCACGTGGGCCCCACCCGGAAATCACGTGGGCCCCCAGGGGAAATCACGTGGGCCCCACCCGGAAATCACGTGGGCCCCACCCAGAAATCACGTGGGCCCCACCCGGAAATCACGTGGGCCCCACGGGGAAATCACGTGGGCCCCACCCGGAAATCACGTGGGCCCCACCCGGAAATCACGTGGGCCCCCAGGGGAAATCACGTGGGCCCCACCCGGAAATCACGTGGGCCCCACCCGGAAATCACGTGGGCCCCACCCGGAAATCACGTGGGCCCCACGGGGAAATCACGTGGGCCCCACCCGGAAATCACGTGGGCCCCACCCGGAAATCACGTGGGCCCCACCCGGAAATCACGTGGGCCCCACCCGGAAATCACGTGGGCCCCACCCGGAAATCACGTGGGCCCCACCCGGAAATCACGTGGGCACCACCCGGAAATCACGTGGGCCCCACGGGGAAATCACGTGGGCCCCACCCGGAAATCACGTGGGCCCCACGGGGAAATCACGTGGGCCCCACCCGGAAATCACGTGGGCCCCACGGGGAAATCACGTGGGCCCCACCCGGAAATCACGTGGGCCCCACCCGGAAATCACGTGGGCCCCACCCGGAAATCACGTGGGCCCCACGGGGAAATCACGTGGGCCCCACGGGGAAATCACGTGGGCCCCACCCGGAAATCACGTGGGCCCCACCCGGAAATCACGTGGGCCCCACCCTGAAATCACGTGGGCCCCACCCGGAAATCACGTGGGCCCCACCCGGAAATCACGTGGGCCCCACCCGGAAATCACGTGGGCCCCACCCGGAAATCACGTGGGCCCCACCCGGAAATCACGTGGGCCCCACCCGGAAATCACGTGGGCCCCACCCGGAAATAACGTGGGCCCCACCCGGAAATAACGTGGGCCCCACCCGGAAATCACGTGGGCCCCACCCGGAAATCACGTGGGCCCCACCCGGAAATCACGTGGGCCCCACCCGGAAATCACGTGGGCCCCACCCGGAAATCACGTGGGCCCCACGGGGAAATCACGTGGGCCCGACCCGGAAATCACGTGGGCCCCACCCGGAAATCACGTGGGCCCCACCCGGAAATCACGTGGGCCCCACCCGGAAATCACGTGGGCCCCACCCGGAAATCACGTGGGCCCCACCCGGAAATCACGTGGGCCCCACCCGGAAATCACGTGGGCCCCACCCGGAAATCACGTGGGCCCCACCCGGAAATCACGTGGGCCCCACCCGGAAATCACGTGGGCCCCACCCGGAAATCACGTGGGCCCCACCCGGAAATCACGTGGGCACCACCCGGAAATCACGTGGGCCCCACGGGGAAATCACGTGGGCCCCACCCGGAAATCACGTGGGCCCCACGGGGAAATCACATGGGCCCCACCCGGAAATCACGTGGGCCCCACGGGGAAATCACGTGGGCCCCACCCGGAAATCACGTGGGCCCCACCCGGAAATCACGTGGGCCCCACCCGGAAATCACGTGGGCCCCACCCGGAAATCACGTGGGCCCCACCCGGAAATCACGTGGGCCCCACCCGGAAATCACGTGGGCCCCACCCGGAAATCACGTGGGCCCCACCCGGAAATCACGTGGGCCCCACCCGGAAATCACGTGGGCCCCACCCGGAAATCACGTGGGCCCCCAGGGGAAATCACGTGGGCCCCACCCTGAAATCACGTGGGCCCCACCCGGAAATCACGTGGGCCCCACCCGGAAATAACGTGGGCCCCACCCGGAAATAACGTGTGCCCCACCCAGTAATCACGTGGGCCCCACCCGGAAATCACGTGGGCCCCACCCGGAAATCACGTGGGCCCCACCCGGAAATCACGTGGGCCCCACCCGGAAATCACGTGGGCCCCACCCGGAAATCACGTGGGCCCCCAGGGGAAATCATGTGGGCCCCACCCGGAAATCACGTGGGCCCCACCCGGAAATCACGTGGGCCCCACCCGGAAATCACGTGGGCCCCACCCGGAAATCACGTGGGCCCCACCCGGAAATCACGTGGGCCCCCAGGGGAAATCACGTGGGCCCCACCCGGAAATCACGTGGGCCCCACCCGGAAATCACGTGGGCCCCACCCGGAAATCACGTGGGCCCCACCCGGAAATCACGTGGGCCCCACCCGGAAATCACGTGGGCCCCACCCGGAAATCACGTGGGCCCCACCCGGAAATCACGTGGGCCCCACCCGGAAATCACGTGGGCCCCACCCGGAAATCACGTGGGCCCCACCCGGAAATCACGTGGGCCCCACCCGGAAATCACGTGGGCCCCACCCGGAAATCACGTGGGCCCCACCCGGAAATCACGTGGGCCCCACCCGGAAATCACGTGGGCCCCCAGGGGAAATCACGTGGGCCCCACCCGGAAATCACGTGGGCCCCACCCAGAAATCACGTGGGCCCCACCCGGAAATCACGTGGGCCCCACGGGGAAATCACGTGGGCCCCACCCGGAAATCACGTGGGCCCCACCCGGAAATCACGTGGGCCCCCAGGGGAAATCACGTGGGCCCCACCCGGAAATCACGTGGGCCCCACCCGGAAATCACGTGGGCCCCACCCGGAAATCACGTGGGCCCCACGGGGAAATCACGTGGGCCCCACCCGGAAATCACGTGGGCCCCACCCCGAAATCACGTGGGCCCCACCCGGAAATCACGTGGGCCCCACCCGGAAATCACGTGGGCCCCACCCGGAAATCACGTGGGCCCCACCCGGAAATCACGTGGGCAACACCCGGAAATCACGTGGGCCCCACGGGGAAATCACGTGGGCCCCACCCGGAAATCACGTGGGCCCCACGGGGAAATCACGTGGGCCCCACCCGGAAATCACGTGGGCCCCACGGGGAAATCACGTGGGCCCCACCCGGAAATCACGTGGGCCCCACCCGGAAATCACGTGGGCCCCACCCGGAAATCACGTGGGCCCCACGGGGAAATCACGTGGGCCCCACGGGGAAATCACGTGGGCCCCACCCGGAAAACACGTGGGCCCCACCCGGAAATCACGTGGGCCCCACCCTGAAATCACGTGGGCCCCACCCGGAAATCACGTGGGCCCCACCCGGAAATCACGTGGGCCCCACCCGGAAATCACGTGGGCCCCACCCGGAAATCACGTGGGCCCCACCCGGAAATCACGTGGGCCCCACCCGGAAATCACGTGGGCCCCACCCGGAAATAACGTGGGCCCCACCCGGAAATAACGTGGGCCCCACCCGGAAATCACGTGGGCCCCACCCGGAAATCACGTGGGCCCCACCCGGAAATCACGTGGGCCCCACCCGGAAATCACGTGGGCCCCACCCGGAAATCACGTGGGCCCCACGGGGAAATCACGTGGGCCCGACCCGGAAATCACGTGGGCCCCACCCGGAAATCACGTGGGCCCCACCCGGAAATCACGTGGGCCCCACCCGGAAATCACGTGGGCCCCACCCGGAAATCACGTGGGCCCCACCCGGAAATCACGTGGGCCCCCAGGGGAAATCACGTGGGCCCCACCCGGAAATCACGTGGGCCCCCAGGGGAAATCACGTGGGCCCCACCCGGAAATCACGTGGGCCCCACCCGGAAATCACGTGGGCCCCACCCTGAAATCACGTGGACCCCACCCGGAAATCACGTGGGCCCCACGGGGAAATCACGTGGGCCCCACCCGGAAATCACGTGGGCCCCACCCGGAAATCACGTGGGCCCCACCCTGAAATCACGTGGGCCCCACCCGGAAATCACGTGGGCCCCACCCGGAAATCACGTGGGCCCCCAGGGGAAATCACGTGGGCCCCACCCGGAAATCACGTGGGCCCCACCCGAAAATCACGTGGGCCCCACCCGGAAATCACGTGGGCCCGACGGGGAAATCACGTGGGCCCCACCCGGAAATCACGTGGTCCCCACCCGGAAATCACGTGGGCCCCACCCGGAAATCACGTGGGCGCCACCCGGAAATCACGTGGGCCCCACCCGGAAATCACGTGGGCCCCACCCGGAAGTCACGTGGGCCCCACCCGGAAATCACGTGGGCCCCACCCGGAAATCACGTGGGCCCCACCCGGAAATCACGTGGGCCCCACCCGGAAATCACGTGGGCCCCCAGGGGAAATCACGTGGGCCCCACCCGGAAATCGTGGGCCCCACCCGGAAATCACGTGGGCCCCACCCGGAAATCACGTGGGCCCCACGGGGAAATCACGTGGGCCCCACCCGGAAATCACGTGGGCCCCACCCGGAAATCACGTGGGCCCCCAGGGGAAATCACGTGGGCCCCACCCGGAAATCACGTGGGCCCCACCCGGAAATCACGTGGGCCCCACGGGGAAATCACGTGGGCCCCACGGGGAAATCACGTGGGCCTCACCCGGAAATCACGTGGGCCCCACCCGGAAATCACGTGGGCCCCACCCGGAAATCACGTGGGCCCCACCCGGAAATCACGTGGGCCCCACCCGGAAATCACGTGGGCCCCACCCGGAAATCACGTGGGCCCCACCCGGAAATCACGTGGGCCCCACCCGGAAATCACGTGGGCCCCACCCGGAAATCACGTGGGCCCCACCCGGAAATCACGTGCGCCCCACCCGGAAATCACGTGGGCCCCACCCGGAAATCACGTGGGCCCCACCCGGAAATCACGTGGGCCCCACCCGGAAATCACGTGGGCCCCCAGGGGAAATCACGTGGGCCCCACCCTGAAATCACGTGGGCCCCACCCGGAAATCACGTGGGCCCCACCCGGAAATAACGTGGGCCCCACCCGGAAATAACGTGGGCCCCACCCAGAAATCACGTGGGCCCCACCCAGAAATCACGTGGGCCCCACCCGGAAATCACGTGGGCCCCACCCGGAAATCACGTGGGCCCCACCCGGAAATCACGTGGGCCCCACCCGGAAATCACGTGGGCCCCCAGGGGAAATCATGTGGGCCCCACCCGGAAATCACGTGGGCCCCACCCGGAAATCACGTGGGCCCCACCCGGAAATCACGTGGGCCCCACCCGGAAATCACGTGGGCCCCACCCGGAAATCACGTGGGCCCCCAGGGGAAATCACGTGGGCCCCACCCGGAAATCACGTGGGCCCCACCCGGAAATCACGTGGGCCCCACCCGGAAATCACGTGGGCCCCACCCGGAAATCACGTGGGCCCCACCCGGAAATCACGTGGGCCCCACCCGGAAATCACGTGGGCCCCACCCGGAAATCACGTGGGCCCCACGGGGAAATCACGTGGGTCCCACCCGGAAATCACGTGGGCCCCACCCGGAAATCACGTGGGCCCCACCCGGAAATCACGTGGGCCCCACCCGGAAATCACGTGGGCCCCACCCGGAAATCACGTGGGCCCCACCCGGAAATCACGTGGGCCCCACCTGGAAATCACGTGGGCCCCACCCGGAAATCACGTGGGCCCCACCCGGAAATCACGTGGGCCCCACCCGGAAATCACGTGGGCCCCACCCGGAAATCACGTGGGCCCCACCCGGAAATCACGTGGGCCCCACCCGGAAATCACGTGGGCCCCACCCGGAAATCTCGTGGGCCCCACCCGGAAATCACGTGGGCCCCCAGGGGAAATCACGTGGGCCCCACCCGGAAATCACGTGGGCCCCACCCGGAAATCACGTGGGCCCCACCCGGAAATCACGTGGGCCCCACGGGGAAATCACGTGGGCCCCACCCGGAAATCACGTGGGCCCCACCCGGAAATCACGTGGGCCCTACCCGGAAATCACGTGGGCCCCACCCGGAAATCACGTGGGCCCCCAGGGGAAATCACGTGGGCCCCACCCGGAAATCACGTGGGCCCCACCCGGAAATCACGTGGGCCCCACCCGGAAATCACGTGGGCCCCACGGGGAAATCACGTGGGCCCCACCCGGAAATCACGTGGGCCCCACCCGGAAATCACGTGGGCCCCCAGGGGAAATCACGTGGGCCCCACCCGGAAATCACGTGGGCCCCACCCGGAAATCACGTGGGCCCCACCCGGAAATCACGTGGGCCCCACGGGGAAATCACGTGGGCCCCACCCGGAAATCACGTGGGCCCCACCCGGAAATCACGTGGGCCCCACCCGGAAATCACGTGGGCCCCACCCGGAAATCACGTGGGCCCCACCCGGAAATCACGTGGGCCCCACCCGGAAATCACGTGGGCCCCACCGGGAAATCACGTGGGCCCCACCCGGAAATCACGTGGGCACCACCCGGAAATCACGTGGGCCCCACGGGGAAATCACGTGGGCCCCAACCGGAAATCACGTGGGCCCCACGGGGAAATCACGTGGGCCCCACCCGGAAATCACGTGGGCCCCACCTGGAAATCACGTGGGCCCCACCCGGAAATCACGTGGGCCCCACCCGGAAATCACGTGGGCCCCACCCGGAAATCACGTGGGCCCCACCCGGAAATCACGTGGGCCCCACCCGGAAATCACGTGGGCCCCACCCGGAAATCACGTGGGCCCCACCCGGAAATCACGTGGGCCCCACCCGGAAATCACGTGGGCCCCACCCGGAAATCACGTGGGCCACACCCGGAAATCACGTGGGCCCCCAGGGGAAATCACGTGGGCCCCACCCTGAAATCACGTGGGCCCCACCCGGAAATCACGTGGGCCCCACCCGGAAATAACGTGGGCCCCACCCGGAAATAACGTGTGCCCCACCCAGTAATCACGTGGGCCCCACCCGGAAATCACGTGGGCCCCACCCGGAAATCACGTGGGCCCCACCCGGAAATCACGTGGGCCCCACCCGGAAATCACGTGGGCCCCACCCGGAAATCACGTGGGGCCCCCAGGGGAAAT
This sequence comes from Ovis canadensis, assembly GCF_042477335.2. NCBI lineage: Eukaryota > Metazoa > Chordata > Mammalia > Artiodactyla > Bovidae > Ovis > Ovis canadensis. The sequence goes on along the minus strand of NC_091264.1, from coordinate 12,116,853 downwards.
CACGTGGTCCCCACCCGGAAATCACGTGGGCCCCCAGGGGAAATCACGTGGGGCCCACCCTGAAATCACGTGGGCCCCACCCGGAAATCACTTGGGCCCCCAGGGGAAATCATGTGGGCCCCACCCGGAAATCACGTGGGCCCCACCCGGAAATCACGTGGGCCCCACCCGGAAATCACGTGGGCCCCCAGGGGAAATCACGTGGGCCCCACCCGGAAATCACGTGGGCCCCACCCGGAAATCACGTGGGCCCCACCCGGAAATCACGTGGGCCCCACCCGGAAATCACGTGGGCCCCACCCGGAAATCACGTGGGCCCCACCCGGAAATCACGTGGGCCCCACCCGGAAATCACGTGGGCCCCACGGGGAAATCATGTGGGTCCCACCCGGAAATCACGTGGGCCCCACCCGGAAATCACGTGGGCCCCACCCGGAAATCACGTGGGCCCCACCCGGAAATCACGTGGGCCCCACCCGGAAATCACGTGGGCCCCACGGGGAAATCACGTGGGCCCCACCCGGAAATCACGTGGGCCCCACCCGGAAATCACGTGGGCCCCACCCGGAAATCACGTGGGCCCCACCCGGAAATCACGTGGGCCCCACCCGGAAATCACGTGGGCCCCACCCGGAAATCACGTGGGCCCCACCCGGAAATCACGTGGGCCCCACCCGGAAATCACGTGGGCCCCACCCGGAAATCACGTGGGCCCCACCCGGAAATCACGTGGGCCCCCAGGGGAAATCACGTGGGCCCCACCCGGAAATCACGTGGGCCCCACCCGGAAATCACGTGGGCCCCACCCGGAAATCACGTGGGCCCCACGGGGAAATCACGTGGGCCCCACCCGGAAATCACGTGGGCCCCACCCGGAAATCACGTGGGCCCTACCCGGAAATCACGTGGGCCCCACCCGGAAATCACGTGGGCCCCCAGGGGAAATCACGTGGGCCCCACCCGGAAATCACGTGGGCCCCACCCGGAAATCACGTGGGCCCCACCCGGAAATCACGTGGGCCCCACGGGGAAATCACGTGGGCCCCACCCGGAAATCACGTGGGCCCCACCCGGAAATCACGTGGGCCCCCAGGGGAAATCACGTGGGCCCCACCCGGAAATCACGTGGGCCCCACCCGGAAATCACGTGGGCCCCACCCGGAAATCACGTGGGCCCCACGGGGAAATCACGTGGGCCCCACCCGGAAATCACGTGGGCCCCACCCGGAAATCACGTGGGCCCCACCCGGAAATCACGTGGGCCCCACCCGGAAATCACGTGGGCCCCACCCGGAAATCACGTGGGCCCCACCCGGAAATCACGTGGGCCCCACCCGGAAATCACGTGGGCACCACCCGGAAATCACGTGGGCCCCACGGGGAAATCACGTGGGCCCCACCCGGAAATCACGTGGGCCCCACGGGGAAATCACATGGGCCCCACCCGGAAATCACGTGGGCCCCACGGGGAAATCACGTGGGCCCCACCCGGAAATCACGTGGGACCCACCCGGAAATCACGTGGGCCCCACCCGGAAATCACGTGGGCCCCACCCGGAAATCACGTGGGCCCCACCCGGAAATCACGTGGGCCCCACCCGGAAATCACGTGGGCCCCACCCGGAAATCACGTGGGCCCCACCCGGAAATCACGTGGGCCCCACCCGGAAATCACGTGGGCCCCACCCGGAAATCACTGGGCCCCACCCGGAAATCACGTGGGCCCCACCCGGAAATCACGTGGGCCCCCAGGGGAAATCACGTGGGCCCCACCCTGAAATCACGTGGGCCCCACCCGGAAATCACGTGGGCCCCACCCGGAAATAACGTGGGCCCCACCCGGAAATAACGTGTGCCCCACCCAGTAATCACGTGGGCCCCACCCGGAAATCACGTGGGCCCCACCCGGAAATCACGTGGGCCCCACCCGGAAATCACGTGGGCCCCACCCGGAAATCACGTGGGCCCCACCCGGAAATCACGTGGGCCCCCAGGGGAAATCATGTGGGCCCCACCCGGAAATCACGTGGGCCCCACCCGGAAATCACGTGGGCCCCACCCGGAAATCACGTGGGCCCCACCCGGAAATCACGTGGGCCCCACCCGGAAATCACGTGGGCCCCCAGGGGAAATCACGTGGGCCCCACCCGGAAATCACGTGGGCCCCACCCGGAAATCACGTGGGCCCCACCCGGAAATCACGTGGGCCCCACCCGGAAATCACGTGGGCCCCACCCGGAAATCACGTGGGCCCCACCCGGAAATCACGTGGGCCCCACCCGGAAATCACGTGGGCCCCACCCGGAAATCACGTGGGCCCCACCCGGAAATCACGTGGGCCCCACCCGGAAATCACGTGGGCCCCACACGGAAATCACGTGGGCCCCACCCGGAAATCACGTGGGCCCCACCCTGAAATCACGTGGGCCCCACCCGGAAATCACGTGGGCCCCACCCGGAAATCACGTGGGCCCCACCCGGAAATCACGTGGGCCCCCAGGGGAAATCACGTGGGCCCCACCCGGAAATCACGTGGGCCCCACCCAGAAATCACGTGGGCCCCACCCGGAAATCACGTGGGCCCCACGGGGAAATCACGTGGGCCCCACCCGGAAATCACGTGGGCCCCACCCGGAAATCACGTGGGCCCCCAGGGGAAATCACGTGGGCCCCACCCGGAAATCACGTGGGCCCCACCCGGAAATCACGTGGGCCCCACCCGGAAATCACGTGGGCCCCACGGGGAAATCACGTGGGCCCCACCCGGAAATCACGTGGGCCCCACCCGGAAATCACGTGGGCCCCACCCGGAAATCACGTGGGCCCCACCCGGAAATCACGTGGGCCCCACCCGGAAATCACGTGGGCCCCACCCGGAAATCACGTGGGCCCCACCCGGAAATCACGTGGGCACCACCCGGAAATCACGTGGGCCCCACGGGGAAATCACGTGGGCCCCACCCGGAAATCACGTGGGCCCCACGGGGAAATCACGTGGGCCCCACCCGGAAATCACGTGGGCCCCACGGGGAAATCACGTGGGCCCCACCCGGAAATCACGAGGGCCCCACCCGGAAATCACGTGGGCCCCACCCGGAAATCACGTGGGCCCCACCCGGAAATCACGTGGGCCCCACGGGGAAATCACGTGGGCCCCACCCGGAAATCACGTGGGCCCCACCCGGAAATCACGTGGGCCCCACCCGGAAATCACGTGGGCCCCACCCGGAAATCACGTGGGCCCCACCCGGAAATCACGTGGGCCCCACCCGGAAATCACGTGGGCCCCACCCGGAAATCACGTGGGCCCCCAGGGGAAATCACGTGGGCCCCACCCTGAAATCACGTGGGCCCCACCCGGAAATCACGTGGGCCCCACCCGGAAATAACGTGGGCCCCACCCGGAAATAACGTGGGCCCCACCCAGAAATCACGTGGGCCCCACCCGGAAATCACGTGGGCCCCACCCGGAAATCACGTGGGCCCCACCCGGAAATCACGTGGGCCCCACCCGGAAATCACGTGGGCCCCACCCGGAAATCACGTGGGCCCCCAGGGGAAATCATGTGGGCCCCACCCGGAAATCACGTGGGCCCCACCCGGAAATCACGTGGGCCCCACCCGGAAATCACGTGGGCCCCACCCGGAAATCACGTGGGCCCCACCCGGAAATCACGTGGGCCCCACCCGGAAATCACGTGGGCCCCACCCGGAAATCACGTGGGCCCCACCCGGAAATCACGTGGGCCCCACCCGGAAATCACGTGGGCCCCACCCGGAAATCACGTGGGCCCCACCCGGAAATCACGTGGGCCCCACCCGGAAATCACGTGGGCCCCACCCGGAAATCACGTGGGCCCCACGGGGAAATCACGTGGGCCCCACCCGGAAATCACGTGGGCCCCACCCGGAAATCACGTGGGCCCCACACGGAAATCACGTGGGCCCCACCCGGAAATCACGTGGGCCCCACCCTGAAATCACGTGGGCCCCACCCGGAAATCACGTGGGCCCCACCCGGAAATCACGTGGGCCCCACCCGGAAATCACGTGGGCCCCACCCGGAAATCACGTGGGCCCCACCCGGAAATCACGTGGGCCCCACCCGGAAATCACGTGGGCCCCACCCGGAAATCACGTGGGCCCCACCCGGAAATCACGTGGGCCCCACCCGGAAATCACGTGGGCCCCACCCGGAAATCACGTGGGCCCCACCCAGAAATCACGTGGGCCTCACCCGGAAATCACGTGGGCCCCACCCGGAAATCACGTGGGCCCCACCCGGAAATCACGTGGGCCCCACCCGGAAATCACGTGGGCCCCCAGGGGAAATCATGTGGGCCCCACCCGGAAATCACGTGGGCCCCACCCGGAAATCACGTGGGCCCCACCCGGAAATCACGTGGGCCCCACCCGGAAATCACGTGGGCCCCACCCGGAAATCACGTGGGCCCCCAGGGGAAATCACGTGGGCCCCACCCGGAAATCACGTGGGCCCCACCCGGAAATCACGTGGGCCCCACCCGGAAATCACGTGGGCCCCACCCGGAAATCACGTGGGCCCCACCCGGAAATCACGTGGGCCCCACCCGGAAATCACGTGGGCCCCACCCGGAAATCACGTGGGCCCCACCCGGAAATCACGTTGTCCCCACCCGGAAATCACGTGGGCCCCACCCGGAAATCTCGTGGGCCCCACCCGGAAATCACGTGGGCCCCACCCGGAAATCACGTGGGCCCCACCCGGAAATCACGTGGGCCCCACCCGGAAATCACGTGGGCCCCACACGGAAATCACGTGGGCCCCACCCGGAAATCACGTGGGCCCCACCCTGAAATCACGTGGGCCCCACCCGGAAATCACGTGGGCCCCACCCGGAAATCACGTGGGCCCCACCCGGAAATCACGTGGGCCCCACCCGGAAATCACGTGGGCCCCACCCGGAAATCACGTGGGCCCCACCCGGAAATCACGTGGGCCCCCAGGGGAAATCACGTGGGCCCCACCCGGAAATCACGTGGGCCCCACCCGGAAATCACGTGGGCCCCACCCGGAAATCATGTGGGCCCCACGGGGAAATCACGTGGGCCCCACCCGGAAATCACGTGGGCCCCACCCGGAAATCACGTGGGCCCCACCCGGAAATCACGTGGGCCCCACCCGGAAATCACGTGGGCCCCACCCGGAAATCACGTGGGCCCCACCCGGAAATCACGTGGGCCCCACCCGGAAATCACGTGGGGCCCACCCGGAAATCACGTGGGCCCCACCCGGAAATCACGTGGGCCCCACCCGGAAATCACGTGGGCCCCACCCGGAAATCACGTGGGCCCCACCCGGAAATCACGTGGGCCCCACCCGGAAATCACGTGGGCCCCACCCGGAAATCACGTGGGCCCCACCCGGAAATCACGTGGGCCCCACCCGGAAATCACGTGGGCCCCACCCGGAAATCACGTGGGCCCCACCCGGAAATCACGTGGGCCCCACCCGGAAATCACGTGGGCCCCACCCGGAAATCACGTGGGCCCCACCCGGAAATCACGTGGGCCCCACCCGGAAATCACGTGGGCCCCACCCGGAAATCACGTGGGCCCCACCCGGAAATCACGTGGGCCCCACCCGGAAATCACGTGGGCCCCACCCGGAAATCACGTGGGCCCCACCCGGAAATCACGTGGGCCCCCAGGGGAAATCACGTGGGCCCCACCCGGAAATCACGTGGGCCCCACCCGGAAATCACGTGGGCCCCACCCGGAAATCACGTGGGCCCCACGGGGAAATCACGTGGGCCCCACCCGGAAATCACGTGGGCCCCACCCGGAAATCACGTGGGCCCCACCCGGAAATCACGTGGGCCCCACCCGGAAATCACGTGGGCCCCACCCGGAAATCCCGTGGGCCCCACCCGGAAATCACGTGGGCCCCACCCGGAAATCACGTGGGCCCCACCCGGAAATCACGTGGGCCCCACCCGGAAATCACGTGGGCCCCACCCGGAAATCACGTGGGCCCCACCCGGAAATCACGTGGGCCCCACCCGGAAATCACGTGGGCCCCACCCGGAAATCACGTGGGCCCCACCCGGAAATCACGTGGGCCCCACCCGGAAATCACGTGGGCCCCACCCGGAAATCACGTGGGCCCCACCCGGAAATCACGTGGGCCCCAACCGGAAATCACGTGGGCCCCACCCGGAAATCACGTGGGCCCCACCCGGAAATCACGTGGGCCCCACCCGGAAATCACGTGGGCCCCACCCGGAAATCACGTGGGCCCCACCCGGAAATCACGTGGGCCCCACGGGGAAATCACGTGGGTCCCACCCGGAAATCACGTGGGGCCCACCCGGAAATCACGTGGGCCCCACGGGGAAATCACGTGGGCCCCACCCGGAAATCACGTGGGCCCCACCCGGAAATCACGTGGGCCCCACGGGGAAATCACGTGGGCCCCACCCGGAAATCACGTGGGCCCCACCCGGAAATCACGTGGGCCCCACCCGGAAATCACGTGGGCCCCACCCGGAAATCACGTGGGCCCCACCCGGAAATCACGTGGGCCCCACGGGGAAATCACGTGGGCCCCACCCGGAAATCACGTGGGCCCCACCCGGAAATCACGTGGGCCCCACACGGAAATCACGTGGGCCCCACCCGGAAATCACGTGGGCCCCACCCGGAAATCACGTGGGCCCCACCCGGAAATCACGTGGGCCTCACCCGGAAATCACGTGGGCCCCACCCGGAAATCACGTGGGCCCCACGGGGAAATCACGTGGGCCCCACCCGGAAATCACGTGGGCACCACGGGGAAATCACGTGGGCCCCACCCGGAAATCACGTGGGCACCACGGGGAAATCACGTGGGCCCCACCCGGAAATCACGTGGGCCCCACCCTGAAATCACGTGGGCCCCACCCGGAAATCACGTGGGGCCCACCCGGAAATCACGTGGGCCCCACCCGGAAATCACGTGGGCCCCACGGGGAAATCACGTGGGCCCCACCCGGAAATCACGTGGGCAGCACCCGGAAATCACGTGGGCCCCACACGGAAATCACGTGGGCCCCACCCGGAAATCACGTGGGCCCCACCCGGAAATCACGTGGGCCCCACCCGGAAATCACGTGGGCCCCACCCGGAAATCACGTGGGCCCCACCCGGAAATCACGTGGGCCCCACCCGGAAATCACGTGGGCCCCACCCGGAAATCACGTGGGCCCCACCCGGAAATCACGTGGGGCCCACCCGGAAATCACGTGGGCCCCACGGGGAAATCACGTGGGCCCCACCCGGAAATCACGTGGGCCCCACCCGGAAATCACGTGGGCCCCACCCGGAAATCACGTGGGCCCCACCCGGAAATCACGTGGGCCCCACCCGGAAATCACGTGGGCCCCACCCGGAAATCACGTGGGCCCCACCCGGAAATCACGTGGGCCCGACCCGGAAATCACGTGGGCCCCACCCGGAAATCACGTGGGCCCCACCCGGAAATCACGTGGGCCCCACCCGGAAATCACGTGGGCCCCACCCGGAAATCACGTGGGCCCCACCCGGAAATCACGTGGGCCCCACCCGGAAATCACGTGGGCCCCACCCGGAAATCACGAGGGCCCCACCCGGAAATCACGTGGGCCCCCAGGGGAAATCACGTGGGCCCCACAAGGAAATCACGTGGGCCCCACCCGGAAATCACGTGGGCCCCACCCGGAAATCACGTGGGCCCCACCCGGAAATCACGTGGGCCCCACCCGGAAATCACGTGGGCCCCACGGGGAAATCACGTGGGCCCCACCCGGAAATCACGTGGGCCCCACCCGGAAATCACGTGGGCCCCACCCGGAAATCACGTGGGCCCCACCCGGAAATCACGTGGGCCCCACCCGGAAATCACGTGGGCCCCACCCGGAAATCACGTGGGCCCCACGGGGAAATCACGTGGGCCCCACCCGGAAATCACGTGGGGCCCACCCGGAAATCACGTGGGCCCCACCCGGAAATCACGTGGGCCCCACCCGGAAATCACGTGGGACCCCAGGGGAAATCACGTGGGCCCCACCCGGAAATCACGTGGGCCCCACCCGGAAATCACGTGGGCCCCACCCGGAAATCACGTGGGCCCCACCCGGAAATCACGTGGGCCCCACCCGGAAATCACGTGGGCCCCACGTGGAAATCACGTGGGCCCCACCCGGAAATCACGTGGGCCCCACCCGGAAATCACGTGGGCCCCACCCGGAAATCACGTGGGCCCCACCCGGAAATCACGTGGGCCCCACCCGGAAATCACGTGGGCCCCACCCGGAAATCACGTGGGCCCCACCCGGAAATCACGTGGGCCCCACCCGGAAATCACGTGGGCCCCACCCGGAAATCACGTGGGCCCCACCCGGAAATCACGTGGGCCCCACCCGGAAATCACGTGGGCCCCACCCGGAAATCACGTGGGCCCCACCCGGAAATCACGTGGGCCCCACCCGGAAATCACGTGGGGCCCACCCGGAAATCACGTGGGCCCCACCCGGAAATCACGTGGGCCCCACGGGGAAATCACGTGGGCCCCACCCGGAAATCACGTGGGCCCCACCCGGAAATCACGTGGGCCCCACCCGGAAATCACGTGGGCCCCACCCGGAAATCACGTGGGCCCCACCCGGAAATCACGTGGGCCCCACCCGGAAATCACGTGGGCCCCCAGGGGAAATCACGTGGGCCCCACCCGGAAATCACGTGGGCCCCACCCGGAAATCACGTGGGCCCCACCCGGAAATCACGTGGGCCCCACCCGGAAATCACGTGGGCCCCACCCGGAAATCACGTGGGCCCCACCCGGAAATCACGTGGGCCCCACCCGGAAATCACGTGGGCCCCACGGGGAAATCACGTGGGCCCCACCCGGAAATCACGTGGGCCCCATGGGGAAATCACGTGGGCCCCACGGGGAAATCACGTGGGCCCCACCCGGAAATCACGTGGGCCCCACCCGGAAATCACGTGGGCCCCACCCGGAAATCACGTGGGCCCCACCCGGAAATCACGTGGGCCCCACCCGGAAATCACGTGGGCCCCACCCGGAAATCACGTGGGCCCCCAGGGGAAATCACGTGGGCCCCACCCGGAAATCACGTGGGCCCCACCCGGAAATCACGTGGGCCCCACCCGGAAATCACGTGGGCCCCACGGGGAAATCACGTGGGCCCCACCCGGAAATCACGTGGGCCCCACCCGGAAATCACGTGGGCCCCACCCGGAAATCCCGTGGGCCCCACCCGGAGATCACGTGGGCCCCACCCGGAAATCCCGTGGGCCCCACCCGGAAATCACGTGGGCCCCACCCGGAAATCCCGTGGGCCCCACGGGGAAATCACGGGGGCCCCCCCCGGAACGCACGTGGGCCCCACCCGGAAATCACGGGGGCCCCACCCGGAAATCACGTGGGCCCCACCCGGAAATCACGTGGGCCCCACCCGGAAATCACGTGGGCCCCACCCGGAAATCACGTGGGCCCCACGGGGAAATCACGTGGGCCCCACCCGGAAATCACGTGGGCCCCACCCGGAAATCACGTGGGCCCCACCCGGAAATCACGTGGGCCCCACCCGGAAATCACGTGGGCCCCACCCGGAAATCACGTGGGCCCCACCCGGAAATCACGTGGGCCCCACCCGGAAATCACGTGGGCCCCACCCGGAAATCACGTGGGCCCCACCCGGAAATCACGTGGGCCCCACCCGGAAATCACGTGGGCCCCACCCGGAAATCACGTGGGCCCCATCCGGAAATCACGTGGGCCCCACGGGGAAATCACGTGGGCCCCACCCGGAAATCACGTGGGGCCCACCCGGAAATCACGTGGGCCCCACGGGGAAATCACGTGGGCCCCACCCGGAAATCACGTGGGCCCCACCCGGAAATCACGTGGGCCCCACCCGGAAATCACGTGGGCCCCACCCGGAAATCACGTGGGCCCCACCCGGAAATCACGTGGGCCCCACCCGGAAATCACGTGGGCCCCACCCGGAAATCACGTGGGCCCCACGGGGAAATCACGTGGGCCCCACCCGGAAATCACGTGGGCCCCACCCGGAAATCACGTGGGCCCCACACGGAAATCACGTGGGCCCCACCCGGAAATCACGTGGGCCCCACCCGGAAATCACGTGGGCCCCACCCGGAAATCACGTGGGCCCCACACGGAAATCACGTGGGCCCCACCCGGAAATCACGTGGGCCCCACGGGGAAATCACGTGGGCCCCACCCGGAAATCACGTGGGCACCACGGGGAAATCACGTGGGCCCCACCCGGAAATCACGTGGGCCCCACGGGGAAATCACGTGGGCCCCACCCGGAAATCACGTGGGCAGCACCCGGAAATCACGTGGGCCCCACACGGAAATCACGTGGGCCCCACCCGGAAATCACGTGGGCCCCACACGGAAATCACGTGGGCCCCACCCGGAAATCACGTGGGCCCCACCCGGAAATCACGTGGGCCCCACCCGGAAATCACGTGGGCCCCACTCGGAAGTCACGTGGGCCCCACGGGGAAATCACGTGGGCCCCACCCGGAAGTCACGTGAGCCCCACCCGGAAATCACGTGGGCCCCACCCGGAAGTCACGTGGGCCCCACCCGGAAATCACGTGGGCCCCACCCGGAAATCACGTGGGCCCCACCCGGAAATCACGTGGGCCCCACCCGGAAATCACGTGGGCCCCACCCGGAAATCACGTGGGCCCCACCCGGAAATCACGTGGGCCCCACCCGTTAATCACGTGGGCCCCACCCGGAAATCACGTGGGCCCCACCCGGAAATCACGTGGGCCCCACCCGGAAATCACGTGGGGCCCACCCGGAAATCACGTGGGCCCCACCCGGAAATCACGTGGGCCCCACCCGGAAATCACGTGGGACCCCAGGGGAAATCACGTGGGCCCCACCCGGAAATCACGTGGGCCCCACCCGGAAATCACGTGGGCCCCACCCGGAAATCACGTGGGCCCCACCCGGAAATCACGTGGGCCCCACCCGGAAACCACGTGGGCCCCACCCGGAAATCACGTGGGCCCCACCCGGAAATCACGTGGGCCCCACCCGGAAATCACGTGGGCCCCACCCGGAAATCACGTGGGCCCCACCCGGAAATCACGTGGGCCCCACCCGGAAATCACGTGGGCCCCACCCGGAAATCACGTGGGCCCCACCCGGAAATCACGTGGGCCCCACCCGGAAATCACGTGGGCCCCACCCGGAAATCACGTGGGCCCCACCCGGAAATCACGTGGGCCCCACCCGGAAATCACGTGGGCCCCACCCGGAAATCACGTGGGCCCCACCCGGAAATCACGTGGGCCCCACCCGGAAATCACGTGGGCCCCACCCGGAAATCACGTGGGCCCCACCCGGAAATCACGTGGGCCCCACCCGGAAATCACGTGGGCCCCACCCGGAAATCACGTGGGCCCCACCCGGAAATCACGTGGGCCCCACCCGGAAATCACGTGGGCCCCACCCGGAAATCACGTGGGCCCCACGGGGAAATCACGTGGGCCCCACCCGGAAATCACGTGGGGCCCACCCGGAAATCACGTGGGCCCCACCCGGAAATCACGTGGGCCCCACCCGGAAATCACGTGGGCCCCACCCGGAAATCACGTGGGCCCCACCCGGAAATCACGTGGGCCCCACCCGGAAATCACGTGGGCCCCACCCGGAAATCACGTGGGCCCCATCCGGAAATCACGTGGGCCCCACGGGGAAATCACGTGGGCCCCACCCGGAAATCACGTGGGGCCCACCCGGAAATCACGTGGGCCCCACGGGGAAATCACGTGGGCCCCACCCGGAAATCACGTGGGCCCCACCCGGAAATCACGTGGGCCCCACCCGGAAATCACGTGGGCCCCACCCGGAAATCACGTGGGCCCCACCCGGAAATCACGTGGGCCCCACCCGGAAATCACGTGGGCCCCACCCGGAAATCACGTGGGCCCCACCCGGAAATCACGTGGGCCCCACCCGGAAATCACGTGGGCCCCACCCGGAAATCACGTGGGCCCCACACGGAAATCACGTGGGCCCCACCCGGAAATCACGTGGGCCCCACGGGGAAATCACGTGGGCCCCACCCGTAAATCACGTGGGCCCCACCCGGAAATCACGTGGGCCCACCCGGAAATCACGTGGGCACCACCCGGAAATCACGTGGGCCCCACCCGGAAATCACGTGGGCACCACGGGGAAATCACGTGGGCCCCACCCGGAAATCACGTGGGCACCACGGGGAAATCACGTGGGCCCCACCCGGAAATCACTTGGGCCCCACCCGGAAATCACGTGGGCCCCACCCGGAAATCACGTGGGGCCCACCCGGAAATCACGTGGGCCCCACCCGGAAATCACGTGGGCCCCACGGGGAAATCACGTGGGCCCCACCCGGAAATCACGTGGGCCCCACCCGGAAATCACGTGGGCCCCCAGGGGAAATCACGTGGGCCCCACCCGGAAATCACGTGGGCCCCACCCGGAAATCACGTGGGCCCCACCCGGAAATCACGTGGGCCCCACGGGGAAATCACGTGGGCCCCACCCGGAAATCACGTGGGGCCCACCCGGAAATCACGTGGGCCCCACCCGGAAATCACGTGGGCCCCACCCGGAAATCACGTGGGCCCCACCCGGAAATCACGTGGGCCCCACCCGGAAATCACGTGGGCCCCACCCGGAAATCACGTGGGCCCCACCCGGAAATCACGTGGGGCCCACCCGGAAATCACGTGGGCCCCACCCGGAAATCACGTGGGCCCCACCCGGAAATCACGTGGGCCCCACCCGGAAATCACGTGGGCCCCACCCGGAAATCACGTGGGCCCCACCCGGAAATCACGTGGGCCCCACCCGGAAATCACGTGGGCCCCACCCGGAAATCACGTGGGCCCCACCCGGAAATCACGTGGGCCCCACCCGGAAATCACGTGGGCCCCACCCGGAAATCACGTGGGCCCCACCCGGAAATCACGTGGGCCCCACCCGGAAATCACGTGGGCCCCACGGGGAAATCACGTGGGCCCCACCCGGAAATCACGTGGGCCCCACCCGGAAATCACGTGGGCCCCACCCGGAAATCACGTGGGCCCCACCCGGAAATCACGTGGGCCCCACCCGGAAATCACGTGGGCCCCACCCGGAAATCACGTGGGCCCCACCCGGAAATCACGTGGGCCCCACCCGGAAATCACGTGGGCCCCCAGGGGAAATCACGTGGGCCCCACCCGGAAATCACGTGGGCCCCACCCGGAAATCACGTGGGCCCCACCCGGAAATCACGTGGGCCCCACGGGGAAATCACGTGGGCCCCACCCGGAAATCACGTGGGCCCCACCCGGAAATCACGTGGGCCCCACCCGGAAATCACGTGGGCCCCACCCGGAAATCACGTGGGCCCCACCCGGAAATCCCGTGGGCCCCACCCGGAAATCACGTGGGCCCCACCCGGAAATCACGTGGGCCCCACCCGGAAATCACGTGGGCCCCACCCGGAAATCACGTGGGCCCCACCCGGAAATCACGTGGGCCCCACCCGGAAATCACGTGGGCCCCACCCGGAAATCACGTGGGCCCCACCCGGAAATCACGTGGGCCCCACCCGGAAATCACGTGGGCCCCACCCGGAAATCACGTGGGCCCCACCCGGAAATCACGTGGGCCCCACCCGGAAATCACGTGGGCCCCACCCGGAAATCACGTGGGCCCCACCCGGAAATCACGTGGGCCCCACCCGGAAATCACGTGGGCCCCACCCGGAAATCACGTGGGCCCCACGGGGAAATCACGTGGGCCCCACCCGGAAATCACGTGGGGCCCACCCGGAAATCACGTGGGCCCCACGGGGAAATCACGTGGGCCCCACCCGGAAATCACGTGGGCCCCACCCGGAAATCACGTGGGCCCCACCCGGAAATCACGTGGGCCCCACCCGGAAATCACGTGGGCCCCACCCGGAAATCACGTGGGCCCCACCCGGAAATCACGTGGGCCCCACGGGGAAATCACGTGGGCCCCACCCGGAAATCACGTGGGCCCCACCCGGAAATCACGTGGGCCCCACACGGAAATCACGTGGGCCCCACCCGGAAATCACGTGGGCCCCACCCGGAAATCACGTGGGCCCCACCCGGAAATCACGTGGGCCTCACCCGGAAATCACGTGGGCCCCACCCGGAAATCACGTGGGCCCCACGGGGAAATCACGTGGGCCCCACCCGGAAATCACGTGGGCACCACGGGGAAATCACGTGGGCCCCACCCGGAAATCACGTGGGCACCACGGGGAAATCACGTGGGCCCCACCCGGAAATCACGTGGGCCCCACCCTGAAATCACGTGGGCCCCACCCGGAAATCACGTGGGGCCCACCCGGAAATCACGTGGGCCCCACCCGGAAATCACGTGGGCCCCACGGGGAAATCACGTGGGCCCCACCCGGAAATCACGTGGGCAGCACCCGGAAATCACGTGGGCCCCACACGGAAATCACGTGGGCCCCACCCGGAAATCACGTGGGCTCCACACGGAAATCACGTGGGCCCCACCCGGAAATCACGTGGGCCCCACGGGGAAATCACGTGGGCCCCACCCAGAAATCACGTGGGCCCCACCCGGAAATCACGTGGGCCCCACCCGGAAATCACGTGGGCCCCACGGGGAAATCACGTGGGCCCCACCCGGAAATCACGTGGGCCCCACCCGGAAATCACGTGGGCCCCACCCGGAAGTCACGTGGGCCCCACCCGGAAATCACGTGGGCCCCACCCGGAAATCACGTGGGCCCCACCCGGAAATCACGTGGGCCCCACCCGGAAATCACGTGGGCCCCACCCGGAAATCACGTGGGCCCCACCCGGAAATCACGTGGGCCCCACCCGGAAATCACGTGGGCACCACCCGGAAATCACGTGGGCCCCACGGGGAAATCACGTGGGCCCCACCCGGAAATCACGTGGGCCCCACGGGGAAATCACGTGGGCCCCACCCGGAAATCACGTGGGCCCCACCCGGAAATCACGTGGGCCCCACCCGGAAATCACGTGGGCCCCACCCGGAAATCACGTGGGCCCCACCCGGAAATCACGTGGGCCCCACCCGGAAATCACGTGGGCCCCACCCGGAAATCACGTGGGCCCCACCCGGAAATCACGTGGGCCCCACCCGGAAATAACGTGGGCCCCACCCAGAAATCACGTGGGCCCCACCCGGAAATCACGTGGGCCCCACCCGGAAATCACGTGGGCCCCACCCGGAAATCACGTGGGCCCCACCCGGAAATCACGTGGGCCCCACCCGGAAATCACGTGGGCCCCCAGGGGAAATCACGTGGGCCCCACCCGGAAATCACGTGGGCCCCACCCGGAAATCACGTGGGCCCCACCCGGAAATCACGTGGGCCCCACCCGGAAATCACGTGGGCCCCACCCGGAAATCACGTGGGCCCCCAGGGGAAATCACGTGGGCCCCACCCGGAAATCACGTGGGCCCCACCCGGAAATCACGTGGGCCCCACCCGGAAATCACGTGGGCCCCACCCGGAAATCACGTGGGCCCCACCCGGAAATCACGTGGGCCCCACCCGGAAATCACGTGGGCCCCACCCGGAAATCACGTGGGCCCCACGGGGAAATCACGTGGGTCCCACCCGGAAATCACGTGGGCCCCACCCGGAAATCACGTGGGCCCCACCCGGAAATCACGTGGGCCCCACCCGGAAATCACGTGGGCCCCACGGGGAAATCACGTGGGCCCCACCTGGAAATCACGTGGGCCCCACCCGGAAATCATGTGGGCCCCACCCGGAAATCACGTGGGCCCCACCCGGAAATCACGTGGGCCCCACCCGGAAATCACGTGGGCCCCACCTGGAAATCACGTGGGCCCCACCCGGAAATCACGTGGGCCCCACCCGGAAATCACGTGGGCCCCACCCGGAAATCACGTGGGCCCCCAGGGGAAATCACGTGGGCCCCACCCGGAAATCACGTGGGCCCCACCCGGAAATCACGTGGGCCCCACCCGGAAATCACGTGGGCCCCACGGGGAAATCACGTGGGCCCCACCCGGAAATCACGTGGGCCCCACCCGGAAATCACGTGGGCCCTACCCGGAAATCACGTGGGCCCCACCCGGAAATCACGTGGGCCCCCACGGGAAATCACGTGGGCCCCACCCGGAAATCACGTGGGCCCCACCCGGAAATCACGTGGGCCCCACCCGGAAATCACGTGGGCCCCACGGGGAAATCACGTGGGCCCCACCCGGAAATCACGTGGGCCCCACCCGGAAATCACGTGGGCCCCCAGGGGAAATCACGTGGGCCCCACCCGGAAATCACGTGGGCCCCACCCGGAAATCACGTGGGCCCCACCCGGAAATCACGTGGGCCCCACGGGGAAATCACGTGGGCCCCACCCGGAAATCACGTGGGCCCCACCCGGAAATCACGTGGGCCCCACCCGGAAATCACGTGGGCCCCACCCGGAAATCACGTGGGCCCCACCCGGAAATCACGTGGGCCCCACCCGGAAATCACGTGGGCCCCACCCGGAAATCACGTGGGCACCACCCGGAAATCACGTGGGCCCCACGGGGAAATCACGTGGGCCCCACCCGGAAATCACGTGGGCCCCACGGGGAAATCACATGGGCCCCACCCGGAAATCACGTGGGCCCCACGGGGAAATCACGTGGGCCCCACCCGGAAATAACGTGGGCCCCACCCGGAAATCACGTGGGCCCCACCCGGAAATCACGTGGGCCCCACCCGGAAATCACGTGGGCCCCACCCGGAAATCACGTGGGCCCCACCCGGAAATCACGTGGGCCCCACCCGGAAATCACGTGGGCCCCACCCGGAAATCACGTGGGCCCCACCCGGAAATCACGTGGGCCCCACCCGGAAATCACGTGGGCCCCACCCGGAAATCACGTGGGCCCCACCCGGAAATCACGTGGGCCCCCAGGGGAAATCACGTGGGCCCCACCCTGAAATCACGTGGGCCCCACCCGGAAATCACGTGGGCCCCACCCGGAAATAACGTGGGCCCCACCCGGAAATAACGTGTGCCCCACCCAGTAATCACGTGGGCCCCACCCGGAAATCACGTGGGCCCCACCCGGAAATCACGTG
This sequence comes from Ovis canadensis, assembly GCF_042477335.2. NCBI lineage: Eukaryota > Metazoa > Chordata > Mammalia > Artiodactyla > Bovidae > Ovis > Ovis canadensis. The sequence continues at coordinate 12,099,667 of NC_091264.1, read as the reverse complement.
GGCCCCACCCGGAAATCACGTGGGCCCCACCCGGAAATCACGTGGGCCCCACCCGGAAATCACGTGGGCCCCCAGGGGAAATCATGTGGGCCCCACCCGGAAATCACGTGGGCCCCACCCGGAAATCACGTGGGCCCCACCCGGAAATCACGTGGGCCCCACCCGGAAATCACGTGGGCCCCACCCGGAAATCACGTGGGCCCCACCCGGAAATAACGTGGGCCCCACCCGGAAATAACGTGTGCCCCACCCAGTAATCACGTGGGCCCCACCCGGAAATCACGTGGGCCCCACCCGGAAATCACGTGGGCCCCACCCGGAAATCACGTGGGCCCCACCCGGAAATCACGTGGGCCCCACCCGGAAATCACGTGGGCCCCCAGGGGAAATCATGTGGGCCCCACCCGGAAATCACGTGGGCCCCACCCGGAAATCACGTGGGCCCCACCCGGAAATCACGTGGGCCCCCAGGGGAAATCACGTGGGCCCCACCCGGAAATCACGTGGGCCCCACCCGGAAATCACGTGGGCCCCACCCGGAAATCACGTGGGCCCCACCCGGAAATCACGTGGGCCCCACCCGGAAATCACGTGGGCCCCACCCGGAAATCACGTGGGCCCCACCCGGAAATCACGTGGGCACCACGGGGAAATCACGTGGGTCCCACCCGGAAATCACGTGGGCCCCACCCGGAAATCACGTGGGCCCCACCCGGAAATCACGTGGGCCCCACCCGGAAATCACGTGGGCCCCACCCGGAAATCACGTGGGCCCCACGGGGAAATCACGTGGGCCCCACCTGGAAATCACGTGGGCCCCACCCGGAAATCACGTGGGCCCCACCCGGAAATCACGTGGGCCCCACCCGGAAATCACGTGGGCCCCACCCGGAAATCACGTGGGCCCCACCCGGAAATCACGTGGGCCCCACCCGGAAATCACGTGGGCCCCACCCGGAAATCACGTGGGCCCCACCCGGAAATCACGTGGGCCCCACCCGGAAATCACGTGGGCCCCCAGGGGAAATCACGTGGGCCCCACCCGGAAATCACGTGGGCCCCACCCGGAAATCACGTGGGCCCCACCCGGAAATCACGTGGGCCCCACGGGGAAATCACGTGGGCCCCACCCGGAAATCACGTGGGCCCCACCCGGAAATCACGTGGGCCCTACCCGGAAATCACGTGGGCCCCACCCGGAAATCACGTGGGCCCCCAGGGGAAATCACGTGGGCCCCACCCGGAAATCACGTGGGCCCCACCCGGAAATCACGTGGGCCCCACCCGGAAATCACGTGGGCCCCACGGGGAAATCACGTGGGCCCCACCCGGAAATCACGTGGGCCCCACCCGGAAATCACGTGGGCCCCCAGGGGAAATCACGTGGGCCCCACCCGGAAATCACGTGGGCCCCACCCGGAAATCACGTGGGCCCCACCCGGAAATCACGTGGGCCCCACGGGGAAATCACGTGGGCCCCACCCGGAAATCACGTGGGCCCCACCCGGAAATCACGTGGGCCCCACCCGGAAATCACGTGGGCCCCACCCGGAAATCACGTGGGCCCCACCCGGAAATCACGTGGGCCCCACCCGGAAATCACGTGGGCCCCACCCGGAAATCACGTGGGCCCCACCCGGAAATCACGTGGGCCCCACGGGGAAATCACGTGGGCCCCACCCGGAAATCACGTGGGCCCCACGGGGAAATCACATGGGCCCCACCCGGAAATCACGTGGGCCCCACGGGGAAATCACGTGGGCCCCACCCGGAAATCACGTGGGCCCCACCCGGAAATCACGTGGGCCCCACCCGGAAATCACGTGGGCCCCACCCGGAATTCACGTGGGCCCCACCCGGAAATCACGTGGGCCCCACCCGGAAATCACGTGGGCCCCACCCGGAAATCACGTGGGCCCCACCCGGAAATCACGTGGGCCCCACCCGGAAATCACGTGGGCCCCACCCGGAAATCACGTGGGCCCCACCCGGAAATCACGTGGGCCCCCAGGGGAAATCACGTGGGCCCCACCCTGAAATCACGTGGGCCCCACCCGGAAATCACGTGGGCCCCACCCGGAAATAACGTGGGCCCCACCCGGAAATAACGTGTGCCCCACCCAGTAATCACGTGGGCCCCACCCGGAAATCACGTGGGCCCCACCCGGAAATCACGTGGGCCCCACCCGGAAATCACGTGGGCCCCACCCGGAAATCACGTGGGCCCCACCCGGAAATCACGTGGGCCCCCAGGGGAAATCATGTGGGCCCCACCCGGAAATCACGTGGGCCCCACCCGGAAATCACGTGGGCCCCACCCGGAAATCACGTGGGCCCCACCCGGAAATCACGTGGGCCCCCAGGGGAAATCACGTGGGCCCCACCCGGAAATCACGTGGGCCCCACCCGGAAATCACGTGGGCCCCACCCGGAAATCACGTGGGCCCCACCCGGAAATCACGTGGGCCCCACCCGGAAATCACGTGGGCCCCACCCGGAAATCACGTGGGCCCCACCCGGAAATCACGTGGGCCCCACCCGGAAATCACGTGGGCCCCACCCGGAAATCACGTGGGCCCCACACGGAAATCACGTGGGCCCCACCCGGAAATCACGTGGGCCCCACCCTGAAATCACGTGGGCCCCACCCGGAAATCACGTGGGCCCCACCCGGAAATCACGTGGGCCCCACCCGGAAATCACGTGGGCCCCCAGGGGAAATCACGTGGGCCCCACCCGGAAATCACGTGGGCCCCACCCAGAAATCACGTGGGCCCCACCCGGAAATCACGTGGGCCCCACGGGGAAATCACGTGGGCCCCACCCGGAAATCACGTGGGCCCCACCCGGAAATCACGTGGGCCCCCAGGGGAAATCACGTGGGCCCCACCCGGAAATCACGTGGGCCCCACCCGGAAATCACGTGGGCCCCACCCGGAAATCACGTGGGCCCCACGGGGAAATCACGTGGGCCCCACCCGGAAATCACGTGGGCCCCACCCGGAAATCACGTGGGCCCCACCCGGAAATCACGTGGGCCCCACCCGGAAATCACGTGGGCCCCACCCGGAAATCACGTGGGCCCCACCCGGAAATCACGTGGGCCCCACCCGGAAATCACGTGGGCACCACCCGGAAATCACGTGGGCCCCACGGGGAAATCACGTGGGCCCCACCCGGAAATCACGTGGGCCCCACGGGGAAATCACGTGGGCCCCACCCGGAAATCACGTGGGCCCCACGGGGAAATCACGTGGGCCCCACCCGGAAATCACGTGGGCCCCACCCGGAAATCACGTGGGCCCCACCCGGAAATCACGTGGGCCCCACCCGGAAATCACGTGGGCCCCACGGGGAAATCACGTGGGCCCCACCCGGAAATCACGTGGGCCCCACCCGGAAATCACGTGGGCCCCACCGTGAAATCACGTGGGCCCCACCCGGAAATCACGTGGGCCCCACCCGGAAATCACGTGGGCCCCACCCGGAAATCACGTGGGCCCCACCCGGAAATCACGTGGGCCCCACCCGGAAATCACGTGGGCCCCACCCGGAAATCACGTGGGCCCCACCCGGAAATCACGTGGGCCCCACCCGGAAATAACGTGGGCCCCACCCGGAAATAACGTGGGCCCCACCCGGAAATCACGTGGGCCCCACCCGGAAATCACGTGGGCCCCACCCGGAAATCACGTGGGCCCCACCCGGAAATCACGTGGGCCCCACCCGGAAATCACGTGGGCCCCCAGGGGAAATCACGTGGGCCCGACCCGGAAATCACGTGGGCCCGACCCGGAAATCACGTGGGCCCCACCCGGAAATCACGTGGGCCCCACGGGGAAATCACGTGGGCCCCACCCGGAAATCACGTGGGCCCCACCCGGAAATCACGTGGGCCCCCAGGGGAAATCACGTGGGCCCCACCCGGAAATCACGTGGGCCCCACCCGGAAATCACGTGGGCCCCACCCTGAAATCACGTGGACCCCACCCGGAAATCACGTGGGCCCCACGGGGAAATCACGTGGGCCCCACCCGGAAATCACGTGGGCCCCACCCGGAAATCACGTGGGCCCCACCCTGAAATCACGTGGGCCCCACCCGGAAATCACGTGGGCCCCACCCGGAAATCACGTGGGCCCCCAGGGGAAATCACGTGGGCCCCACCCGGAAATCACGTGGGCCCCACCCGAAAATCACGTGGGCCCCACCCGGAAATCACGTGGGCCCGACGGGGAAATCACGTGGGCCCCACCCGGAAATCACGTGGTCCCCACCCGGAAATCACGTGGGCCCCACCCGGAAATCACGTGGGCGCCACCCGGAAATCACGTGGGCCCCACCCGGAAATCACGTGGGCCCCACCCGGAAGTCACGTGGGCCCCACCCGGAAATCACGTGGGCCCCACCCGGAAATCACGTGGGCCCCACGGGGAAATCACGTGGGCCCCACCCGGAAATCACGTGGGCCCCCAGGGGAAATCACGTGGGCCCCACCCGGAAATCGTGGGCCCCACCCGGAAATCACGTGGGCCCCACCCGGAAATCACGTGGGCCCCACGGGGAAATCACGTGGGCCCCACCCGGAAATCACGTGGGCCCCACCCGGAAATCACGTGGGCCCCCAGGGGAAATCACGTGGGCCCCACCCGGAAATCACGTGGGCCCCACCCGGAAATCACGTGGGCCCCACCCGGAAATCACGTGGGCCCCACGGGGAAATCACGTGGGCCTCACCCGGAAATCACGTGGGCCCCACCCGGAAATCACGTGGGCCCCACCCGGAAATCACGTGGGCCCCACCCGGAAATCACGTGGGCCCCACCCGGAAATCACGTGGGCCCCACCCGGAAATCACGTGGGCACCACCCGGAAATCACGTGGGCCCCACGGGGAAATCACGTGGGCCCCACCCGGAAATCACGTGGGCCCCACGGGGAAATCACGTGGGCCCCACCCGGAAATCACGTGGGCCCCACCCGGAAATCACGTGGGCCCCACCCGGAAATCACGTGGGCCCCACCCGGAAATCACGTGGGCCCCACCCGGAAATCACGTGGGCCCCACCCGGAAATCACGTGGGCCCCACCCGGAAATCACGTGGGCCCCACCCGGAAATCACGTGGGCCCCACCGGGAAATCACGTGGGCCCCACCCGGAAATCACGTGGGCCCCACCCGGAAATCACGTGGGCCCCACCCGGAAATCACGTGGGCCCCACCCGGAAATCACGTGGGCCCCCAGGGGAAATCACGTGGGCCCCACCCTGAAATCACGTGGGCCCCACCCGGAAATCACGTGGGCCCCACCCGGAAATAACGTGGGCCCCACCCGGAAATAACGTGGGCCCCACCCAGAAATCACGTGGGCCCCACCCAGAAATCACGTGGGCCCCACCCGGAAATCACGTGGGCCCCACCCGGAAATCACGTGGGCCCCACCCGGAAATCACGTGGGCCCCACCCGGAAATCACGTGGGCCCCCAGGGGAAATCATGTGGGCCCCACCCGGAAATCACGTGGGCCCCACCCGGAAATCACGTGGGCCCCACCCGGAAATCACGTGGGCCCCACCCGGAAATCACGTGGGCCCCACCCGGAAATCACGTGGGCCCCCAGGGGAAATCACGTGGGCCCCACCCGGAAATCACGTGGGCCCCACCCGGAAATCACGTGGGCCCCACCCGGAAATCACGTGGGCCCCACCCGGAAATCACGTGGGCCCCACCCGGAAATCACGTGGGCCCCACCCGGAAATCACGTGGGCCCCACCCGGAAATCACGTGGGCCCCACGGGGAAATCACGTGGGTCCCACCCGGAAATCACGTGGGCCCCACCCGGAAATCACGTGGGCCCCACCCGGAAATCACGTGGGCCCCACCCGGAAATCACGTGGGCCCCACCCGGAAATCACGTGGGCCCGACGGGGAAATCACGTGGGCCCCACCTGGAAATCACGTGGGCCCCACCCGGAAATCACGTGGGCCCCACCCGGAAATCACGTGGGCCCCACCCGGAAATCACGTGGGCCCCACCCGGAAATCACGTGGGCCCCACCCGGAAATCACGTGGGCCCCACCCGGAAATCACGTGGGCCCCACCCGGAAATCACGTGGGCCCCACCCGGAAATCACGTGGGCCCCCAGGGGAAATCACGTGGGCCCCACCCGGAAATCACGTGGGCCCCACCCGGAAATCACGTGGGCCCCACCCGGAAATCACGTGGGCCCCACGGGGAAATCACGTGGGCCCCACCCGGAAATCACGTGGGCCCCACCCGGAAATCACGTGGGCCCTACCCGGAAATCACGTGGGCCCCACCCGGAAATCACGTGGGCCCCCAGGGGAAATCACGTGGGCCCCACGGGGAAATCACGTGGGCCCCACCCGGAAATCACGTGGGCCCCACGGGGAAATCACATGGGCCCCACCCGGAAATCACGTGGGCCCCACGGGGAAATCACGTGGGCCCCACCCGGAAATCACGTGGGCCCCACCCGGAAATCACGTGGGCCCCACCCGGAAATCACGTGGGCCCCACCCGGAAATCACGTGGGCCCCCAGGGGAAATCACGTGGGCCCCACCCTGAAATCACGTGGGCCCCACCCGGAAATCACGTGGGCCCCACCCGGAAATAACGTGGGCCCCACCCGGAAATAACGTGTGCCCCACCCAGTAATCACGTGGGCCCCACCCGGAAATCACGTGGGCCCCACCCGGAAATCACGTGGGCCCCACCCGGAAATCACGTGGGCCCCAACCGGAAATCACGTGGGCCCCACCCGGAAATCACGTGGGCCCCCAGGGGAAATCATGTGGGCCCCACCCGGAAATCACGTGGGCCCCACCCGGAAATCACGTGGGCCCCACCCGGAAATCACGTGGGCCCCACCCGGAAATCACGTGGGCCCCACCCGGAAATCACGTGGGCCCCACCCGGAAATCACGTGGGCCCCACCCGGAAATCACGTGGGCCCCACCCGGAAATCACGTGGGCCCCACCCGGAAATCACGTGGGCCCCACCCGGAAATCACGTGGGCCCCACCCGGAAATCACGTGGACCCCACCCGGAAATCACGTGGGCCCCACGGGGAAATCACGTGGGCCCCACGGGGAAATCACGTGGGCCCCACCCGGAAATCACGTGGGCCCCACCCGGAAATCACGTGGGCCCCACCCGGAAATCACGTGGGCCCCACCCGGAAATCACGTGGGCCCCACCCGGAAATCACGTGGGCCCCACCCGGAAATCACGTGGGCCCCCAGGGGAAATCACGTGGGCCCCACCCGGAAATCACGTGGGCCCCACCCGGAAATCACGTGGGCCCCACCCGGAAATCACGTGGGCCCCACGGGGAAATCACGTGGGCCCCACCCGGAAATCACGTGGGCCCCACCCGGAAATCACGTGGGCCCCACCCGGAAATCACGTGGGCCCCACCCGGAAATCACGTGGGCCCCTCCCGGAAATCACGTGGGCCCCACCCGGAAATCACGTGGGCCCCACCCGGAAATCACGTGGGGCCCACCCGGAAATCACGTGGGCCCCACGGGGAAATCACGTGGGCCCCACCCGGAAATCACGTGGGCCCCACCCGGAAATCACGTGGGCCCCACCCGGAAATCACGTGGGCCCCACCCGGAAATCACGTGGGCCCCACCCGGAAATCACGTGGGCCCCACCCGGAAATCACGTGGGCCCCACCCGGAAATCACGTGGGCCCCACCCGGAAATCACGTGGGCCCCACCCGGAAATCACGTGGGCCCCACCCGGAAATCACGTGGGCCCCACCCGGAAATCACGTGGGCCCCACCCGGAAATCACGTGGGCCCCACGGGGAAATCACGTGGGCCCCACCCGGAAATCACGTGGGCCCCACCCGGAAATCACGTGGGCCCCACCCGGAAATCACGTGGGCCCCACCCGGAAATCACGTGGGCCCCACCCGGAAATCACGTGGGCCCCACCCGGAAATCACGTGGGCCCCCAGGGGAAATCACGTGGGCCCCACCCGGAAATCACGTGGGCCCCACCCGGAAATCACGTGGGCCCCACCCGGAAATCACGTGGGCCCCACGGGGAAATCACGTGGGCCCCACCCGGAAATCACGTGGGCCCCACCCGGAAATCACGTGGGCCCCACCCGGAAATCACGTGGGCCCCACCCGGAAATCACGTGGGCCCCTCCCGGAAATCACGTGGGCCCCACCCAGAAATCACGTGGGCCCCACCCGGAAATCACGTGGGGCCCACCCAGAAATCACGTGGGCCCCACGGGGAAATCACGTGGGCCCCACCCGGAAATCACGTGGGCCCCACCCGGAAATCACGTGGGCCCCACCCGGAAATCACGTGGGCCCCACCCGGAAATCACGTGGGCCCCACCCGGAAATCACGTGGGCCCCACCCGGAAATCACGTGGGACCCACCCGGAAATCACGTGGGCCCCCAGGGGAAATCACGTAGGCCCCACCCGGAAATCACGTGGGCCCCACCCGGAAATCACGTGGGCCCCACCCGGAAATCACGTGGGCCCCACCCGGAAATCACGTGGGCCCCACCCGGAAATCACGTGGGCCCCACCCGGAAATCACGTGGGCCCCACCCGGAAATCACGTGGGCCCCACCCGGAAATCACGTGGGCCCCACGGGGATATCACGTGGGCCCCACCCGGAAATCACGTGGGCCCCACCCGGAAATCACGTGGGCCCCACCCGGAAATCACGTGGGCCCCACCCGGAAATCACGTGGGCCCCACCCGGATATCACGTGGGCCCCACCCAGAAATCACGTGGGCCCCACCCGGAAATCACGTGGGGCCCACCCAGAAATCACGTGGGCCCCACGGGGAAATCACGTGGGCCCCACCCGGAAATCACGTGGGCCCCACCCGGAAATCACGTGGGCCCCACCCGGAAATCACGTGGGCCCCACCCGGAAATCACGTGGGCCCCACCCGGAAATCACGTGGGCCCCACCCGGAAATCACGTGGGCCCCACCCGGAAATCACGTGGGCCCCACCCGGAAATCACGTGGGCCCCACCCGGAAATCACGTGGGCCCCACGGGGATATTACGTGGGCCCCACCCGGAAATCACGTGGGCCCCACGGGGAAATCACGTGGGCCCCACCCGGAAATCACGTGGGCCCCACCCGGATATCACGTGGGCCCCACCCAGAAATCACGTGGGCCCCACCCGGAAATCACGTGGGGCCCACCCAGAAATCACGTGGGCCCCACGGGGAAATCACGTGGGCCCCACCCGGAAATCACGTGGGCCCCACCCGGAAATCACGTGGGCCCCCAGGGGAAATCACGTGGGCCCCACCCGGAAATAACGTGGGCCCCACCCGGAAATCACGTGGGCCCCACCCGGAAATCACGTGGGCCTCACCCGGAAATCACGTGGGCCCCACCCGGAAATCACGTGGGCCCCACCCGGAAATCACGTGGGCCCCACCCGGAAATCACGTGGGCCCCACCCGGAAATCACGTGGGCCCCACCCGGAAATCACGTGGGCCCCACCCGGAAATCACGTGGGCCCCACCCGGAAATCACGTGGGCCCCACCCGGAAATCACGTGGGCCCCACCCGGAAATCACGTGGGCCCCACACGGAAATCACGTGGGCCCCACCCGGAAATCACGTGGGGCCCACCCGGAAATCACGTGGGCCCCACGGGGAAATCACGTGGGCCCCACCCGGAAATCACGTGGGCCCCACCCGGAAATCACGTGGGCCCCACCCGGAAATCACCTGGGCCCCACCCTGAAATCACGTGGGCCCCACCCGGAAATCACGTGGGCCCCACCCGGCAATCACGTGGGCCCCACCCGGAAATCACGTGGGCCCCACCCGGAAATCACGTGGGCCCCACCCGGAAATCACGTGGGCCCCACCCGGAAATCACGTGGGCCCCACCCGGAAATCACGTGGGCCCCAACCGGAAATCACGTGGGCCCCCAGGGGAAATCACGTGGGCCCCACCCGGAAATCACGTGGGCCCCACCCGGAAATCACGTGGGCCCCACCCGGAAATCACGTGGGCCCCACGGGGAAATCACGTGGGCCCCACCCGGAAATCACGTGGGCCCCACCCGGAAATCACGTGGGCCCCACCCGGAAATCACGTGGGTCCCACCCGGAAATCACGTGGGCCCCACCCGGAAATCACGTGGGCCCCACACGGAAATCACGTGGGCCCCACCCGGAAATCACGTGGGGCCCACCCGGAAATCACGTGGGCCCCACCCGGAAATCACGTGGGCCCCACCCGGAAATCACGTGGGCCCCACCCTGAAATCACGTGGGCCCCACCCTGAAATCACGTGGGCCCCACCCTGAAATCACGTGGGCCCCACCCGGAAATCACGTGGGCCCCACCCTGAAATCACGTGGGCCCCACCCTGAAATCACGTGGGCCCCACCCGGAAATCACGTGGGCCCCACCCGGAAATCACGTGGGCCCCCAGGGGAAATCACGTGGGCCCCACCCGGAAATCACGTGGGCCCCACCCGGAAATCACGTGGGCCCCACCCGGAAATCACGTGGGCCCCACGGGGAAATCACGTGGGCCCCACCCTGAAATCACGTGGGCCCCACCCGGAAATCACGTGGGCCCCACGGGGAAATCACGTGGGCCCCACCCGGAAATCACGTGGGCCCCACCCGGAAATCACGTGGGCCCCACCCTGAAATCACGTGGGCCCCACCCGGAAATCACGTGGGCCCCACCCGGAAATCACGTGGGGCCCACCCAGAAATCACGTGGGCCCCACGGGGAAATCACGTGGGCCCCACCCGGAAATCACGTGGGCCCCACCCGGAAATCACGTGGGCCCCACCCGGAAATCACGTGGGCCCCACGGGGATATCACGTGGGCCCCACCCGGAAATCACGTGGGCCCCACGGGGAAATCACGTGGGCCCCACCCGGAAATCACGTGGGCCCCACCCGGATATCTCGTGGGCCCCACCCAGAAATCACGTGGGCCCCACCCGGAAATCACGTGGGGCCCACCCGGAAATCACGTGGGCCCCACGGGGAAATCACGTGGGCCCCACCCGGAAATCACGTGGGCCCCACGGGGAAATCACGTGGGCCCCACCCGGAAATCACGTGGGCCCCACCCGGAAATCACGTGGGCCCCACCCGGAAATCACGTGGGCCCCACCCGGAAATCACGTGGGCCCCCAGGGGAAATCACGTGGGCCCCACCCGGAAATCACTTGGGCCCCACCCGGAAATCACGTGGGCCCCACCCGGAAATCACGTGGGCCCCACCCGGAAATCACGTGGGGCCCACCCGGAAATCACGTGGGCCCCACCCGGAAATCACGTGGGCCCCACCCGGAAATCACGTGGGCCCCACCCGGAAATCACGTGGGCCCCACCCGGAAATCACGTGGGCCCCACCCGGAAATCACGTGGGCCCCACCCTGAAATCACGTGGGCCCCACCCGGAAATCACGTGGGCCCCACCCGGAAATCACGTGGGCCCCACCCGGAAATCACGTGGGCCCCACCCGGGAATCACGTGGGCCCCACCCGGAAATCACGTGGGCCCCACCCGGAAATCACGTGGGCCCCACCCGGGAATCACGTGGGCCCCACCCGGAAATCACGTGGGCCCCACCCGGCAATCACGTGGGCCCCACCCGGAAATCACGTGGGCCCCACCCGGAAATCACGTGGGCCCCACCCGGAAATCACGTGGGCCCCACCCGGAAATCACGTGGGCCCCACCCGGAAATCACGTGGGCCCCAACCGGAAATCACGTGGGCCCCCAGGGGAAATCACGTGGGCCCCACCCGGAAATCACGTGGGCCCCACCCGGAAATCACGTGGGCCCCACCCGGAAATCACGTGGGCCCCACGGGGAAATCACGTGGGCCCCACCCGGAAATCACGTGGGCCCCACCCGGAAATCACGTGGGCCCCACCCGGAAATCACGTGGGCCCCACCCGGAAATCACGTGGGCCCCACCCGGAAATCACGTGGGCCCCACACGGAAATCACGTGGGCCCCACCCGGAAATCACGTGGGGCCCACCCGGAAATCACGAGGGCCCCACCCGGAAATCACGTGGGCCCCACCCGGAAATCACGTGGGCCCCACCCTGAAATCACGTGGGCCCCACCCTGAAATCACGTGGGCCCCACCCTGAAATCACGTGGGCCCCACCCGGAAATCACGTGGGCCCCACCCTGAAATCACGTGGGCCCCACCCTGAAATCACGTGGGCCCCACCCGGAAATCACGTGGGCCCCACCCGGAAATCACGTGGGCCCCCAGGGGAAATCACGTGGGCCCCACCCGGAAATCACGTGGGCCCCACCCGGAAATCACGTGGGCCCCACCCGGAAATCACGTGGGCCCCACGGGGAAATCACGTGGGCCCCACCCTGAAATCACGTGGGCCCCACCCGGAAATCACGTGGGCCCCACGGGGAAATCACGTGGGCCCCACCCGGAAATCACGTGGGCCCCACCCGGAAATCACGTGGGCCCCACCCTGAAATCACGTGGGCCCCACCCGGAAATCACGTGGGCCCCACCCGGAAATCACGTGGGCCCCCAGGGGAAATCACGTGGGCCCCACCCGGAAATCACTTGGGCCCCACCCGGAAATCACGTGGGCCCCACCCGGAAATCACGTGGGCCCCACCCGGAAATCACGTGGGCCCCACCCGGAAATCACGTGGGCCCCACCCGGAAATCACGTGGGCCCCACCCGGAAATCACGTGGGCCCCACCCGGAAATCACGTGGGCCCCACCCGGAAATCACGTGGGCCCCACGGGGATATCACGTGGGCCCCACCCGGAAATCACGTGGGCCCCACGGGGAAATCACGTGGGCCCCACCCGGAAATCACGTGGGCCCCACCCGGATATCACGTGGGCCCCACCCAGAAATCACGTGGGCCCCACCCGGAAATCACGTGGGGCCCACCCGGAAATCACGTGGGCCCCACGGGGAAATCACGTGGGCCCCACCCGGAAATCACGTGGGCCCCACCCGGAAATCACGTGGGCCCCACCCGGAAATCACGTGGGCCCCACCCGGAAATCACGTGGGCCCCACCCGGAAATCACGTGGGCCCCACCCGGAAATCACGTGGGCCCCACCCGGAAATCACGTGGGCCCCACCCGGAAATCACGTGGGCCCCACCCGGAAATCACGTGGGCCCCACCCGGAAATCACGTGGGCCCCACCCGGAAATCACGTGGGCCCCACCCGGAAATCACGTGGGCCCCACCCGGAAATCACGTGGGCCCCACCCGGAAATCACGTGGGCCCCACCCGGAAATCACGTGGGCCCCACCCGGAAATCACGTGGGCCCCACCCGGAAATCACGTGGGCCCCACCCGGAAATCACGTGGGCCCCACCCGGAAATCACGTGGGCCCCCAGGGGAAATCACGTGGGCCCCACCCGGAAATCACGTGGGCCCCACCCGGAAATCACGTGGGCCCCACCCGGAAATCACGTGGGCCCCACCCGGAAATCACGTGGGCCCCACCCGGAAATCACGTGGGCCCCACAGGGAAATCACGTGGGCCCCACCCGGAAATCACGTGGGCCCCACCCGGAAATCACGTGGGCCCCACCCGGAAATCACGTGGGCCCCACCCGGAAATCACGTGGGCCCCACCCGGAAATCACGTGGGCCCCACCCGGAAATCACGTGGGCCCCACCCGGAAATCACGTGGGCCCCACGGGGAAATCACGTGGGCCCCACGGGGAAATCACGTGGGCCCCACCCGGAAATCACGTGGGCCCCACCCGGAAATCACGTGGGCCCCACCCGGAAATCACGTGGGCCCCACCCGGAAATCACGTGGGCCCCACCCGGAAATCACGTGGGCCCCACCCGGAAATCACGTGGGCCCCCAGGGGAAATCACGTGGGCCCCACCCGGAAATCACGTGGGCCCCACCCGGAAATCACGTGGGCCCCACCCGGAAATCACGTGGGCCCCACGGGGAAATCACGTGGGCCCCACCCGGAAATCACGTGGGCCCCACCCGGAAATCACGTGGGCCCCACCCGGAAATCACGTGGGCCCCACCCGGAAATCACGTGGGCCCCTCCCGGAAATCACGTGGGCCCCACCCAGAAATCACGTGGGCCCCACCCGGAAATCACGTGGGGCCCACCCAGAAATCACGTGGGCCCCACGGGGAAATCACGTGGGCCCCACCCGGAAATCACGTGGGCCCCACCCGGAAATCACGTGGGCCCCACCCGGAAATCACGTGGGCCCCACCCGGAAATCACGTGGGCCCCACCCGGAAATCACGTGGGCCCCACCCGGAAATCACGTGGGACCCACCCGGAAATCACGTGGGCCCCCAGGGGAAATCACGTAGGCCCCACCCGGAAATCACGTGGGCCCCACCCGGAAATCACGTGGGCCCCACCCGGAAATCACGTGGGCCCCACCCGGAAATCACGTGGGCCCCACCCGGAAATCACGTGGGCCCCACCCGGAAATCACGTGGGCCCCACCCGGAAATCACGTGGGCCCCACCCGGAAATCACGTGGGCCCCACGGGGATATCACGTGGGCCCCACCCGGAAATCACGTGGGCCCCACCCGGAAATCACGTGGGCCCCACCCGGAAATCACGTGGGCCCCACCCGGAAATCACGTGGGCCCCACCCGGATATCACGTGGGCCCCACCCAGAAATCACGTGGGCCCCACCCGGAAATCACGTGGGGCCCACCCAGAAATCACGTGGGCCCCACGGGGAAATCACGTGGGCCCCACCCGGAAATCACGTGGGCCCCACCCGGAAATCACGTGGGCCCCACCCGGAAATCACGTGGGCCCCACCCGGAAATCACGTGGGCCCCACCCGGAAATCACGTGGGCCCCACCCGGAAATCACGTGGGCCCCACCCGGAAATCACGTGGGCCCCACCCGGAAATCACGTGGGCCCCACCCGGAAATCACGTGGGCCCCACGGGGATATTACGTGGGCCCCACCCGGAAATCACGTGGGCCCCACGGGGAAATCACGTGGGCCCCACCCGGAAATCACGTGGGCCCCACCCGGATATCACGTGGGCCCCACCCAGAAATCACGTGGGCCCCACCCGGAAATCACGTGGGGCCCACCCAGAAATCACGTGGGCCCCACGGGGAAATCACGTGGGCCCCACCCGGAAATCACGTGGGCCCCACCCGGAAATCACGTGGGCCCCCAGGGGAAATCACGTGGGCCCCACCCGGAAATAACGTGGGCCCCACCCGGAAATCACGTGGGCCCCACCCGGAAATCACGTGGGCCTCACCCGGAAATCACGTGGGCCCCACCCGGAAATCACGTGGGCCCCACCCGGAAATCACGTGGGCCCCACCCGGAAATCACGTGGGCCCCACCCGGAAATCACGTGGGCCCCACCCGGAAATCACGTGGGCCCCACCCGGAAATCACGTGGGCCCCACCCGGAAATCACGTGGGCCCCACCCGGAAATCACGTGGGCCCCACCCGGAAATCACGTGGGCCCCACACGGAAATCACGTGGGCCCCACCCGGAAATCACGTGGGGCCCACCCGGAAATCACGTGGGCCCCACGGGGAAATCACGTGGGCCCCACCCGGAAATCACGTGGGCCCCACCCGGAAATCACGTGGGCCCCACCCGGAAATCACCTGGGCCCCACCCTGAAATCACGTGGGCCCCACCCGGAAATCACGTGGGCCCCACCCGGCAATCACGTGGGCCCCACCCGGAAATCACGTGGGCCCCACCCGGAAATCACGTGGGCCCCACCCGGAAATCACGTGGGCCCCACCCGGAAATCACGTGGGCCCCACCCGGAAATCACGTGGGCCCCAACCGGAAATCACGTGGGCCCCCAGGGGAAATCACGTGGGCCCCACCCGGAAATCACGTGGGCCCCACCCGGAAATCACGTGGGCCCCACCCGGAAATCACGTGGGCCCCACGGGGAAATCACGTGGGCCCCACCCGGAAATCACGTGGGCCCCACCCGGAAATCACGTGGGCCCCACCCGGAAATCACGTGGGTCCCACCCGGAAATCACGTGGGCCCCACCCGGAAATCACGTGGGCCCCACACGGAAATCACGTGGGCCCCACCCGGAAATCACGTGGGGCCCACCCGGAAATCACGTGGGCCCCACCCGGAAATCACGTGGGCCCCACCCGGAAATCACGTGGGCCCCACCCTGAAATCACGTGGGCCCCACCCTGAAATCACGTGGGCCCCACCCTGAAATCACGTGGGCCCCACCCGGAAATCACGTGGGCCCCACCCTGAAATCACGTGGGCCCCACCCTGAAATCACGTGGGCCCCACCCGGAAATCACGTGGGCCCCACCCGGAAATCACGTGGGCCCCCAGGGGAAATCACGTGGGCCCCACCCGGAAATCACGTGGGCCCCACCCGGAAATCACGTGGGCCCCACCCGGAAATCACGTGGGCCCCACGGGGAAATCACGTGGGCCCCACCCTGAAATCACGTGGGCCCCACCCGGAA
Organism: Ovis canadensis; assembly: GCF_042477335.2. Taxonomy (NCBI): domain Eukaryota; kingdom Metazoa; phylum Chordata; class Mammalia; order Artiodactyla; family Bovidae; genus Ovis; species Ovis canadensis. The sequence goes on along the minus strand of NC_091264.1, from coordinate 12,083,133 downwards.
ATCACGTGGGCCCCACGGGGAAATCACGTGGGCCTCACCCGGAAATCACGTGGGCCCCACCCGGAAATCACGTGGGCCCCACCCTGAAATCACGTGGGCCCCACCCGGAAATCACGTGGGCCCCACCCGGAAATCACGTGGGCCCCCAGGGGAAATCACGTGGGCCCCACCCGGAAATCACTTGGGCCCCACCCGGAAATCACGTGGGCCCCACCCGGAAATCACGTGGGCCCGACGGGGAAATCACGTGGGCCCCACCCGGAAATCACGTGGGCCCCACCCGGAAATCACGTGGGCCCCACCCGGAAATCACGTGGGCCCCACCCGGAAATCACGTGGGCCCCACCCGGAAATCACGTGGGCCCCACCCGGAAATCACGTGGGCCCCACCCGGAAATCACGTGGGCCCCACCCGGAAATCACGTGGGCCCCACCCGGAAATCACGTGGGCCCCACCCGGAAATCACGTGGGACCCACCCGGAAATCACGTGGGCCCCCAGGGGAAATCACGTGGGCCCCACCCGGAAATCACGTGGGCCCCACCCGGAAATCACGTGGGCCCCACCCGGAAATCACGTGGGCCCCACCCGGAAATCACGTGGGCCCCACCCGGAAATCACGTGGGCCCCACCCGGAAATCACGTGGGCCCCACCCGGAAATCACGTGGGCCCCACCCGGAAATCACGTGGGCCCCACGGGGATATCACGTGGGCCCCACCCGGAAATCACGTGGGCCCCACGGGGAAATCACGTGGGCCCCACCCGGAAATCACGTGGGCCCCACCCGGATATCACGTGGGCCCCACCCAGAAATCACGTGGGCCCCACCCGGAAATCACGTGGGGCCCACCCGGAAATCACGTGGGCCCCACGGGGAAATCACGTGGGCCCCACCCGGAAATCACGTGGGCCCCACCCGGAAATCACGTGGGCCCCACCCGGAAATCACGTGGGCCCCACCCGGAAATCACGTGGGCCCCACCCGGAAATCACGTGGGCCCCACCCGGAAATCACGTGGGCCCCACCCGGAAATCACGTGGGCCCCACCCGGAAATCACGTGGGCCCCACCCGGAAATCACGTGGGCCCCACCCGGAAATCACGTGGGCCCCACCCGGAAATCACGTGGGCCCCACCCGGAAATCACGTGGGCCCCACCCGGAAATCACGTGGGCCCCACCCGGAAATCACGTGGGCCCCACCCGGAAATCACGTGGGCCCCACCCGGAAATCACGTGGGCCCCACCCGGAAATCACGTGGGCCCCACCCGGAAATCACGTGGGCCCCCAGGGGAAATCACGTGGGCCCCACCCGGAAATCACGTGGGCCCCACCCGGAAATCACGTGGGCCCCACCCGGAAATCACGTGGGCCCCACCCGGAAATCACGTGGGCCCCACCCGGAAATCACGTGGGCCCCACAGGGAAATCACGTGGGCCCCACCCGGAAATCACGTGGGCCCCACCCGGAAATCACGTGGGCCCCACCCGGAAATCACGTGGGCCCCACCCGGAAATCACGTGGGCCCCACCCGGAAATCACGTGGGCCCCACCCGGAAATCACGTGGGCCCCACCCGGAAATCACGTGGGCCCCACGGGGAAATCACGTGGGCCCCACGGGGAAATCACGTGGGCCCCACCCGGAAATCACGTGGGCCCCACCCGGAAATCACGTGGGCCCCACCCGGAAATCACGTGGGCCCCACCCGGAAATCACGTGGGCCCCACCCGGAAATCACGTGGGCCCCACCCGGAAATCACGTGGGCCCCCAGGGGAAATCACGTGGGCCCCACCCGGAAATCACGTGGGCCCCACCCGGAAATCACGTGGGCCCCACCCGGAAATCACGTGGGCCCCACGGGGAAATCACGTGGGCCCCACCCGGAAATCACGTGGGCCCCACCCGGAAATCACGTGGGCCCCACCCGGAAATCACGTGGGCCCCACCCGGAAATCACGTGGGCCCCTCCCGGAAATCACGTGGGCCCCACCCAGAAATCACGTGGGCCCCACCCGGAAATCACGTGGGGCCCACCCAGAAATCACGTGGGCCCCACGGGGAAATCACGTGGGCCCCACCCGGAAATCACGTGGGCCCCACCCGGAAATCACGTGGGCCCCACCCGGAAATCACGTGGGCCCCACCCGGAAATCACGTGGGCCCCACCCGGAAATCACGTGGGCCCCACCCGGAAATCACGTGGGACCCACCCGGAAATCACGTGGGCCCCCAGGGGAAATCACGTAGGCCCCACCCGGAAATCACGTGGGCCCCACCCGGAAATCACGTGGGCCCCACCCGGAAATCACGTGGGCCCCACCCGGAAATCACGTGGGCCCCACCCGGAAATCACGTGGGCCCCACCCGGAAATCACGTGGGCCCCACCCGGAAATCACGTGGGCCCCACCCGGAAATCACGTGGGCCCCACGGGGATATCACGTGGGCCCCACCCGGAAATCACGTGGGCCCCACCCGGAAATCACGTGGGCCCCACGGGGATATTACGTGGGCCCCACCCGGAAATCACGTGGGCCCCACGGGGAAATCACGTGGGCCCCACCCGGAAATCACGTGGGCCCCACCCGGATATCACGTGGGCCCCACCCAGAAATCACGTGGGCCCCACCCGGAAATCACGTGGGGCCCACCCAGAAATCACGTGGGCCCCACGGGGAAATCACGTGGGCCCCACCCGGAAATCACGTGGGCCCCACCCGGAAATCACGTGGGCCCCCAGGGGAAATCACGTGGGCCCCACCCGGAAATAACGTGGGCCCCACCCGGAAATCACGTGGGCCCCACCCGGAAATCACGTGGGCCCCACCCGGAAATCACGTGGGCCCCACCCGGAAATCACGTGGGCCCCACCCGGAAATCACGTGGGCCCCACCCGGAAATCACGTGGGCCCCACCCGGAAATCACGTGGGCCCCACCCGGAAATCACGTGGGCCCCACCCGGAAATCACGTGGGCCCCACACGGAAATCACGTGGGCCCCACCCGGAAATCACGTGGGGCCCACCCGGAAATCACGTGGGCCCCACGGGGAAATCACGTGGGCCCCACCGGGAAATCACGTGGGCCCCACCCGGAAATCACGTGGGCCCCACCCGGAAATCACCTGGGCCCCACCCTGAAATCACGTGGGCCCCACCCGGAAATCACGTGGGCCCCACCCGGAAATCACGTGGGCCCCCAGGGGAAATCACGTGGGCCCCACCCGGAAATCACTTGGGCCCCAGCCGGAAATCACGTGGGCCCCACCCGGAAATCACGTGGGCCCGACGGGGAAATCACGTAGGCCCCACCCGGAAATCACGTGGGCCCCACCCGGAAATCAGGTGGGCCCCACCCGGAAATCACGTGGGCCCCACCCGGAAATCACGTGGGCCCCACCCGGAAATCACGTGGGCCCCACCCGGAAATCACGTGGGCCCCACCCGGAAATCACGTGGGGCCCACCCGGAAATCACGTGGGCCCCACGGGGAAATCACGTGGGCCCCACCCGGAAATCACGTGGGACCCACCCGGAAATCACGTGGGCCCCACCCGGAAATCACGTGGGCCCCACCCGGAAATCACGTGGGCCCCACCCTGAAATCACGTGGGCCCCACCCGGAAATCACGTGGGCCCCACCCGGAAATCACGTGGGACCCACCCGGAAATCACGTGAGCCCCACCCGGAAATCACGTGGGCCCCACCCGGAAATCACGTGGGCCCCACCCGGAAATCACGTGGGCCCCACCCGGAAATCACGTGGGCCCCACCCGGAAATCACGTGGGCCCCACCCGGAAATCACGTGGGCCCCACCCGGAAATCACGTGGGCCCCACCCGGAAATCACGTGGGCCCCACCCTGAAATCACGTGGGCCCCACCCGGAAATCACGTGGGCCCCACCCGGAAATCACGTGGGACCCACCCGGAAATCACGTGAGCCCCACACGGAAATCACGTGGGCCCCACCCGGAAATCACGTGGGCCCCACCCGGAAATCACGTGGGCCCCACCCGGAAATCACGTGGGCCCCACCCGGAAATCACGTGGGCCCCACCCGGAAATCACGTGGGCCCCACCCGGAAATCACGTGGGCCCCACCCGGAAATCACGTGGGCCCTACCCGGAAATCACGTGGGCCCCCAGGGGAAATCACGTGGGCCCCACCCGGAAATCACGTGGGCCCCACCCGGAAATCACGTGGGCCCCACCGGGAAATCACGTGGGCCCCACCCGGAAATCACGTGGGCCCCACCCGGAAATCACGTGGGCCCCACCCGGAAATCACGTGGGCCCCACCCGGAAATCACGTGGGCCCCACCCGGAAATCACGTGGGCCCCACCCGGAAATCACGTGGGGCCCACCCGGAAATCACGTGGGCCCCAGGGGGAAATCACGTGGGCCCCACCCGGAAATTACGTGGGCCCCACCCGGAAATCACGTGGGCCCCACCCGGAAATCACGTGGGCCCCACCCGGAAATCACGTGGGCCCCACCCGGAAATCACGTGGGCCCCACCCGGAAATCACGTGGGCCCCACCCGGAAATCACATGGGCCCCACCCGGAAATCACGTGGGACCCACCCGGAAATAACGTGGGCCCCCAGGGGAAATCACGTGGGCCCCACCCGGAAATCACGTGGGCCCCACCCGGAAATCACGTGGGCCCCACGGGGAAATCACGTGGGCCCCACCCCGAAATCACGTGGGCCCCACCCGGAAATCACGTGGGCCCCACCCGGAAATCACGTGGGCCCCACCCGGAAATCACGTGGGCCCCACCCGGAAATCACGTGGGGCCCACCCGGAAATCACGTGGGCCCCACGGGGAAATCACGTGGGCCCCACCCGGAAATCACGTGGGACCCACCCGGAAATCACGTGGGCCCCACCCGGAAATCACGTGGGCCCCACCCGGAAATCATGTGGGACCCACCCGGAAATCACGTGAGCCCCACCCGGAAATCACGTGGGCCCCACCCGGAAATCACGTGGGCCCCACCCGGAAATCACGTGGGCCCCACCCGGAAATCACGTGGGCCCCACCCGGAAATCACGTGGGCCCCACCCGGAAATCACGTGGGCCCTGCCCGGAAATCACGTGGGCCCCCAGGGGAAATCACGTGGGCCCCACCCGGAAATCACGTGGGCCCCACCCGGAAATCACGTGGGCCCGACCCGGAAATCACGTGGGCCCCACCCGGAATTCACGTGGGCCCCACCCAGAAATCACGTGGGCCCCACCCGGAAATCACGTGGGGCCCACCCGGAAATCACGTGGGCCCCAGGGGGAAATCACGTGGGCCCCACCCGGAAATCACGTGGGCCCCACCCGGAAATCACGTGGGCCCCACCCGGAAATCACGTGGGCCCCACCCGGAAATCACGTGGGCCCCACCCGGAAATCACGTGGGCCCCACCCGGAAATCACGTGGGCCCCACCCGGAAATCACGTGGGCCCTACCCGGAAATCACGTGGGCCCCCAGGGGAAATCACGTGGTCCCCACCCGGAAATCACGTGGGCCCCACCCGGAAATCACGTGGGCCCCACCCGGAAATAACGTGGGCCCCCAGGGGAAATCACGTGGGCCCCACCCGGAAATCACGTGGGCCCCACCCGGAAATCACGTGGGCCCCACCCGGAAATCACGTGGGCCCCACGGGGAAATCACGTGGGCCCCACCCCGAAATCACGTGGGCCCCACCCGGAAATCACGTGGGCCCCACCCGGAAATCACGTGGGCCCCACCCGGAAATCACGTGGGCCCCACCCGGAAATCACGTGGGCCCCACCCGGAAATCACGTGGGCCCCACCCGGAAATCACGTGGGCCCCCAGGGGAAATCACGTGGGCCCCACCCGGAAATCACGTGGGCCCCACCCGGAAATCACGTGGGCCCCACCTGGAAATCACGTGGGCCCCACCCGGAAATCACGTGGGCCCCACCCGGAAATCACGTGGGCCCCACCCGGAAATCACGTGGGCCCCACCCGGAAATCACGTGGGCCCCACCCGGAAATCACTTGGGCCCCACCCGGAAATAACGTGGGCCCCCAGGGGAAATCACGTGGGCCCCACCCGGAAATCACGTGGGCCCCACCCGGAAATCACGTGGGCCCCACCCGGAAATCACGTGGGCCCCACGGGGAAATCACGTGGGCCCCACCCCGAAATCACGTGGGCCCCACCCGGAAATCACGTGGGCCCCACCCGGAAATCACGTGGGCCCCACCCGGAAATCACGTGGGCCCCACCCGGAAATCACGTGGGCCCCACCCGGAAATCACGTGGGCCCCACCCGGAAATCACGTGGGGCCCACCCGGAAATCACGTGGGCCCCACGGGGAAATCACGTGGGCCCCACCCGGAAATCACGTGGGCCCCACCCGGAAATCACGTGGGCCCCACCCTGAAATCACGTGGGCCCCACCCGGAAATCACGTGGGCCCCACCCGGAAATCACGTGGGACCCACCCGGAAATCACGTGAGCCCCACCCGGAAATCACGTGGGCCCCACCCGGAAATCACGTGGGCCCCACCCGGAAATCACGTGGGCCCCACCCGGAAATCACGTGGGCCCCACCCGGAAATCACGTGGGCCCCCAGGGGAAATCACGTGGGCCCCACCCGGAAATCACGTGGGCCCCACCCGGAAATCACGTGGGCCCCACCCGGAAATCACGTGGGCCCCCAGGGGAAATCACGTGGGCCCCAAGGGGAAATCACGTGGGCCCCACCCGGAAATCACGTGGGCCCCACCCGGAAATCACGTGGTCCCCACCCGGAAATCACGTGGGCCCCACCCGGAAATCACGTGGGCCCCACCCGGAAATCACGTGGGCCCCACCCGGAAATCACGTGGGCCCCACCCGGAAATCACGTGGGCCCCCAGGGGAAATCACGTGGGCCCCAAGGGGAAATCACGTGGGCCCCACCCGGAAATCACGTGGGCCCCACCCGGAAATCACGTGGTCCCCACCCGGAAATCACGTGGGCCCCACCCGGAAATCACGTGGGCCCCACCCGGAAATCACGTGGGCCCCACCCGGAAATCACGTGGGCCCCACCCGGAAATCACGTGGGCCCCACCCGGAAATCACGTGGGCGCCACCCGGAAATCACGTGGGCCCCACCCGGAAATCACGTGGGCCCCACCCGGAAATCACGTGGGCCCCACCCGGAAATCACGTGGGCCCCACCCGGAAATCACGTGGGGCCCACCCGGAAATCACGTGGGCCCCACGGGGAAATCACGTGGGCCCCACCCGGAAATCACGTGGGCCCCACCCGGAAATCACGTGGGCCCCACCCGGAAATCACGTGGGCCCCACCCGGAAATCACGTGGGCCCCACCCGGAAATCACGTGGGCCCCACCCGGAAATCACGTGGGCCCCACCCGGAAATCACGTGGGCCCCACCCGGAAATCACGTGGGCCCCACCCGGAAATCACGTGGGCCCCACCCGGAAATCACGTGGGCCCCACCCGGAAATCACGTGGGCCCCACCCGGAAATCACGTGGGCCCCACCCGGAAATCACGTGGGCCCCACCCGGAAATCACGTGGGCCCCACCCGGAAATCACGTGGGCCCCACCCGGAAATCACGTGGGCCCCACGGGGAAATCACGTGGGCCCCACCCGGAAATCACGTGGGCCCCACCCGGAAATCACGTGGGCCCCACGGGGATATCACGTGGGCCCCACCCGGAAATCACGTGGGCCCCACGGGGAAATCACGTGGGCCCCACCCGGAAATCACGTGGGCCCCACCCGGATATCACGTGGGCCCCACCCGGAAATCACGTGGGGCCCACCCAGAAATCACGTGGGCCCCACGGGGAAATCACGTGGGCCCCACCCGGAAATCACGTGGGCCCCACCCGGAAATCACGTGGGCCCCACCCGGAAATCACGTGGGCCCCACCCGGAAATCACGTGGGCCCCACCCGGAAATCACGTGGGCCCCACCCGGAAATCACGTGGGACCCACCCGGAAATCACGTGGGCCCCACCCGGAAATCACGTGGGCCCCACCCGGAAATCACGTGGGCCCCACCCGGAAATCACGTGGGCCCCACGGGGATATCACGTGGGCCCCACCCGGAAATCACGTGGGCCCCACCCGGAAATCACGTGGGCCCCACCCGGAAATCACGTGGGCCCCACCCGGATATCTCGTGGGCCCCACCCAGAAATCACGTGGGCCCCACCCGGAAATCACGTGGGGCCCACCCGGAAATCACGTGGGCCCCACGGGGAAATCACGTGGGCCCCACCCGGAAATCACGTGGGCCCCACCCGGAAATCACGTGGGCCCCACCCGGAAATCACGTGGGCCCCACCCGGAAATCACGTGGGCCCCACCCGGAAATCACGTGGGCCCCACCCGGAAATCACGTGGGACCCACCCGGAAATCACGTGGGCCCCCAGGGGAAATCACGTGGGCCCCACCCGGAAATCACGTGGGCCCCACCCGGAAATCACGTGGGCCCCACCCGGAAATCACGTGGGCCCCACCCGGAAATCACGTGGGCCCCACCCGGAAATCACGTGGGCCCCACCCGGAAATCACGTGGGCCCCACCCGGAAATCACGTGGGCCCCACCCGGAAATCACGTGGGCCCCACCCGGAAATCACGTGGGCCCCACCCGGAAATCACGTGGGCCCCACCCGGAAATCACGTGGGCCCCACGGGGAAATCACGTGGGCCCCACCCGGAAATCACGTGGGCCCCACGGGGAAATCACGTGGGCCCCACGGGGAAATCACGTGGGCCCCACGGGGAAATCACGTGGGCCCCACCCGGAAATCACGTGGGCCCCACCCGGAAATCACGTGGGCCCCACCCGGAAATCACGTGGGGCCCACCCAGAAATCACGTGGGCCCCACGGGGAAATCACGTGGGCCCCACCCGGAAATCACGTGGGCCCCACCCGGAAATCACGTGGGCCCCACCCGGAAATCACGTGGGCCCCACCCGGAAATCACGTGGGCCCCACCCGGAAATCACGTGGGCCCCACCCGGAAATCACGTGGGACCCACCCGGAAATCACGTGGGCCCCCAGGGGAAATCACGTGGGCCCCACCCGGAAATCACGTGGGCCCCACCCGGAAATCACGTGGGCCCCACCCGGAAATCACGTGGGCCCCACCCGGAAATCACGTGGGCCCCACCCGGAAATCACGTGGGCCCCACCCGGGAATCACGTGGGCCCCACCCGGGAATCACGTGGGCCCCACCCGGAAATCACGTGGGCCCCACGCGGAAATCACGTGGGCCCCACCCGGAAATCACGTGGGCCCCACCCGGAAATCACGTGGGCCCCACCCGGAAATCACGTGGGCCCCACCCGGAAATCACGTGGGCCCCACCCGGAAATCACGTGGGCCCCACCCGGAAATCACGTGGGCCCCCAGGGGAAATCACGTGGGCCCCACCCGGAAATCACGTGGGCCCCACCCGGAAATCACGTGGGCCCCACCCGGAAATCACGTGGGCCCCACGGGGAAATCACGTGGGCCCCACCCGGAAATCACGTGGGCCCCACCCGGAAATCACGTGGGCCCCACCCGGAAATCACGTGGGCCCCACCCGGAAATCACGTGGGCCCCACCCGGAAATCACGTGGGCCCCACACGGAAATCACGTGGGCCCCACCCGGAAATCACGTGGGGCCCACCCGGAAATCACGTGGGCCCCACCCGGAAATCACGTGGGCCCCACCCGGAAATCACGTGGGCCCCACCCTGAAATCACGTGGGCCCCACCCTGAAATCACGTGGGCCCCACCCGGAAATCACGTGGGCCCCACCCTGAAATCACGTGGGGCCCACCCGGAAATCACGTGGGCCCCACCCTGAAATCACGTGGGCCCCACCCTGAAATCACGTGGGCCCCACCCGGAAATCACGTGGGCCCCACCCGGAAATCACGTGGGGCCCACCCGGAAATCACGTGGGCCCCACCCGGAAATCACGTGGGCCCCACGGGGAAATCACGTGGGCCCCACCCGGAAATCACGTGGGCCCCACCCGGAAATCACGTGGGCCCCCAGGGGAAATCACGTGGGCCCCACCCGGAAATCACGTGGGCCCCACCCGGATATCACGTGGGCCCCACCCGGAAATCACGTGGGCCCCACCCGGAAATCACGTGGGCCCCACCCGGAAATCACGTGGGCCCCCAGGGGAAATCACGTGGGCCCCACCCGGAAATCACTTTGGCCCCACCCGGATATCACGTGGGCCCCACCCGGAAATCACGTGGGCCTCACCCGGAAATCACGTGGGCCCCACGGGGAAATCACGTGGGTCCCACCCGGAAATCACGTGGGCCCCACCCGGAAATCACGTGGGCCCCACCCGGAAATCACGTGGGCCCCACCCGGAAATCACGTGGGCCCCACCCGGAAATCACGTGGGCCCCACCCGGAAATCACGTGGGCCCCCAGGGAAAATCACGTGGGCCCCACCCGGAAATCACGTGGGCCCCACCCGGAAATCACGTGGGCCCCACGGGGAAATCACGTGGGCCCCACCCGGAAATCACGTGGGCCCCAACCGGAAATCACGTGGGCCCCACCCGGAAATCACGTGGGCCCCACCCGGAAATCACGTGGGCCCCACGGGGAAATCACGTGGGCCCCACCCGGAAATCACCTGGGCCCCACCCGGAAATCACGTGGGCCCCACCCGGAAATCACGTGGGCCCCACCCGGAAATCACGTGGGCCCCACGGGGAAATCACGTGGGCCCCACGGGGAAATCACGTGGGCCCCACCCGGAAATCACGTGGGCCCCACCCGCAAATCACGTGGGCCCCACCCGGAAATCACGTGGGCCCCACCCGGAAATCACGTGGGCCCCACCCGGAAATCACGTGGGCCCCACCCGGAAATCACGTGGGCCCCACGGGGAAATCACGTGGGCCCCACCCGGAAATCACGTGGGCCCCACCCGGAAATCACGTTGGCCCCACCCGGAAATCACGTGGGCCCCACCCGGAAATCACGTGGGCCCCACCCGGAAATCACGTGGGCCCCACCCGGAAATCACGTGGGCCCCACGGGGAAATCACGTGGGCCCCACCCGGAAATCACGTGGGCCCCACCCGGAAATCACGTGGGCCCCACCCGGAAATCACGTGGGCCCCACCCGGAAATCACGTGGGCCCCACCCGGAAATCACGTGGGCCCCACCCGGAAATCACGTGGGCCCCACCCGGAAATCACGTGGGCCCCACCCGGAAATCACGTGGGCCCCACCCGGAAATCACGTGGGCCCCCAGGGGAAATCACGTGGGCCCCACCCGGAAATCACGTGGGCCCCACCCGGAAATCACGTGGGCCCCACCCGGAAATCACGTGGGCCCCACCCGGAAATCACGTGGGCCCCACCCGGAAATCACGTGGGCCCCATCCGGAAATCACGTGGGACCCACGGGGAAATCACGTGGGCCCCACCCGGAAATCACGTGGGGCCCACCCGGAAATCACGAGGGCCCCACGGGGAAATCACGTGGGACCCACCCGGAAATCACGTGGGCCCCACCCGGAAATCACGTGGGGCCCACCCGGAAATCACGTGGGGCCCACCCGGAAATCACGTGGGCCCCACGGGGAAATCACGTGGGCCCCACGGGGAAATCACGTGGGCCCCACCCGGAAATCACGTGGGCCCCACCCGGAAATCACGTGGGCCCCACCCGGAAATCACGTGGGCCCCACCCGGAAATCACGTGGGCCCCACCCGGAAATCACGTGGGGCCCACCCGGAAATCACGTGGGCCCCATTGGGAAATCACGTGGGACCACGGGGAAATCACGTGGGCCCCACCCGGAAATCACGTGGGCCCCACCCGGAAATCACGTGGGCCCCACCCGGAAATCACGTGGGCCCCACCCGGAAATCACGTGGGCCCCACCCGGAAATCACGTGGGCCCCACCCGGAAATCACGTGGGCCCCACCCGGAAATCACGTGGGCCCCACCCGGAAATCACGTGGGCCCCCAGGGGAAATCACGTGGGCCCCACCCGGAAATCACGTGGGCCCCACCCGGAAATCACGTGGGCCCCACCCGGAAATCACGTGGGCCCCACCCGGAAATCACGTGGGCCCCACGGGGAAATCACGTGGGCCCCACCTGGAAATAACGTGGGCCCCACCCGGAAATCACGTGGGCCCCACCCGGAAATCACGTGGGCCCCACCCGGAAATCACGTGGGCCCCACCCGGAAATCACGTGGGCCCCACCCGGAAATCACGTGGGCCCCACCCGGAAATCACGTGGGCCCCACCCGGAAATCACGTGGGCCCCCAGGGGAAATCACGTGGGCCCCACCCGGAAATCACGTGGGCCCCACCCGGAAATCACGTGGGCCCCACCCGGAAATCACGTGGGCCCCACGGGGAAATCACGTGGGCCCCACCCGGAAATCACGTGGGCCCCACCCGGAAATCACGTGGGCCCCACCCGGAAATCACGTGGGCCCCACCCGGAAATCACGTGGGCCCCACCCGGAAATCACGTGGGCCCCACACGGAAATCACGTGGGCCCCACCCGGAAATCACGTGGGGCCCACCCGGAAATCACGTGGGCCCCACCCGGAAATCACGTGGGCCCCACCCGGAAATCACGTGGGCCCCACCCGGAAATCACGTGGGCCCCACCCTGAAATCACGTGGGCCCCACCCGGAAATCACGTGGGCCCCACCCTGAAATCACGTGGGCCCCACCCTGAAATCACGTGGGCCCCACCCGGAAATCACGTGGGCCCCACCCGGAAATCACGTGGGCCCCCAGGGGAAATCACGTGGGCCCCACCCGGAAATCACGTGGGCCCCACCCGGAAATCACGTGGGCCCCACCCGGAAATCACGTGGGCCCCACGGGGAAATCACGTGGGCCCCACCCGGAAATCACGTGGGCCCCACCCGGAAATCACGTGGGCCCCACGGGGAAATCACGTGGGCCCCACCCGGAAATCACGTGGGCCCCACCCGGAAATCACGTGGGCCCCACCCGGAAATCACGTGGGCCCCACCCGGAAATCACGTGGGCCCCACCCGGAAATCACGTGGGCCCCCAGGGGAAATCACGTGGGCCCCACCCGGAAATCACTTGGGCCCCACCCGGAAATCACGTGGGCCCGACCCGGAAATCACGTGGGCCCGACGGGGAAATCACGTGGGCCCCACCCGGAAATCACGTGGGCCCCACCCGGAAATCAGGTGGGCCCCACCCGGAAATCACGTGGGCCCCACCCGGAAATCACGTGGGCCCCAACCGGAAATCACGTGGGCCCCACCCGGAAATCACGTGGGCCCCACGGGGAAATCACGTGGGCCCCACCCGGAAATCACGTGGGCCCCACCCGGAAATCACGTGGGCCCCCAGGGGAAATCACGTGGGCCCCACCCGGAAATCACGTGGGCCCCACCCGGATATCACGTGGGCCCCACCCGGAAATCACGTGGGCCCCACCCGGAAATCACGTGGGCCCCACCCGGAAATCACGTGGGCCCCCAGGGGAAATCACGTGGGCCCCACCCGGAAATCACGTTGGCCCCACCCGGATATCACGTGGGCCCCACCCGGAAATCACGTGGGCCTCACCCGGAAATCACGTGGGCCCCACGGGGAAATCACGTGGGTCCCACCCGGAAATCACGTGGGCCCCACCCGGAAATCACGTGGGCCCCACCCGGAAATCACGTGGGCCCCACCCGGAAATCACGTGGGCCCCACCCGGAAATCACGTGGGCCCCACCCGGAAATCACGTGGGCCCCACCCGGAAATCACGTGGGCCCCACCCGGAAATCACGTGGGCCCCACCCGGAAATCACGTGGGCCCCACCCGGAAATCACGTGGGCCCCCAGGGGAAATCACGTGGGCCCCACCCGGAAATCACGTGGGCCCCACCCGGAAATCACGTGGGCCCCACCCGGAAATCACGTGGGCCCCACCCGGAAATCACGTGGGCCCCCCCCTGAAATCACGTGGGCCCCATCCGGAAATCACGTGGGACCCACGGGGAAATCACGTGGGCCCCACCCGGAAATCACGTGGGGCCCACCCGGAAATCACGAGGGCCCCACGGGGAAATCACGTTGACCCACCCGGAAATCACGTGGGCCCCACCCGGAAATCACGTGGGCCCCACGCGGAAATCACGTGGGCCCCACCCGGAAATCACGTGGGCCCCACCCGGAAATCACGTGGGCCCCACCCGGAAATCACGTGGGGCCCAACCGGAAATCACGTGGGCCCCACGGGGAAATCACGTGGGCCCCACGGGGAAATCACGTGGGCCCCACCCGGAAATCACGTGGGCCCCACCCGGAAATCACGTGGGCCCCACCCGGAAATCACGTGGGCCCCACCCGGAAATCACGTGGGCCCCACCCGGAAATCACGTGGGCCCCACCCGGAAATCACGTGGGCCCCACCCGGAAATCACGTGGGCCCCCAGGGGAAATCACGTGGGCCCCACCCGGAAATCACGTGGGCCCCCAGGGGAAATCACGTGGGCCCCACCCGGATATCACGTGGGCCCCACCCGGAAATCACATGGGCCCCACCCGGAAATCACGTGGGCCCCACGGGGAAATCACGTGGGCCCCACCCGGAAATCACGTGGGCCCCACCCGGAAATCACGTGGGCCCCACCCGGAAATCACGTGGGCCCCACCCGGAAATCACGTGGGCCCCACCCGGAAATCACGTGGGCCCCACCCGGAAATCACGTGGGCCCCACGGGGAAATCACGTGGGCCCCACCCGGAAATAACGTGGGCCCCACCCAGAAATCACGTGGGCCCCACCCGGAAATCACGTGGGCCCCACCCGGAAATCACGTGGGCCCCACCCGGAAATCACGTGGGCCCCACCCGGAAATCACGTGGGCCCCACCCGGAAATCACGTGGGCCCCACCCGGAAATCACGTGGGCCCCACCCGGAAATCACGTGGGCCCCACCCGGAAATCACGTGGGCCCCACCCGGAAATCACGTGGGCCCCACCCGGAAATCACGTGGGCCCCACCCGGAAATCACGTGGGCCCCACCCGGAAATCACGTGGGCCCCCAGGGGAAATCACGTGGGCCCCACCCGGAAATCACGTGGGCCCCACGGGGAAATCACGTGGGCCCCCAGGGGAAATCACGTGGGCCCCACCCGGAAATCACGTGGGCCCCACCCGGAAATCACGTGGGCCCCACCCGGAAATCACGTGGGCCCCACCCGGAAATCACGTGGGCCCCACCCGGAAATCACGTGGGGCCCACCCGGAAATCACGTGGGCCCCACGGGGAAATCACGTGGGCCCCACCCGGAAATCACGTGGGCCCCACCCGGAAATCACGTGGGCCCCACGGGGAAATCACGTGGGCCCCACGGGGAAATCACGTGGGCCCCACGGGGAAATCACGTGGGCCCCACCCGGAAATCACGTGGGCCCCACCCGGAAATCACGTGGGCCCCACCCGGAAATCACGTGGGCCCCACCCGGAAATCACGTGGGCCCCACCCGGAAATCACGTGGGCCCCACCCGGAAATCACGTGGGCCCCACCCGGAAATCACGTGGGCCCCACCCGGAAATCACGTGGGCCCCACACGGAAATCACGTGGGCCCCACCCGGAAATCACGTGGGGCCCACCCGGAAATCACGTGGGCCCCACGGGGAAATCACGTGGGCCCCACCCGGAAATCACGTGGGCCCCACCCGGAAATCACGTGGGCCCCACCCGGAAATCACGTGGGCCCCACCCGGAAATCACGTGGGCCCCACCCGGAAATCACGTGGGCCCCACCCGGAAATCACGTGGGCCCCACCCGGAAATCACGTGGGCCCCACCCGGAAATCACGTGGGCCCCACCCGGAAATCACGTGGGCCCCCAGGGGAAATCACGTGGGCCCCACCCGGAAATCACGTGGGCCCCCAGGGGAAATCACGTGGGCCCCACCCGGATATCACGTGGGCCCCACCCGGAAATCACATGGGCCCCACCCGGAAATCACGTGGGCCCCACGGGGAAATCACGTGGGTCCCACCCGGAAATCACGTGGGCCCCACCCGGAAATCACGTGGGCCCCACCCGGAAATCACGTGGGCCCCACCCGGAAATCACGTGGGCCCCACCCGGAAATCACGTGGGCCCCACCCGGAAATCACGTGGGCCCCACGGGGAAATCACGTGGGCCCCACCTGGAAATAACGTGGGCCCCACCCGGAAATCACGTGGGCCCCACCCGGAAATCACGTGGGCCCCACCCGGAAATCACGTGGGCCCCACCCGGAAATCACGTGGGCCCCACCCGGAAATCACGTGGGCCCCACCCGGAAATCACGTGGGCCCCACCCGGAAATCACGTGGGCCCCACCCGGAAATCACGTGGGCCCCCAGGGGAAATCACGTGGGCCCCACCCGGAAATCACGTGGGCCCCACCCGGAAATCACGTGGGCCCCACCCGGAAATCACGTGGGCCCCACCCGGAAATCACGTGGGCCCCACCCGGAAATCACGTGGGCCCCACCCGGAAATCACGTGGGCCCCACCCGGAAATCACGTGGGCCCCACCCGGAAATCACGTGGGCCCCACCCGGAAATCACGTGGGCCCCACACGGAAATCACGTGGGCCCCACCCGGAAATCACGTGGGGCCCACCCGGAAATCACGTGGGCCCCACCCGGAAATCACGTGGGCCCCACCCGGAAATCACGTGGGCCCCACCCGGAAATCACGTGGGCCCCACCCTGAAATCACGTGGGCCCCACCCTGAAATCACGTGGGCCCCACCCGGAAATCACGTGGGCCCCACCCTGAAATCACGTGGGCCCCACCCTGAAATCACGTGGGCCCCACCCGGAAATCACGTGGGCCCCACCCGGAAATCACGTGGGCCCCCAGGGGAAATCACGTGGGCCCCACCCGGAAATCACGTGGGCCCCACCCGGAAATCACGTGGGCCCCACCCGGAAATCACGTGGGCCCCACGGGGAAATCACGTGGGCCCCACCCTGAAATCACGTGGGCCCCACCCGGAAATCACGTGGGCCCCACGGGGAAAACACGTGGGCCCCACCCGGAAATCACGTGGGCCCCACCCGGAAATCACGTGGGCCCCACCCGGAAATCACGTGGGCCCCACCCGGAAATCATGTGGGCCCCACCCGGAAATCACGTGGGCCCCCAGGGGAAATCACGTGGGCCCCACCCGGAAATCACTTGGGCCCCACCCGGAAATCACGTGGGCCCCACCCGGAAATCACGTGGGCCCGACGGGGAAATCACGTGGGCCCCACCCGGAAATCACGTGGGCCCCACCCGGAAATCAGGTGGGCCCCACCCGGAAATCACGTGGGCCCCACCCGGAAATCACGTGGGCCCCACCCGGAAATCACGTGGGCCCCACCCGGAAATCACGTGGGCCCCACCCGGAAATCACGTGGGCCCCACCCGGAAATCACGTGGGCCCCCAGGGGAAATCACTTGGGCCCCACCCGGAAATCACGTGGGCCCCAACCGGAAATCACGTGGGCCCCACCCGGAAATCACGTGGGCCCCACCCGGAAATCACGTGGGCCCCCAGGGGAAATCACGTGGGCCCCACCCGGAAATCACGTGGGCCCCACCCGGAAATCACGTGGGCCCCACCCGGAAATCACGTGGGCCCCGTCCGGAAATCACGTGGGACCCACGGGGAAATCACGTGGGCCCCACCCGGAAATCACGTGGGGCCCACCCGGAAATCACGAGGGCCCCACGGGGAAATCACGTTGACCCACCCGGAAATCACGTGGGCCCCACCCGGAAATCACGTGGGGCCCACCCGGAAATCACGTGGGGCCCACCCGGAAATCACGTGGGCCCCACGGGGAAATCACGTGGGCCCCACCCGGAAATCACGTGGGCCCCACCCGGAAATCACGTGGGCCCCACCCGGAAATCACGTGGGCCCCACCCGGAAATCACGTGGGCCCCACGGGGAAATCACGTGGGCCCCACCCGGAAATCACGTGGGGCCCAACCGGAAATCACGTGGGCCCCACGGGGAAATCACGTGGGCCCCACGGGGAAATCACGTGGGCCCCACCCGGAAATCACGTGGGCCCCACCCGGAAATCACGTGGGCCCCACCCGGAAATCACGTGGGCCCCACCCGGAAATCACGTGGGCCCCACCCGGAAATCACGTGGGCCCCACCCGGAAATCACGTGGGCCCCACCCGGAAATCACGTGGGCCCCACCCGGAAATCACGTGGGCCCCACCAGGAAATCACGTGGGCCCCCAGGGGAAATCACGTGGGCCCCACCCGGAAATCACGTGGGCCCCCAGGGGAAATCACGTGGGCCCCACCCGGATATCACGTGGGCCCCACCCGGAAATCACATGGGCCCCACCCGGAAATCACGTGGGCCCCACGGGGAAATCACGTGGGTCCCACCCGGAAATCACGTGGGCCCCACCCGGAAATCACGTGGGCCCCACCCGGAAATCACGTGGGCCCCACCCGGAAATCACGTGGGCCCCACCCGGAAATCACGTGGGCCCCACGGGGAAATCACGTGGGCCCCACCTGGAAATAACGTGGGCCCCACCCAGAAATCACGTGGGCCCCACCCGGAAATCACGTGGGCCCCACCCGGAAATCACGTGGGCCCCACCCGGAAATCACGTGGGCCCCACCCGGAAATCACGTGGGCCCCACCCGGAAATCACGTGGGCCCCACCCGGAAATCACGTGGGCCCCACCCGGAAATCACGTGGGCCCCACCCGGAAATCACGTGGGCCCCACCCGGAAATCACGTGGGCCCCACCCGGAAATCACGTGGGCCCCCAGGGGAAATCACGTGGGCCCCACCCGGAAATCACGTGGGCCCCACGGGGAAATCACGTGGGCCCCCAGGGGAAATCACGTGGGCCCCACCCGGAAATCACGTGGGCCCCACCCGGAAATCACGTGGGCCCCACCCGGAAATCACGTGGGCCCCACCCGGAAATCACGTGGGCCCCACCCGGAAATCACGTGGGCCCCACCCGGAAATCACGTGGGGCCCACCCGGAAATCACGTGGGCCCCACGGGGAAATCACGTGGGCCCCACCCGGAAATCACGTGGGCCCCACCCGGAAATCACGTGGGCCCCACGGGGAAATCACGTGGGCCCCACGGGGAAATCACGTGGGCCCCACGGGGAAATCACGTGGGCCCCACCCGGAAATCACGTGGGCCCCACCCGGAAATCACGTGGGCCCCACCCGGAAATCACGTGGGCCCCACCCGGAAATCACGTGGGCCCCACCCGGAAATCACGTGGGCCCCACCCGGAAATCACGTGGGCCCCACCCGGAAATCACGTGGGCCCCACCCGGAAATCACGTGGGCCCCCAGGGGAAATCACGTGGGCCCCACCCGGAAATCACGTGGGCCCCACCCGGAAATCACGTGGGCCCCACCCGGAAATCACGTGGGCCCACGGGGAAATCACGTGGGCCCCACCCGGAAATCACGTGGGCCCCACCCGGAAATCACGTGGGCCCCACCCGGAAATCACGTGGGCCCCACACGGAAATCACGTGGGCCCCACCCGGAAATCACGTGGGGCCCACCCGGAAATCACGTGGGCCCCACGGGGAAATCACGTGGGCCCCACCCGGAAATCACGTGGGCCCCACCCGGAAATCACGTGGGCCCCACCCGGAAATCACGTGGGCCCCACGGGGAAATCACGTGGGTCCCACCCGGAAATCACGTGGGCCCCACCCGGAAATCACGTGGGCCCCACCCGGAAATCACGTGGGCCCCACCCGGAAATCACGTGGGCCCCACCCGGAAATCACGTGGGCCCCACCCGGAAATCACGTGGGCCCCACGGGGAAATCACGTGGGCCCCACCTGGAAATAACGTGGGCCCCACCCGGAAATCACGTGGGCCCCACCCGGAAATCACGTGGGCCCCACCCGGAAATCACGTGGGCCCCACCCGGAAATCACGTGGGCCCCACCCGGAAATCACGTGGGCCCCACCCGGAAATCACGTGGGCCCCACCCGGAAATCACGTGGGCCCCCAGGGGAAATCACGTGGGCCCCACCCGGAAATCACGTGGGCCCCACCCGGAAATCACGTGGGCCCCACCCGGAAATCACGTGGGCCCCACGGGGAAATCACGTGGGCCCCACCCGGAAATCACGTGGGCCCCACCCGGAAATCACGTGGGCCCCACCCGGAAATCACGTGGGCCCCACCCGGAAATCACGTGGGCCCCACCCGGAAATCACGTGGGCCCCACACGGAAATCACGTGGGCCCCACCCGGAAATCACGTGGGGCCCACCCGGAAATCACGTGGGCCCCACCCGGAAATCACGTGGGCCCCACCCGGAAATCACGTGGGCCCCACCCGGAAATCACGTGGGCCCCACCCTGAAATCACGTGGGCCCCACCCTGAAATCACGTGGGCCCCACCCGGAAATCACGTGGGCCCCACCCGGAAATCACGTGGGCCCCACCCTGAAATCACGTGGGCCCCACCCGGAAATCACGTGGGCCCCACCCGGAAATCACGTGGGCCCCCAGGGGAAATCACGTGGGCCCCACCCGGAAATCACGTGGGCCCCACCCGGAAATCACGTGGGCCCCACCCGGAAATCACGTGGGCCCCACGGGGAAATCACGTGGGCCCCACCCTGAAATCACGTGGGCCCCACCCGGAAATCACGTGGGCCCCACGGGGAAAACACGTGGGCCCCACCCGGAAATCACGTGGGCCCCACCCGGAAATCACGTGGGCCCCACCCGGAAATCACGTGGGCCCCACCCGGAAATCACGTGGGCCCCACCCGGAAATCACGTGGGCCCCCAGGGGAAATCACGTGGGCCCCACCCGGAAATCACTTGGGCCCCACCCGGAAATCACGTGGGCCCCACCCGGAAATCACGTGGGCCCCACCTGGAAATCACGTGGGGCCCACCCGGAAATCACGTGGGCCCCACCCGGAAATCACGTGGGCCCCACGGGGAAATCACGTGGGCCCCACCCGGAAATCACGTGGGCACCACCCGGAAATCACGTGGGCCCCACACGGAAATCACGTGGGCCCCACCCGGAAATCACGTGGGCCCCACACGGAAATCACGTGGGCCCCACCCGGAAATCACGTGGGCCCCACCCGGAAATCACGTGGGCCCCACCCGGAAATCACGTGGGCCCCACGGGGAAATCACGTGGGCCCCACCCGGAAATCACGTGGGCCCCACCCGGAAATCACGTGGGCCCCCAGGGGAAATCACGTGGGCCCCACCCGGAAATCACGTGGGCCCCACCCGGATATCACGTGGGCCCCACCCGGAAATCACGTGGGCCCCACCCGGAAATCACGTGGGCCCCACCCGGAAATCACGTGGGCCCCCAGGGGAAATCACGTGGGCCCCACCCGGAAATCACGTGGGCCCCACCCGGAAATCACGTGGGCCCCACCCGGAAATCACGTGGGCCCCACCCGGAAATCACGTGGGCCCCACCCGGAAATCACGTGGGCCCCATCCGGAAATCACGTGGGACCCACGGGGAAATCACGTGGGCCCCACCCGGAAATCACGTGGGGCCCACCCGGAAATCACGAGGGCCCCACGGGGAAATCACGTTGACCCACCCGGAAATCACGTGGGCCCCACCCGGAAATCACGTGGGGCCCACCCGGAAATCACGTGGGGCCCACCCGGAAATCACGTGGGCCCCACGGGGAAATCACGTGGGCCCCACCCGGAAATCACGTGGGCCCCACCCGGAAATCACGTGGGCCCCACCCGGAAATCACGTGGGCCCCACCCGGAAATCACGTGGGCCCCACCCGGAAATCACGTGGGCCCCCAGGGGAAATCACGTGGGCCCCACCCGGAAATCACGTGGGCCCCCAGGGGAAATCACGTGGGCCCCACCCGGATATCACGTGGGCCCCACCCGGAAATCACATGGGCCCCACCCGGAAATCACGTGGGCCCCACCCGGAAATCACGTGGGCCCCCAGGGGAAATCACGTGGGCCCCACCCGGAAATCACGTGGGCCCCCAGGGGAAATCACGTGGGCCCCACCCGGATATCACGTGGGCCCCACCCGGAAATCACATGGGCCCCACCCGGAAATCACGTGGGCCCCACGGGGAAATCACGTGGGTCCCACCCGGAAATCACGTGGGCCCCACCCGGAAATCACGTGGGCCCCACCCTGAAATCACGTGGGCCCCACCCGGAAATCACGTGGGCCCCACCCTGAAATCACGTGGGCCCCACCCTGAAATCACGTGGGCCCCACCCGGAAATCACGTGGGCCCCACCCGGAAATCACGTGGGCCCCCAGGGGAAATCACGTGGGCCCCACCCGGAAATCACGTGGGCCCCACCCGGAAATCACGTGGGCCCCACCCGGAAATCACGTGGGCCCCACGGGGAAATCACGTGGGCCCCACCCTGAAATCACGTGGGCCCCACCCGGAAATCACGTGGGCCCCACGGGGAAAACACGTGGGCCCCACCCGGAAATCACGTGGGCCCCACCCGGAAATCACGTGGGCCCCACCCGGAAATCACGTGGGCCCCACCCGGAAATCACGTGGGCCCCACCCGGAAATCACGTGGGCCCCCAGGGGAAATCACGTGGGCCCCACCCGGAAATCACTTGGGCCCCACCCGGAACTCACGTGGGCCCCACCCGGAAATCACGTGGGCCCGACGGGGAAATCACGTGGGCCCCACCCGGAAATCACGTGGGCCCCACCCGGAAATCAGGTGGGCCCCACCCGGAAATCACGTGGGCCCCACCCGGAAATCACGTGGGCCCCACCCGGAAATCACGTGGGCCCCACCCGGAAATCACGTGGGCCCCACCCGGAAATCACGTGGGCCCCACCCGGAAATCACGTGGGCCCCCAGGGGAAATCACTTGGGCCCCACCCGGAAATCACGTGGGCCCCAACCGGAAATCACGTGGGCCCCACCCGGAAATCACGTGGGCCCCACCCGGAAATCACGTGGGCCCCCAGGGGAAATCACGTGGGCCCCACCCGGAAATCACGTGGGCCCCACCCGGAAATCACGTGGGCCCCACCCGGAAATCACGTGGGCCCCGTCCGGAAATCACGTGGGACCCACGGGGAAATCACGTGGGCCCCACCCGGAAATCACGTGGGGCCCACCCGGAAATCACGAGGGCCCCACGGGGAAATCACGTTGACCCACCCGGAAATCACGTGGGCCCCACCCGGAAATCACGTGGGGCCCACCCGGAAATCACGTGGGGCCCACCCGGAAATCACGTGGGCCCCACGGGGAAATCACGTGGGCCCCACCCGGAAATCACGTGGGCCCCACCCGGAAATCACGTGGGCCCCACCCGGAAATCACGTGGGCCCCACCCGGAAATCACGTGGGCCCCACGGGGAAATCACGTGGGCCCCACCCGGAAATCACGTGGGGCCCAACCGGAAATCACGTGGGCCCCACGGGGAAATCACGTGGGCCCCACGGGGAAATCACGTGGGCCCCACCCGGAAATCACGTGGGCCCCACCCGGAAATCACGTGGGCCCCACCCGGAAATCACGTGGGCCCCACCCGGAAATCACGTGGGCCCCACCCGGAAATCACGTGGGCCCCACCCGGAAATCACGTGGGCCCCACCCGGAAATCACGTGGGCCCCACCCGGAAATCACGTGGGCCCCACCAGGAAATCACGTGGGCCCCCAGGGGAAATCACGTGGGCCCCACCCGGAAATCACGTGGGCCCCCAGGGGAAATCACGTGGGCCCCACCCGGATATCACGTGGGCCCCACCCGGAAATCACATGGGCCCCACCCGGAAATCACGTGGGCCCCACGGGGAAATCACGTGGGTCCCACCCGGAAATCACGTGGGCCCCACCCGGAAATCACGTGGGCCCCACCCGGAAATCACGTGGGCCCCACCCGGAAATCACGTGGGCCCCACCCGGAAATCACGTGGGCCCCACGGGGAAATCACGTGGGCCCCACCTGGAAATAACGTGGGCCCCACCCAGAAATCACGTGGGCCCCACCCGGAAATCACGTGGGCCCCACCCGGAAATCACGTGGGCCCCACCCGGAAATCACGTGGGCCCCACCCGGAAATCACGTGGGCCCCACCCGGAAATCACGTGGGCCCCACCCGGAAATCACGTGGGCCCCACCCGGAAATCACGTGGGCCCCACCCGGAAATCACGTGGGCCCCACCCGGAAATCACGTGGGCCCCACCCGGAAATCACGTGGGCCCCCAGGGGAAATCACGTGGGCCCCACCCGGAAATCACGTGGGCCCCACGGGGAAATCACGTGGGCCCCCAGGGGAAATCACGTGGGCCCCACCCGGAAATCACGTGGGCCCCACCCGGAAATCACGTGGGCCCCACCCGGAAATCACGTGGGCCCCACCCGGAAATCACGTGGGCCCCACCCGGAAATCACGTGGGCCCCACCCGGAAATCACGTGGGGCCCACCCGGAAATCACGTGGGCCCCACGGGGAAATCACGTGGGCCCCACCCGGAAATCACGTGGGCCCCACCCGGAAATCACGTGGGCCCCACGGGGAAATCACGTGGGCCCCACGGGGAAATCACGTGGGCCCCACGGGGAAATCACGTGGGCCCCACCCGGAAATCACGTGGGCCCCACCCGGAAATCACGTGGGCCCCACCCGGAAATCACGTGGGCCCCACCCGGAAATCACGTGGGCCCCACCCGGAAATCACGTGGGCCCCACCCGGAAATCACGTGGGCCCCACCCGGAAATCACGTGGGCCCCACCCGGAAATCACGTGGGCCCCCAGGGGAAATCACGTGGGCCCCACCCGGAAATCACGTGGGCCCCACCCGGAAATCACGTGGGCCCCACCCGGAAATCACGTGGGCCCACGGGGAAATCACGTGGGCCCCACCCGGAAATCACGTGGGCCCCACCCGGAAATCACGTGGGCCCCACCCGGAAATCACGTGGGCCCCACACGGAAATCACGTGGGCCCCACCCGGAAATCACGTGGGGCCCACCCGGAAATCACGTGGGCCCCACGGGGAAATCACGTGGGCCCCACCCGGAAATCACGTGGGCCCCACCCGGAAATCACGTGGGCCCCACCCGGAAATCACGTGGGCCCCACGGGGAAATCACGTGGGTCCCACCCGGAAATCACGTGGGCCCCACCCGGAAATCACGTGGGCCCCACCCGGAAATCACGTGGGCCCCACCCGGAAATCACGTGGGCCCCACCCGGAAATCACGTGGGCCCCACCCGGAAATCACGTGGGCCCCACGGGGAAATCACGTGGGCCCCACCTGGAAATAACGTGGGCCCCACCCGGAAATCACGTGGGCCCCACCCGGAAATCACGTGGGCCCCACCCGGAAATCACGTGGGCCCCACCCGGAAATCACGTGGGCCCCACCCGGAAATCACGTGGGCCCCACCCGGAAATCACGTGGGCCCCACCCGGAAATCACGTGGGCCCCCAGGGGAAATCACGTGGGCCCCACCCGGAAATCACGTGGGCCCCACCCGGAAATCACGTGGGCCCCACCCGGAAATCACGTGGGCCCCACGGGGAAATCACGTGGGCCCCACCCGGAAATCACGTGGGCCCCACCCGGAAATCACGTGGGCCCCACCCGGAAATCACGTGGGCCCCACCCGGAAATCACGTGGGCCCCACCCGGAAATCACGTGGGCCCCACACGGAAATCACGTGGGCCCCACCCGGAAATCACGTGGGGCCCACCCGGAAATCACGTGGGCCCCACCCGGAAATCACGTGGGCCCCACCCGGAAATCACGTGGGCCCCACCCGGAAATCACGTGGGCCCCACCCTGAAATCACGTGGGCCCCACCCTGAAATCACGTGGGCCCCACCCGGAAATCACGTGGGCCCCACCCTGAAATCACGTGGGCCCCA
Source organism: Ovis canadensis (assembly GCF_042477335.2). Classification (NCBI taxonomy): domain Eukaryota; kingdom Metazoa; phylum Chordata; class Mammalia; order Artiodactyla; family Bovidae; genus Ovis; species Ovis canadensis. The sequence goes on along the minus strand of NC_091264.1, from coordinate 12,057,143 downwards.
CCCTGAAATCACGTGGGCCCCACCCGGAAATCACGTGGGCCCCACCCGGAAATCACGTGGGCCCCCAGGGGAAATCACGTGGGCCCCACCCGGAAATCACGTGGGCCCCACCCGGAAATCACGTGGGCCCCACCCGGAAATCACGTGGGCCCCACGGGGAAATCACGTGGGCCCCACCCTGAAATCACGTGGGCCCCACCCGGAAATCACGTGGGCCCCACGGGGAAAACACGTGGGCCCCACCCGGAAATCACGTGGGCCCCACCCGGAAATCACGTGGGCCCCACCCGGAAATCACGTGGGCCCCACCCGGAAATCACGTGGGCCCCACCCGGAAATCACGTGGGCCCCCAGGGGAAATCACGTGGGCCCCACCCGGAAATCACTTGGGCCCCACCCGGAAATCACGTGGGCCCCACCCGGAAATCACGTGGGCCCCACCTGGAAATCACGTGGGGCCCACCCGGAAATCACGTGGGCCCCACCCGGAAATCACGTGGGCCCCACGGGGAAATCACGTGGGCCCCACCCGGAAATCACGTGGGCACCACCCGGAAATCACGTGGGCCCCACACGGAAATCACGTGGGCCCCACCCGGAAATCACGTGGGCCCCACACGGAAATCACGTGGGCCCCACCCGGAAATCACGTGGGCCCCACCCGGAAATCACGTGGGCCCCACCCGGAAATCACGTGGGCCCCACGGGGAAATCACGTGGGCCCCACCCGGAAATCACGTGGGCCCCACCCGGAAATCACGTGGGCCCCCAGGGGAAATCACGTGGGCCCCACCCGGAAATCACGTGGGCCCCACCCGGATATCACGTGGGCCCCACCCGGAAATCACGTGGGCCCCACCCGGAAATCACGTGGGCCCCACCCGGAAATCACGTGGGCCCCCAGGGGAAATCACGTGGGCCCCACCCGGAAATCACGTGGGCCCCACCCGGAAATCACGTGGGCCCCACCCGGAAATCACGTGGGCCCCACCCGGAAATCACGTGGGCCCCACCCGGAAATCACGTGGGCCCCATCCGGAAATCACGTGGGACCCACGGGGAAATCACGTGGGCCCCACCCGGAAATCACGTGGGGCCCACCCGGAAATCACGAGGGCCCCACGGGGAAATCACGTTGACCCACCCGGAAATCACGTGGGCCCCACCCGGAAATCACGTGGGGCCCACCCGGAAATCACGTGGGGCCCACCCGGAAATCACGTGGGCCCCACGGGGAAATCACGTGGGCCCCACCCGGAAATCACGTGGGCCCCACCCGGAAATCACGTGGGCCCCACCCGGAAATCACGTGGGCCCCACCCGGAAATCACGTGGGCCCCACCCGGAAATCACGTGGGCCCCCAGGGGAAATCACGTGGGCCCCACCCGGAAATCACGTGGGCCCCCAGGGGAAATCACGTGGGCCCCACCCGGATATCACGTGGGCCCCACCCGGAAATCACATGGGCCCCACCCGGAAATCACGTGGGCCCCACGGGGAAATCACGTGGGTCCCACCCGGAAATCACGTGGGCCCCACCCGGAAATCACGTGGGCCCCAACCGGAAATCACGTGGGCCCCACCCGGAAATCACGTGGGCCCCACCCGGAAATCACGTGGGCCCCACCCGGAAATCACGTGGGCCCCACGGGGAAATCACGTGGGCCCCACCTGGAAATAACGTGGGCCCCACCCAGAAATCACGTGGGCCCCACCCGGAAATCACGTGGGCCCCACCCGGAAATCACGTGGGCCCCACCCGGAAATCACGTGGGCCCCACCCGGAAATCACGTGGGCCCCACCCGGAAATCACGTGGGCCCCACCCGGAAATCACGTGGGCCCCACCCGGAAATCACGTGGGCCCCACCCGGAAATCACGTGGGCCCCACCCGGAAATCACGTGGGCCCCACCCGGAAATCACGTGGGCCCCACCCGGAAATCACGTGGGCCCCACCCGGAAATCACGTGGGGCCCACCCGGAAATCACGTGGGCCCCACGGGGAAATCACGTGGGCCCCACCCGGAAATCACGTGGGCCCCACCCGGAAATCACGTGGGACCCACCCGGAAATCACGTGGGCCCCCAGGGGAAATCACGTGGGCCCCACCCGGAAATCACGTGGGCCCCACCCGGAAATCACGTGGGCCCCACCCGGAAATCACGTGGGCCCCACCCGGAAATCACGTGGGCCCCACCCGGAAATCACGTGGGCCCCACCCGGAAATCACGTGGGCCCCACCCGGAAATCACGTGGGCCCCACCCGGAAATCACGTGGGCCCCACCCGGAAATCACGTGGGCCCCACCCGGAAATCACGTGGGCCCCACCCGGAAATCACGTGGGCCCCACCCGGAAATCACGTGGGCCCCCAGGGGAAATAACGTGGGCCCCACCCGGAAATCACGTGGGCCCCACCCGGAAATCACGTGGGCCCCACCCGGAAATCACGTGGGCCCACGGGGAAATCACGTGGGCCCCACCCGGAAATCACGTGGGCCCCACCCGGAAATCACGTGGGCCCCACCCGGAAATCACGTGGGCCCCACACGGAAATCACGTGGGCCCCACCCGGAAATCACGTGGGGCCCACCCGGAAATCACGTGGGCCCCACGGGGAAATCACGTGGGCCCCACCCGGAAATCACGTGGGCCCCACCCGGAAATCACGTGGGCCCCACCCGGAAATCACGTGGGCCCCACCCGGAAATCACGTGGGCCCCACCCGGAAATCACGTGGGCCCCACCCGGAAATCACGTGGGCCCCACCCTGAAATCACGTGGGCCCCACCCTGAAATCACGTGGGCCCCACCCGGAAATCACGTGGGCCCCACCCTGAAATCACGTGGGCCCCACCCTGAAATCACGTGGGCCCCACCCGGAAATCACGTGGGCCCCACCCGGAAATCACGTTGGCCCCACCCGGAAATCACGTGGGCCCCACCCGGAAATCACGTGGGCCCCACCCGGAAATCACGTGGGCCCCACCCGGAAATCACGTGGGCCCCCAGGGGAAATCACGTGGGCCCCACCCGGAAATCAGGTGGGCCCCACCCGGAAATCACGTGGGCCCCACCCGGAAATCACGTGGGCCCCACCCGGAAATCACGTGGGCCCCACCCGGAAATCACGTGGGCCCCCAGGGGAAATCACGTGGGCCCACCCGGAAATCAGGTGGGCCCCACCCGGAAATCACGTGGGCCCCACCCGGAAATCACGTGGGCCCCCAGGGGAAATCACGTGGGCCCCACCCGGAAATCACTTGGGCCCCACCCGGAAATCACGTGGGCCCGACGGGGAAATCACGTGGGCCCCACCCGGAAATCACGTGGGCCCCACCCGGAAATCAGGTGGGCCCCACCCGGAAATCACGTGGGCCCCACCCGGAAATCACGTGGGCCCCACCCGGAAATCACGTGGGCCCCACCCGGAAATCACGTGGGCCCCACCCGGAAATCACGTGGGCCCCACCCGGAAATCACGTGGGCCCCACCCGGAAATCACGTGGGCCCACAGGGGAAATCACGTGGGCCCCACCCGGAAATCACGTGGGCCCCACCCGGAAATCACGTGGGCCCCACGGGGAAATCACGTGGGCCCCACCCGGAAATCACGTGGGCCCCACGGGGAAATCACGTGGGCCCCACCCGGAAATCACGTGGGCCCCACCCGGAAATCACGTGGGCCCCACGGGGAAATCACGTGGGCCCCACCCGGAAATCACGTGGGCCCCACCCGGAAATCACGTGGGCCCCACCCGGAAATCACGTGGGCCCCACCCGGAAATCACGTGGGCCCCACGGGGAAATCACGTGGGCCCCACGGGGAAATCACGTGGGCCCCACCCGGAAATCACGTGGGCCCCACCCGGAAATCACGTGGGCCCCACCCGGAAATCACGTGGGCCCCACCCGGAAATCACGTGGGCCCCACCCGGAAATCACGTGGGCCCCACCCGGAAATCACGTGGGCCCCACGGGGAAATCACGTGGGCCCCACCCGGAAATCACGTGGGCCCCACCCGGAAATCACGTTGGCCCCACCCGGAAATCACGTGGGCCCCACCCGGAAATCACGTGGGCCCCACCCGGAAATCACGTGGGCCCCACCCGGAAATCACGTGGGCCCCACCCGGAAATCACGTGGGCCCCACCCGGAAATCACGTGGGCCCCACCCGGAAATCACGTGGGCCCCACCCGGAAATCACGTGGGCCCCACCCGGAAATCACGTGGGCCCCACCCGGAAATCACGTGGGCCCCACCCGGAAATCACGTGGGCCCCACCCGGAAATCACGTGGGCCCCCAGGGGAAATCACGTGGGCCCCACCCGGAAATCACGTGGGCCCCACCCGGAAATCACGTGGGCCCCACCCGGAAATCACGTGGGCCCCACCCGGAAATCACGTGGGCCCCACCCGGAAATCACGTGGGCCCCATCCGGAAATCACGTGGGACCCACGGGGAAATCACGTGGGCCCCACCCGGAAATCACGTGGGGCCCACCCGGAAATCACGAGGGCCCCACGGGGAAATCACGTGGGCCCCACCCGGAAATCACGTGGGCCCCACCCGGAAATCACGTGGGGCCCACCCGGAAATCACGTGGGGCCCACCCGGAAATCACGTGGGCCCCACGGGGAAACCACGTGGGCCCCACCCGGAAATCACGTGGGCCCCACCCGGAAATCACGTGGGCCCCACCCGGAAATCACGTGGGCCCTACCCGGAAATCACGTGGGCCCCACCCGGAAATCACGTGGGCCCCACCCGGAAATCACGTGGGCCCCCAGGGGAAATCACGTGGGCCCCACCCGGAAATCACGTGGGCCCCCAGGGGAAATCACGTGGGCCCCACCCGGATATCACGTGGGCCCCACCCGGAAATCACGTGGGCCCCACCCGGAAATCACGTGGGCCCCACGGGGAAATCACGTGGGTCCCACCCGGAAATCACGTGGGCCCCACCCGGAAATCACGTGGGCCCCACCCGGAAATCACGTGGGCCCCACCCGGAAATCACGTGGGCCCCACCCGGAAATCACGTGGGCCCCACCCGGAAATCACGTGGGCCCCACGGGGAAATCACGTGGGCCCCACCTGGAAATAACGTGGGCCCCACCCGGAAATCACGTGGGCCCCACCCGGAAATCACGTGGGCCCCACCCGGAAATCACGTGGGCCCCACCCGGAAATCACGTGGGCCCCACCCGGAAATCACGTGGGCCCCACCCGGAAATCACGTGGGCCCCACCCGGAAATCACGTGGGCCCCACCCGGAAATCACGTGGGCCCCACCCGGAAATCACGTGGGCCCCACCCGGAAATCACGTGGGCCCCACCCGGAAATCACGTGGGCCCCACCCGGAAATCACGTGGGGCCCACCCGGAAATCACGTGGGCCCCACGGGGAAATCACGTGGGCCCCACCCGGAAATCACGTGGGCCCCACCCGGAAATCACGTGGGCCCCACCCGGAAATCACGTGGGCCCCACCCGGAAATCACGTGGGCCCCACCCGGAAATCACGTGGGCCCCACCCTGAAATCACGTGGGCCCCACCCGGAAATCACGTGGGCCCCACCCGGAAATCACGTTGGCCCCACCCGGAAATCACGTGGGCCCCACCCGGAAATCACGTGGGCCCCCAGGGGAAATCACGTGGGCCCCACCCGGAAATCACGTGGGCCCCACCCGGAAATCACGTGGGCCCCACCCGGAAATCACGTGGGCCCCACCCGGAAATCACGTGGGCCCCACCCGGAAATCACGTGGGCCCCACCCGGAAATCACGTGGGCCCCACCCGGAAATCACTTGGGCCCCACCCTGAAATCACGTGGGCCCCACCCGGAAATCACGTGGGCCCCACCCGGAAATCACGTGGGCCCCACCCGGAAATCACGTGGGCCCCACCCGGAAATCACGTGGGCCCCACCCGGAAATCACGTGGGCCCCACCCGGAGATCACTTGGGCCCCACCCGGAGATCACGTGGGCCCCACCCGGAAATCACGTGGGCCCCCAGGGGAAATCACGTGGGCCCCACCCGGAAATCACGTGGGCCCCACCCGGAAATCACGTGGGCCCCACCCTGAAATCACGTGGGCCCCACCCGGAAATCACGTGGGCCCCACGGGGAAATCACGTGGGCCCCACCCGGAAATCACGTGGGCCCCACCCGGAAATCACGTGGGCCCCACCCTGAAATCACGTGGGCCCCACCCGGAAATCACGTGGGCCCCACCCGGAAATCACGTGGGCCCCCAGGGGAAATCACGTGGGCCCCACCCGGAAATCACGTGGGCCCCACCCGGAAATCACGTGGGCCCCACCCGGAAATCACGTGGGCCCCACCCGGAAATCACGTGGGGCCCACCCGGAAATCACGTGGGCCCCACGGGGAAATCACGTGGGCCCCACCCGGAAATCACGTGGGCCCCACCCGGAAATCACGTGGGCCCCACCCGGAAATCACGTGGGCCCCACCCGGAAATCACGTGGGCCCCACCCTGAAATCACGTGGGCCCCACCCGGAAATCACGTGGGCCCCACCCGGAAATCACGTTGGCCCCACCCGGAAATCACGTGGGCCCCACCCGGAAATCACGTGGGCCCCACCCGGAAATCACGTGGGCCCCACCCGGAAATCACGTGGGCCCCCAGGGGAAATCACGTGGGCCCCACCCGGAAATCACGTGGGCCCCACCCGGAAATCACGTGGGCCCCACCCGGAAATCACGTGGGCCCCACGGGGAAATCACGTGGGCCCCACGGGGAAATCACGTGGGCCCCACCCGGAAATCACGTGGGCCCCACCCGGAAATCACGTGGGCCCCACCCGGAAATCACGTGGGACCCCAGGGGAAATCACGTGGGCCCCACCCGGAAATCACGTGGGCCCCACCCGGAAATCACGTGGGCCCCACCCGGAAATCACGTGGGCCCCACCCGGAAATCACGTGGGCCCCACCCGGAAATCACGTGGGCCCCACCCGGAAATCACGTGGGCCCCACCCGGAAATCACGTGGGCCCCACCCGGAAATCACGTGGGCCCCACCCGGAAATCACGTGGGCCCCACCCGGAAATCACGTGGGCCCCCAGGGGAAATCACGTGGGCCCCACCCGGAAATCACGTGGGCCCCACCCGGAAATCACGTGGGCCCCACCCGGAAATCACGTGGGCCCCACCCGGAAATCACGTGGGCCCCACCCGGAAATCACGTGGGCCCCACGGGGAAATCACGTGGGCCCCACGGGGAAATCACGTGGGCCCCACCCGGAAATCACGTGGGGCCCACCCGGAAATCACGTGGGCCCCACGGGGAAATCACGTGGGTCCCACCCGGAAATCACGTGGGCCCCACCCGGAAATCACGTGGGCCCCACCCGGAAATCACGTGGGCCCCACCCGGAAATCACGTGGGCCCCACGGGGAAATCACGTGGGTCCCACCCGGAAATCACGTGGGCCCCACCCGGAAATCACGTGGGCCCCACCCGGAAATCACGTGGGCCCCACCCGGAAATCACGTGGGCCCCACCCGGAAATCACGTGGGCCCCACGGGGAAATCACGTGGGCCCCACCCGGAAATCACGTGGGCCCCACGGGGAAATCACGTGGGCCCCACGGGGAAATCACGTGGGCCCCACCCGGAAATCACGTGGGCCCCACCCGGAAATCACGTGGGCCCCACCCGGAAATCACGTGGGCCCCACCCGGAAATCACGTGGGCCCCACCCGGAAATCACGTGGGCCCCACCCGGAAATCACGTGGGCCCCACCCGGAAATCACGTGGGCCCCACCCGGAAATCACGTGGGCCCCACCCGGAAATCACGTGGGCCCCACCCGGAAATCACGTGGGCCCCACCCGGAAATCACGTGGGCCCCCAGGGGAAATCACGTGGGCCCCACCCGGAAATCACGTGGGCCCCACCCGGAAATCACGTGGGCCCCACCCGGAAATCACGTGGGCCCGACGGGGAAATCACGTGGGCCCCACCCGGAAATCACGTGGGCCCCACCCGGAAATCACGTGGGCCCCCAGGGGAAATCACATGGGCCCCACCCGGAAATCACGTGGGCCCCACCCGGAAATCACGTGGGCCCCACCCGGAAATCACGTGGGCCCCACGGGGAAATCACTTGGGCCCCACCCGGAAATCACGTGGGCCCCACCCGGAAATCACGTGGGCCCCCAGGGGAAATCACGTGGGCCCCACCCGGAAATCACGTGGGCCCCACCCGGAAATCACGTGGGCCCCACGGGGAAATCACGTGGGCCCCACCCGGAAATCACGTGGGCCCCACCCGGAAATCACGTGGGCCCCACGGGGAAATCACGTGGGCCCCACCCGGAAATCACGTGGGCCCCACCCGGAAATCACGTGGGCCCCACCCGGAAATCACGTGGGCCCCACCCGGAAATCACGTGGGCCCCCAGGGGAAATCACGTGGGCCCCACCCGGAAATCACGTGGGCCCCACGGGGAAATCACGTGGGCCCCACCCGGAAATCACGTGGGCCCCACCCGGAAATCACGTGGGCCCCACGGGGAAATCACGTGGGCCCCACCCGGAAATCACGTGGGCCCCACCCGGAAATCACGTGGGCCCCACCCGGAAATCACGTGGGCCCCACCCGGAAATCACGTGGGCCCCCAGGGGAAATCACGTGGGCCCCACCCGGAAATCACGTGGGCCCCACGGGGAAATCACGTGGGCCCCACCCGGAAATCACGTGGGCCCCACCCGGAAATCACGTGGGCCCCACCCTGAAATCACGTGGGCCCCCAGGGGAAATCACGTGGGCCCCACCCGGAAATCACGTGGGCCCCACCCGGAAATCACGTGGGCCCCACCCGGAAATCACGTGGGCCCCACCCGGAAATCACGTGGGCCCCACCCGGAAATCACGTGGGCCCGACGGGGAAATCACGTGGGCCCCACCCGGAAATCACGTGGGCCCCACCCGGAAATCACGTGGGCCCCACCCGGAAATCACGTGGGCCCCACCCGGAAATCACGTGGGCCCCACCCGGAAATCACGTGGGCCCCACCCGGAAATCACGTGGGCCCCACCCGGAAATCACGTGGGCCCCACCCGGAAATCACGTGGGCCCCACCCGGAAATCACGTGGGCCCCACCCGGAAATCACGTGGGCCCCCAGGGGAAATCACTTGGGCCCCACCCGGAAATCACGTGGGCCCCACCCGGAAATCACGTGGGCCCCCAGGGGAAATCACTTGGGCCCCACCCGGAAATCACGTGGGCCCCACCCGGAAATCACGTGGGCCCCACCCGGAAATCACGTGGGCCCCACGGGGAAATCACGTGGGCCCCACCTGGAAATCACGTGGGCCCCACGGGGAAATCACGTGGGTCCCACCCGGAAATCACGTGGGCCCCACCCGGAAATCACGTGGGCCCCACGTGGAAATCACGTGGGCCCCCAGGGGAAATCACGTTTGCCCCACGGGGAAATCACGTGGGCCCCACGGGGAAATCACGTGGGCCCCACGGGGAAGTCACGTGGGCCCCACGGGGAAGTCACGTGGGCCCCCAGGGGAAATCACGTGGGCCCCACGGTGAAATCACCTGGGCCCCACGGGGAAATCAGGTGGGCCCCACGGGGAAATCACGTGGGCCCCCAGGGGAAATCACGTGGGCCCCCAGTGGAAATCATGAGGGCCCCACGGGGAAATCACGTGGGCCCCCAGGGGAAAACACGTGGGCCCTACGGGGTAATCACGTGGGCCCCCAGGGGAAATCACGTGGGACCCGAGGGGAAATCACGTGGGCCCCATGGGGAAATCACGTGGGCCCCCAGGGGAAATCACGTGGGCCCCCAGTAGAAATCACGTGGGCCCCACGGGGAAATCACGTGGGCCCCACGGCGAAATCACGTGGGCCCCCAGGGGAAATCACGAGGGCCCCACGGGGTAATCACGAGGGCCCCCAGGGGAAATCACGTGGGCCCCACGGGGAAATCTCATGGGCCCCACGGGGAAATCACGTGGGCCCCACGGGGATATCACGTGGGCCCCCAGGGGAAATCACGTGCGCCCCCAGGGGAAATCACGTGGGCCCCACGGGGAAATCACGTGGGCCCCACGGGGAAATCACGTGGTCCACCAGGGGAAATCACGTGGGCCCCACGGGGAAATCCCGTGGGCCCCCAGGGGAAATCCCGTGGGCCCCCAGGGGAAATCCCGTGGGCCCCCACGGGAAATCACGTGGGCCTCCCGGGCCAATCATGTGGTCACCCTTTGGCTATTCCCCCAGGGGCAATCACGTGGGCACCCTGTGGCAACTTCCCCATGTTGCAATCACGGAGTCCCCTGTGGCAGTCACTTGGGTTACCTGGGGCAATCACGTGTTCTCCTTGGTGCAATCACTTGGCCCCCTGGTGCAATCTCGTGGGCCCCGAGGGGCAATCACTTGGTCCCCATGGGGCAATCACATGGGCCCCTTGTTGCTAATCTCGTGGGCCCCATGGAGCAATCACCTGGGCCCCCTTGGGCACTGTCCACAGGAAAGGTGAGAGGAACCCCATCGTCTTGCCACCACTCCAAGAGTCCCCGAGATGTCTCAGTCCATTCCAGACGAACCTGTTTTCCCTGCACTGACTCAACTTTCACGACGAGGATTGACTCACCACGGTGGCACGTGGGACAGCCCTGTGGGAAACCCTCGTGGGAAAGCCTAGTGGGAAACCCTCGATTCAAAGCCGCAGATCCCTTGATCCACGAGAAGGGAAGCGTGACACTGCTGCTACAGCTAGGGAGAAAAGCTCACATGTATGCCCCCACTATAGACGAGGACTGACTTCCCTGGGGAGACTCCAGAAGTACCCCAAGATCCATGTCAGCCCTGGAGAGGAATCCTCAGGTTCCGGCCCCAACTCCACACAAGGACTTACGCCCCGGCATCGATGGGAGAGGAATCCCGATATTCCCCCTAGCAACTCGCATGGGGACTGGCCTTTCCTGAGGCCACCAGAGAGGGTCCCTGACGTCCCCGTCGTAAGCCGAGAGCACCTGCCACAACTCGAGAAAATCCAGGAAGTTCTCCCCTCCAGGCGAGATTAGGCCCATTTCCACTGAAGCGTCTCAAGGCTAAGCACACCTAACCTCTGGAACTTCCAAACAGTCCTTCACACCCTTGCTGCAAATCAAGAAGTTCCCGGACATTCATGTCTCCACTCGAGAGGAAGCACGAGGGTCCCACCCACATCCAGAGGAGCCCCGTTTCCGCCTCGTAGCTCGAGAGGAGGTATCCTTTCCCTGCTTCTTCGGAAAAGAATTCCCGGAGTTCCGGTCACATCTCAAGAGGAGGCGCTCTCCACAGAAAAGGTGAGAGGAACTCCAGGGTGGTGCCACCATTCCAAGAGTCCCCAGATGTCTCAGTCCATTCCAGAGGAACCTGTTTTCCCTGCACTGCCTCGAATTTCACGCCGAGGATTGACTCACACCATGGTGGCACATGGGACAGCCCTGTGTGAAAGCCTGGTCGGAAAGCCTCCAGTGAAAGCCACCGATCCCTTAATCCACTTGACGGGAAGGCTGACACTGATGCTACAGCTCGGGAGGAAAGCGCTCGTGCATTACCCCAGTCGAGCCGAGGACTGACTCCCCTTTCGATTCTCTAGAAGTACCCCAAGATCCATGTCAGCGCTGGAGAGGAATCCTCAGCTTCCGGCCCCGACTCCACACAAGGTCTTAGGCCCCGGCATCGACGGGAGAGGAATCCCGAGAGGCCCCCTAGCAACTCGCATGGGGACTGGCCTTTCCTGAGGCCACCAGAGCGGGTTCCTGAGGTCCCCGTCGTAAGTCGAGAGCACCTGCCACACTCGAGAAACGCCAGGAGGTTCTCCCCTCCCGGCGAGATGAGGCCCATTTCCGCTGAGGCGTCTCGAGGCTAAGCACACCTAACCTCTGGAACTTCCAAACAGTCCTTCACACCCTTGCTGCAACTCAAGAAGTTTCCCGACATACACGTCTCCACTCGAGAGTAAGCACGTGGGTCCCGCCCCCATCCAGAGGAGCCCCGTTTCCACCTCATAGCTCGAAAGGAGGGAACCTTTCCCTGCTTGGTTGGGAAAGAATTCCCGGCATTCCTGGCATCTCAAGAGGAGGCTCTCTCCAAAAAAAGGCGAGAGGAAGCCCAGGGTCGTGCCTCCATTCCAAGAGTCCCCCAGATGTCTCAGTCGATTCCAGAGGAGCCTGTTTTCCCTGCACTGCCTCGACTTTCACGCCGAGGATCTACTCACACCATCGTGGCACTTGGGACAGTCCTGTGTGAAATCCTCGTGTGAAAGCCTCGAGGGAAAGCCACAGATCCCTTGATCCATGCGACGGGAAGCGTGACTCTGCTGCTACAGCTCAGGAGGAAAGCGCACGTGCATGCCCCCACTCGAGACGAGGACTGTCTCCCCTGGGTAGATTCCAAAAGAACCCCAAGATCCATGTCAGCCCTGGAGAGGAATCCTCAGGGTCCGGCACTGACTCCACACAACGTCTTAGGCCCCGGCATCGACGGGAGAGGAATCCCGAGAGGCCCCCTAGCAACGCGCATGGGGACTGGCCTTTCCTGAGACCACCAGAGCGAGTCCCCGAGGTCCCCATCGTAAGTCGAGAGCACCTGCCGCAGCTTGAGAAAATCCAGGAGGTTCTCCCCTCCAAGCGAGATGAGGCCCATTTCTGCTGAGGCGTCTCAAGGCTAAGCACACCTAACCTCTGGAACTTCCAAAGGGTCCTTCACACCCTTGCTGCAACTCAAGAAGTTCCCCGACATTCCCGTCTCCACTCCAGAGGAAGCACGTGTCCCGCCCACATCCAGAGGAGCCCCGTTTCCACCTCGTAGCTCAAGCGGAGGGATCCTCTCCCTGCCTGTTCGGGAAAGAATTCCCGGTGTTCCCATCGCATCTCAAGAGGAGGTGCTCTCCACAGGAAAGGCGAGAGGATCTCTAGGGTCGTGCCACCATTCCAAGTGTCCCCCAGATGTCTCAGTCCATTCCAGAGTGCCGGGGTCGAGCCCTGGTGGATCCAGGGAATTCGAAGGGTGGACGGCGTTGGCATGGAAAGAGTTGTTTATTTATTAATATAAGATTTGATTAAGAAACTATAGTGTAGTAAGAAGATTAATTGGAGGAAGAGGGCTGAATAGCTTGGTTTACACAGAAGGCCAATAAATTTCCAGACAAGGAATTTGCACCATCTACGTTGGGCCACCGGCGCCCCCTTGAAATCTCAGGGTGCCTCGCCTTAAGTTCCCTTTCGTGTGGGTCTTAACAGCCAGGGCAAGTAAGTAGACCTGGCGAGCCTCCGCGCCCCAGGTGGAGATTCAGCCTGAAGTTAAAGTAAAGAGCAGAGATAGGGAAAGGGAGAGAAGAAGAGAGAGAGAGACACGGGGGGAGCCAGAGTCCCAATAAACCAGGCCGAGAGACTAGTTCAAGAAACTGGTCCGAGAAGCTGGCCCCCTCCTTTATTGTTCAGAAGGCCTTTTATACTTTTGATAAAACACGAAGATCAATGGGTAACCCAAAATTATGTAGCGTTCGCAGCTCAGACTCTTTCTATACATCATTTTGCATACAAAGGTCAGGTGATTTACATTATCTTCTGGCCAAGAGGCTTGTTAACACTTTTTGGCTCTCTTCCTTAATGAATGTTAATTTTGTTTCCCCTGAAGTGGTTTTCTTTAATCTACATCTTCTTAAAGCGTTAAAGGTACATTTCTAGAACAAAGGTGCAGTGGGTTATAACAAAGAAGGTACTTAACTCAAAGAGCTAATGTTGCTAATACAAGGTCTACTACTTGTTTTTCTATATACCAACTATATCTAAAAATATAGGATATGAAAATTTGGCAGCAAGCATTGACTCAACAAATGAAACCTTTAATCAGTCCTATTCTAAAGATTTTGACTCCTCGGAAGCCCCTACATTCCTTGGATGTTTTAAGCTTCCTGTGCCTCCTGCAGTCAGGAGGCCTCAAACAATTACACACGCAGCTGTATGAGTCCTGCAGGCAGGCTAGAAAGCCATCAGAGGGTCTTTTGGATTGAAACACTCTTTCAAATGCAGAAGACTAAAGCCTTGACTTTTTCCAGAAAATGTCAGAAGAGTAGAAATGCAGAGCACAAAAACCGGCAGATTTTTGTTGGGGTACATGCATAGGAATTTCCAGAGGGGTCCCTGAAGTCTGAGCACGCCTTGCGTATGTGAGCGTCCTTCCTCATAAACTTGTCACGGGCAGGATTCCTCACACTGGCTCCCGGCACCAGAGGAACCTGTTTTCCCTGCACTGCCTCGACTTTCACGCCGAGGATCGACTAACACCATGGTGGCACGTGGGTGAGCCCTGTGGGAAAGACTCGTGGGAAAGCCTCTAGGGAAAGCCATAGATCCCTTGATCCACGTGATGGGAAGCGTGACACTGCTACTACAGCTCGGGAGGAAAGCTAACGTGCATGCCCCCACTCGAGACGAGGACTGACTCAACTGGGGAGACTCCAGAAGTACCCCAAGATCCATGTCAGCACTGGAGAGGAATCTTCAGGTTCCGGAACCGACTCCACACAAGGTCTTAGGCCCCGGCATCGACGGGAGAGGAATCCCGAGAGGTCCCCTAGGAACTCGCATGGGGACTGGCCTTTCCTGAGGCCACCAGAGCGGGTCCCTGAAGTCCCTGTCTTAAGTGGAGAGCACCTGTTGCAACTCGAGAAAATCCAGGAGGTTCTCCCCTAAAGGCGAGATGAAACCCATTTCCGCTGAGGCGTATCGAGGCTAATCACACCTACCCTCTGGGAATTGCAAAGGGGCCTGTACACCCTTGCTGCAACTCAAGAAGTTCCCCGACATACCCGTCTCCACTCAAGAGGAAACACGATGGTCCCGCCCACATCGAGAGAGGTCCCGTTTCTGCCTTGTAGCTCGAGATGAGGGATCCTTTCCCTGCTGGGTCGGGAATGAATTCCCAGCGTTCCCGTCGCATCTCAAGAGGAGGTGCTCTCCACAGGAAAGGCGAGAGGAACTCCAGGGTCGTGCCGCAATTCCAAGAGGCCCCCAGATGTCTCAGTCCATTCCAGAGGAACGTGTTTTCTCTGAACGGCCTCGACTTTCACGCCAAGGATTGACTCACACCACGGTGTCACGTGGAACAGCCCTGTGGGAAAGCCTCGCGGGAAAGCAACAGATCCCCTGATCCATGCGACGGGAAGCGTGACACTGCTGCTACAGCTCGGAGGAAGGAGCAGGTGCATGCCCCACTCGAGACGAGGACTGACTCCCCTGTGGATTCTACAGAAGTAAGCCATGATCCATGTCAGCCAGGGAGTGGAAACCTCACATTCCAGCCCTGACTCCGCACAAGGGGTTAGGCCCCGGCATCGACGGGAGAGGAATCCCGAGAGGCCCCCAAGGATCTCTCATGGGGACTGGTCTTTCATGAGGCCACCAGAGCGGGTCCCTTATGACCCCATCCTAAGTCGAGAGCACCTGCTGCAACTTGAGAAAATCCAGGAGGTTCTCCCGTCCAGGCGAGATGAGGCCCATTTCCTCTGAGGCGTCTCTAGGTTAATCACATCTAACCTCTGGAACTTCGAAAGGGTCCTTAACACCCTTGATGCAACTCAAGAAGTTCCCCGACATACCCGTCTCCAATCGAGAGGAAGTAAGAGGGTCACGTCCACATCCAGAGGAGCCCCGTTTCTGCCTGGTAGATCGAGATGAGGGATCCTTTCCCTTCTTGGTCGGGAAAGAATTTCCGGCGTTCCCGTCGCATCTCAAGAGGAGGCGCTCTCCACAGGAAAGGCGAGAGGAACTCCAGGGTCGTGCCACCATTCCAAGAGTCCACCAGATGTGTCAGTCCAATCCAGAGGAACCTGTTTTCCTTGCATTGCCTCGACTTTCAGGTCGAGGATCGACTCACACGACGGTGGCACGTGGGACAGCCCTGTGGGAAAGCCTCGTGGGAAAGCCTCGTGGGAAAGCCTCGAGGGAAAGCCACAGATCCCTTGATCGACACCACAGAAAGCGGGACACTGCTGCTACCACTCGGGAGGAAAGCGCACGTGCATGACCCCACTCGAGACGAGGACTGACTCCCCTCGGGAGACTCCAGAAGTACCCCAAGAACCATGTCATCCCTGGAGAGGAATCCTCGGGTTCCGGTCCCGACTCCACACAAGGTCTTAGACACCGGCATCGACGGGAGAGGAATCCCGAGAGGCCAACGAGGAACTCGCATGGGGACTGGCCTTTCCTGAGGCCACCAGAGCGGGTCCCTGAGGTCCCCGTCGTAAGTCGAGAGCACCTGCCGCAACTCGAGAAAATCCAGGAGGTTTTGCCCTCCAGGCGAGATGAGGCCCATTTCCGCTGAGGCTTCTCGAGGCTAATCACATCTAACCACTGGAACTTGCAAAGGGTCCTTCACACCCTTGCTGCAAGTCCAGAAGTTCCCCGACATACCCGTGTCCACTCGAGAGGTAGCACGAGGGTCCCGCACACATCCAGGGGAGCCCCGTTTCCGCCTCCTAGCTCGAGATGAGGGATCCTTTCCCTGTTTCGTACGGAAAGAATTCCCGGCGTTCCCGTCGCATCTCAAGAGGAGGCGCTCTCAACAGGAAAGGCGAGAGGAACTCCAGGGTCGTGCCACCATTCCAAGAGTCCCCCAGATGTGTCAGTCCATTCCAGAGGAACCTGTTTTCCTTGCACTGCCTTGACGTTCAAGCCGAGGATCGACTCCCACCACGTGTGCACGTGGGACAGCCCTGTGGGAAAGCCTCGTGGGAAAGACTCGAGGGAAAACCATAGATCCTTTGATCCACGCGGCGGACTGCGAAACACTGCTGCTACCTCTCTGGAGGAAAGCGCAAGTGCATGCCCGCATTCAAGACGAGGACTGACTCCCCTGGGGAGACTCCAGAAGTAGCCCAAGATCCATGTCAGCACTGGAGAGGAATCCTCAGGTTCCGGCCCCGACTCCACACAAGGTCTTAGGCCCCGGCATCGACGGGAGGGGAATCCCGAGAGGCCCCCGAGGAACTCGCATGGGGACTGGCCTTTCCTGAGGCCACCAGAGCGGGGCCCTGAGGTCCCCGTCGTAAGTCGAGAGCACCTGCCGCAACTCGAGAAAATCCAGGAGGTTTTGCCCTCCAGGCGAGATGAGGCCCATTTCCGCTGAGGCTTCTCGAGGCTAATCACATCTAACTACTGGAACTTCCAAAGGGTCCTTCACACCCTTGCTGCAAGTCCAGAAGTTCCCCGACATACCCGTGTCCACTCGAGAGGTAGCACGAGGGTCCCGCACACATCCAGGGGAGCCCCGTTTTCGCCTCCTAGCTCGAGATGAGGGATCCTTTCCCTGTTTCGTAGGGAAAGAATTCCCGGCGTTCCAGTCGCATCTCAAGAGGGGGCGCTCTCTACAGGAAAGGCGAGAGGAACTCCAGGGTCGTGCCACCATTCCAAGAGTCCCCCAGATGTGTCAGTCCATTCCAGAGGAACCTGTTTTCCCTGCACTGCCTTGACGTTCAAGCCGAGGATCGACTCCCACCACGTGTGCACGTGGGACAGCCCTGTGGGAAAGCCTCGTGGGAAAGCCTCGTGGGAAAGACTGGAGGGAAAACCATAGATCCTTTGATCCACGCGGCGGACTGCGTGACACTGCTGCTACCGCTCTGGAGGAAAGCGCAAGTGCATGCCCGCATTCGAGACGAGGACTGACTCCCCTGGGGAGACTCCAGATGTACCCCAAGATCCATGTCAGCACTGGAGAGGAATCCTCAGGTTCCGGCCCCGACTCCACACTAGGTCATAGTCCCCGGCATCGACGGGAGAGGAATCCCGAGAGGCCCCCGAGGAACTCGCATGGGGACTTGCCTTTCCTGAGGCCACCAGAGCGGGTCCCTGAGGTCCCCGTCGTAAGTCGAGAGCACCTGCCGCAACTCGAGAAAATCCAGGAGGTTTTGCCCTCCAGGCGAGACGAGGCGCATTTCCGCTGAGGCTTCTCGAGGCTAATCACATCTAACCACTGGAACTTACAAAGGGTCCTTCACACCCTTGCTGCAAGTCCAGAAGTTCCCCGACATACCCGTCTCCACTCGAGAGGAAGCACGTGGGGTCCCGCACACATCCAGGGGAGCCCAGTTTCCGCCTCCTAGCTCGAGATGAGGGATCCTTTCCCTGTTTCGTAGGGAAAGAATTCCCGGCGTTCCCGTCGCATCTCAAGAGCAGGCGCTCTCCAAAGGAAAGGCGGGAGGAACTCCAGGGTCGTGCCACCATTCCAAGAGTCCCCCAGATGTGTCAGTCCATTCCAGAGGAACCTGTTTTCCCTGCACTGCCTTGACGTTCAAGCCGAGGATCGACTCCCACCACGTGTGCACGTGGGACAGCCCTGTGGGAAAGCCTCGTGGGAAAGACTCGAGGGAAAACCATAGATCCTTTGATCCACGCGGCGGACTGCGTGACACTGCTGCTACCGCTCTGGAGGAAAGCGCAAGTGCATGCCTGCATTCGAGACAAGGACTGACTCCCCTGGGGAGACTCCAGAAATAGCCCAAGATCCATGTCAGCACTGGAGAGGAATCCTCAGGTTCCGGCCCCGACTCTACACAAGGCCTTAGGCCCCGGCATCGACGGGAGAGGAATCCCGAGAGGCCCACGAGGAACTCGCATGGGGACTGGCCTTTCCTGAGGCCACCAGAGCGGGTCCCTGAGGTCCCCGTCGTAAGTCGAGAGCACCTGCCGCAACTCGAGAAAATCCAGGAGGTTTTGCCCTCCAGGCGAGATGAGGCCCATTTCCGCTGAGGCTTCTCGAGGCTAATCACATCTAACCACTGGAACTTCCAAAGGGTCCTTCACACCCTTGCTGCAACTCAAGAAGTTCCCCGACATACCCGTGTCCACTCGAGAGGAAGCACGAGGGTCCCGCACACATCCAGGGGAGCCCCGTTTCCGCCTCCTAGCTAGAGATGAGGGATCCTTTCCCTGTTTCGTACGGGAAGAATTCCCGGCGTTCCCGTCGCATCTCAAGAGGAGGCGCTCTCCACAGGAAAGGCGAGAGGAACCCCAGGGTCGTGCCACCATTCCAAGAGTCCCCCAGATGTGTCAGTCCATTCCAGAGGAACCTGTTTTCCCTGCACTGCCTTGACGTTCAAGCCGAGGATCGACTCCCACCACGTGTGCACGTGGGACAGCCCTGTGGGAAAGCCTCGTGGGAAAGCCTCGTGGGAAAGACTCGAGGGAAAACCATAGATCCTTTGATCCACGCGGCGGACTGCGTGACACTGCTGCTACCGCTCTGGAGGAAAGCGCAAGTGCATGCCCGCATTCGAGACGAGGACTGACTCCCCTGGGGAGACTCCAGATGTACCCCAAGATCCATGTCAGCACTGGAGAGGAATCCTCAGGTTCCGGCCCCGACTCCACACAAGGTCATAGTCCCCGGCATCGACGGGAGAGGAATCCCGAGAGGCCCCGGAGGAACCCGCATGGGGACTTGCCTTTCCTGAGGCCACCAGAGCGGGTCCCTGAGGTCCCCGTCGTAAGTCGAGAGCACCTGCCGCAACTCGAGAAAATCCAGGAGGTTTTGCCCTCCAGGCGAGACGAGGCCCATTTCCGCTGAGGCTTCTCGAGGCTAATCACATCTAACAACTGGAACTTACAAAGGGTCCTTCACACCCTTGCTGCAAGTCCAGAAGTTCCCCGACATACCCGTGTCCATTCGAGAGGAAGCACGAGGGTCCCGCACACATCCAGGGGAGCCCCGTTTCCGCCTCCTAGCTCGAGATGAGGGATCCTTTCCCTGTTTCGTAACCCGGAAATCACGTGGGCCCCACCCGGAAATCACGTGGGCCCCACCCGGAAATCACGTGGGCCCCACGGGGAAATCACGTGGGCCCCACCCGGAAATCACGTGGGCCCCACCCGGAAATCACGTGGGCCCCACCCGGAAATCACGTGGGCCCCACCCGGAAATCACGTGGGCCCCACCCTGAAATCACGTGGGCCCCACCCGGAAATCACGTGGGTCCCACCCGGAAATCACGTGGGGCCCACCCGGAAATCACGTGGGCCCCACGGGGAAATCACGTGGGCCCCACCCGGAAATCACGTGGGCCCCACCCGGAAATCACGTGGGCCCCACCCGGAAATCACGTGGGCCCCACCCGGAAATCACGTGGGCCCCACCCTGAAATCACGTGGGCCCCACCCGGAAATCACGTGGGTCCCACCCGGAAATCACGTGGGGCCCACACGGAAATCACGTGGGCCCCACGGGGAAATCACGTGGGCCCCACCCGGAAATCACGTGGGCCCCACCCGGAAATCACGTGGGCCCCACCCGGAAATCACGTGGGCCCCACCCGGAAATCACGTGGGCCCCACCCTGAAATCACGTGGGCCCCACCCGGAAATCACGTGGGCCCCACCCGGAAATCACGTGGGCCCCACCCGGAAATCACGTGGGCCCCACGGGGAAATCACGTGGGCCCCACCCGGAAATCACGTGGGCCCCACCCGGAAATCACGTGGGCCCCACCCGGAAATCACGTGGGCCCCACCCGGAAATCACGTGGGCCCCACGGGGAAATCACGTGGGCCCCACCCCGAAATCACGTGGGGCCCACCCGGAAATCACGTGGGCCCCACCCGGAAATCACGTGGGCCCCACCCGGAAATCACGTGGGCCCCACCCGGAAATCACGTGGGCCCCACCCGGAAATCACGTGGGCCCCACCCGGAAATCACGTGGGGCCCACCCGGAAATCACGTGGGCCCCACGGGGAAATCACGTGGGCCCCACCCGGAAATCACGTGGGACCCACCCGGAAATCACGTGGGCCCCACCCGGAAATCACGTGGGCCCCACCCGGAAATCACGTGGGCCCCACCCGGAAATCACGTGGGCCCCACCCGGAAATCACGTGGGCCCCACCCGGAAATAACGTGGGCCCCCAGGGGAAATCACGTGGGCCCCACCCGGAAATCACGTGGGCCCCACCCGGAAATCACGTGGGCCCCACCCGGAAATCACGTGGGCCCCACGGGGAAATCACGTGGGCCCCACCCCGAAATCACGTGGGCCCCACCCGGAAATCACGTGGGCCCCACCCGGAAATCACGTGGGCCCCACCCGGAAATCACGTGGGCCCCACCCGGAAATCACGTGGGCCCCACCCGGAAATCACGTGGGCCCCACCCGGAAATCACGTGGGGCCCACCCGGAAATCACGTGGGCCCCACGGTGAAATCACGTGGGCCCCACCCGGAAATCACGTGGGACCCACCCGGAAATCACGTGGGACCCACCCGGAAATCACGTGGGCCCCACCCGGAAATCACGTGGGCCCCACCCGGAAATCACGTGGGCCCCACCCGGAAATCACGTGGGCCCCACCCGGAAATCACGTGGGCCCCCAGGGGAAATCACGTGGGCCCCCAGGGGAAATCACGTGGGCCCCACCCGGAAATCACGTGGGCCCCACCCGGAAATCACGTGGGCCCCACCCGGAAATCACGTGGGCCCCACCCGGAAATCACGTGGGCCCCACCCGGAAATCACGTGGGCCCCACCCGGAAATCACGTGGGCCCCACCCGGAAATCACGTGGGCCCCACCCGGAAATCACGTGGGCCCCACCCGGAAATCACGTGGGCCCCACGGGGAAATCACGTGGGCCCCACGGGGTAATCACGTGGGCCCCACGGGGAAATCACGTGGGCCCCACCCGGAAATCACGTGGGCCCCACCCGGAAATCACGTGGGCCCCACCCGGAAATCACGTGGGCCCCACCCGGAAATCACGTGGGCCCCCAGGGGAAATCACGTGGGCCCCACCCGGAAATCACGTGGGCCCCACCCGGAAATCACGTGGGCCCCACCCGGAAATCACGTGGGCCCCACGGGGAAATCACGTGGGCCCCACCCGGAAATCACGTGGGCCCCACCCGGAAATCACGTGGGCCCCACCCGGAAATCACGTGGGCCCCACCCGGAAATCACGTGGGCCCCACCCAGAAATCACGTGGGCCCCACCCGGAAATCACGTGGGGCCCACCCAGAAATCACGTGGGCCCCACGGGGAAATCACGTGGGCCCCACCCGGAAATCACGTGGGCCCCACCCGGAAATCACGTGGGCCCCACCCGGAAATCACGTGGGCCCCACCCGGAAATCACGTGGGCCCCACCCGGAAATCACGTGGGCCCCACCCGGAAATCACGTGGGCCCCACCCGGAAATCACGTGGGACCCACCCGGAAATCACGTGGGCCCCCAGGGGAAATCACGTGGGCCCCACCCGGAAATCACGTGGGCCCCACCCGGAAATCACGTGGGCCCCACCCGGAAATCACGTGGGCCCCACCCGGAAATCACGTGGGCCCCACCCGGAAATCACGTGGGCCCCACCCGGAAATCACGTGGGCCCCACCCGGAAATCACGTGGGCCCCACGGGGAAATCACGTGGGCCCCACGGGGTAATCACGTGGGCCCCACGGGGAAATCACGTGGGCCCCACCCGGAAATCACGTGGGCCCCACCCGGAAATCACGTGGGCCCCACCCGGAAATCACGTGGGCCCCACCCGGAAATCACGTGGGCCCCACCCGGAAATCACGTGGGCCCCCAGGGGAAATCACGTGGGCCCCACCCGGAAATCACGTGGGCCCCACCCGGAAATCACGTGGGCCCCACCCGGAAATCACGTGGGCCCCACCCGGAAATCACGTGGGCCCCACGGGGAAATCACGTGGGCCCCACGGGGTAATCACGTGGGCCCCACGGGGAAATCACGTGGGCCCCACCCGGAAATCACGTGGGCCCCACCCGGAAATCACGTGGGCCCCACCCGGAAATCACGTGGGCCCCACCCGGAAATCACGTGGGCCCCACCCGGAAATCACGTGGGCCCCCAGGGGAAATCACGTGGGCCCCACCCGGAAATCACGTGGGCCCCACCCGGAAATCACGTGGGCCCCACCCGGAAATCACGTGGGCCCCACCCGGAAATCACGTGGGCCCCACCCGGAAATCACGTGGGCCCCACCCAGAAATCACGTGGGCCCCACCCGGAAATCACGTGGGGCCCACCCGGAAATCACGTGGGCCCCAGGGGGAAATCACGTGGGCCCCACCCGGAAATCACGTGGGCCCCACCCGGAAATCACGTGGGCCGCACCCGGAAATCACGTGGGCCCCACCCGGAAATCACGTGGGCCCCACCCGGAACTCACGTGGGCCCCAGCCGGAAATCACGTGGGCCCCACCCGGAAATCACGTGGGCCCTACCCGGAAATCACGTGGGCCCCCAGGGGAAATCACGTGGGCCCCACCCGGAAATCACGTGGGCCCCACCCGGAAATCACGTGGGCCCCACCCGGAAATCACGTGGGCCCCACCCGGAAATAACGTGGGCCCCCAGGGGAAATCACGTGGGCCCCACCCGGAAATCACGTGGGCCCCACCCGGAAATCACGTGGGCCCCACCCGGAAATCACGTGGGCCCCACGGGGAAATCACGTGGGCCCCACCCCGAAATCACGTGGGCCCCACTCGGAAATCACGTGGGCCCCACCCGGAAATCACGTGGGCCCCACCCGGAAATCACGTGGGCCCCACCCGGAAATCACGTGGGCCCCCAGGGGAAATCACGTGGGCCCCACCCGGAAATCACGTGGGCCCCACCCGGAAATCACGTGGGCCCCACCCGGAAATCACGTGGGCCCCACCCGGAAATCACGTGGGCCCCACCCGGAAATCACGTGGGCCCCACCCGGAAATCACGTGGGCCCCACCCGGAAATCACGTGGGCCCCACCCGGAAATCACGTGGGCCCCACCCGGAAATCACGTGGGCCCCCAGGGGAAATCACGTGGGCCCCACCCGGAAATCACGTGGGCCCCACCCGGAAATCACGTGGGCCCCACCCGGAAATCACGTGGGCCCCACGGGGAAATCACGTGGGCCCCACCCCGAAATCACGTGGGCCCCACCCGGAAATCACGTGGGCCCCACCCGGAAATCACGTGGGCCCCACCCGGAAATCACGTGGGCCCCACCCGGAAATCACGTGGGCCCCACCCGGAAATCACGTGGGCCCCACCCGGAAATCACGTGGGGCCCACCCGGAAATCACGTGGGCCCCACGGGGAATTCACGTGGGCCCCACCCGGAAATCACGTGGGACCCACCCGGAAATCACGTGGGCCCCACCCGGAAATCACGTGGGCCCCACCCGGAAATCACGTGGGCCCCACCCTGAAATCACGTGGGCCCCACCCGGAAATCACGTGGGCCCCACACGGAAATCACGTGGGACCCACCCGGAAATCACGTGAGCCCCACCCGGAAATCACGTGGGCCCCACCCGGAAATCACGTGGGCCCCACCCGGAAATCACGTGGGCCCCACCCGGAAATCACGTGGGCCCCACCCGGAAATCACGTGGGCCCCCAGGGGAAATCACGTGGGCCCCAACCGGAAATCACGTGGGCCCCACCCGGAAATCACGTGGGCCCCCAGGGGAAATCACGTGGGCCCCCAGGGGAAATCACGTGGGCCCCACCCGGAAATCACGTGGGCCCCACCCGGAAATCACGTGGGCCCCACCCGGAAATCACGTGGGCCCCACCCGGAAATCACGTGGGCCCCACCCGGAAATCACGTGGGCCCCACCCGGAAATCACGTGGGCCCCACCCGGAAATCACGTGGGCCCCACCCGGAAATCACGTGGGACCCACCCGGAAATCACGTGGGCCCCCAGGGGAAATCACGTGGGCCCCACCCGGAAATAACGTGGGCCCCCAGGGGAAATCACGTGGGCCCCACCCGGAAATCACGTGGGCCCCACCCGGAAATCACGTGGGCCCCACCCGGAAATCACGTGGGCCCCACGGGGAAATCACGTGGGCCCCACCCCGAAATCACGTGGGCCCCACCCGGAAATCACGTGGGCCCCACCCGGAAATCACGTGGGCCCCACCCGGAAATCACGTGGGCCCCACCCGGAAATCACGTGGGCCCCACCCGGAAATCACGTGGGCCCCACCCGGAAATCACGTGGGCCCCACCCAGAAATCACGTGGGCCCCACCCGGAAATCACGTGGGCCCCCAGGGGAAATCACGTGGGCCCCACCCGGAAATCACGTGGGCCCCACCCGGAAATCACGTGGGCCCCACCCGGAAATCACGTGGGCCCCACCCGGAAATCACGTGGGCCCCACCCGGAAATCACGTGGGCCCCACCCGGAAATCACGTGGGCCCCCAGGGGAAATCACGTGGGCCCCACCCGGAAATCACGTGGGCCCCACCCGGAAATCACGTGGGCCCCACCCGGAAATCACGTGGGCCCCACCCGGAAATCACGTGGGCCCCACCCGGAAATCACGTGGGCCCCACCCGGAAATCACGTGGGCCCCACCCGGAAATCACGTGGGCCCCACGGGGAAATCACGTGGGCCCCACCCCGAAATCACGTGGGCCCCACCCGGAAATCACGTGGGCCCCACCCGGAAATCACGTGGGCCCCACCCGGAAATCACGTGGGCCCCACCCGGAAATCACGTGGGCCCCACCCGGAAATCACGTGGGCCCCACCCGGAAATCACGTGGGCCCCACCCAGAAATCACGTGGGCCCCACCCGGAAATCACGTGGGCCCCCAGGGGAAATCACGTGGGCCCCACGGGGAAATCACGTGGGCCCCACCCGGAAATCACGTGGGCCCCACCCGGAAATCACGTGGGCCCCACCCGGAAATCACGTGGGCCCCACCCGGAAATCACGTGGGCCCCACCCGGAAATCACGTGGGCCCCCAGGGGAAATCACGTGGGCCCCACCCGGAAATCACGTGGGCCCCACCCGGAAATCACGTGGGCCCCACCCGGAAATCACGTGGGCCCCACCCGGAAATCACGTGGGCCCCACCCGGAAATCACGTGGGACCCACCCGGAAATCACGTGGGCCCCCAGGGGAAATCACGTGGGCCCCACCCGGAAATCACGTGGGCGCCACCCGGAAATCACGTGGGCCCCACCCGGAAATCACGTGGGCCCCACCCGGAAATCACGTGGGCCCCACCCGGAAATCACGTGGGCCCCACCCGGAAATCACGTGGGCCCCACCCGGAAATCACGTGGGCCCCACCCGGAAATCACGTGGGCCCCACGGGGATATCACGTGGGCCCCACCCGGAAATCACGTGGGCCCCACGGGGAAATCACGTGGGCCCCACCCGGAAATCACGTGGGCCCCACCCGGATATCACGTGGGCCCCACCCAGAAATCACGTGGGCCCCACCCGGAAATCCCGTGGGGCCCACCCAGAAATCACGTGGGCCCCACGGGGAAATCACGTGGGCCCCACCCGGAAATCACTTGGGCCCCACCCGGAAATCACGTGGGCCCCACCCGGAAATCACGTGGGCCCCACCCGGAAATCACGTGGGCCCCACCCGGAAATCACGTGGGACCCACCCGGAAATCACGTGGGCCCCCAGGGGAAATCACGTGGGCCCCACCCGGAAATCACGTGGGCCCCACCCGGAAATCACGTGGGCCCCACCCGGAAATCACGTGGGCCCCACCCGGAAATCACGTGGGCCCCACCCGGAAATCACGTGGGCCCCACCCGGAAATCACGTGGGCCCCACCCGGAAATCACGTGGGCCCCACCCGGAAATCACGTGGGCCCCACCTGGAAATCACGTGGGCCCCCAGGGGAAATCACGTGGGCCCCACCCGGAAATCACGTGGGCCCCACCCGGAAATCACGTGGGCCCCACCCGGAAATCACGTGGGCCCCACCCGGAAATCACGTGGGCCCCACCCGGAAATCACGTGGGCCCCCAGGGGAAATCACGTGGGCCCCACCCGGAAATAACGTGGGCCCCACCCGGAAATCACGTGGGCCCCACCCGGAAATCACGTGGGCCCCACCCGGAAATCACGTGGGCCCCACCCGGAAATCACGTGGGCCCCACCCGGAAATCACGTGGGCCCCACGGGGAAATCACGTGGGCCCCACCCCGAAATCACGTGGGCCCCACCCGGAAATCACGTGGGCCCCACCCGGAAATCACGTGGGCCCCACCCGGAAATCACGTGGGCCCCACCCGGAAATCACGTGGGCCCCACCCGGAAATCACGTGGGCCCCACCCGGAAATCACGTGGGCCCCACCCAGAAATCACGTGGGCCCCACCCGGAAATCACGTGGGCCCCACCCGGAAATCACGTGGGCCCCCAGGGGAAATCACGTGGGCCCCACCCGGAAATCACTTGGGCCCCACCCGGAAATCACGTGGGCCCCACCCGGAAATCACGTGGGCCCCACCCGGAAATCACGTGGGCCCCACGGGGAAATCACGTGGGCCCCACGGGGAAATCACGTGGGCCCCACCCGGAAATCACGTGGGCCCCACCCGGAAATCACGTGGGCCCCACCCGGAAATCACGTGGGCCCCACCCGGAAATCACGTGGGCCCCACCCGGAAATCACGTGGGCCCCACCCGGAAATCACGTGGGCCCCACCCGGAAATCACGTGGGCCCCACCCGGAAATCACGTGGGCCCCACGGGGATATCACGTGGGCCCCACCCGGAAATCACGTGGGCCCCACGGGGAAATCACGTGGGCCCCACCCGGAAATCACGTGGGCCCCACCCGGATATCACTTGGGCCCCACCCTGAAATCACGTGGGCCCCACCCGGAAATCACGTGGGGCCCACCCAGAAATCACGTGGGCCCCACGGGGAAATCACGTGGGCCCCACCCGGAAATCACGTGGGCCCCACCCGGAAATCACGTGGGCCCCACCCGGAAATCACGTGGGCCCCACCCGGAAATCACGTGGGCCCCACCCGGAAATCACGTGGGCCCCACCCGGAAATCACGTGGGCCCCACCCGGAAATCACGTGGGCCCCACCCGGAAATCACGTGGGCCCCACGGGGATATTACGTGGGCCCCACCCGGAAATCACGTGGGCCCCACCCGGAAATCACGTGGGCCCCACCCGGAAATCACGTGGGCCCCACCCGGAAATCACGTGGGCCCCACCCGGAAATCACGTGGGCCCCACGGGGAAATCACGTGGGCCCCACCCGGAAATCACGTGGGCCCCACCCGGAAATCACGTGGGCCCCACCCGGAAATCACGTGGGCCCCACCCGGAAATCACGTGGGCCCCACCCGGAAATCACGTGGGCCCCACCCGGAAATCACGTGGGCCCCACCCGGAAATCACGTGGGCCCTACCCGGAAATCACGTGGGCCCCCAGGGGAAATCACGTGGGCCCCACCCGGAAATCACGTGGGCCCCACCCGGAAATCACGTGGGCCCCACCGGGAAATCACGTGGGCCCCACCCGGAAATCACGTGGGCACCACCCGGAAATCACGTGGGCCCCACCCGGAAATCACGTGGGCCCCACCCTGAAATCACGTGGGCCCCACCCGGAAATCACGTGGGCCCCACCCGGAAATCACGTGGGCCCCCAGGGGAAATCACGTGGGCCCCACCCGGAAATCACTTGGGCCCCACCCGGAAATCACGTGGGCCCCACCCGGAAATCACGTGGGCCCCACCCGGAAATCACGTGGGCCCCACGGGGAAATCACGTGGGCCCCACGGGGAAATCACGTGGGCCCCACCCGGAAATCACGTGGGCCCCACCCGGAAATCACGTGGGCCCCACCCGGAAATCACGTGGGCCCCACCCGGAAATCACGTGGGCCCCACCCGGAAATCACGTGGGCCCCACCCGGAAATCACGTGGGCCCCCAGGGGAAATCACGTGGGCCCCACCCGGAAATCACGTGGGCCCCACCCGGAAATCACGTGGGCCCCACCCGGAAATCACGTGGGCCCCACGGGGAAATCACGTGGGCCCCACCCGGAAATCACGTGGGCCCCACCCGGAAATCACGTGGGCCCCACACGGAAATCACGTGGGCCCCACCCGGAAATCACGTGGGCCCCTCCCGGAAATCACGTGGGCCCCACCCAGAAATCACGTGGGCCCCACCCGGAAATCACGTGGGGCCCACCCAGAAATCACGTGGGCCCCACGGGGAAATCACGTGGGCCCCACCCGGAAATCACGTGGGCCCCACCCGGAAATCACGTGGGCCCCACCCGGAAATCACGTGGGCCCCACCCGGAAATCACGTGGGCCCCACCCGGAAATCACGTGGGACCCACCCGGAAATCACGTGGGCCCCCAGGGGAAATCACGTAGGCCCCACCCGGAAATCACGTGGGCCCCACCCGGAAATCACGTGGGCCCCACCCGGAAATCACGTGGGCCCCACCCGGAAATCACGTGGGCCCCACCCGGAAATCACGTGGGCCCCACCCGGAAATCACGTGGGCCCCACCCGGAAATCCCGTGGGCCCCACCCGGAAATCACGTGGGCCCCACGGGGATATCACGTGGGCCCCACCCGGAAATCACGTGGGCCCCACGGGGAAATCACGTGGGCCCCACCCGGAAATCACGTGGGCCCCACCCGGATATCACGTGGGCCCCACCCAGAAATCACGTGGGCCCCACCCGGAAATCACGTGGGGCCCACCCAGAAATCACGTGGGCCCCACGGGGAAATCACGTGGGCCCCACCCGGAAATCACGTGGGCCCCACCCGGAAATCACGTGGGCCCCACCCGGAAATCACGTGGGCCCCACCCGGAAATCACGTGGGCCCCACCCGGAAATCACGTGGGCCCCACCCGGAAATCACGTGGGCCCCACCCGGAAATCACGTGGGCCCCACCCGGAAATCACGTGGGCCCCACCCGGAAATCACGTGGGCCCCACGGGGATATTACGTGGGCCCCCAGGGGAAATCACGTGGGCCCCACGGGGAAATCACGTGGGCCCCACCCGGAAATCACGTGGGCCCCACCCGGATATCACGTGGGCCCCACCCAGAAATCACGTGGGCCCCACCCGGAAATCACGTGGGGCCCACCCAGAAATCACGTGGGCCCCACGGGGAAATCACGTGGGCCCCACCCGGAAATCACGTGGGCCCCACCCGGAAATCACGTGGGCCCCCAGGGGAAATCACGTGGGCCCCACCCGGAAATCACGTGGGCCCCACCCGGAAATCACGTGGGCCCCACCCAGAAATCACGTGGGCCCCACGGGGAAATCACGTGGGCCCCACCCGGAAATCACGTGGGCCCCACCCGGAAATCACGTGGGCCCCACCCGGAAATCACGTGGGCCCCACCCGGAAATCACGTGGGCCCCACCCGGAAATCACGTGGGCCCCACGGGGATATTACGTGGGCCCCACCCGGAAATCACGTGGGCCCCACGGGGAAATCACGTGGGCCCCACCCGGAAATCACGTGGGCCCCACCCGGATATCACGTGGGCCCCACCCAGAAATCACGTGGGCCCCACCCGGAAATCACGTGGGGCCCACCCAGAAATCACGTGGGCCCCACGGGGAAATCACGTGGGCCCCACCCGGAAATCACGTGGGCCCCACCCGGAAATCACGTGGGCCCCCAGGGGAAATCACGTGGGCCCCCAGGGGAAATCACGTGGGCCCCACCCGGAAATAACGTGGGCCCCACCCGGAAATCACGTGGGCCCCACCCGGAAATCACGTGGGCCCCACCCGGAAATCACGTGGGCCCCACCCGGAAATCACGTGGGCCCCACCCGGAAATCACGTGGGCCCCACCCGGAAATCACGTGGGCCCCACCCGGAAATCACGTGGGCCCCACCCGGAAATCACGTGGGCCCCACACGGAAATCACGTGGGCCCCACCCGGAAATCACGTGGGGCCCACCCGGAAATCAGGTGGGCCCCACCCGGAAATCACGTGGGCCCCACCCGGAAATCACGTGGGCCCCACCCGGAAATCACGTGGGCCCCCAGGGGAAATCACGTGGGCCCCACCCGGAAATCACTTGGGCCCCACCCGGAAATCACGTGGGCCCCACCCGGAAATCACGTGGGCCCGACGGGGAAATCACGTGGGCCCCACCCGGAAATCACGTGGGCCCCACCCGGAAATCAGGTGGGCCCCACCCGGAAATCACGTGGGGCCCACCCGGAAATCACGTGGGCCCCACCCGGAAATCACGTGGGCCCTACCCGGAAATCACGTGGGCCCCCAGGGGAAATCACGTGGGCCCCACCCGGAAATCACGTGGGCCCCACCCGGAAATCACGTGGGCCCCACCGGGAAATCACGTGGGCCCCACCCGGAAATCACGTGGGCCCCACCCGGAAATCACGTGGGCCCCACCCGGAAATCACGTGGGCCCCACCCGGAAATCACGTGGGCCCCACCCGGAAATCACGTGGGCCCCACCCAGAAATCACGTGGGCCCCACCCGGAAATCACGTGGGGCCCACCCGGAAATCACGTGGGCCCCAGGGGGAAATCACGTGGGCCCCACCCGGAAATCACGTGGGCCCCACCCGGAAATCACGTGGGCCCCACCCGGAAATCACGTGGGCCCCACCCGGAAATCACGTGGGCCCCACCCGGAAATCACGTGGGCCCCACCCGGAAATCACGTGGGCCCCACCCGGAAATCACGTGGGCCCCACCCGGAAATCACGTGGGCCCCACCCGGAAATAACGTGGGCCCCCAGGGGAAATCACGTGGGCCCCACCCGGAAATCACGTGGGCCCCACCCGGAAATCACGTGGGCCCCACCCGGAAATCACGTGGGCCCCACGGGGAAATCACGTGGGCCCCACCCCGAAATCACGTGGGCCCCACCCGGAAATCACGTGGGCCCCACCCGGAAATCACGTGGGCCCCACCCGGAAATCACGTGGGCCCCACCCTGAAATCACGTGGGCCCCACCCGGAAATCACGTGGGGCCCAACCGGAAATCACGTGGGCCCCACGGGGAAATCACGTGGGCCCCACCCGGAAATCACGTGGGACCCACCCGGAAATCACGTGGGCCCCACCCGGAAATCACGTGGGCCCCACCCGGAAATCACGTGGGACCCACCCGGAAATCACGTGAGCCCCACCCGGAAATCACGTGGGCCCCACCCGGAAATCACGTGGGCCCCACCCGGAAATCACGTGGGCCCCACCCGGAAATCACGTGGGCCCCACCCGGAAATCACGTGGGCCCCACCCGGAAATCACGTGGGCCCCACCCGGAAATCACGTGGGCCCCACCCGGAAATCACGTGGGCCCTACCCGGAAATCACGTGGGCCCCCAGGGGAAATCACGTGGGCCCCACCCGGAAATCACGTGGGCCCCACCCGGAAATCACGTGGGCCCCACCGGGAAATCACGTGGGCCCCACCCGGAAATCACGTGGGCACCACCCGGAAATCACGTGGGCCCCACCCGGAAATCACGTGGGCCCCACCCTGAAATCACGTGGGCCCCACCCGGAAATCACGTGGGCCCCACCCGGAAATCACGTGGGCCCCCAGGGGAAATCAGGTGGGCCCCACCCGGACATCACTTGGGCCCCACCCGGAAATCACGTGGGCCCCACCCGGAAATCACGTGGGCCCGACGGGGAAATCACGTGGGCCCCACCCGGAAATCACGTGGGCCCCACCCGGAAATCAGGTGGGCCCCACCCGGAAATCACGTGGGCCCCACCCGGAAATCACGTGGGCCCCACCCGGAAATCACGTGGGCCCCACCGGGAAATCACGTGGGCCCCACCCGGAAATCACGTGGGGCCCACCCGGAAATCACGTGGGCCCCACGGGGAAATCACGTGGGCCCCACACGGAAATCACGTGGGACCCACCCGGAAATCACGTGGGCCCCACCCGGAAATCACGTGGGCCCCACCCGGAAATCACGTGGGCCCCACCCTGAAATCACGTGGGCCCCACCCGGAAATCACGTGGGCCCCACCCGGAAATCACGTGGGACCCACCCGGAAATCACGTGGGCCCCACGGGGAAATCACGTGGGCCCCACCCGGAAATCACGTGGGCCCCACCCGGAAATCACGTGGGCCCCACCCGGAAATCACGTGGGCCCCACCCGGAAACCACGTGGGCCCCACCCGGAAATCACGTGGGCCCCACCCGGAAATCACGTGGGCCCCACCCGGAAATCACGTGGGCCCTACCCGGAAATCACGTGGGCCCCCAGGGGAAATCACGTGGGCCCCACCCGGAAATCACGTGGGCCCCACCCGGAAATCACGTGGGCCCCACCGGGAAATCACGTGGGCCCCACCCGGAAATCACGTGGGCCCCACCCGGAAATCACGTGGGCCCCACCCGGAAATCACGTGGGCCCCACCCGGAAATCACGTGGGCCCCACCCGGAAATCACGTGGGCCCCACCCGGAAATCACGTGGGCCCCACCCGGAAATCACGTGGGGCCCACCCGGAAATCACGTGGGCCCCAGGGGGAAATCACGTGGGCCCCACCCGGAAATCACGTGGGCCCCACCCGGAAATCACGTGGGCCCCACCCGGAAATCACGTGGGCCCCACCCGGAAATCACGTGGGCCCCACCCGGAAATCACGTGGGCCCCACCCGGAAATCACGTGGGCCCCACCCGGAAATCACGTGGGCCCCACCCGGAAATAACGTGGGCCTCCAGGGGAAATCACGTGGGCCCCACCCGGAAATCACGTGGGCCCCACCCGGAAATCACGTGGGCCCCACCGGGAAATCACGTGGGCCCCACCCGGAAATCACGTGGGCCCCACCCGGAAATCACGTGGGCCCCACCCGGAAATCACGTGGGCCCCACCCGGAAATCACGTGGGCCCCACCCGGAAATCACGTGGGCCCCACCCGGAAATCACGTGGGGCCCACCCGGAAATCACGTGGGCCCCACGGGGAAATCACGTGGGCCCCACCCGGAAATCACGTGGGACCCACCCGGAAATCACGTGGGCCCCACCCGGAAATCACGTGGGCCCCACCCGGAAATCACGTGGGCCCCACCCGGAAATCACGTGGGCCCCACCCGGAAATCACGTGGGCCCCACCCGGAAATCACTTGGGCCCCACCCGGAAATAACGTGGGCCCCCAGGGGAAATCACGTGGGCCCCACCCGGAAATCACGTGGGCCCCACCCGGAAATCACGTGGGCCCCACCCGGAAATCACGTGGGCCCCACGGGGAAATCACGTGGGCCCCACCCCGAAATCACGTGGGCCCCACCCGGAAATCACGTGGGCCCCACCCGGAAATCACGTGGGCCCCACCCGGAAATCACGTGGGCCCCACCCGGAAATCACGTGGGCCCCACCCGGAAATCACGTGGGCCCCACCCGGAAATCACGTGGGCCCCACGGGGATATCACGTGGGCCCCACCCGGAAATCACGTGGGCCCCACGGGGAAATCACGTGGGCCCCACCCGGAAATCACGTGGGCCCCACCCGGATATCACGTGGGCCCCACCCGGAAATCACGTGGGCCCCACCCGGAAATCACGTGGGCCCCACCCGGAAATCACGTGGGACCCACCCGGAAATCACGTGGGCCCCACCCGGAAATCACGTGGGCCCCACCCGGAAATCACGTGGGCCCCACCCGGAAATCACGTGGGCCCCACCCGGAAATCACGTGGGCCCCACGGGGATATCACGTGGGCCCCACCCGGAAATCACGTGGGCCCCACGGGGAAATCACGTGGGCCCCACCCGGAAATCACGTGGGCCCCACCCGGATATCACGTGGGCCCCACCCAGAAATCACGTGGGCCCCACCCGGAAATCACGTGGGGCCCACCCGGAAATCACGTGGGCCCCACGGGGAAATCACGTGGGCCCCACCCGGAAATCACGTGGGCCCCACCCGGAAATCACGTGGGCCCCACCCGGAAATCACGTGGGCCCGACCCGGAAATCACGTGGGCCCCACCCGGAAATCACGTGGGCCCCACCCGGAAATCACGTGGGACCCACCCGGAAATCACGTGGGCCCCCAGGGGAAATCACGTGGGCCCCACCCGGAAATCACGTGGGCCCCACCCGGAAATCACGTGGGCCCCACCCGGAAATCACGTGGGCCCCACCCGGAAATCACGTGGGCCCCACCCGGAAATCACGTGGGCCCCACCCGGAAATCACGTGGGCCCCACCCGGATATCACGTGGGCCCCACCCGGAAATCACGTGGGCCCCACCCGGAAATCACGTGGGCCCCACCCGGAAATCACGTGGGCCCCACCCGGAAATCACGTGGGCCCCACCCGGAAATCACGTGGGCCCCACCCGGGAATCACGTGGGCCCCACCCGGAAATCACGTGGGCCCCACCCGGAAATCACGTGGGCCCCACCCGGAAATCACGTGGGCCCCACCCGGAAATCACGTGGGCCCCCAGGGGAAATCACGTGGGCCCCACCCGGAAATCACGTGGGCCCCACCCGGGAATCACGTGGGCCCCACCCGGAAATCACGTGGGCCCCACGGGGAAATCACGTGGGCCCCACCCGGAAATCACGTGGGCCCCACCCGGAAATCACGTGGGCCCCACCCGGAAATCACGTGGGCCCCACCCGGAAATCACGTGGGCCCCACACGGAAATCACGTGGGCCCCACCCGGAAATCACGTGGGGCCCACCCGGAAATCACGTGGGCCCCACCCGGAAATCACGTGGGCCCCACCCGGAAATCACGTGGGCCCCACCCTGAAATCACGTGGGCCCCACCCTGAAATGACGTGGGCCCCACCCTGAAATCACGTGGGCCCCACCCGGAAATCACGTGGGCCCCACCCTGAAATCACGTGGGCCCCACCCTGAAATCACGTGGGCCCCACCCGGAAATCACGTGGGCCCCACCCGGAAATCACGTGGGCCCCCAGGGGAAATCACGTGGGCCCCACCCGTAAATCACGTGGGCCCCACCCGGAAATCACGTGGGCCCCACCCGGAAATCACGTGGGCCCCACCCGGAAATCACGTGGGCCCCACCCGGAAATCACGTGGGCCCCATCCGGAAATCACGTGGGACCCACGGGGAAATCACGTGGGCCCCACCCGGAAATCACGTGGGGCCCACCCGGAAATCACGAGGGCCCCACGGGGAAATCACGTGGGCCCCACCCGGAAATCACGTGGGCCCCACCCGGAAATCACGTGGGGCCCACCCGGAAATCACGTGGGGCCCACCCGGAAATCACGTGGGCCCCACGGGGAAACCACGTGGGCCCCACCCGGAAATCACGTGGGCCCCACCCGGAAATCACGTGGGCCCCACCCGGAAATCACGTGGGCCCTACCCGGAAATCACGTGGGCCCCACCCGGAAATCACGTGGGCCCCACCCGGAAATCACGTGGGCCCCCAGGGGAAATCACGTGGGCCCCACCCGGAAATCACGTGGGCCCCCAGGGGAAATCACGTGGGCCCCACCCGGATATCACGTGGGCCCCACCCGGAAATCACGTGGGCCCCACCCGGAAATCACGTGGGCCCCACGGGGAAATCACGTGGGTCCCACCCGGAAATCACGTGGGCCCCACCCGGAAATCACGTGGGCCCCACCCGGAAATCACGTGGGCCCCACCCGGAAATCACGTGGGCCCCACCCGGAAATCACGTGGGCCCCACCCGGAAATCACGTGGGCCCCACGGGGAAATCACGTGGGCCCCACCTGGAAATAACGTGGGCCCCACCCGGAAATCACGTGGGCCCCACCCGGAAATCACGTGGGCCCCACCCGGAAATCACGTGGGCCCCACCCGGAAATCACGTGGGCCCCACCCGGAAATCACGTGGGCCCCACCCGGAAATCACGTGGGCCCCACCCGGAAATCACGTGGGCCCCACCCGGAAATCACGTGGGCCCCACCCGGAAATCACGTGGGCCCCACCCGGAAATCACGTGGGCCCCACCCGGAAATCACGTGGGGCCCACCCGGAAATCACGTGGGCCCCACGGGGAAATCACGTGGGCCCCACGGGGAAATCACGTGGGCCCCACCCGGAAATCACGTGGGCCCCACCCGGAAATCACGTGGGCCCCACCCGGAAATCACGTGGGCCCCACCCGGAAATCACGTGGGCCCCACCCTGAAATCACGTGGGCCCCACCCGGAAATCACGTGGGCCCCACCCGGAAATCACGTTGGCCCCACCCGGAAATCACGTGGGCCCCACCCGGAAATCACGTGGGCCCCCAGGGGAAATCACGTGGGCCCCACCCGGAAATCACGTGGGCCCCACCCGGAAATCACGTGGGCCCCACCCGGAAATCACGTGGGCCCCACGGGGAAATCACGTGTTCCCCACCCGGAAATCACGTGGGCCCCACCCGGAAATCACGTGGGCCCCACCCGGAAATCACTTGGGCCCCACCCTGAAATCACGTGGGCCCCACCCGGAAATCACGTGGGCCCCACCCGGAAATCACGTGGGCCCCACCCGGAAATCACGTGGGCCCCACCCGGAGATCACTTGGGCCCCACCCGGAAATCACGTGGGCCCCACCCGGAAATCACGTGGGCCCCACCCGGAAATCACGTGGGCCCCACCCGGAAATCACGTGGGCCCCACCCGGAGATCACTTGGGCCCCACCCGGAAATCACGTGGGCCCCACCCGGAAATCACGTGGGCCCCCAGGGGAAATCACGTGGGCCCCACCCGGAAATCACGTGGGCCCCACCCGGAAATCACGTGGGCCCCACCCTGAAATCACGTGGGCCCCACCCGGAAATCACGTGGGCCCCACGGGGAAATCACGTGGGCCCCACCCGGAAATCACGTGGGCCCCACCCGGAAATCACGTGGGCCCCACCCTGAAATCACGTGGGCCCCACCCGGAAATCACGTGGGCCCCCAGGGGAAATCACGTGGGCCCCACCCGGAAATCACGTGGGCCCCACCCGGAAATCACGTGGGCCCCACCCGGAAATCACGTGGGCCCCACCCGGAAATCACGTGGGCCCCACCCGGAAATCACGTGGGCCCCACCCGGAAATCACGTGGGCCCCCAGGGGAAATCACGTGGGCCCCACCC
Organism: Ovis canadensis; assembly: GCF_042477335.2. Taxonomy (NCBI): domain Eukaryota; kingdom Metazoa; phylum Chordata; class Mammalia; order Artiodactyla; family Bovidae; genus Ovis; species Ovis canadensis. The sequence continues at coordinate 12,019,169 of NC_091264.1, read as the reverse complement.
GGAAATCACGTGGGCCCCCAGGGGAAATCACGTGGGCCCCACCCGGATATCACGTGGGCCCCACCCGGAAATCACGTGGGCCCCACCCGGAAATCACGTGGGCCCCACGGGGAAATCACGTGGGTCCCACCCGGAAATCACGTGGGCCCCACCCGGAAATCACGTGGGCCCCACCCGGAAATCACGTGGGCCCCACCCGGAAATCACGTGGGTCCCACCCGGAAATCACGTGGGCCCCACCCGGAAATCACGTGGGCCCCACCCGGAAATCACGTGGGCCCCACCCGGAAATCACGTGGGCCCCACCCGGAAATCACGTGGGCCCCACCCGGAAATCACGTGGGCCCCCAGGGGAAATCACGTGGGCCCCACCCGGAAATCACGTGGGCCCCACCCGGAAATCACGTGGGCCCCACCCGGAAATCACGTGGGCCCTACCCGGAAATCACGTGGGCCCCACCCGGAAATCACGTGGGCCCCACCCGGAAATCACGTGGGCCCCCAGGGGAAATCACGTGGGCCCCACCCGGAAATCACGTGGGCCCCCAGGGGAAATCACGTGGGCCCCACCCGGATATCACGTGGGCCCCACCCGTAAATCACGTGGGCCCCACCCGGAAATCACGTGGGCCCCACGGGGAAATCACGTGGGTCCCACCCGTAAATCACGTGGGCCCCACCCGGAAATCACGTGGGCCCCACCCGGAAATCACGTGGGCCCCACCCGGAAATCACGTGGGCCCCACCCGGAAATCACGTGGGCCCCACCCGGAAATCACGTGGGCCCCACGGGGAAATCACGTGGGCCCCACCTGGAAATAACGTGGGCCCCACCCGGAAATCACGTGGGCCCCACCCGGAAATCACGTGGGCCCCACCCGGAAATCACGTGGGCCCCACCCGGAAATCACGTGGGCCCCACCCGGAAATCACGTGGGCCCCACCCGGAAATCACGTGGGCCCCACCCGGAAATCACGTGGGCCCCACCCGGAAATCACGTGGGCCCCACCCGGAAATCACGTGGGCCCCCAGGGGAAATCACTTGGGCCCCACCCGGAAATCACGTGGGCCCCACCCGGAAATCACGTGGGCCCCCAGGGGAAATCACTTGGGCCCCACCCGGAAATCACGTGGGCCCCACCCGGAAATCACGTGGGCCCCACCCGGAAATCACGTGGGCCCCACGGGGAAATCACGTGGGCCCCACCTGGAAATCACGTGGGCCCCACGGGGAAATCACGTGGGTCCCACCCGGAAATCACGTGGGCCCCACGGGGAAATCACGTGGGCCCCACGGGGAAATCACGTGGGCCCCACCCGGAAATCACGTGGGCCCCACCCGGAAATCACGTGGGCCCCACCCGGAAATCACGTGGGCCCCACCCGGAAATCACGTGGGCCCCACCCTGAAATCACGTGGGCCCCACCCGGAAATCACGTGGGCCCCACCCGGAAATCACGTGGGCCCCACCCGGAAATCACGTGGGCCCCACCCGGAAATCACGTGGGCCCCCAGGGGAAATCACGTGGGCCCCACCCGGAAATCACGTGGGCCCCACCCGGAAATCACGTGGGCCCCACCCGGAAATCACGTGGGCCCCACGGGGAAATCACGTGGGCCCCACCCGGAAATCACGTGGGCCCCACCCGGAAATCACGTGGGCCCCACCCGGAAATCACTTGGGCCCCACCCTGAAATCACGTGGGCCCCACCCGGAAATCACGTGGGCCCCACCCGGAAATCACGTGGGCCCCACCCGGAAATCACGTGGGCCCCACCCGGAGATCACTTGGGCCCCACCCGGAAATCACGTGGGCCCCACCCGGAAATCACGTGGGCCCCACCCGGAAATCACGTGGGCCCCACCCGGAAATCACGTGGGCCCCACCCGGAGATCACTTGGGCCCCACCCGGAAATCACGTGGGCCCCACCCGGAAATCACGTGGGCCCCCAGGGGAAATCACGTGGGCCCCACCCGGAAATCACGTGGGCCCCACCCGGAAATCACGTGGGCCCCACCCTGAAATCACGTGGGCCCCACCCGGAAATCACGTGGGCCCCACGGGGAAATCACGTGGGCCCCACCCGGAAATCACGTGGGCCCCACCCGGAAATCACGTGGGCCCCACCCTGAAATCACGTGGGCCCCACCCGGAAATCACGTGGGCCCCCAGGGGAAATCACGTGGGCCCCACCCGGAAATCACGTGGGCCCCACCCGGAAATCACGTGGGCCCCACCCGGAAATCACGTGGGCCCCACCCGGAAATCACGTGGGGCCCACCCGGAAATCACGTGGGCCCCACGGGGAAATCACGTGGGCCCCACCCGGAAATCACGTGGGCCCCACCCGGAAATCACGTGGGCCCCACCCGGAAATCACGTGGGCCCCACCCGGAAATCACGTGGGCCCCACCCTGAAATCACGTGGGCCCCACCCGGAAATCACGTGGGCCCCACCCGGAAATCACGTTGGCCCCACCCGGAAATCACGTGGGCCCCACCCGGAAATCACGTGGGCCCCACCCTGAAATCACGTGGGCCCCACCCGGAAATCACGTGGGCCCCCAGGGGAAATCACGTGGGCCCCACCCGGAAATCACGTGGGCCCCACCCGGAAATCACGTGGGCCCCACCCGGAAATCACGTGGGCCCCACGGGGAAATCACGTGGGCCCCACGGGGAAATCACGTGGGCCCCACCCGGAAATCACGTGGGCCCCACCCGGAAATCACGTGGGCCCCACCCGGAAATCACGTGGGACCCCAGGGGAAATCACGTGGGCCCCACCCGGAAATCACGTGGGCCCCACCCGGAAATCACGTGGGCCCCACCCGGAAATCACGTGGGCCCCACCCGGAAATCACGTGGGCCCCACCCGGAAATCACGTGGGCCCCACCCGGAAATCACGTGGGCCCCACCCGGAAATCACGTGGGCCCCACCCGGAAATCACGTGGGCCCCACCCGGAAATCACGTGGGCCCCACCCGGAAATCACGTGGGCCCCCAGGGGAAATCACGTGGGCCCCACCCGGAAATCACGTGGGCCCCACCCGGAAATCACGTGGGCCCCACCCGGAAATCACGTGGGCCCCACCCGGAAATCACGTGGGCCCCACCCGGAAATCACGTGGGCCCCACGGGGAAATCACGTGGGCCCCACGGGGAAATCACGTGGGCCCCACCCGGAAATCACGTGGGGCCCACCCGGAAATCACGTGGTCCCCACGGGGAAATCACGTGGGTCCCACCCGGAAATCACGTGGGCCCCACCCGGAAATCACGTGGGCCCCACCCGGAAATCACGTGGGCCCCACCCGGAAATCACGTGGGCCCCACGGGGAAATCACGTGGGTCCCACCCGGAAATCACGTTGGCCCCACCCGGAAATCACGTGGGCCCCACCCGGAAATCACGTGGGCCCCACCCGGAAATCACGTGGGCCCCACCCGGAAATCACGTGGGCCCCACGGGGAAATCACGTGGGCCCCACCCGGAAATCACGTGGGCCCCACGGGGAAATCACGTGGGCCCCACTGGGAAATCACGTGGGCCCCACCCGGAAATCACGGGGGCCCCACCCGGAAATCACGTGGGCCCCACCCGGAAATCACGTGGGCCCCACCCGGAAATCACGTGGGCCCCACCCGGAAATCACGTGGGCCCCACCCGGAAATCACGTGGGCCCCACCCGGAAATCACGTGGGCCCCACCCGGAAATCACGTGGGCCCCACCCGGAAATCACGTGGGCCCCAACCGGAAATCACGTGGGCCCCACCCGGAAATCACGTGGGCCCCCAGGGGAAATCACGTGGGCCCCACCCGGAAATCATGTGGGACCCACCCGGAAATCACGTGGGCCCCACCCGGAAATCACGTGGGCCCGACGGGGAAATCACGTGGGCCCCACCCGGAAATCACGTGGGCCCCACCCGGAAATCACGTGGGCCCCCAGGGGAAATCACGTGGGCCCCACCCGGAAATCACGTGGGCCCCACCCGGAAATCACGTGGGCCCCACCCGGAAATCACGTGGGCCCCACGGGGAAATCACGTGGGCCCCACCCGGAAATCACGTGGGCCCCACCCGGAAATCACGTGGGCCCCACCCGGAAATCACGTGGGCCCCCAGGGGAAATCACGTGGGCCCCACCCGGAAATCACGTGGGCCCCACCCGGAAATCACGTGGGCCCCACCCGGAAATCACGTGGGCCCCCAGGGGAAATCACGTGGGCCCCAAGGGGAAATCACGTGGGCCCCACCCGGAAATCACGTGGGCCCCACCCGGAAATCACGTGGGCCCCACCCGGAAATCACGTGGGCCCCACCCGGAAATCACGTGGGCCCCACCCGGAAATCACGTGGGCCCCACCCGGAAATCACGTGGGCCCCACCCGGAAATCACGTGGGCCCCACCCGGAAATCACGTGGGCCCCACCCGGAAATCACGTGGGCCCCACCCGGAAATCACGTGGGCCCCACCCGGAAATCACGTGGGCCCCACCCGGAAATCACGTGGGCCCCACCCGGAAATCACGTGGGCCCCACCCGGAAATCACGTGGGGCCCACCCGGAAATCACGTGGGCCCCACGGGGAAATCACGTGGGCCCCACCCGGAAATCACGTGGGCCCCACCCGGAAATCACGTGGGCCCCACCCGGAAATCACGTGGGCCCCACCCGGAAATCACGTGGGCCCCACCCGGAAATCACGTGGGCCCCACCCGGAAATCACGTGGGACCCACCCGGAAATCACGTGGGCCCCCAGGGGAAATCACGTGGGCCCCACCCGGAAATCACGTGGGCCCCACCCGGAAATCACGTGGGCCCCACCCGGAAATCACGTGGGCCCCACCCGGAAATCACGTGGGCCCCACCCGGAAATCACGTGGGCCCCACCCGGAAATCACGTGGGCCCCACCCGGAAATCACGTGGGCCCCACGGGGATATCACGTGGGCCCCACCCGGAAATCACGTGGGCCCCACGGGGAAATCACGTGGGCCCCACCCGGAAATCACGTGGGCCCCACCCGGATATCACGTGGGCCCCACCCGGAAATCACGTGGGCCCCACCCGGAAATCACGTGGGCCCCACCCGGAAATCACGTGGGCCCCACCCGGAAATCACGTGGGACCCACCCGGAAATCACGTGGGCCCCACCCGGAAATCACGTGGGCCCCACCCGGAAATCACGTGGGCCCCACCCGGAAATCACGTGGGCCCCACCCGGAAATCACGTGGGCCCCACGGGGATATCACGTGGGCCCCACCCGGAAATCACGTGGGCCCCACGGGGAAATCACGTGGGCCCCACCCGGAAATCACGTGGGCCCCACCCGGATATCACGTGGGCCCCACCCAGAAATCACGTGGGCCCCACCCGGAAATCACGAGGGCCCCACCCGGAAATCACGTGGGCCCCACGGTGAAATCACGTGGGCCCCAACCGGAAATCACGTGGGCCCCACCCGGAAATCACGTGGGCCCCACCCGGAAATCACGTGGGCCCGACCCGGAAATCACGTGGGCCCGACCCGGAAATCACGTGGGCCCCACCCGGAAATCACGTGGGACCCACCCGGAAATCACGTGGGCCCCCAGGGGAAATCACGTGGGCCCCACCCGGAAATCACGTGGGCCCCACCCGGAAATCACGTGGGCCCCACCCGGAAATCACGTGGGCCCCACCCGGAAATCACGTGGGCCCCACCCGGAAATCACGTGGGCCCCACCCGGAAATCACGTGGGCCCCACCCGGAAATCACGTGGGCCCCACCCGGAAATCACGTGGGCCCCACCCGGAAATCACGTGGGCCCCACCCGGAAATCACGTGGGCCCCACCCGGAAATCACGTGGGCCCCACCCGGAAATCACGTGGGCCCCACCCGGAAATCACGTGGGCCCCACCCGGAAATCACGTGGGCCCCACCCGGAAATCACGTGGGCCCCACGGGGAAATCACGTGGGCCCCACGGGGAAATCACGTGGGCCCCACCCGGAAATCACGTGGGCCCCACCCGGAAATCACGTGGGCCCCACCCGGAAATCACGTGGGCCCCACCCGGAAATCACGTGGGCCCCACCCGGAAATCACGTGGGCCCCACCCGGAAATCACGTGGGCCCCCAGGGGAAATCACGTGGGCCCCACCCGGAAATCACGTGGGCCCCACCCGGAAATCACGTGGGCCCCACCCGGAAATCACGTGGGCCCCACCCGGAAATCACGTGGGCCCCACCCGGAAATCACGTGGGCCCCACCCGGAAATCACGTGGGCCCCACCCGGAAATCACGTGGGCCCCACCCGGAAATCACGTGGGCCCCTCCCGGAAATCACGTGGGCCCCACCCGGAAATCACGTGGGCCCCACCCGGAAATCACGTGGGGCCCACCCGGAAATCACGTGGGCCCCACGGGGAAATCACGTGGGCCCCACCCGGAAATCACGTGGGCCCCACCCGGAAATCACGTGGGCCCCACCCGGAAATCACGTGGGCCCCACCCGGAAATCACGTGGGCCCCACCCGGAAATCACGTGGGCCCCACCCGGAAATCACGTGGGACCCACCCGGAAATCACGTGGGCCCCCAGGGGAAATCACGTGGGCCCCACCCGGAAATCACGTGGGCCCCACCCGGAAATCACGTGGGCCCCACCCGGAAATCACGTGGGCCCCACCCGGAAATAACGTGGGCCCCACCCGGAAATCACGTGGGCCCCACCCGGAAATCACGTGGGCCCCACCCGGAAATCACGTGGGCCCCACCCGGAAATCACGTGGGCCCCACGGGGAAATCACGTGGGCCCCACCCGGAAATCACGTGGGCCCCACCCGGAAATCACGTGGGCCCCACCCGGAAATCACGTGGGCCCCACCCGGAAATCACGTGGGCCCCACCCGGAAATCACGTGGGGCCCACCCGGAAATCACGTGGGCCCCACGGGGAAATCACGTGGGCCCCACCCGGAAATCACGTGGGACCCACCCGGAAATCACGTGGGCCCCACCCGGAAATCACGTGGGCCCCACCCTGAAATCACGTGGGCCCCACCCGGAAATCACGTGGGCCCCACCCGGAAATCACGTGGGACCCACCCGGAAATCACGTGAGCCCCACCCGGAAATCACGTGGGCCCCACCCGGAAATCACGTGGGCCCCACCCGGAAATCACGTGGGCCCCACCCGGAAATCACGTGGGCCCCACCCGGAAATCACGTGGGCCCCCAGGGGAAATCACGTGGGCCCCACCCGGAAATCACGTGGGCCCCACCCGGAAATCACGTGGGCCCCACCCGGAAATCACGTGGGCCCCCAGGGGAAATCACGTGGGCCCCGAGGGGAAATCACGTGGGCCCCACGGGGAAATCACGTCGGCCCCACCCGGAAATCACGTGGGCCCCACCCGGAAATCACGTGGGCCCCACCCGGAAATCACGTGGGCCCCACCCGGAAATCACGTGGGCCCCACCCGGAAATCACGTGGGCCCCACCCGGAAATCACGTGGGCCCCACCCGGAAATCACGTGGGCCCCACCCGGAAATCACGTGGGCCCCACCCGGAAATCACGTGGGCCCCACCCGGAAATCACGTGGGCCCCACCCGGAAATCACGTGGGCCCCACCCGGAAATCACGTGGGCCCCACCCGGAAATCACGTGGGCCCCACCCGGAAATCACGTGGGCCCCACCCGGAAATCACGTGGGGCCCACCCGGAAATCACGTGGGCCCCACGGGGAAATCACGTGGGCCCCACCCGGAAATCACGTGGGCCCCACCCGGAAATCACGTGGGCCCCACCCGGAAATCACGTGGGCCCCACCCGGAAATCACGTGGGCCCCACCCGGAAATCACGTGGGCCCCACCCGGAAATCACGTGGGACCCACCCGGAAATCACGTGGGCCCCCAGGGGAAATCACGTGGGCCCCACCCGGAAATCACGTGGGCCCCACCCGGAAATCACGTGGGCCCCACCCGGAAATCACGTGGGCCCCACCCGGAAATCACGTGGGCCCCACCCGGAAATCACGTGGGCCCCACCCGGAAATCACGTGGGCCCCACCCGGAAATCACGTGGGCCCCACCCGGAAATCACGTGGGCCCCACCCGGAAATCACGTGGGCCCCACCCGGAAATCACGTGGGACCCACCCGGAAATCACGTGGGCCCCCAGGGGAAATCACGTGGGCCCCACCCGGAAATCACGTGGGCCCCACCCGGAAATCACGTGGGCCCCACCCGGAAATCACGTGGGCCCCACCCGGAAATCACGTGGGCCCCACCCGGAAATCACGTGGGCCCCACCCGGAAATCACGTGGGCCCCACCCGGAAATCACGTGGGCCCCACGGGGATATCACGTGGGCCCCACCCGGAAATCACGTGGGCCCCACGGGGAAATCACGTGGGCCCCACCCGGAAATCACGTGGGCCCCACCCGGATATCACGTGGGCCCCACCCAGAAATCACGTGGGCCCCACCCGGAAATCACGTGGGGCCCACCCAGAAATCACGTGGGCCCCACGGGGAAATCACGTGGGCCCCACCCGGAAATCACGTGGGCCCCACCCGGATATCACGTGGGCCCCACCCAGAAATCACGTGGGCCCCACCCGGAAATCACGTGGGCCCCACCCGGAAATCACGTGGGCCCCACCCGGAAATCACGTGGGCCCCACCCGGAAATCACGTGGGCCCCACCCGGAAATCACGTGGGACCCACCCGGAAATCACGTGGGCCCCCAGGGGAAATCACGTGGGCCCCACCCGGAAATCACGTGGGCCCCACCCGGAAATCACGTGGGCCCCACCCGGAAATCACGTGGGCCCCACCCGGAAATCACGTGGGCCCCACCCGGAAATCACGTGGGCCCCACCCGGAAATCACGTGGGCCCCACCCGGAAATCACGTGGGCCCCACGGGGATATCACGTGGGCCCCACCCGGAAAACACGTGGGCCCCACGGGGAAATCACGTGGGCCCCACCCGGAAATCACGTGGGCCCCACCCGGATATCACGTGGGCCCCACCCGGAAATCACGTGGGCCCCACCCGGAAATCACGTGGGCCCCACGCAGAAATCACGTGGGCCCCACCCGGAAATCACGTGGGCCCCACCCGGAAATCACGTGGGCCCCACCCGGAAATAACGTGGGCCCCCAGGGGAAATCACGTGGGCCCCACCCGGAAATCACTTGGGCCCCACCCGGAAATCACGTGGGCCCCACCCGGAAATCACGTGGGCCCCACCCGGAAATCACGTGGGCCCCACACGGAAATCACGTGGGCCCCACCCGGAAATCACGTGGGCCCCTCCCGGAAATCACGTGGGCCCCACCCAGAAATCACGTGGGCCCCACCCGGAAATCACGTGGGGCCCACCCAGAAATCACGTGGGCCCCACGGGGAAATCACGTGGGCCCCACCCGGAAATCACGTGGGCCCCACCCGGAAATCACGTGGGCCCCACCCGGAAATCACGTGGGCCCCACCCGGAAATCACGTGGGCCCCACCCGGAAATCACGTGGGACCCACCCGGAAATCACGTGGGCCCCCAGGGGAAATCACGTAGGCCCCACCCGGAAATCACGTGGGCCCCACCCGGAAATCACGTGGGCCCCACCCGGAAATCACGTGGGCCCCACCCGGAAATCACGTGGGCCCCACCCGGAAATCACGTGGGCCCCACCCGGAAATCACGTGGGCCCCACCCGGAAATCCCGTGGGCCCCACCCGGAAATCACGTGGGCCCCACGGGGATATCACGTGGGCCCCACCCGGAAATCACGTGGGCCCCACGGGGAAATCACGTGGGCCCCACCCGGAAATCACGTGGGCCCCACCCGGATATCACGTGGGCCCCACCCAGAAATCACGTGGGCCCCACCCGGAAATCACGTGGGGCCCACCCAGAAATCACGTGGGCCCCACGGGGAAATCACGTGGGCCCCACCCGGAAATCACGTGGGCCCCACCCGGAAATCACGTGGGCCCCACCCGGAAATCACGTGGGCCCCACCCGGAAATCACGTGGGCCCCACCCGGAAATCACGTGGGCCCCACCCGGAAATCACGTGGGCCCCACCCGGAAATCACGTGGGCCCCACCCGGAAATCACGTGGGCCCCACCCGGAAATCACGTGGGCCCCACGGGGATATTACGTGGGCCCCCAGGGGAAATCACGTGGGCCCCACGGGGAAATCACGTGGGCCCCACCCGGAAATCACGTGGGCCCCACCCGGATATCACGTGGGCCCCACCCAGAAATCACGTGGGCCCCACCCGGAAATCACGTGGGGCCCACCCAGAAATCACGTGGGCCCCACGGGGAAATCACGTGGGCCCCACCCGGAAATCACGTGGGCCCCACCCGGAAATCACGTGGGCCCCCAGGGGAAATCACGTGGGCCCCACCCGGAAATCACGTGGGCCCCACCCGGAAATCACGTGGGCCCCACCCAGAAATCACGTGGGCCCCACGGGGAAATCACGTGGGCCCCACCCGGAAATCACGTGGGCCCCACCCGGAAATCACGTGGGCCCCACCCGGAAATCACGTGGGCCCCACCCGGAAATCACGTGGGCCCCACCCGGAAATCACGTGGGCCCCACGGGGATATTACGTGGGCCCCACCCGGAAATCACGTGGGCCCCACGGGGAAATCACGTGGGCCCCACCCGGAAATCACGTGGGCCCCACCCGGATATCACGTGGGCCCCACCCACAAATCACGTGGGCCCCACCCGGAAATCACGTGGGGCCCACCCAGAAATCACGTGGGCCCCACGGGGAAATCACGTGGGCCCCACCCGGAAATCACGTGGGCCCCACCCGGAAATCACGTGGGCCCCCAGGGGAAATCACGTGGGCCCCCAGGGGAAATCACGTGGGCCCCACCCGGAAATAACGTGGGCCCCACCCGGAAATCACGTGGGCCCCACCCGGAAATCACGTGGGCCCCACCCGGAAATCACGTGGGCCCCACCCGGAAATCACGTGGGCCCCACCCGGAAATCACGTGGGCCCCACCCGGAAATCACGTGGGCCCCACCCGGAAATCACGTGGGCCCCACCCGGAAATCACGTGGGCCCCACCCGGAAATCACGTGGGCCCCACACGGAAATCACGTGGGCCCCACCCGGAAATCACGTGGGGCCCACCCGGAAATCAGGTGGGCCCCACCCGGAAATCACGTGGGCCCCACCCGGAAATCACGTGGGCCCCACCCGGAAATCACGTGGGCCCCCAGGGGAAATCACGTGGGCCCCACCCGGAAATCACTTGGGCCCCACCCGGAAATCACGTGGGCCCCACCCGGAAATCACGTGGGCCCGACGGGGAAATCACGTGGGCCCCACCCGGAAATCACGTGGGCCCCACCCGGAAATCAGGTGGGCCCCACCCGGAAATCACGTGGGGCCCACCCGGAAATCACGTGGGCCCCACCCGGAAATCACGTGGGCCCTACCCGGAAATCACGTGGGCCCCCAGGGGAAATCACGTGGGCCCCACCCGGAAATCACGTGGGCCCCACCCGGAAATCACGTGGGCCCCACCGGGAAATCACGTGGGCCCCACCCGGAAATCACGTGGGCCCCACCCGGAAATCACGTGGGCCCCACCCGGAAATCACGTGGGCCCCACCCGGAAATCACGTGGGCCCCACCCGGAAATCACGTGGGCCCCACCCAGAAATCACGTGGGCCCCACCCGGAAATCACGTGGGGCCCACCCGGAAATCACGTGGGCCCCAGGGGGAAATCACGTGGGCCCCACCCGGAAATCACGTGGGCCCCACCCGGAAATCACGTGGGCCCCACCCGGAAATCACGTGGGCCCCACCCGGAAATCACGTGGGCCCCACCCGGAAATCACGTGGGCCCCACCCGGAAATCACGTGGGCCCCACCCGGAAATCACGTGGGCCCCACCCGGAAATCACGTGGGCCCCACCCGGAAATAACGTGGGCCCCCAGGGGAAATCACGTGGGCCCCACCCGGAAATCACGTGGGCCCCACCCGGAAATCACGTGGGCCCCACCCGGAAATCACGTGGGCCCCACGGGGAAATCACGTGGGCCCCACCCCGAAATCACGTGGGCCCCACCCGGAAATCACGTGGGCCCCACCCGGAAATCACGTGGGCCCCACCCGGAAATCACGTGGGCCCCACCCTGAAATCACGTGGGCCCCACCCGGAAATCACGTGGGGCCCAACCGGAAATCACGTGGGCCCCACGGGGAAATCACGTGGGCCCCACCCGGAAATCACGTGGGACCCACCCGGAAATCACGTGGGCCCCACCCGGAAATCACGTGGGCCCCACCCGGAAATCACGTGGGACCCACCCGGAAATCACGTGAGCCCCACCCGGAAATCACGTGGGCCCCACCCGGAAATCACGTGGGCCCCACCCGGAAATCACGTGGGCCCCACCCGGAAATCACGTGGGCCCCACCCGGAAATCACGTGGGCCCCACCCGGAAATCACGTGGGCCCCACCCGGAAATCACGTGGGCCCCACCCGGAAATCACGTGGGCCCTACCCGGAAATCACGTGGGCCCCCAGGGGAAATCACGTGGGCCCCACCCGGAAATCACGTGGGCCCCACCCGGAAATCACGTGGGCCCCACCGGGAAATCACGTGGGCCCCACCCGGAAATCACGTGGGCACCACCCGGAAATCACGTGGGCCCCACCCGGAAATCACGTGGGCCCCACCCTGAAATCACGTGGGCCCCACCCGGAAATCACGTGGGCCCCACCCGGAAATCACGTGGGCCCCCAGGGGAAATCACGTGGGCCCCACCCGGAAATCACTTGGGCCCCACCCGGAAATCACGTGGGCCCCACCCGGAAATCACGTGGGCCCGACGGGGAAATCACGTGGGCCCCACCCGGAAATCACGTGGGCCCCACCCGGAAATCAGGTGGGCCCCACCCGGAAATCACGTGGGCCCCACCCGGAAATCACGTGGGCCCCACCCGGAAATCACGTGGGCCCCACCCGGAAATCACGTGGGCCCCACCCGGAAATCACGTGGGGCCCACCCGGAAATCACGTGGGCCCCACGGGGAAATCACGTGGGCCCCACACGGAAATCACGTGGGACCCACCCGGAAATCACGTGGGCCCCACCCGGAAATCACGTGGGCCCCACCCGGAAATCACGTGGGCCCCACCCTGAAATCACGTGGGCCCCACCCGGAAATCACGTGGGCCCCACCCGGAAATCACGTGGGACCCACCCGGAAATCACGTGGGCCCCACGGGGAAATCACGTGGGCCCCACCCGGAAATCACGTGGGCCCCACCCGGAAATCACGTGGGCCCCACCCGGAAATCACGTGGGCCCCACCCGGAAACCACGTGGGCCCCACCCGGAAATCACGTGGGCCCCACCCGGAAATCACGTGGGCCCCACCCGGAAATCACGTGGGCCCTACCCGGAAATCACGTGGGCCCCCAGGGGAAATCACGTGGGCCCCACCCGGAAATCACGTGGGCCCCACCCGGAAATCACGTGGGCCCCACCGGGAAATCACGTGGGCCCCACCCGGAAATCACGTGGGCCCCACCCGGAAATCACGTGGGCCCCACCCGGAAATCACGTGGGCCCCACCCGGAAATCACGTGGGCCCCACCCGGAAATCACGTGGGCCCCACCCGGAAATCACGTGGGCCCCACCCGGAAATCACGTGGGGCCCACCCGGAAATCACGTGGGCCCCAGGGGGAAATCACGTGGGCCCCACCCGGAAATCACGTGGGCCCCACCCGGAAATCACGTGGGCCCCACCCGGAAATCACGTGGGCCCCACCCGGAAATCACGTGGGCCCCACCCGGAAATCACGTGGGCCCCACCCGGAAATCACGTGGGCCCCACCCGGAAATCACGTGGGCCCCACCCGGAAATAACGTGGGCCTCCAGGGGAAATCACGTGGGCCCCACCCGGAAATCACGTGGGCCCCACCCGGAAATCACGTGGGCCCCACCGGGAAATCACGTGGGCCCCACCCCGAAATCACGTGGGCCCCACCCGGAAATCACGTGGGCCCCACCCGGAAATCACGTGGGCCCCACCCGGAAATCACGTGGGCCCCACCCGGAAATCACGTGGGCCCCACCCGGAAATCACGTGGGGCCCACCCGGAAATCACGTGGGCCCCACGGGGAAATCACGTGGGCCCCACCCGGAAATCACGTGGGACCCACCCGGAAATCACGTGGGCCCCACCCGGAAATCACGTGGGCCCCACCCGGAAATCACGTGGGCCCCACCCGGAAATCACGTGGGCCCCACCCGGAAATCACGTGGGCCCCACCCGGAAATCACTTGGGCCCCACCCGGAAATAACGTGGGCCCCCAGGGGAAATCACGTGGGCCCCACCCGGAAATCACGTGGGCCCCACCCGGAAATCACGTGGGCCCCACCCGGAAATCACGTGGGCCCCACGGGGAAATCACGTGGGCCCCACCCCGAAATCACGTGGGCCCCACCCGGAAATCACGTGGGCCCCACCCGGAAATCACGTGGGCCCCACCCGGAAATCACGTGGGCCCCACCCGGAAATCACGTGGGCCCCACCCGGAAATCACGTGGGCCCCACCCGGAAATCACGTGGGCCCCACGGGGATATCACGTGGGCCCCACCCGGAAATCACGTGGGCCCCACGGGGAAATCACGTGGGCCCCACCCGGAAATCACGTGGGCCCCACCCGGATATCACGTGGGCCCCACCCGGAAATCACGTGGGCCCCACCCGGAAATCACGTGGGCCCCACCCGGAAATCACGTGGGACCCACCCGGAAATCACGTGGGCCCCACCCGGAAATCACGTGGGCCCCACCCGGAAATCACGTGGGCCCCACCCGGAAATCACGTGGGCCCCACCCGGAAATCACGTGGGCCCCACGGGGATATCACGTGGGCCCCACCCGGAAATCACGTGGGCCCCACGGGGAAATCACGTGGGCCCCACCCGGAAATCACGTGGGCCCCACCCGGATATCACGTGGGCCCCACCCAGAAATCACGTGGGCCCCACCCGGAAATCACGTGGGGCCCACCCGGAAATCACGTGGGCCCCACGGGGAAATCACGTGGGCCCCACCCGGAAATCACGTGGGCCCCACCCGGAAATCACGTGGGCCCCACCCGGAAATCACGTGGGCCCGACCCGGAAATCACGTGGGCCCCACCCGGAAATCACGTGGGCCCCACCCGGAAATCACGTGGGACCCACCCGGAAATCACGTGGGCCCCCAGGGGAAATCACGTGGGCCCCACCCGGAAATCACGTGGGCCCCACCCGGAAATCACGTGGGCCCCACCCGGAAATCACGTGGGCCCCACCCGGAAATCACGTGGGCCCCACCCGGAAATCACGTGGGCCCCACCCGGAAATCACGTGGGCCCCACCCGGATATCACGTGGGCCCCACCCGGAAATCACGTGGGCCCCACCCGGAAATCACGTGGGCCCCACCCGGAAATCACGTGGGCCCCACCCGGAAATCACGTGGGCCCCACCCGGAAATCACGTGGGCCCCACCCGGGAATCACGTGGGCCCCACCCGGAAATCACGTGGGCCCCACCCGGAAATCACGTGGGCCCCACCCGGAAATCACGTGGGCCCCACCCGGAAATCACGTGGGCCCCCAGGGGAAATCACGTGGGCCCCACCCGGAAATCACGTGGGCCCCACCCGGGAATCACGTGGGCCCCACCCGGAAATCACGTGGGCCCCACGGGGAAATCACGTGGGCCCCACCCGGAAATCACGTGGGCCCCACCCGGAAATCACGTGGGCCCCACCCGGAAATCACGTGGGCCCCACCCGGAAATCACGTGGGCCCCACACGGAAATCACGTGGGCCCCACCCGGAAATCACGTGGGGCCCACCCGGAAATCACGTGGGCCCCACCCGGAAATCACGTGGGCCCCACCCGGAAATCACGTGGGCCCCACCCTGAAATCACGTGGGCCCCACCCTGAAATGACGTGGGCCCCACCCTGAAATCACGTGGGCCCCACCCGGAAATCACGTGGGCCCCACCCTGAAATCACGTGGGCCCCACCCTGAAATCACGTGGGCCCCACCCGGAAATCACGTGGGCCCCACCCGGAAATCACGTGGGCCCCCAGGGGAAATCACGTGGGCCCCACCCGTAAATCACGTGGGCCCCACCCGGAAATCACGTGGGCCCCACCCGGAAATCACGTGGGCCCCACCCGGAAATCACGTGGGCCCCACCCGGAAATCACGTGGGCCCCATCCGGAAATCACGTGGGACCCACGGGGAAATCACGTGGGCCCCACCCGGAAATCACGTGGGGCCCACCCGGAAATCACGAGGGCCCCACGGGGAAATCACGTGGGCCCCACCCGGAAATCACGTGGGCCCCACCCGGAAATCACGTGGGGCCCACCCGGAAATCACGTGGGGCCCACCCGGAAATCACGTGGGCCCCACGGGGAAACCACGTGGGCCCCACCCGGAAATCACGTGGGCCCCACCCGGAAATCACGTGGGCCCCACCCGGAAATCACGTGGGCCCTACCCGGAAATCACGTGGGCCCCACCCGGAAATCACGTGGGCCCCACCCGGAAATCACGTGGGCCCCCAGGGGAAATCACGTGGGCCCCACCCGGAAATCACGTGGGCCCCCAGGGGAAATCACGTGGGCCCCACCCGGATATCACGTGGGCCCCACCCGGAAATCACGTGGGCCCCACCCGGAAATCACGTGGGCCCCACGGGGAAATCACGTGGGTCCCACCCGGAAATCACGTGGGCCCCACCCGGAAATCACGTGGGCCCCACCCGGAAATCACGTGGGCCCCACCCGGAAATCACGTGGGCCCCACCCGGAAATCACGTGGGCCCCACCCGGAAATCACGTGGGCCCCACGGGGAAATCACGTGGGCCCCACCTGGAAATAACGTGGGCCCCACCCGGAAATCACGTGGGCCCCACCCGGAAATCACGTGGGCCCCACCCGGAAATCACGTGGGCCCCACCCGGAAATCACGTGGGCCCCACCCGGAAATCACGTGGGCCCCACCCGGAAATCACGTGGGCCCCACCCGGAAATCACGTGGGCCCCACCCGGAAATCACGTGGGCCCCACCCGGAAATCACGTGGGCCCCACCCGGAAATCACGTGGGCCCCACCCGGAAATCACGTGGGGCCCACCCGGAAATCACGTGGGCCCCACGGGGAAATCACGTGGGCCCCACGGGGAAATCACGTGGGCCCCACCCGGAAATCACGTGGGCCCCACCCGGAAATCACGTGGGCCCCACCCGGAAATCACGTGGGCCCCACCCGGAAATCACGTGGGCCCCACCCTGAAATCACGTGGGCCCCACCCGGAAATCACGTGGGCCCCACCCGGAAATCACGTTGGCCCCACCCGGAAATCACGTGGGCCCCACCCGGAAATCACGTGGGCCCCCAGGGGAAATCACGTGGGCCCCACCCGGAAATCACGTGGGCCCCACCCGGAAATCACGTGGGCCCCACCCGGAAATCACGTGGGCCCCACGGGGAAATCACGTGTTCCCCACCCGGAAATCACGTGGGCCCCACCCGGAAATCACGTGGGCCCCACCCGGAAATCACTTGGGCCCCACCCTGAAATCACGTGGGCCCCACCCGGAAATCACGTGGGCCCCACCCGGAAATCACGTGGGCCCCACCCGGAAATCACGTGGGCCCCACCCGGAGATCACTTGGGCCCCACCCGGAAATCACGTGGGCCCCACCCGGAAATCACGTGGGCCCCACCCGGAAATCACGTGGGCCCCACCCGGAAATCACGTGGGCCCCACCCGGAGATCACTTGGGCCCCACCCGGAAATCACGTGGGCCCCACCCGGAAATCACGTGGGCCCCCAGGGGAAATCACGTGGGCCCCACCCGGAAATCACGTGGGCCCCACCCGGAAATCACGTGGGCCCCACCCTGAAATCACGTGGGCCCCACCCGGAAATCACGTGGGCCCCACGGGGAAATCACGTGGGCCCCACCCGGAAATCACGTGGGCCCCACCCGGAAATCACGTGGGCCCCACCCTGAAATCACGTGGGCCCCACCCGGAAATCACGTGGGCCCCACCCGGAAATCACGTGGGCCCCCAGGGGAAATCACGTGGGCCCCACCCGGAAATCACGTGGGCCCCACCCGGAAATCACGTGGGCCCCACCCGGAAATCACGTGGGCCCCACCCGGAAATCACGTGGGCCCCACCCGGAAATCACGTGGGCCCCACCCGGAAATCACGTGGGCCCCCAGGGGAAATCACGTGGGCCCCACCCGGAAATCACGTGGGCCCCCAGGGGAAATCACGTGGGCCCCACCCGGATATCACGTGGGCCCCACCCGGAAATCACGTGGGCCCCACCCGGAAATCACGTGGGCCCCACGGGGAAATCACGTGGGTCCCACCCGGAAATCACGTGGGCCCCACCCGGAAATCACGTGGGCCCCACCCGGAAATCACGTGGGCCCCACCCGGAAATCACGTGGGTCCCACCCGGAAATCACGTGGGCCCCACCCGGAAATCACGTGGGCCCCACCCGGAAATCACGTGGGCCCCACCCGGAAATCACGTGGGCCCCACCCGGAAATCACGTGGGCCCCACCCGGAAATCACGTGGGCCCCCAGGGGAAATCACGTGGGCCCCACCCGGAAATCACGTGGGCCCCACCCGGAAATCACGTGGGCCCCACCCGGAAATCACGTGGGCCCCACCCGGAAATCACGTGGGCCCCACCCGGAAATCACGTGGGCCCCACCCGGAAATCACGTGGGCCCCCAGGGGAAATCACGTGGGCCCCACCCGGAAATCACGTGGGCCCCCAGGGGAAATCACGTGGGCCCCACCCGGATATCACGTGGGCCCCACCCGTAAATCACGTGGGCCCCACCCGGAAATCACGTGGGCCCCACGGGGAAATCACGTGGGTCCCACCCGTAAATCACGTGGGCCCCACCCGGAAATCACGTGGGCCCCACCCGGAAATCACGTGGGCCCCACCCGGAAATCACGTGGGCCCCACCCGGAAATCACGTGGGCCCCACCCGGAAATCACGTGGGCCCCACGGGGAAATCACGTGGGCCCCACCTGGAAATAACGTGGGCCCCACCCGGAAATCACGTGGGCCCCACCCGGAAATCACGTGGGCCCCACCCGGAAATCACGTGGGCCCCACCCGGAAATCACGTGGGCCCCACCCGGAAATCACGTGGGCCCCACCCGGAAATCACGTGGGCCCCACCCGGAAATCACGTGGGCCCCACCCGGAAATCACGTGGGCCCCACCCGGAAATCACGTGGGCCCCCAGGGGAAATCACTTGGGCCCCACCCGGAAATCACGTGGGCCCCACCCGGAAATCACGTGGGCCCCCAGGGGAAATCACTTGGGCCCCACCCGGAAATCACGTGGGCCCCACCCGGAAATCACGTGGGCCCCACCCGGAAATCACGTGGGCCCCACGGGGAAATCACGTGGGCCCCACCTGGAAATCACGTGGGCCCCACGGGGAAATCACGTGGGTCCCACCCGGAAATCACGTGGGCCCCACGGGGAAATCACGTGGGCCCCACGGGGAAATCACGTGGGCCCCACCCGGAAATCACGTGGGCCCCACCCGGAAATCACGTGGGCCCCACCCGGAAATCACGTGGGCCCCACCCGGAAATCACGTGGGCCCCACCCTGAAATCACGTGGGCCCCACCCGGAAATCACGTGGGCCCCACCCGGAAATCACGTGGGCCCCACCCGGAAATCAC
Organism: Ovis canadensis; assembly: GCF_042477335.2. Taxonomy (NCBI): domain Eukaryota; kingdom Metazoa; phylum Chordata; class Mammalia; order Artiodactyla; family Bovidae; genus Ovis; species Ovis canadensis. Next base: position 11,999,338 of record NC_091264.1, on the reverse strand, counting down.
GTGGGCCCCACCCGGAAATCACGTGGGCCCCCAGGGGAAATCACGTGGGCCCCACCCGGAAATCACGTGGGCCCCACCCGGAAATCACGTGGGCCCCACCCGGAAATCACGTGGGCCCCACGGGGAAATCACGTGGGCCCCACCCGGAAATCACGTGGGCCCCACCCGGAAATCACGTGGGCCCCACCCGGAAATCACTTGGGCCCCACCCTGAAATCACGTGGGCCCCACCCGGAAATCACGTGGGCCCCACCCGGAAATCACGTGGGCCCCACCCGGAAATCACGTGGGCCCCACCCGGAAATCACGTGGGCCCCACCCGGAAATCACGTGGGCCCCACCCGGAGATCACTTGGGCCCCACCCGGAAATCACGTGGGCCCCACCCGGAAATCACGTGGGCCCCCAGGGGAAATCACGTGGGCCCCACCCGGAAATCACGTGGGCCCCACCCGGAAATCACGTGGGCCCCACCCTGAAATCACGTGGGCCCCACCCGGAAATCACGTGGGCCCCACGGGGAAATCACGTGGGCCCCACCCGGAAATCACGTGGGCCCCACCCGGAAATCACGTGGGCCCCACCCTGAAATCACGTGGGCCCCACCCGGAAATCACGTGGGCCCCCAGGGGAAATCACGTGGGCCCCACCCGGAAATCACGTGGGCCCCACCCGGAAATCACGTGGGCCCCACCCGGAAATCACGTGGGCCCCACCCGGAAATCACGTGGGGCCCACCCGGAAATCACGTGGGCCCCACGGGGAAATCACGTGGGCCCCACCCGGAAATCACGTGGGCCCCACCCGGAAATCACGTGGGCCCCACCCGGAAATCACGTGGGCCCCACCCGGAAATCACGTGGGCCCCACCCTGAAATCACGTGGGCCCCACCCGGAAATCACGTGGGCCCCACCCGGAAATCACGTTGGCCCCACCCGGAAATCACGTGGGCCCCACCCGGAAATCACGTGGGCCCCACCCTGAAATCACGTGGGCCCCACCCGGAAATCACGTGGGCCCCCAGGGGAAATCACGTGGGCCCCACCCGGAAATCACGTGGGCCCCACCCGGAAATCACGTGGGCCCCACCCGGAAATCACGTGGGCCCCACGGGGAAATCACGTGGGCCCCACGGGGAAATCACGTGGGCCCCACCCGGAAATCACGTGGGCCCCACCCGGAAATCACGTGGGCCCCACCCGGAAATCACGTGGGACCCCAGGGGAAATCACGTGGGCCCCACCCGGAAATCACGTGGGCCCCACCCGGAAATCACGTGGGCCCCACCCGGAAATCACGTGGGCCCCACCCGGAAATCACGTGGGCCCCACCCGGAAATCACGTGGGCCCCACCCGGAAATCACGTGGGCCCCACCCGGAAATCACGTGGGCCCCACCCGGAAATCACGTGGGCCCCACCCGGAAATCACGTGGGCCCCACCCGGAAATCACGTGGGCCCCCAGGGGAAATCACGTGGGCCCCACCCGGAAATCACGTGGGCCCCACCCGGAAATCACGTGGGCCCCACCCGGAAATCACGTGGGCCCCACCCGGAAATCACGTGGGCCCCACCCGGAAATCACGTGGGCCCCACGGGGAAATCACGTGGGCCCCACGGGGAAATCACGTGGGCCCCACCCGGAAATCACGTGGGGCCCACCCGGAAATCACGTGGTCCCCACGGGGAAATCACGTGGGTCCCACCCGGAAATCACGTGGGCCCCACCCGGAAATCACGTGGGCCCCACCCGGAAATCACGTGGGCCCCACCCGGAAATCACGTGGGCCCCACGGGGAAATCACGTGGGTCCCACCCGGAAATCACGTTGGCCCCACCCGGAAATCACGTGGGCCCCACCCGGAAATCACGTGGGCCCCACCCGGAAATCACGTGGGCCCCACCCGGAAATCACGTGGGCCCCACGGGGAAATCACGTGGGCCCCACCCGGAAATCACGTGGGCCCCACGGGGAAATCACGTGGGCCCCACTGGGAAATCACGTGGGCCCCACCCGGAAATCACGGGGGCCCCACCCGGAAATCACGTGGGCCCCACCCGGAAATCACGTGGGCCCCACCCGGAAATCACGTGGGCCCCACCCGGAAATCACGTGGGCCCCACCCGGAAATCACGTGGGCCCCACCCGGAAATCACGTGGGCCCCACCCGGAAATCACGTGGGCCCCACCCGGAAATCACGTGGGCCCCAACCGGAAATCACGTGGGCCCCACCCGGAAATCACGTGGGCCCCCAGGGGAAATCACGTGGGCCCCACCCGGAAATCATGTGGGCCCCACCCGGAAATCACGTGGGCCCCACCCGGAAATCACGTGGGCCCGACGGGGAAATCACGTGGGCCCCACCCGGAAATCACGTGGGCCCCACCCGGAAATCACGTGGGCCCCCAGGGGAAATCACGTGGGCCCCACCCGGAAATCACGTGGGCCCCACCCGGAAATCACGTGGGCCCCACCCGGAAATCACGTGGGCCCCACGGGGAAATCACGTGGGCCCCACCCGGAAATCACGTGGGCCCCACCCGGAAATCACGTGGGCCCCACCCGGAAATCACGTGGGCCCCCAGGGGAAATCACGTGGGCCCCACCCGGAAATCACGTGGGCCCCACCCGGAAATCACGTGGGCCCCACCCGGAAATCACGTGGGCCCCCAGGGGAAATCACGTGGGCCCCAAGGGGAAATCACGTGGGCCCCACCCGGAAATCACGTGGGCCCCACCCGGAAATCACGTGGGCCCCACCCGGAAATCACGTGGGCCCCACCCGGAAATCACGTGGGCCCCACCCGGAAATCACGTGGGCCCCACCCGGAAATCACGTGGGCCCCACCCGGAAATCACGTGGGCCCCACCCGGAAATCACGTGGGCCCCACCCGGAAATCACGTGGGCCCCACCCGGAAATCACGTGGGCCCCACCCGGAAATCACGTGGGCCCCACCCGGAAATCACGTGGGCCCCACCCGGAAATCACGTGGGCCCCACCCGGAAATCACGTGGGGCCCACCCGGAAATCACGTGGGCCCCACGGGGAAATCACGTGGGCCCCACCCGGAAATCACGTGGGCCCCACCCGGAAATCACGTGGGCCCCACCCGGAAATCACGTGGGCCCCACCCGGAAATCACGTGGGCCCCACCCGGAAATCACGTGGGCCCCACCCGGAAATCACGTGGGACCCACCCGGAAATCACGTGGGCCCCCAGGGGAAATCACGTGGGCCCCACCCGGAAATCACGTGGGCCCCACCCGGAAATCACGTGGGCCCCACCCGGAAATCACGTGGGCCCCACCCGGAAATCACGTGGGCCCCACCCGGAAATCACGTGGGCCCCACCCGGAAATCACGTGGGCCCCACCCGGAAATCACGTGGGCCCCACGGGGATATCACGTGGGCCCCACCCGGAAATCACGTGGGCCCCACGGGGAAATCACGTGGGCCCCACCCGGAAATCACGTGGGCCCCACCCGGATATCACGTGGGCCCCACCCGGAAATCACGTGGGCCCCACCCGGAAATCACGTGGGCCCCACCCGGAAATCACGTGGGCCCCACCCGGAAATCACGTGGGACCCACCCGGAAATCACGTGGGCCCCACCCGGAAATCACGTGGGCCCCACCCGGAAATCACGTGGGCCCCACCCGGAAATCACGTGGGCCCCACCCGGAAATCACGTGGGCCCCACGGGGATATCACGTGGGCCCCACCCGGAAATCACGTGGGCCCCACGGGGAAATCACGTGGGCCCCACCCGGAAATCTCGTGGGCCCCACCCGGATATCACGTGGGCCCCACCCAGAAATCACGTGGGCCCCACCCGGAAATCACGTGGGGCCCACCCGGAAATCACGTGGGCCCCACGGGGAAATCACGTGGGCCCCACCCGGAAATCACGTGGGCCCCACCCGGGAAATCACGTGGGCCCCACCCGGAAATCACGTGGGCCCGACCCGGAAATCACGTGGGCCCGACCCGGAAATCACGTGGGCCCCACCCGGAAATCACGTGGGACCCACCCGGAAATCACGTGGGCCCCCAGGGGAAATCACGTGGGCCCCACCCGGAAATCACGTGGGCCCCACCCGGAAATCACGTGGGCCCCACCCGGAAATCACGTGGGCCCCACCCGGAAATCACGTGGGCCCCACCCGGAAATCACGTGGGCCCCACCCGGAAATCACGTGGGCCCCACCCGGAAATCACGTGGGCCCCACCCGGAAATCACGTGGGCCCCACCCGGAAATCACGTGGGCCCCACCCGGAAATCACGTGGGCCCCACCCGGAAATCACGTGGGCCCCACCCGGAAATCACGTGGGCCCCACCCGGAAATCACGTGGGCCCCACCCGGAAATCACGTGGGCCCCACCCGGAAATCACGTGGGCCCCACGGGGAAATCACGTGGGCCCCACGGGGAAATCACGTGGGCCCCACCCGGAAATCACGTGGGCCCCACCCGGAAATCACGTGGGCCCCACCCGGAAATCACGTGGGCCCCACCCGGAAATCACGTGGGCCCCACCCGGAAATCACGTGGGCCCCACCCGGAAATCACGTGGGCCCCCAGGGGAAATCACGTGGGCCCCACCCGGAAATCACGTGGGCCCCACCCGGAAATCACGTGGGCCCCACCCGGAAATCACGTGGGCCCCACCCGGAAATCACGTGGGCCCCACCCGGAAATCACGTGGGCCCCACCCGGAAATCACGTGGGCCCCACCCGGAAATCACGTGGGCCCCACCCGGAAATCACGTGGGCCCCTCCCGGAAATCACGTGGGCCCCACCCGGAAATCACGTGGGCCCCACCCGGAAATCACGTGGGGCCCACCCGGAAATCACGTGGGCCCCACGGGGAAATCACGTGGGCCCCACCCGGAAATCACGTGGGCCCCACCCGGAAATCACGTGGGCCCCACCCGGAAATCACGTGGGCCCCACCCGGAAATCACGTGGGCCCCACCCGGAAATCACGTGGGCCCCACCCGGAAATCACGTGGGACCCACCCGGAAATCACGTGGGCCCCCAGGGGAAATCACGTGGGCCCCACCCGGAAATCACGTGGGCCCCACCCGGAAATCACGTGGGCCCCACCCGGAAATCACGTGGGCCCCACCCGGAAATAACGTGGGCCCCACCCGGAAATCACGTGGGCCCCACCCGGAAATCACGTGGGCCCCACCCGGAAATCACGTGGGCCCCACCCGGAAATCACGTGGGCCCCACGGGGAAATCACGTGGGCCCCACCCGGAAATCACGTGGGCCCCACCCGGAAATCACGTGGGCCCCACCCGGAAATCACGTGGGCCCCACCCGGAAATCACGTGGGCCCCACCCGGAAATCACGTGGGCCCCACCCGGAAATCACGTGGGGCCCACCCGGAAATCACGTGGGCCCCACGGGGAAATCACGTGGGCCCCACCCGGAAATCACGTGGGACCCACCCGGAAATCACGTGGGCCCCACCCGGAAATCACGTGGGCCCCACCCTGAAATCACGTGGGCCCCACCCGGAAATCACGTGGGCCCCACCCGGAAATCACGTGGGACCCACCCGGAAATCACGTGAGCCCCACCCGGAAATCACGTGGGCCCCACCCGGAAATCACGTGGGCCCCACCCGGAAATCACGTGGGCCCCACCCGGAAATCACGTGGGCCCCACCCGGAAATCACGTGGGCCCCCAGGGGAAATCACGTGGGCCCCACCCGGAAATCACGTGGGCCCCACCCGGAAATCACGTGGGCCCCACCCGGAAATCACGTGGGCCCCCAGGGGAAATCACGTGGGCCCCCAGGGGAAATCACGTGGGCCCCACGGGGAAATCACGTCGGCCCCACCCGGAAATCACGTGGGCCCCACCCGGAAATCACGTGGGCCCCACCCGGAAATCACGTGGGCCCCACCCGGAAATCACGTGGGCCCCACCCGGAAATCACGTGGGCCCCACCCGGAAATCACGTGGGCCCCACCCGGAAATCACGTGGGCCCCACCCGGAAATCACGTGGGCCCCACCCGGAAATCACGTGGGCCCCACCCGGAAATCACGTGGGCCCCACCCGGAAATCACGTGGGCCCCACCCGGAAATCACGTGGGCCCCACCCGGAAATCACGTGGGCCCCACCCGGAAATCACGTGGGCCCCACCCGGAAATCACGTGGGGCCCACCCGGAAATCACGTGGGCCCCACGGGGAAATCACGTGGGCCCCACCCGGAAATCACGTGGGCCCCACCCGGAAATCACGTGGGCCCCACCCGGAAATCACGTGGGCCCCACCCGGAAATCACGTGGGCCCCACCCGGAAATCACGTGGGCCCCACCCGGAAATCACGTGGGACCCACCCGGAAATCACGTGGGCCCCCAGGGGAAATCACGTGGGCCCCACCCGGAAATCACGTGGGCCCCACCCGGAAATCACGTGGGCCCCACCCGGAAATCACGTGGGCCCCACCCGGAAATCACGTGGGCCCCACCCGGAAATCACGTGGGCCCCACCCGGAAATCACGTGGGCCCCACCCGGAAATCACGTGGGCCCCACCCGGAAATCACGTGGGCCCCACCCGGAAATCACGTGGGCCCCACCCGGAAATCACGTGGGACCCACCCGGAAATCACGTGGGCCCCCAGGGGAAATCACGTGGGCCCCACCCGGAAATCACGTGGGCCCCACCCGGAAATCACGTGGGCCCCACCCGGAAATCACGTGGGCCCCACCCGGAAATCACGTGGGCCCCACCCGGAAATCACGTGGGCCCCACCCGGAAATCACGTGGGCCCCACCCGGAAATCACGTGGGCCCCACGGGGATATCACGTGGGCCCCACCCGGAAATCACGTGGGCCCCACGGGGAAATCACGTGGGCCCCACCCGGAAATCACGTGGGCCCCACCCGGATATCACGTGGGCCCCACCCAGAAATCACGTGGGCCCCACCCGGAAATCACGTGGGGCCCACCCAGAAATCACGTGGGCCCCACGGGGAAATCACGTGGGCCCCACCCGGAAATCACGTGGGCCCCACCCGGATATCACGTGGGCCCCACCCAGAAATCACGTGGGCCCCACCCGGAAATCACGTGGGCCCCACCCGGAAATCACGTGGGCCCCACCCGGAAATCACGTGGGCCCCACCCGGAAATCACGTGGGCCCCACCCGGAAATCACGTGGGACCCACCCGGAAATCACGTGGGCCCCCAGGGGAAATCACGTGGGCCCCACCCGGAAATCACGTGGGCCCCACCCGGAAATCACGTGGGCCCCACCCGGAAATCACGTGGGCCCCACCCGGAAATCACGTGGGCCCCACCCGGAAATCACGTGGGCCCCACCCGGAAATCACGTGGGCCCCACCCGGAAATCACGTGGGCCCCACGGGGATATCACGTGGGCCCCACCCGGAAAACACGTGGGCCCCACGGGGAAATCACGTGGGCCCCACCCGGAAATCACGTGGGCCCCACCCGGATATCACGTGGGCCCCACCCGGAAATCACGTGGGCCCCACCCGGAAATCACGTGGGCCCCACGCAGAAATCACGTGGGCCCCACCCTGAAATCACGTGGGCCCCACCCGGAAATCACGTGGGCCCCACCCGGAAATAACGTGGGCCCCCCCGGGAAATCACGTGGGCCCCACCCGGAAATCACTTGGGCCCCACCCGGAAATCACGTGGGCCCCACCCGGAAATCACGTGGGCCCCACCCGGAAATCACGTGGGCCCCACCCGGAAATCACGTGGGCCCCACCCGGAAATCACGTGGGCCCCACCCGGAAATCACGTGGGCCCCACCCGGAAATCACGTGGGCCCCACCCGGAAATCACGTGGGCCCCACCCTGAAATCACGTGGGCCCCACCCGGAAATCACGTGGGCCCCACCCGGAAATCACGTGGGCCCCACCCGGAAATCACGTGGGCCCCACCCGGGAATCACGTGGGCCCCACCCGGAAATCACGTGGGCCCCACCCGGAAATCACGTGGGCCCCACCCGGGAATCACGTGGGCCCCACCCGGAAATCACGTGGGCCCCACCCGGAAATCACGTGGGCCCCACCCGGAAATCACGTGGGCCCCACCCGGAAATCACGTGGGCCCCCAGGGGAAATCACGTGGGCCCCACCCGGAAATCACGTGGGCCCCACCCGGGAATCACGTGGGCCCCACCCGGAAATCACGTGGGCCCCACGGGGAAATCACGTGGGCCCCACCCGGAAATCACGTGGGCCCCACCCGGAAATCACGTGGGCCCCACCCGGAAATCACGTGGGCCCCACCCGGAAATCACGTGGGCCCCACACGGAAATCACGTGGGCCCCACCCGGAAATCACGTGGGGCCCACCCGGAAATCACGTGGGCCCCACCCGGAAATCACGTGGGCCCCACCCGGAAATCACGTGGGCCCCACCCTGAAATCACGTGGGCCCCACCCTGAAATGACGTGGGCCCCACCCTGAAATCACGTGGGCCCCACCCGGAAATCACGTGGGCCCCACCCTGAAATCACGTGGGCCCCACCCTGAAATCACGTGGGCCCCACCCGGAAATCACGTGGGCCCCACCCGGAAATCACGTGGGCCCCCAGGGGAAATCACGTGGGCCCCACCCGGAAATCACGTGGGCCCCACCCGGAAATCACGTGGGCCCCACCCGGAAATCACGTGGGCCCCACCCGGAAATCACGTGGGCCCCACCCGGAAATCACGTGGGCCCCATCCGGAAATCACGTGGGACCCACGGGGAAATCACGTGGGCCCCACCCGGAAATCACGTGGGGCCCACCCGGAAATCACGAGGGCCCCACGGGGAAATCACGTGGGCCCCACCCGGAAATCACGTGGGCCCCACCCGGAAATCACGTGGGGCCCACCCGGAAATCACGTGGGGCCCACCCGGAAATCACGTGGGCCCCACGGGGAAACCACGTGGGCCCCACCCGGAAATCACGTGGGCCCCACCCGGAAATCACGTGGGCCCCACCCGGAAATCACGTGGGCCCTACCCGGAAATCACGTGGGCCCCACCCGGAAATCACGTGGGCCCCACCCGGAAATCACGTGGGCCCCCAGGGGAAATCACGTGGGCCCCACCCGGAAATCACGTGGGCCCCCAGGGGAAATCACGTGGGCCCCACCCGGATATCACGTGGGCCCCACCCGGAAATCACGTGGGCCCCACCCGGAAATCACGTGGGCCCCACGGGGAAATCACGTGGGTCCCACCCGGAAATCACGTGGGCCCCACCCGGAAATCACGTGGGCCCCACCCGGAAATCACGTGGGCCCCACCCGGAAATCACGTGGGCCCCACCCGGAAATCACGTGGGCCCCACCCGGAAATCACGTGGGCCCCACGGGGAAATCACGTGGGCCCCACCTGGAAATAACGTGGGCCCCACCCGGAAATCACGTGGGCCCCACCCGGAAATCACGTGGGCCCCACCCGGAAATCACGTGGGCCCCACCCGGAAATCACGTGGGCCCCACCCGGAAATCACGTGGGCCCCACCCGGAAATCACGTGGGCCCCACCCGGAAATCACGTGGGCCCCACCCGGAAATCACGTGGGCCCCACCCGGAAATCACGTGGGCCCCACCCGGAAATCACGTGGGCCCCACCCGGAAATCACGTGGGGCCCACCCGGAAATCACGTGGGCCCCACGGGGAAATCACGTGGGCCCCACGGGGAAATCACGTGGGCCCCACCCGGAAATCACGTGGGCCCCACCCGGAAATCACGTGGGCCCCACCCGGAAATCACGTGGGCCCCACCCGGAAATCACGTGGGCCCCACCCTGAAATCACGTGGGCCCCACCCGGAAATCACGTGGGCCCCACCCGGAAATCACGTTGGCCCCACCCGGAAATCACGTGGGCCCCACCCGGAAATCACGTGGGCCCCCAGGGGAAATCACGTGGGCCCCACCCGGAAATCACGTGGGCCCCACCCGGAAATCACGTGGGCCCCACCCGGAAATCACGTGGGCCCCACGGGGAAATCACGTGGGCCCCACCCGGAAATCACGTGGGCCCCACCCGGAAATCACGTGGGCCCCACCCGGAAATCACTTGGGCCCCACCCTGAAATCACGTGGGCCCCACCCGGAAATCACGTGGGCCCCACCCGGAAATCACGTGGGCCCCACCCGGAAATCACGTGGGCCCCACCCGGAAATCACGTGGGCCCCACCCGGAGATCACTTGGGCCCCACCCGGAAATCACGTGGGCCCCACCCGGAAATCACGTGGGCCCCCAGGGGAAATCACGTGGGCCCCACCCGGAAATCACGTGGGCCCCACCCGGAAATCACGTGGGCCCCACCCTGAAATCACGTGGGCCCCACCCGGAAATCACGTGGGCCCCACGGGGAAATCACGTGGGCCCCACCCGGAAATCACGTGGGCCCCACCCGGAAATCACGTGGGCCCCACCCTGAAATCACGTGGGCCCCACCCGGAAATCACGTGGGCCCCACCCGGAAATCACGTGGGCCCCCAGGGGAAATCACGTGGGCCCCACCCGGAAATCACGTGGGCCCCACCCGGAAATCACGTGGGCCCCACCCGGAAATCACGTGGGCCCCACCCGGAAATCACGTGGGGCCCACCCGGAAATCACGTGGGCCCCACGGGGAAATCACGTGGGCCCCACCCGGAAATCACGTGGGCCCCACCCGGAAATCACGTGGGCCCCACCCGGAAATCACGTGGGCCCCACCCGGAAATCACGTGGGCCCCACCCTGAAATCACGTGGGCCCCACCCGGAAATCACGTGGGCCCCACCCGGAAATCACGTTGGCCCCACCCGGAAATCACGTGGGCCCCACCCGGAAATCACGTGGGCCCCACCCGGAAATCACGTGGGCCCCACCCGGAAATCACGTGGGCCCCCAGGGGAAATCACGTGGGCCCCACCCGGAAATCACGTGGGCCCCACCCGGAAATCACGTGGGCCCCACCCGGAAATCACGTGGGCCCCACGGGGAAATCACGTGGGCCCCACGGGGAAATCACGTGGGCCCCACCCGGAAATCACGTGGGCCCCACCCGGAAATCACGTGGGCCCCACCCGGAAATCACGTGGGACCCCAGGGGAAATCACGTGGGCCCCACCCGGAAATCACGTGGGCCCCACCCGGAAATCACGTGGGCCCCACCCGGAAATCACGTGGGCCCCACCCGGAAATCACGTGGGCCCCACCCGGAAATCACGTGGGCCCCACCCGGAAATCACGTGGGCCCCACCCGGAAATCACGTGGGCCCCACCCGGAAATCACGTGGGCCCCACCCGGAAATCACGTGGGCCCCACCCGGAAATCACGTGGGCCCCCAGGGGAAATCACGTGGGCCCCACCCGGAAATCACGTGGGCCCCACCCGGAAATCACGTGGGCCCCACCCGGAAATCACTTGGGCCCCACCCGGAAATCACGTGGGCCCCACCCGGAAATCACGTGGGCCCCACGGGGAAATCACGTGGGCCCCACGGGGAAATCACGTGGGCCCCACCCGGAAATCACGTGGGGCCCACCCGGAAATCACGTGGTCCCCACGGGGAAATCACGTGGGTCCCACCCGGAAATCACGTGGGCCCCACCCGGAAATCACGTGGGCCCCACCCGGAAATCACGTGGGCCCCACCCGGAAATCACGTGGGCCCCACGGGGAAATCACGTGGGTCCCACCCGGAAATCACGTGGGCCCCACCCGGAAATCACGTGGGCCCCACCCGGAAATCACGTGGGCCCCACCCGGAAATCACGTGGGCCCCACCCGGAAATCACGTGGGCCCCACGGGGAAATCACGTGGGCCCCACCCGGAAATCACGTGGGCCCCACGGGGAAATCACGTGGGCCCCACTGGGAAATCACGTGGGCCCCACCCGGAAATCACGTGGGCCCCACCCGGAAATCACGTGGGTCCCACCCGGAAATCACGTGGGCCCCACCCGGAAATCACGTGGGCCCCACCCGGAAATCACGTGGGCCCCACCCGGAAATCACGTGGGCCCCACCCGGAAATCACGTGGGCCCCACCCGGAAATCACGTGGGCCCCACCCGGAAATCACGTGGGCCCCAACCGGAAATCACGTGGGCCCCACCCGGAAATCACGTGGGCCCCCAGGGGAAATCACGTGGGCCCCACCCGGAAATCACGTGGGCCCCACCCGGAAATCACGTGGGCCCCACCCGGAAATCACGTGGGCCCGACGGGGAAATCACGTGGGCCCCACCCGGAAATCACGTGGGCCCCACCCGGAAATCACGTGGGCCCCCAGGGGAAATCACGTGGGCCCCACCCGGAAATCACGTGGGCCCCACCCGGAAATCACGTGGGCCCCACCCGGAAATCACGTGGGCCCCACGGGGAAATCACTTGGGCCCCACCCGGAAATCACGTGGGCCCCACCCGGAAATCACGTGGGCCCCCAGGGGAAATCACGTGGGCCCCACCCGGAAATCACGTGGGCCCCACCCGGAAATCACGTGGGCCCCACGGGGAAATCACGTGGGCCCCACCCGGAAATCACGTGGGCCCCACCCGGAAATCACGTGGGCCCCACGGGGAAATCACGTGGGCCCCACCCGGAAATCACGTGGGCCCCACCCGGAAATCACGTGGGCCCCACCCGGAAATCACGTGGGCCCCACCCGGAAATCACGTGGGCCCCCAGGGGAAATCACGTGGGCCCCACCCGGAAATCACGTGGGCCCCACGGGGAAATCACGTGGGCCCCACCCGGAAATCACGTGGGCCCCACCCGGAAATCACGTGGGCCCCACCCTGAAATCACGTGGGCCCCACCCGGAAATCACGTGGGCCCCACCCGGAAATCACGTGGGCCCCCAGGGGAAATCACGTGGGCCCCACCCGGAAATCACGTGGGCCCCACCCGGAAATCACGTGGGCCCCACCCGGAAATCACGTGGGCCCGACGGGGAAATCACGTGGGCCCCACCCGGAAATCACGTGGGCCCCACCCGGAAATCACGTGGGCCCCACCCGGAAATCACGTGGGCCCCACCCGGAAATCACGTGGGCCCCACCCGGAAATCACGTGGGCCCCACCCGGAAATCACGTGGGCCCCACCCGGAAATCACGTGGGCCCCACCCGGAAATCACGTGGGCCCCCAGGGGAAATCACTTGGGCCCCACCCGGAAATCACGTGGGCCCCACCCGGAAATCACGTGGGCCCCCAGGGGAAATCACTTGGGCCCCACCCGGAAATCACGTGGGCCCCACCCGGAAATCACGTGGGCCCCACCCGGAAATCACGTGGGCCCCACGGGGAAATCACGTGGGCCCCACCTGGAAATCACGTGGGCCCCACGGGGAAATCACGTGGGTCCCACCCGGAAATCACGTGGGCCCCACCCGGAAATCACGTGGGCCCCACGGGGAAATCACGTGGGCCCCCAGGGGAAATCACGTTTGCCCCACGGGGAAATCACGTGGGCCCCACGGGGAAATCACGTGGGCCCCACGGGGAAGTCACGTGGGCCCCCAGGGGAAATCACGTGGGCCCCACGGTGAAATCACGTGGGCCCCACCCGGAAATCACGTGGGCCCCACCCGGAAATCACGTGGGCCCCACGGGGAAATCACGTGGGCCCCACCCGGAAATCACGTGGGCCCCACGGGGAAATCACGTGGGCCCCACCCGGAAATCACGTGGGCCCCACCCGGAAATCACGTGGGCCCCCACGGGAAATCACGTGGGCCTCCCGGGCCAATCATGTGGTCACCCTTTGGCTATTCCCCCAGGGGCAATCACGTGGGCACCCTGTGGCAACTTCCCCATGTTGCAATCACGGAGTCCCCTGTGGCAGTCACTTGGGTTACCTGGGGCAATCACGTGTTCTCCTTGGTGCAATCACTTGGCCCCCTGGTGCAATCTCGTGGGCCCCGAGGGGCAATCACTTGGTCCCCATGGGGCAATCACATGGGCCCCTTGTTGCTAATCTCGTGGGCCCCATGGAGCAATCACCTGGGCCCCCTTGGGCACTGTCCACAGGAAAGGTGAGAGGAACCCCATCGTCTTGCCACCACTCCAAGAGTCCCCGAGATGTCTCAGTCCATTCCAGACGAACCTGTTTTCCCTGCACTGACTCAACTTTCACGACGAGGATTGACTCACCACGGTGGCACGTGGGACAGCCCTGTGGGAAACCCTCGTGGGAAAGCCTAGTGGGAAACCCTCGATTCAAAGCCGCAGATCCCTTGATCCACGAGAAGGGAAGCGTGACACTGCTGCTACAGCTAGGGAGAAAAGCTCACATGTATGCCCCCACTATAGACGAGGACTGACTTCCCTGGGGAGACTCCAGAAGTACCCCAAGATCCATGTCAGCCCTGGAGAGGAATCCTCAGGTTCCGGCCCCAACTCCACACAAGGACTTACGCCCCGGCATCGATGGGAGAGGAATCCCGATATTCCCCCTAGCAACTCGCATGGGGACTGGCCTTTCCTGAGGCCACCAGAGAGGGTCCCTGACGTCCCCGTCGTAAGCCGAGAGCACCTGCCACAACTCGAGAAAATCCAGGAAGTTCTCCCCTCCAGGCGAGATTAGGCCCATTTCCACTGAAGCGTCTCAAGGCTAAGCACACCTAACCTCTGGAACTTCCAAACAGTCCTTCACACCCTTGCTGCAAATCAAGAAGTTCCCGGACATTCATGTCTCCACTCGAGAGGAAGCACGAGGGTCCCACCCACATCCAGAGGAGCCCCGTTTCCGCCTCGTAGCTCGAGAGGAGGTATCCTTTCCCTGCTTCTTCGGAAAAGAATTCCCGGAGTTCCGGTCACATCTCAAGAGGAGGCGCTCTCCACAGAAAAGGTGAGAGGAACTCCAGGGTGGTGCCACCATTCCAAGAGTCCCCAGATGTCTCAGTCCATTCCAGAGGAACCTGTTTTCCCTGCACTGCCTCGAATTTCACGCCGAGGATTGACTCACACCATGGTGGCACATGGGACAGCCCTGTGTGAAAGCCTGGTCGGAAAGCCTCCAGTGAAAGCCACCGATCCCTTAATCCACTTGACGGGAAGGCTGACACTGATGCTACAGCTCGGGAGGAAAGCGCTCGTGCATTACCCCAGTCGAGCCGAGGACTGACTCCCCTTTCGATTCTCTAGAAGTACCCCAAGATCCATGTCAGCGCTGGAGAGGAATCCTCAGCTTCCGGCCCCGACTCCACACAAGGTCTTAGGCCCCGGCATCGACGGGAGAGGAATCCCGAGAGGCCCCCTAGCAACTCGCATGGGGACTGGCCTTTCCTGAGGCCACCAGAGCGGGTTCCTGAGGTCCCCGTCGTAAGTCGAGAGCACCTGCCACACTCGAGAAACGCCAGGAGGTTCTCCCCTCCCGGCGAGATGAGGCCCATTTCCGCTGAGGCGTCTCGAGGCTAAGCACACCTAACCTCTGGAACTTCCAAACAGTCCTTCACACCCTTGCTGCAACTCAAGAAGTTTCCCGACATACACGTCTCCACTCGAGAGTAAGCACGTGGGTCCCGCCCCCATCCAGAGGAGCCCCGTTTCCACCTCATAGCTCGAAAGGAGGGAACCTTTCCCTGCTTGGTTGGGAAAGAATTCCCGGCATTCCTGGCATCTCAAGAGGAGGCTCTCTCCAAAAAAAGGCGAGAGGAAGCCCAGGGTCGTGCCTCCATTCCAAGAGTCCCCCAGATGTCTCAGTCGATTCCAGAGGAGCCTGTTTTCCCTGCACTGCC
The DNA here is from genome assembly GCF_042477335.2 of Ovis canadensis. Lineage (NCBI taxonomy): Eukaryota > Metazoa > Chordata > Mammalia > Artiodactyla > Bovidae > Ovis > Ovis canadensis. The sequence continues at coordinate 11,983,579 of NC_091264.1, read as the reverse complement.
TCGACTTTCACGCCGAGGATCTACTCACACCATCGTGGCACTTGGGACAGTCCTGTGTGAAATCCTCGTGTGAAAGCCTCGAGGGAAAGCCACAGATCCCTTGATCCATGCGACGGGAAGCGTGACTCTGCTGCTACAGCTCAGGAGGAAAGCGCACGTGCATGCCCCCACTCGAGACGAGGACTGTCTCCCCTGGGTAGATTCCAAAAGAACCCCAAGATCCATGTCAGCCCTGGAGAGGAATCCTCAGGGTCCGGCACTGACTCCACACAACGTCTTAGGCCCCGGCATCGACGGGAGAGGAATCCCGAGAGGCCCCCTAGCAACGCGCATGGGGACTGGCCTTTCCTGAGACCACCAGAGCGAGTCCCCGAGGTCCCCATCGTAAGTCGAGAGCACCTGCCGCAGCTTGAGAAAATCCAGGAGGTTCTCCCCTCCAAGCGAGATGAGGCCCATTTCTGCTGAGGCGTCTCAAGGCTAAGCACACCTAACCTCTGGAACTTCCAAAGGGTCCTTCACACCCTTGCTGCAACTCAAGAAGTTCCCCGACATTCCCGTCTCCACTCCAGAGGAAGCACGTGTCCCGCCCACATCCAGAGGAGCCCCGTTTCCACCTCGTAGCTCGAGCGGAGGGATCCTCTCCCTGCCTGTTCGGGAAAGAATTCCCGGTGTTCCCATCGCATCTCAAGAGGAGGTGCTCTCCACAGGAAAGGCGAGAGGATCTCTAGGGTCGTGCCACCATTCCAAGTGTCCCCCAGATGTCTCAGTCCATTCCAGAGTGCCGGGGTCGAGCCCTGGTGGATCCAGGGAATTCGAAGGGTGGACGGCGTTGGCATGGAAAGAGTTGTTTATTTATTAATATAAGATTTGATTAAGAAACTATAGTGTAGTAAGAAGATTAATTGGAGGAAGAGGGCTGAATAGCTTGGTTTACACAGAAGGCCAATAAATTTCCAGACAAGGAATTTGCACCATCTACGTTGGGCCACCGGCGCCCCCTTGAAATCTCAGGGTGCCTCGCCTTAAGTTCCCTTTCGTGTGGGTCTTAACAGCCAGGGCAAGTAAGTAGACCTGGCGAGCCTCCGCGCCCCAGGTGGAGATTCAGCCTGAAGTTAAAGTAAAGAGATAGGGAAAGGGAGAGAAGAAGAGAGAGAGAGACACGGGGGGAGCCAGAGTCCCAATAAACCAGGCCGAGAGACTAGTTCAAGAAACTGGTCCGAGAAGCTGGCCCCCTCCTTTATTGTTCAGAAGGCCTTTTATACTTTTGATAAAACACGAAGATCAATGGGTAACCCAAAATTATGTAGCGTTCGCAGCTCAGACTCTTTCTATACATCATTTTGCATACAAAGGTCAGGTGATTTACATTATCTTCTGGCCAAGAGGCTTGTTAACACTTTTTGGCTCTCTTCCTTAATGAATGTTAATTTTGTTTCCCCTGAAGTGGTTTTCTTTAATCTACATCTTCTTAAAGCGTTAAAGGTACATTTCTAGAACAAAGGTGCAGTGGGTTATAACAAAGAAGGTACTTAACTCAAAGAGCTAATGTTGCTAATACAAGGTCTACTACTTGTTTTTCTATATACCAACTATATCTAAAAATATAGGATATGAAAATTTGGCAGCAAGCATTGACTCAACAAATGAAACCTTTAATCAGTCCTATTCTAAAGATTTTGACTCCTCGGAAGCCCCTACATTCCTTGGATGTTTTAAGCTTCCTGTGCCTCCTGCAGTCAGGAGGCCTCAAACAATTACACACGCAGCTGTATGAGTCCTGCAGGCAGGCTAGAAAGCCATCAGAGGGTCTTTTGGATTGAAACACTCTTTCAAATGCAGAAGACTAAAGCCTTGACTTTTTCCAGAAAATGTCAGAAGAGTAGAAATGCAGAGCACAAAAACCGGCAGATTTTTGTTGGGGTACATGCATAGGAATTTCCAGAGGGGTCCCTGAAGTCTGAGCACGCCTTGCGTATGTGAGCGTCCTTCCTCATAAACTTGTCACGGGCAGGATTCCTCACACTGGCTCCCGGCACCAGAGGAACCTGTTTTCCCTGCACTGCCTCGACTTTCACGCCGAGGATCGACTAACACCATGGTGGCACGTGGGTGAGCCCTGTGGGAAAGACTCGTGGGAAAGCCTCTAGGGAAAGCCATAGATCCCTTGATCCACGTGATGGGAAGCGTGACACTGCTACTACAGCTCGGGAGGAAAGCTAACGTGCATGCCCCCACTCGAGACGAGGACTGACTCAACTGGGGAGACTCCAGAAGTACCCCAAGATCCATGTCAGCACTGGAGAGGAATCTTCAGGTTCCGGAACCGACTCCACACAAGGTCTTAGGCCCCGGCATCGACGGGAGAGGAATCCCGAGAGGTCCCCTAGGAACTCGCATGGGGACTGGCCTTTCCTGAGGCCACCAGAGCGGGTCCCTGAAGTCCCTGTCTTAAGTGGAGAGCACCTGTTGCAACTCGAGAAAATCCAGGAGGTTCTCCCCTAAAGGCGAGATGAAACCCATTTCCGCTGAGGCGTATCGAGGCTAATCACACCTACCCTCTGGGAATTGCAAAGGGGCCTGTACACCCTTGCTGCAACTCAAGAAGTTCCCCGACATACCCGTCTCCACTCAAGAGGAAACACGATGGTCCCGCCCACATCGAGAGAGGTCCCGTTTCTGCCTTGTAGCTCGAGATGAGGGATCCTTTCCCTGCTGGGTCGGGAATGAATTCCCAGCGTTCCCGTCGCATCTCAAGAGGAGGTGCTCTCCACAGGAAAGGCGAGAGGAACTCCAGGGTCGTGCCGCAATTCCAAGAGGCCCCCAGATGTCTCAGTCCATTCCAGAGGAACGTGTTTTCTCTGAACGGCCTCGACTTTCACGCCAAGGATTGACTCACACCACGGTGTCACGTGGAACAGCCCTGTGGGAAAGCCTCGCGGGAAAGCAACAGATCCCCTGATCCATGCGACGGGAAGCGTGACACTGCTGCTACAGCTCGGAGGAAGGAGCAGGTGCATGCCCCACTCGAGACGAGGACTGACTCCCCTGTGGATTCTACAGAAGTAAGCCATGATCCATGTCAGCCAGGGAGTGGAAACCTCACATTCCAGCCCTGACTCCGCACAAGGGGTTAGGCCCCGGCATCGACGGGAGAGGAATCCCGAGAGGCCCCCAAGGATCTCTCATGGGGACTGGTCTTTCATGAGGCCACCAGAGCGGGTCCCTTATGACCCCATCCTAAGTCGAGAGCACCTGCTGCAACTTGAGAAAATCCAGGAGGTTCTCCCGTCCAGGCGAGATGAGGCCCATTTCCTCTGAGGCGTCTCTAGGTTAATCACATCTAACCTCTGGAACTTCGAAAGGGTCCTTAACACCCTTGATGCAACTCAAGAAGTTCCCCGACATACCCGTCTCCAATCGAGAGGAAGTAAGAGGGTCACGTCCACATCCAGAGGAGCCCCGTTTCTGCCTGGTAGATCGAGATGAGGGATCCTTTCCCTTCTTGGTCGGGAAAGAATTTCCGGCGTTCCCGTCGCATCTCAAGAGGAGGCGCTCTCGACAGGAAAGGCGAGAGGAACTCCAGGGTCGTGCCACCATTCCAAGAGTCCACCAGATGTGTCAGTCCAATCCAGAGGAACCTGTTTTCCTTGCATTGCCTCGACTTTCAGGTCGAGGATCGACTCACACGACGGTGGCACGTGGGACAGCCCTGTGGGAAAGCCTCGTGGGAAAGCCTCGTGGGAAAGCCTCGAGGGAAAGCCACAGATCCCTTGATCGACACCACAGAAAGCGGGACACTGCTGCTACCACTCGGGAGGAAAGCGCACGTGCATGACCCCACTCGAGACGAGGACTGACTCCCCTCGGGAGACTCCAGAAGTACCCCAAGAACCATGTCATCCCTGGAGAGGAATCCTCGGGTTCCGGTCCCGACTCCACACAAGGTCTTAGACACCGGCATCGATGGGAGAGGAATCCCGAGAGGCCCCCGAGGAACTCGCATGGGGACGGGCCTTTCCTGAGGCCACAAGAGCGGGTCCCTGAGGTCCCCGTCGTAAGTCGAGAGCACCTGCCGCAACTCGAGAAAATCCAGGAGGTTTTGCCCTCCAGGCGAGATGAGGCCCATTTCCGCTGAGGCTTCTCGAGGCTAATCACATCTAACCACTGGAACTTCCAAAGGGTCCTTCACACCCTTGCTGCAAGTCCAGAAGTTCCCCGACATACCCGTGTCCACTCGAGAGGTAGCACGAGGGTCCCGCACACATCCAGGGGAGCCCCGTTTCCGCCTCCTAGCTCGAGATGAGGGATCCTTTCCCTGTTTCTTAGGGAAAGAATTCCCGGCGTTGCCGTCGCATCTCAAGAGGAGGCGCTCTCAACAGGAAAGGCGAGAGGAACTCCAGGGTCGTGTCACCATTCCAAGAGTCCCCCAGATGTGTCAGTCCATTCCAGAGGAACCTGTTTTCCCTGCACTGCCTTGACGTTCAAGCCGAGGATCGACTCCCACCACGTGTGCACGTGGGACAGCCCTGTGGGAAAGCTTCGTGGGAAAGACTCGAGGGAAAACCATAGATCCTTTGATCCACGCGGCGGACTGCGTGACACTGCTGCTACCGCTCTGGAGGAAAGAGCAAGTGAATGCCCGCATTCGAGACGAGGACTGACTCCCCTGGGGAGACTCCAGAAGTAGCCCAAGATCCATGTCAGCACTGGAGAGGAATCCTCAGGTTCCGGCCCCGATTCCACACAAGGTCTTAGGCCCCGGCATCGACGGGAGAGGAATCCCGAGAGGCCCCCGAGGAACTCGCATGGGGACTGGCCTTTCCTGAGGCCACCAGAGCGGGTCCCTGAGGTCCCCGTCGTAAGTCGAGAGCACCTGCCGCAACTCGAGAAAATCCAGGAGGTTTTGCCCTCCAGGCGAGATGAGGCCCATTTCCGCTGAGGCTTCTCGAGGCTAATCACATCTAACCACTGGAACTTGCAAAGGGTCCTTCACACCCTTGCTGCAAGTGCAGAAGTTCCCCGACATACCCGTGTCCACTCGAGAGGTAGCACGAGGGTCCCGCACACATCCAGGGGAGCCCCGTTTCCGCCTCCTAGCTCGAGATGAGGGATCAGTCCAATCCAGAGGAACCTGTTTTCCTTGCATTGCCTCGACTTTCAGGTCGAGGATCGACTCACACGACGGTGGCACGTGGGACAGCCCTGTGGGAAAGCCTCGTGGGAAAGCCTCGTGGGAAAGCCTCGAGGGAAAGCCACAGATCCCTTGATCGACACCACAGAAAGCGGGACACTGCTGCTACCACTCGGGAGGAAAGCGCACGTGCATGACCCCACTCGAGACGAGGACTGACTCCCCTCGGGAGACTCCAGAAGTACCCCAAGAACCATGTCATCCCTGGAGAGGAATCCTCGGGTTCCGGTCCCGACTCCACACAAGGTCTTAGACACCGGCATCGATGGGAGAGGAATCCCGAGAGGCCCCCGAGGAACTCGCATGGGGACGGGCCTTTCCTGAGGCCACAAGAGCGGGTCCCTGAGGTCCCTGTCGTCAGTCGAGAGCACCTGCGCAACTCGAGAAAATCCAGGAAGTTTTGCCCTCCAGGCGAGATGAGGCCCATTTCCGATGAGGTTCTCGAGGCTAATCACATCTAACCACTGGAACCTCCAAAGGGTCCTTCACAACCTTGCTGCAACTCAAGAAGTTCGCCGACATACCCGTCTCCACTCGAGAGGAAGCACGAGGGTCCCGCACACATCCAGGGGAGCCCAGTTTCCGACTCCTAGCTCAGGATGAGGGATCCTTTCCCTGTCACGCAATGGAAAGCGTGACACTGCTGCTACCACTCTCGAGGAAAGCGCACGTGCATGCCGCCATTGGAGACGAGGACTGACTCCCCTGCGGAGACTCCAGAAGTACCCCAAGATCCATGTCACCACTGGAGAGGAATCCTCAGGTTCCGGCCCCGACTCCACACAAGGTCTTAGGCCCCGGCATCGACGGGAGAGGAATCCCGAGAGGCCAACGAGGAACTCGCATGGGGACTGGCCTTTCCTGAGGCCACCAGAGCGGGTCCCTGAGGTCCCCGTCGTAAGTCGAGAGCACCTGCCGCAACTCGAGAAAATCCAGGAGGTTTTGCCCTCCAGGTGAGATGAGGCCAATTTCCGCTGAGTCTTCTCGAGGCGAATCACATCTAACCACTGGAACTTCCAAAGGGTCCTTCACACCCTTGCTGCAACTCAAGAAGTTCCCCGACATACCCGTCTCCACTCGAGAGGAAGCACTAGGGTCCCGCACACATCCAGGGGAGCCCCGTTTCCGCCTCCTAGCTCAAGATGAGGGATCCTTTCCCTGTTTCTTAGGGAAAGAATTCCCGGCGATTCCGTCGCATCTCAAGAGGAGGCGCTCTCCACAGGAAAGACGAGAGGAACCCCAGGGTCGTGCCACCATTCCAAGAGTCCCCCAGATGTGTCAGTCCATTCCAGAGGAACCTGTTTTCCCTGCACTGCCTTGATGTTCAAGCCGAGGATAGACTCCCACCACGTGTGCACGTGGGACAGCCCTGTGGGAAAGCCTCGTGGGAAAGCATCGTGGGAAAGACTCGAGGGAAAACCATAGATCCTTTGATCCACGCGGCGGACTGCGTGACACTGCTGCTACCGCTCCGGAGGAAAGCACAAGTGCATGCCCGCATTCGAGACGAGGACTGACTCCCGTGGGGAGACTCCAGAAGTAGCCCAAGATCCATGTCAGCACTGGAGAGGAATCCTCAGGTTCCGGCCCCGACTCCACACAAGGTCTTAGGCCACGGCATCGACGGGAGAGGAATCCCGAGAGGCCCCCGAGGAACTCCCATGGGGACTGGCCTTTCCTGAGGCCACCAGAGCGGGTCCCTGAGGTCCCCGTCGTAAGTCGAGAGCACCTGCCGCAACTCGAGAAAATCCAGGAGGTTTTGCCCTCCAGGAGAGATGAGGCCCATTTCCGCTGAGGCTTCTCGAGGCTAATCACATCTAACCACTGGAACTTCCAAAGGGTCCTTCACACCCTTGCTGCAAGTCCAGAAGTTCCCCGACATACCCGTGTCCACTCGAGAGGTAGCACGAGGGTCCCGCACACATCCAGGGGAGCCCCGTTTCCGCCTCCTAGCTCGAGATGAGGGATCCTTTCCCTGTTTCTTAGGGAAAGAATTCCCGGCGTTGCCGTCGCATCTCAAGAGGAGGCGCTCTCAACAGGAAAGGCGAGAGGAACTCCAGGGTCGTGTCACCATTCCAAGAGTCCCCCAGATGTGTCAGTCCATTCCAGAGGAACCTGTTTTCCCTGCACTGCCTTGACGTTCAAGCCGAGGATCGACTCCCACCACGTGTGCACGTGGGACAGCCCTGTGGGAAAGCTTCGTGGGAAAGACTCGAGGGAAAACCATAGATCCTTTGATCCACGCGGCGGACTGCGTGACACTGCTGCTACCGCTCTGGAGGAAAGAGCAAGTGAATGCCCGCATTCGAGACGAGGACTGACTCCCCTGGGGAGACTCCAGAAGTAGCCCAAGATCCATGTCAGCACTGGAGAGGAATCCTCAGGTTCCGGCCCCGATTCCACACAAGGTCTTAGGCCCCGGCATCGACGGGAGAGGAATCCCGAGAGGCCCCCGAGGAACTCGCATGGGGACTGGCCTTTCCTGAGGCCACCAGAGCGGGTCCCTGAGGTCCCCGTCGTAAGTCGAGAGCACCTGCCGCAACTCGAGAAAATCCAGGAGGTTTTGCCCTCCAGGCGAGATGAGGCCCATTTCCGCTGAGGCTTCTCGAGGCTAATCACATCTAACCACTGGAACTTGCAAAGGGTCCTTCACACCCTTGCTGCAAGTCCAGAAGTTCCCCGACATACCCGTGTCCACTCGAGAGGTAGCACGAGGGTCCCGCACACATCCAGGGGAGCCCCGTTTCCGCCTCCTAGCTCGAGATGAGGGATCCTTTCCCTGTTTCGTACGGAAAGAATTCCCGGCGTTCCCGTCGCATCTCAAGAGGAGGCGCTCTCAACAGGAAAGGCGAGAGGAACTCCAGGGTCGTGCCACCATTCCAAGAGTCCCCCAGATGTGTCAGTCCATTCCAGAGGAACCTGTTTTCCCTGCACTGCCTTGACGTTCAAGCCGAGGATCGACTCCCACCACGTGTGCACGTGGGACAGCCCTGTGGGAAAGCCTCGTGGGAAAGCCTCGTGGGAAAGACTGGAGGGAAAACCATAGATCCTTTGATCCACGCAGCGGACTGCGTGACACTGCTGCTACCGCTCTGGAGGAAAGTGCAAGTGCATGCCCGCATTCGAGACGAGAACTGACTCCCCTGGGGAGACTCCAGATGTACCCCAAGATCCATGTCAGCACTGGAGAGGAATCCTCAGGTTCCGGCCCCGACTCCACACTAGGTCATAGTCCCCGGCATCGACGGGAGAGGAATCCCGAGAGGCCCCCGAGGAACTCGCATGGGGACTTGCCTTTCCTGAGGCCACCAGAGCGGGTCCCTGAGGTCCCCGTCGTAAGTCGAGAGCACCTGCCGCAACTCGAGAAAATCCAGGAGGTTTTGCCCTCCAGGCGAGACGAGGCCCATTTCCGCTGAGGCTTCTCGAGGCTAATCACATCTAACCACTGGAACTTACAAAGGGTCCTTCACACCCTTGCTGCAAGTCCAGAAGTTCCCCGACATACCCGTCTCCACTCAAGAGGAAGCACGTGGGGTCCCGCACACATCCAGGGGAGCCCCGTTTCCGCCTCCTAGCTCGAGATGAGGGATCCTTTCCCTGTTTCGTAGGGAAAGAATTCCCGGCGTTCCCGTCGCATCTCAAGAGGAGGCGCTCTCCAAAGGAAAGGCGGGAGGAACTCCAGGGTCGTGCCACCATTCCAAGAGTCCCCCAGATGTGTCAGTCCATTCCAGAGGAACCTGTTTTCCCTGCACTGCCTTGACGTTCAAGCCGAGGATCGACTCCCACCACGTGTGCACGTGGGACAGCCCTGTGGGAAAGCCTCGTGGGAAAGACTCGAGGGAAAACCATAGATCCTTTGATCCACGCGGCGGACTGCGTGACACTGCTGCTACCGCTCTGGAGGAAAGCGCAAGTGCATGCCTGCATTCGAGACAAGGACTGACTCCCCTGGGGAGACTCCAGAAATAGCCCAAGATCCATGTCAGCACTGGAGAGGAATCCTCAGGTTCCGGCCCCGACTCTACACAAGGCCTTAGGCCCCGGCATCGACGGGAGAGGAATCCCGAGAGGCCCACGAGGAACTCGCATGGGGACTGGCCTTTCCTGAGGCCACCAGAGCGGGTCCCTGAGGTCCCCGTCGTAAGTCGAGAGCACCTGCCGCAACTCGAGAAAATCCAGGAGGTTTTGCCCTCCAGGCGAGATGAGGCCCATTTCCGCTGAGGCTTCTCGAGGCTAATCACATCTAACCACTGGAACTTCCAAAGGGTCCTTCACACCCTTGCTGCAACTCAAGAAGTTCCCCGACAGACCCGTGTCCACTCGAGAGGAAGCACGAGGGTCCCGCACACATCCAGGGGAGCCCCGTTTCCGCCTCCTAGCTAGAGATGAGGGATCCTTTCCCTGTTTCGTACGGAAAGAATTCCCGGCGTTCCCGTCGCATCTCAAGAGGAGGCGCTCTCCACAGGAAAGGCGAGAGGAACCCCAGGGTCGTGCCACAATTCCAAGAGTCCCCCAGATGTGTCAGTCCATTCCAGAGGAACCTGTTTTCCCTGCACTGCCTTGACGTTCAAGCCGAGGATCGACTCCCACCACGTGTGCACGTGGGACAGCCCTGTGGGAAAGCCTCGTGGGAAAGCCTCGTGGGAAAGACTCGAGGGAAAACCATAGATCCTTTGATCCACGCGGCGGACTGCGTGACACTGCTGCTACCGCTCTGGAGGAAAGCGCAAGTGCATGCCCGCATTCGAGACGAGGACTGACTCCCCTGGGGAGACTCCAGATGTACCCCAAGATCCATGTCAGCACTGGAGAGGAATCCTCAGGTTCCGGCCCCGACTCCACACAAGGTCATAGTCCCCGGCATCGACGGGAGAGGAATCCCGAGAGGCCCCGGAGGAACCCGCATGGGGACTTGCCTTTCCTGAGGCCACCAGAGCGGGTCCCTGAGGTCCCCGTCGTAAGTCGAGAGCACCTGCCGCAACTCGAGAAAATCCAGGAGGTTTTGCCCTCCAGGCGAGACGAGGCCCATTTCCGCTGAGGCTTCTCGAGGCTAATCACATCTAACAACTGGAACTTACAAAGGGTCCTTCACACCCTTGCTGCAAGTCCAGAAGTTCCCCGACATACCCGTGTCCATTCGAGAGGAAGCACGAGGGTCCCGCACACATCCAGGGGAGCCCCGTTTCCGCCTCCTAGCTCGAGATGAGGGATCCTTTCCCTGTTTCGTAACCCGGAAATCACGTGGGCCCCACCCGGAAATCACGTGGGCCCCACCCGGAAATCACGTGGGCCCCACGGGGAAATCACGTGGGCCCCACCCGGAAATCACGTGGGCCCCACCCGGAAATCACGTGGGCCCCACCCGGAAATCACGTGGGCCCCACCCGGAAATCACGTGGGCCCCACCCGGAAATCACGTGGGCCCCACCCGGAAATCACGTGGGCCCCACGGGGAAATCACGTGGGCCCCACGGGGTAATCACGTGGGCCCCACGGGGAAATCACGTGGGCCCCACCCGGAAATCACGTGGGCCCCACCCGGAAATCACGTGGGCCCCACCCGGAAATCACGTGGGCCCCACCCGGAAATCACGTGGGCCCCACCCGGAAATCACGTGGGCCCCCAGGGGAAATCACGTGGGCCCCACCCGGAAATCACGTGGGCCCCACCCGGAAATCACGTGGGCCCCACCCGGAAATCACGTGGGCCCCACCCGGAAATCACGTGGGCCCCACGGGGAAATCACGTGGGCCCCACGGGGTAATCACGTGGGCCCCACGGGGAAATCACGTGGGCCCCACCCGGAAATCACGTGGGCCCCACCCGGAAATCACGTGGGCCCCACCCGGAAATCACGTGGGCCCCACCCGGAAATCACGTGGGCCCCACCCGGAAATCACGTGGGCCCCACCCGGAAATCACGTGGGCCCCACCCGGAAATCACGTGGGCCCCACCCGGAAATCACGTGGGCCCCACCCGGAAATCACGTGGGCCCCACCCGGAAATCACGTGGGCCCCACCCAGAAATCACGTGGGCCCCACCCGGAAATCACGTGGGGCCCACCCGGAAATCACGTGGGCCCCAGGGGGAAATCACGTGGGCCCCACCCGGAAATCACGTGGGCCCCACCCGGAAATCACGTGGGCCGCACCCGGAAATCACGTGGGCCTCACCCGGAAATCACGTGGGCCCCACCCGGAAATCACGTGGGCCCCAGCCGGACCTCACGGGGGCCCCACCCGGAAATCACGTGGGCCCTACCCGGAAATCACGTGGGCCCCCAGGGGAAATCACGTGGGCCCCACCCGGAAATCACGTGGGCCCCACCCGGAAATCACGTGGGCCCCACCCGGAAATCACGTGGGCCCCACCCGGAAATAACGTGGGCCCCCAGGGGAAATCACGTGGGCCCCACCCGGAAATCACGTGGGCCCCACCCGGAAATCACGTGGGCCCCACCCGGAAATCACGTGGGCCCCACGGGGAAATCACGTGGGCCCCACCCCGAAATCACGTGGGCCCCACTCGGAAATCACGTGGGCCCCACCCGGAAATCACGTGGGCCCCACCCGGAAATCACGTGGGCCCCACCCGGAAATCACGTGGGCCCCCAGGGGAAATCACGTGGGCCCCACCCGGAAATCACGTGGGCCCCACCCGGAAATCACGTGGGCCCCACCCGGAAATCACGTGGGCCCCACCCGGAAATCACGTGGGCCCCACCCGGAAATCACGTGGGCCCCACCCGGAAATCACGTGGGCCCCACCCGGAAATCACGTGGGCCCCACCCGGAAATCACGTGGGCCCCACCCGGAAATCACGTGGGCCCCCAGGGGAAATCACGTGGGCCCCACCCGGAAATCACGTGGGCCCCACCCGGAAATCACGTGGGCCCCACCCGGAAATCACGTGGGCCCCACGGGGAAATCACGTGGGCCCCACCCCGAAATCACGTGGGCCCCACCCGGAAATCACGTGGGCCCCACCCGGAAATCACGTGGGCCCCACCCGGAAATCACGTGGGCCCCACCCGGAAATCACGTGGGCCCCACCCGGAAATCACGTGGGCCCCAACCGGAAATCACGTGGGCCCCACCCGGAAATCACGTGGGCCCCCAGGGGAAATCACGTGGGCCCCACCCGGAAATCACGTGGGCCCCACCCGGAAATCACGTGGGCCCCACCCGGAAATCACGTGGGCCCGACGGGGAAATCACGTGGGCCCCACCCGGAAATCACGTGGGCCCCACCCGGAAATCACGTGGGCCCCCAGGGGAAATCACGTGGGCCCCACCCGGAAATCACGTGGGCCCCACCCGGAAATCACGTGGGCCCCACCCGGAAATCACGTGGGCCCCACGGGGAAATCACTTGGGCCCCACCCGGAAATCACGTGGGCCCCACCCGGAAATCACGTGGGCCCCCAGGGGAAATCACGTGGGCCCCACCCGGAAATCACGTGGGCCCCACCCGGAAATCACGTGGGCCCCACGGGGAAATCACGTGGGCCCCACCCGGAAATCACGTGGGCCCCACCCGGAAATCACGTGGGCCCCACGGGGAAATCACGTGGGCCCCACCCGGAAATCACGTGGGCCCCACCCGGAAATCACGTGGGCCCCACCCGGAAATCACGTGGGCCCCACCCGGAAATCACGTGGGCCCCCAGGGGAAATCACGTGGGCCCCACCCGGAAATCACGTGGGCCCCACGGGGAAATCACGTGGGCCCCACCCGGAAATCACGTGGGCCCCACCCGGAAATCACGTGGGCCCCACCCTGAAATCACGTGGGCCCCACCCGGAAATCACGTGGGCCCCACCCGGAAATCACGTGGGCCCCCAGGGGAAATCACGTGGGCCCCACCCGGAAATCACGTGGGCCCCACCCGGAAATCACGTGGGCCCCACCCGGAAATCACGTGGGCCCGACGGGGAAATCACGTGGGCCCCACCCGGAAATCACGTGGGCCCCACCCGGAAATCACGTGGGCCCCACCCGGAAATCACGTGGGCCCCACCCGGAAATCACGTGGGCCCCACCCGGAAATCACGTGGGCCCCACCCGGAAATCACGTGGGCCCCACCCGGAAATCACGTGGGCCCCACCCGGAAATCACGTGGGCCCCCAGGGGAAATCACTTGGGCCCCACCCGGAAATCACGTGGGCCCCACCCGGAAATCACGTGGGCCCCCAGGGGAAATCACTTGGGCCCCACCCGGAAATCACGTGGGCCCCACCCGGAAATCACGTGGGCCCCACCCGGAAATCACGTGGGCCCCACGGGGAAATCACGTGGGCCCCACCTGGAAATCACGTGGGCCCCACGGGGAAATCACGTGGGTCCCACCCGGAAATCACGTGGGCCCCACCCGGAAATCACGTGGGCCCCACGGGGAAATCACGTGGGCCCCCAGGGGAAATCACGTTTGCCCCACGGGGAAATCACGTGGGCCCCACGGGGAAATCACGTGGGCCCCACGGGGAAGTCACGTGGGCCCCCAGGGGAAATCACGTGGGCCCCACGGTGAAATCACGTGGGCCCCACCCGGAAATCACGTGGGCCCCACCCGGAAATCACGTGGGCCCCACGGGGAAATCACGTGGGCCCCACCCGGAAATCACGTGGGCCCCACGGGGTAATCACGTGGGCCCCCACCCGGAAATCACGTGGGCCCCACCCGGAAATCACGTGGGCCCCCACGGGAAATCACGTGGGCCTCCCGGGCCAATCATGTGGTCACCCTTTGGCTATTCCCCCAGGGGCAATCACGTGGGCACCCTGTGGCAACTTCCCCATGTTGCAATCACGGAGTCCCCTGTGGCAGTCACTTGGGTTACCTGGGGCAATCACGTGTTCTCCTTGGTGCAATCACTTGGCCCCCTGGTGCAATCTCGTGGGCCCCGAGGGGCAATCACTTGGTCCCCATGGGGCAATCACATGGGCCCCTTGTTGCTAATCTCGTGGGCCCCATGGAGCAATCACCTGGGCCCCCTTGGGCACTGTCCACAGGAAAGGTGAGAGGAACCCCATCGTCTTGCCACCACTCCAAGAGTCCCCGAGATGTCTCAGTCCATTCCAGACGAACCTGTTTTCCCTGCACTGACTCAACTTTCACGACGAGGATTGACTCACCACGGTGGCACGTGGGACAGCCCTGTGGGAAACCCTCGTGGGAAAGCCTAGTGGGAAACCCTCGATTCAAAGCCGCAGATCCCTTGATCCACGAGAAGGGAAGCGTGACACTGCTGCTACAGCTAGGGAGAAAAGCTCACATGTATGCCCCCACTATAGACGAGGACTGACTTCCCTGGGGAGACTCCAGAAGTACCCCAAGATCCATGTCAGCCCTGGAGAGGAATCCTCAGGTTCCGGCCCCAACTCCACACAAGGACTTACGCCCCGGCATCGATGGGAGAGGAATCCCGATATTCCCCCTAGCAACTCGCATGGGGACTGGCCTTTCCTGAGGCCACCAGAGAGGGTCCCTGACGTCCCCGTCGTAAGCCGAGAGCACCTGCCACAACTCGAGAAAATCCAGGAAGTTCTCCCCTCCAGGCGAGATTAGGCCCATTTCCACTGAAGCGTCTCAAGGCTAAGCACACCTAACCTCTGGAACTTCCAAACAGTCCTTCACACCCTTGCTGCAAATCAAGAAGTTCCCGGACATTCATGTCTCCACTCGAGAGGAAGCACGAGGGTCCCACCCACATCCAGAGGAGCCCCGTTTCCGCCTCGTAGCTCGAGAGGAGGTATCCTTTCCCTGCTTCTTCGGAAAAGAATTCCCGGAGTTCCGGTCACATCTCAAGAGGAGGCGCTCTCCACAGAAAAGGTGAGAGGAACTCCAGGGTGGTGCCACCATTCCAAGAGTCCCCAGATGTCTCAGTCCATTCCAGAGGAACCTGTTTTCCCTGCACTGCCTCGAATTTCACGCCGAGGATTGACTCACACCATGGTGGCACATGGGACAGCCCTGTGTGAAAGCCTGGTCGGAAAGCCTCCAGTGAAAGCCACCGATCCCTTAATCCACTTGACGGGAAGGCTGACACTGATGCTACAGCTCGGGAGGAAAGCGCTCGTGCATTACCCCAGTCGAGCCGAGGACTGACTCCCCTTTCGATTCTCTAGAAGTACCCCAAGATCCATGTCAGCGCTGGAGAGGAATCCTCAGCTTCCGGCCCCGACTCCACACAAGGTCTTAGGCCCCGGCATCGACGGGAGAGGAATCCCGAGAGGCCCCCTAGCAACTCGCATGGGGACTGGCCTTTCCTGAGGCCACCAGAGCGGGTTCCTGAGGTCCCCGTCGTAAGTCGAGAGCACCTGCCACACTCGAGAAACGCCAGGAGGTTCTCCCCTCCCGGCGAGATGAGGCCCATTTCCGCTGAGGCGTCTCGAGGCTAAGCACACCTAACCTCTGGAACTTCCAAACAGTCCTTCACACCCTTGCTGCAACTCAAGAAGTTTCCCGACATACACGTCTCCACTCGAGAGTAAGCACGTGGGTCCCGCCCCCATCCAGAGGAGCCCCGTTTCCACCTCATAGCTCGAAAGGAGGGAACCTTTCCCTGCTTGGTTGGGAAAGAATTCCCGGCATTCCTGGCATCTCAAGAGGAGGCTCTCTCCAAAAAAAGGCGAGAGGAAGCCCAGGGTCGTGCCTCCATTCCAAGAGTCCCCCAGATGTCTCAGTCGATTCCAGAGGAGCCTGTTTTCCCTGCACTGCCTCGACTTTCACGCCGAGGATCTACTCACACCATCGTGGCACTTGGGACAGTCCTGTGTGAAATCCTCGTGTGAAAGCCTCGAGGGAAAGCCACAGATCCCTTGATCCATGCGACGGGAAGCGTGACTCTGCTGCTACAGCTCAGGAGGAAAGCGCACGTGCATGCCCCCACTCGAGACGAGGACTGTCTCCCCTGGGTAGATTCCAAAAGAACCCCAAGATCCATGTCAGCCCTGGAGAGGAATCCTCAGGGTCCGGCACTGACTCCACACAACGTCTTAGGCCCCGGCATCGACGGGAGAGGAATCCCGAGAGGCCCCCTAGCAACGCGCATGGGGACTGGCCTTTCCTGAGACCACCAGAGCGAGTCCCCGAGGTCCCCATCGTAAGTCGAGAGCACCTGCCGCAGCTTGAGAAAATCCAGGAGGTTCTCCCCTCCAAGCGAGATGAGGCCCATTTCTGCTGAGGCGTCTCAAGGCTAAGCACACCTAACCTCTGGAACTTCCAAAGGGTCCTTCACACCCTTGCTGCAACTCAAGAAGTTCCCCGACATTCCCGTCTCCACTCCAGAGGAAGCACGTGTCCCGCCCACATCCAGAGGAGCCCCGTTTCCACCTCGTAGCTCGAGCGGAGGGATCCTCTCCCTGCCTGTTCGGGAAAGAATTCCCGGTGTTCCCATCGCATCTCAAGAGGAGGTGCTCTCCACAGGAAAGGCGAGAGGATCTCTAGGGTCGTGCCACCATTCCAAGTGTCCCCCAGATGTCTCAGTCCATTCCAGAGTGCCGGGGTCGAGCCCTGGTGGATCCAGGGAATTCGAAGGGTGGACGGCGTTGGCATGGAAAGAGTTGTTTATTTATTAATATAAGATTTGATTAAGAAACTATAGTGTAGTAAGAAGATTAATTGGAGGAAGAGGGCTGAATAGCTTGGTTTACACAGAAGGCCAATAAATTTCCAGACAAGGAATTTGCACCATCTACGTTGGGCCACCGGCGCCCCCTTGAAATCTCAGGGTGCCTCGCCTTAAGTTCCCTTTCGTGTGGGTCTTAACAGCCAGGGCAAGTAAGTAGACCTGGCGAGCCTCCGCGCCCCAGGTGGAGATTCAGCCTGAAGTTAAAGTAAAGAGATAGGGAAAGGGAGAGAAGAAGAGAGAGAGAGACACGGGGGGAGCCAGAGTCCCAATAAACCAGGCCGAGAGACTAGTTCAAGAAACTGGTCCGAGAAGCTGGCCCCCTCCTTTATTGTTCAGAAGGCCTTTTATACTTTTGATAAAACACGAAGATCAATGGGTAACCCAAAATTATGTAGCGTTCGCAGCTCAGACTCTTTCTATACATCATTTTGCATACAAAGGTCAGGTGATTTACATTATCTTCTGGCCAAGAGGCTTGTTAACACTTTTTGGCTCTCTTCCTTAATGAATGTTAATTTTGTTTCCCCTGAAGTGGTTTTCTTTAATCTACATCTTCTTAAAGCGTTAAAGGTACATTTCTAGAACAAAGGTGCAGTGGGTTATAACAAAGAAGGTACTTAACTCAAAGAGCTAATGTTGCTAATACAAGGTCTACTACTTGTTTTTCTATATACCAACTATATCTAAAAATATAGGATATGAAAATTTGGCAGCAAGCATTGACTCAACAAATGAAACCTTTAATCAGTCCTATTCTAAAGATTTTGACTCCTCGGAAGCCCCTACATTCCTTGGATGTTTTAAGCTTCCTGTGCCTCCTGCAGTCAGGAGGCCTCAAACAATTACACACGCAGCTGTATGAGTCCTGCAGGCAGGCTAGAAAGCCATCAGAGGGTCTTTTGGATTGAAACACTCTTTCAAATGCAGAAGACTAAAGCCTTGACTTTTTCCAGAAAATGTCAGAAGAGTAGAAATGCAGAGCACAAAAACCGGCAGATTTTTGTTGGGGTACATGCATAGGAATTTCCAGAGGGGTCCCTGAAGTCTGAGCACGCCTTGCGTATGTGAGCGTCCTTCCTCATAAACTTGTCACGGGCAGGATTCCTCACACTGGCTCCCGGCACCAGAGGAACCTGTTTTCCCTGCACTGCCTCGACTTTCACGCCGAGGATCGACTAACACCATGGTGGCACGTGGGTGAGCCCTGTGGGAAAGACTCGTGGGAAAGCCTCTAGGGAAAGCCATAGATCCCTTGATCCACGTGATGGGAAGCGTGACACTGCTACTACAGCTCGGGAGGAAAGCTAACGTGCATGCCCCCACTCGAGACGAGGACTGACTCAACTGGGGAGACTCCAGAAGTACCCCAAGATCCATGTCAGCACTGGAGAGGAATCTTCAGGTTCCGGAACCGACTCCACACAAGGTCTTAGGCCCCGGCATCGACGGGAGAGGAATCCCGAGAGGTCCCCTAGGAACTCGCATGGGGACTGGCCTTTCCTGAGGCCACCAGAGCGGGTCCCTGAAGTCCCTGTCTTAAGTGGAGAGCACCTGTTGCAACTCGAGAAAATCCAGGAGGTTCTCCCCTAAAGGCGAGATGAAACCCATTTCCGCTGAGGCGTATCGAGGCTAATCACACCTACCCTCTGGGAATTGCAAAGGGGCCTGTACACCCTTGCTGCAACTCAAGAAGTTCCCCGACATACCCGTCTCCACTCAAGAGGAAACACGATGGTCCCGCCCACATCGAGAGAGGTCCCGTTTCTGCCTTGTAGCTCGAGATGAGGGATCCTTTCCCTGCTGGGTCGGGAATGAATTCCCAGCGTTCCCGTCGCATCTCAAGAGGAGGTGCTCTCCACAGGAAAGGCGAGAGGAACTCCAGGGTCGTGCCGCAATTCCAAGAGGCCCCCAGATGTCTCAGTCCATTCCAGAGGAACGTGTTTTCTCTGAACGGCCTCGACTTTCACGCCAAGGATTGACTCACACCACGGTGTCACGTGGAACAGCCCTGTGGGAAAGCCTCGCGGGAAAGCAACAGATCCCCTGATCCATGCGACGGGAAGCGTGACACTGCTGCTACAGCTCGGAGGAAGGAGCAGGTGCATGCCCCACTCGAGACGAGGACTGACTCCCCTGTGGATTCTACAGAAGTAAGCCATGATCCATGTCAGCCAGGGAGTGGAAACCTCACATTCCAGCCCTGACTCCGCACAAGGGGTTAGGCCCCGGCATCGACGGGAGAGGAATCCCGAGAGGCCCCCAAGGATCTCTCATGGGGACTGGTCTTTCATGAGGCCACCAGAGCGGGTCCCTTATGACCCCATCCTAAGTCGAGAGCACCTGCTGCAACTTGAGAAAATCCAGGAGGTTCTCCCGTCCAGGCGAGATGAGGCCCATTTCCTCTGAGGCGTCTCTAGGTTAATCACATCTAACCTCTGGAACTTCGAAAGGGTCCTTAACACCCTTGATGCAACTCAAGAAGTTCCCCGACATACCCGTCTCCAATCGAGAGGAAGTAAGAGGGTCACGTCCACATCCAGAGGAGCCCCGTTTCTGCCTGGTAGATCGAGATGAGGGATCCTTTCCCTTCTTGGTCGGGAAAGAATTTCCGGCGTTCCCGTCGCATCTCAAGAGGAGGCGCTCTCCACAGGAAAGGCGAGAGGAACTCCAGGGTCGTGCCACCATTCCAAGAGTCCACCAGATGTGTCAGTCCAATCCAGAGGAACCTGTTTTCCTTGCATTGCCTCGACTTTCAGGTCGAGGATCGACTCACACGACGGTGGCACGTGGGACAGCCCTGTGGGAAAGCCTCGTGGGAAAGCCTCGTGGGAAAGCCTCGAGGGAAAGCCACAGATCCCTTGATCGACACCACAGAAAGCGGGACACTGCTGCTACCACTCGGGAGGAAAGCGCACGTGCATGACCCCACTCGAGACGAGGACTGACTCCCCTCGGGAGACTCCAGAAGTACCCCAAGAACCATGTCATCCCTGGAGAGGAATCCTCGGGTTCCGGTCCCGACTCCACACAAGGTCTTAGACACCGGCATCGATGGGAGAGGAATCCCGAGAGGCCCCCGAGGAACTCGCATGGGGACGGGCCTTTCCTGAGGCCACAAGAGCGGGTCCCTGAGGTCCCCGTCGTAAGTCGAGAGCACCTGCCGCAACTCGAGAAAATCCAGGAGGTTTTGCCCTCCAGGAGAGATGAGGCCCATTTCCGCTGAGGCTTCTCGAGGCTAATCACATCTAACCACTGGAACTTCCAAAGGGTCCTTCACACCCTTGCTGCAAGTCCAGAAGTTCCCCGACATACCCGTGTCCACTCGAGAGGTAGCACGAGGGTCCCGCACACATCCAGGGGAGCCCCGTTTCCGCCTCCTAGCTCGAGATGAGGGATCCTTTCCCTGTTTCTTAGGGAAAGAATTCCCGGCGTTGCCGTCGCATCTCAAGAGGAGGCGCTCTCAACAGGAAAGGCGAGAGGAACTCCAGGGTCGTGTCACCATTCCAAGAGTCCCCCAGATGTGTCAGTCCATTCCAGAGGAACCTGTTTTCCCTGCACTGCCTTGACGTTCAAGCCGAGGATCGACTCCCACCACGTGTGCACGTGGGACAGCCCTGTGGGAAAGCTTCGTGGGAAAGACTCGAGGGAAAACCATAGATCCTTTGATCCACGCGGCGGACTGCGTGACACTGCTGCTACCGCTCTGGAGGAAAGAGCAAGTGAATGCCCGCATTCGAGACGAGGACTGACTCCCCTGGGGAGACTCCAGAAGTAGCCCAAGATCCATGTCAGCACTGGAGAGGAATCCTCAGGTTCCGGCCCCGATTCCACACAAGGTCTTAGGCCCCGGCATCGACGGGAGAGGAATCCCGAGAGGCCCCCGAGGAACTCGCATGGGGACTGGCCTTTCCTGAGGCCACCAGAGCGGGTCCCTGAGGTCCCCGTCGTAAGTCGAGAGCACCTGCCGCAACTCGAGAAAATCCAGGAGGTTTTGCCCTCCAGGCGAGATGAGGCCCATTTCCGCTGAGGCTTCTCGAGGCTAATCACATCTAACCACTGGAACTTGCAAAGGGTCCTTCACACCCTTGCTGCAAGTGCAGAAGTTCCCCGACATACCCGTGTCCACTCGAGAGGTAGCACGAGGGTCCCGCACACATCCAGGGGAGCCCCGTTTCCGCCTCCTAGCTCGAGATGAGGGATCAGTCCAATCCAGAGGAACCTGTTTTCCTTGCATTGCCTCGACTTTCAGGTCGAGGATCGACTCACACGACGGTGGCACGTGGGACAGCCCTGTGGGAAAGCCTCGTGGGAAAGCCTCGTGGGAAAGCCTCGAGGGAAAGCCACAGATCCCTTGATCGACACCACAGAAAGCGGGACACTGCTGCTACCACTCGGGAGGAAAGCGCACGTGCATGACCCCACTCGAGACGAGGACTGACTCCCCTCGGGAGACTCCAGAAGTACCCCAAGAACCATGTCATCCCTGGAGAGGAATCCTCGGGTTCCGGTCCCGACTCCACACAAGGTCTTAGACACCGGCATCGATGGGAGAGGAATCCCGAGAGGCCCCCGAGGAACTCGCATGGGGACGGGCCTTTCCTGAGGCCACAAGAGCGGGTCCCTGAGGTCCCTGTCGTCAGTCGAGAGCACCTGCGCAACTCGAGAAAATCCAGGAAGTTTTGCCCTCCAGGCGAGATGAGGCCCATTTCCGATGAGGTTCTCGAGGCTAATCACATCTAACCACTGGAACCTCCAAAGGGTCCTTCACAACCTTGCTGCAACTCAAGAAGTTCGCCGACATACCCGTCTCCACTCGAGAGGAAGCACGAGGGTCCCGCACACATCCAGGGGAGCCCAGTTTCCGACTCCTAGCTCAGGATGAGGGATCCTTTCCCTGTCACGCAATGGAAAGCGTGACACTGCTGCTACCACTCTCGAGGAAAGCGCACGTGCATGCCGCCATTGGAGACGAGGACTGACTCCCCTGCGGAGACTCCAGAAGTACCCCAAGATCCATGTCACCACTGGAGAGGAATCCTCAGGTTCCGG
The DNA here is from genome assembly GCF_042477335.2 of Ovis canadensis. Lineage (NCBI taxonomy): Eukaryota > Metazoa > Chordata > Mammalia > Artiodactyla > Bovidae > Ovis > Ovis canadensis. The sequence continues at coordinate 11,961,701 of NC_091264.1, read as the reverse complement.
CCCCGACTCCACACAAGGTCTTAGGCCCCGGCATCGACGGGAGAGGAATCCCGAGAGGCCAACGAGGAACTCGCATGGGGACTGGCCTTTCCTGAGGCCACCAGAGCGGGTCCCTGAGGTCCCCGTCGTAAGTCGAGAGCACCTGCCGCAACTCGAGAAAATCCAGGAGGTTTTGCCCTCCAGGTGAGATGAGGCCAATTTCCGCTGAGTCTTCTCGAGGCGAATCACATCTAACCACTGGAACTTCCAAAGGGTCCTTCACACCCTTGCTGCAACTCAAGAAGTTCCCCGACATACCCGTCTCCACTCGAGAGGAAGCACTAGGGTCCCGCACACATCCAGGGGAGCCCCGTTTCCGCCTCCTAGCTCAAGATGAGGGATCCTTTCCCTGTTTCTTAGGGAAAGAATTCCCGGCGATTCCGTCGCATCTCAAGAGGAGGCGCTCTCCACAGGAAAGACGAGAGGAACCCCAGGGTCGTGCCACCATTCCAAGAGTCACCCAGATGTGTCAGTCCATTCCAGAGGAACCTGTTTTCCCTGCACTGCCTTGATGTTCAAGCCGAGGATAGACTCCCACCACGTGTGCACGTGGGACAGCCCTGTGGGAAAGCCTCGTGGGAAAGCATCGTGGGAAAGACTCGAGGGAAAACCATAGATCCTTTGATCCACGCGGCGGACTGCGTGACACTGCTGCTACCGCTCCGGAGGAAAGCACAAGTGCATGCCCGCATTCGAGACGAGGACTGACTCCCGTGGGGAGACTCCAGAAGTAGCCCAAGATCCATGTCAGCACTGGAGAGGAATCCTCAGGTTCCGGCCCCGACTCCACACAAGGTCTTAGGCCACGGCATCGACGGGAGAGGAATCCCGAGAGGCCCCCGAGGAACTCCCATGGGGACTGGCCTTTCCTGAGGCCACCAGAGCGGGTCCCTGAGGTCCCCGTCGTAAGTCGAGAGCACCTGCCGCAACTCGAGAAAATCCAGGAGGTTTTGCCCTCCAGGAGAGATGAGGCCCATTTCCGCTGAGGCTTCTCGAGGCTAATCACATCTAACCACTGGAACTTCCAAAGGGTCCTTCACACCCTTGCTGCAAGTCCAGAAGTTCCCCGACATACCCGTGTCCACTCGAGAGGTAGCACGAGGGTCCCGCACACATCCAGGGGAGCCCCGTTTCCGCCTCCTAGCTCGAGATGAGGGATCCTTTCCCTGTTTCTTAGGGAAAGAATTCCCGGCGTTGCCGTCGCATCTCAAGAGGAGGCGCTCTCAACAGGAAAGGCGAGAGGAACTCCAGGGTCGTGTCACCATTCCAAGAGTCCCCCAGATGTGTCAGTCCATTCCAGAGGAACCTGTTTTCCCTGCACTGCCTTGACGTTCAAGCCGAGGATCGACTCCCACCACGTGTGCACGTGGGACAGCCCTGTGGGAAAGCTTCGTGGGAAAGACTCGAGGGAAAACCATAGATCCTTTGATCCACGCGGCGGACTGCGTGACACTGCTGCTACCGCTCTGGAGGAAAGAGCAAGTGAATGCCCGCATTCGAGACGAGGACTGACTCCCCTGGGGAGACTCCAGAAGTAGCCCAAGATCCATGTCAGCACTGGAGAGGAATCCTCAGGTTCCGGCCCCGATTCCACACAAGGTCTTAGGCCCCGGCATCGACGGGAGAGGAATCCCGAGAGGCCCCCGAGGAACTCGCATGGGGACTGGCCTTTCCTGAGGCCACCAGAGCGGGTCCCTGAGGTCCCCGTCGTAAGTCGAGAGCACCTGCCGCAACTCGAGAAAATCCAGGAGGTTTTGCCCTCCAGGCGAGATGAGGCCCATTTCCGCTGAGGCTTCTCGAGGCTAATCACATCTAACCACTGGAACTTGCAAAGGGTCCTTCACACCCTTGCTGCAAGTCCAGAAGTTCCCCGACATACCCGTGTCCACTCGAGAGGTAGCACGAGGGTCCCGCACACATCCAGGGGAGCCCCGTTTCCGCCTCCTAGCTCGAGATGAGGGATCCTTTCCCTGTTTCGTACGGAAAGAATTCCCGGCGTTCCCGTCGCATCTCAAGAGGAGGCGCTCTCAACAGGAAAGGCGAGAGGAACTCCAGGGTCGTGCCACCATTCCAAGAGTCCCCCAGATGTGTCAGTCCATTCCAGAGGAACCTGTTTTCCCTGCACTGCCTTGACGTTCAAGCCGAGGATCGACTCCCACCACGTGTGCACGTGGGACAGCCCTGTGGGAAAGCCTCGTGGGAAAGCCTCGTGGGAAAGACTGGAGGGAAAACCATAGATCCTTTGATCCACGCAGCGGACTGCGTGACACTGCTGCTACCGCTCTGGAGGAAAGTGCAAGTGCATGCCCGCATTCGAGACGAGAACTGACTCCCCTGGGGAGACTCCAGATGTACCCCAAGATCCATGTCAGCACTGGAGAGGAATCCTCAGGTTCCGGCCCCGACTCCACACTAGGTCATAGTCCCCGGCATCGACGGGAGAGGAATCCCGAGAGGCCCCCGAGGAACTCGCATGGGGACTTGCCTTTCCTGAGGCCACCAGAGCGGGTCCCTGAGGTCCCCGTCGTAAGTCGAGAGCACCTGCCGCAACTCGAGAAAATCCAGGAGGTTTTGCCCTCCAGGCGAGACGAGGCCCATTTCCGCTGAGGCTTCTCGAGGCTAATCACATCTAACCACTGGAACTTACAAAGGGTCCTTCACACCCTTGCTGCAAGTCCAGAAGTTCCCCGACATACCCGTCTCCACTCAAGAGGAAGCACGTGGGGTCCCGCACACATCCAGGGGAGCCCAGTTTCCGCCTCCTAGCTCGAGATGAGGGATCCTTTCCCTGTTTCGTAGGGAAAGAATTCCCGGCGTTCCCGTCGCATCTCAAGAGGAGGCGCTCTCCAAAGGAAAGGCGGGAGGAACTCCAGGGTCGTGCCACCATTCCAAGAGTCCCCCAGATGTGTCAGTCCATTCCAGAGGAACCTGTTTTCCCTGCACTGCCTTGACGTTCAAGCCGAGGATCGACTCCCACCACGTGTGCACGTGGGACAGCCCTGTGGGAAAGCCTCGTGGGAAAGACTCGAGGGAAAACCATAGATCCTTTGATCCACGCGGCGGACTGCGTGACACTGCTGCTACCGCTCTGGAGGAAAGCGCAAGTGCATGCCTGCATTCGAGACAAGGACTGACTCCCCTGGGGAGACTCCAGAAATAGCCCAAGATCCATGTCAGCACTGGAGAGGAATCCTCAGGTTCCGGCCCCGACTCTACACAAGGCCTTAGGCCCCGGCATCGACGGGAGAGGAATCCCGAGAGGCCCACGAGGAACTCGCATGGGGACTGGCCTTTCCTGAGGCCACCAGAGCGGGTCCCTGAGGTCCCCGTCGTAAGTCGAGAGCACCTGCCGCAACTCGAGAAAATCCAGGAGGTTTTGCCCTCCAGGCGAGATGAGGCCCATTTCCGCTGAGGCTTCTCGAGGCTAATCACATCTAACCACTGGAACTTCCAAAGGGTCCTTCACACCCTTGCTGCAACTCAAGAAGTTCCCCGACATACCCGTGTCCACTCGAGAGGAAGCACGAGGGTCCCGCACACATCCAGGGGAGCCCCGTTTCCGCCTCCTAGCTAGAGATGAGGGATCCTTTCCCTGTTTCGTACGGAAAGAATTCCCGGCGTTCCCGTCGCATCTCAAGAGGAGGCGCTCTCCACAGGAAAGGCGAGAGGAACCCCAGGGTCGTGCCACAATTCCAAGAGTCCCCCAGATGTGTCAGTCCATTCCAGAGGAACCTGTTTTCCCTGCACTGCCTTGACGTTCAAGCCGAGGATCGACTCCCACCACGTGTGCACGTGGGACAGCCCTGTGGGAAAGCCTCGTGGGAAAGCCTCGTGGGAAAGACTCGAGGGAAAACCATAGATCCTTTGATCCACGCGGCGGACTGCGTGACACTGCTGCTACCGCTCTGGAGGAAAGCGCAAGTGCATGCCCGCATTCGAGACGAGGACTGACTCCCCTGGGGAGACTCCAGATGTACCCCAAGATCCATGTCAGCACTGGAGAGGAATCCTCAGGTTCCGGCCCCGACTCCACACAAGGTCATAGTCCCCGGCATCGACGGGAGAGGAATCCCGAGAGGCCCCGGAGGAACCCGCATGGGGACTTGCCTTTCCTGAGGCCACCAGAGCGGGTCCCTGAGGTCCCCGTCGTAAGTCGAGAGCACCTGCCGCAACTCGAGAAAATCCAGGAGGTTTTGCCCTCCAGGCGAGACGAGGCCCATTTCCGCTGAGGCTTCTCGAGGCTAATCACATCTAACAACTGGAACTTACAAAGGGTCCTTCACACCCTTGCTGCAAGTCCAGAAGTTCCCCGACATACCCGTGTCCATTCGAGAGGAAGCACGAGGGTCCCGCACACATCCAGGGGAGCCCCGTTTCCGCCTCCTAGCTCGAGATGAGGGATCCTTTCCCTGTTTCGTAACCCGGAAATCACGTGGGCCCCACCCGGAAATCACGTGGGCCCCACCCGGAAATCACGTGGGCCCCACGGGGAAATCACGTGGGCCCCACCCGGAAATCACGTGGGCCCCACCCGGAAATCACGTGGGCCCCACCCGGAAATCACGTGGGCCCCACCCGGAAATCACGTGGGCCCCACCCGGAAATCACGTGGGCCCCACGGGGAAATCACGTGGGCCCCACGGGGAAATCACGTGGGCCCCACGGGGAAATCACGTGGGCCCCACCCGGAAATCACGTGGGCCCCACCCGGAAATCACGTGGGCCCCACCCGGAAATCACGTGGGCCCCACCCGGAAATCACGTGGGCCCCACCCGGAAATCACGTGGGCCCCACCCGGAAATCACGTGGGCCCCCAGGGGAAATCACGTGGGCCCCACCCGGAAATCACGTGGGCCCCACCCGGAAATCACGTGGGCCCCACCCGGAAATCACGTGGGCCCCACCCGGAAATCACGTGGGCCCCACGGGGAAATCACGTGGGCCCCACGGGGTAATCACGTGGGCCCCACGGGGAAATCACGTGGGCCCCACCCGGAAATCACGTGGGCCCCACCCGGAAATCACGTGGGCCCCACCCGGAAATCACGTGGGCCCCACCCGGAAATCACGTGGGCCCCACCCGGAAATCACGTGGGCCCCACCCGGAAATCACGTGGGCCCCACCCGGAAATCACGTGGGCCCCACCCGGAAATCACGTGGGCCCCACCCGGAAATCACGTGGGCCCCACCCGGAAATCACGTGGGCCCCACCCAGAAATCACGTGGGCCCCACGGGGAAATCACGTGGGGCCCACCCGGAAATCACGGGGGCCCCAGGGGGAAATCACGTGGGCCCCACCCGGAAATCACGTGGGCCCCACGGGGAAATCACGTGGGCCGCACCCGGAAATCACGTGGGCCTCACCCGGAAATCACGTGGGCCCCACCCGGAAATCACGTGGGCCCCACCCGGAAATCACCTGGGCCCCACCCGGAAATCACGTGGGCCCTACCCGGAAATCACGTGGGCCCCCAGGGGAAATCACGTGGGCCCCACCCGGAAATCACGTGGGCCCCACCCGGAAATCACGTGGGCCCCACCCGGAAATCACGTGGGCCCCACCCGGAAATAACGTGGGCCCCCAGGGGAAATCACGTGGGCCCCACCCGGAAATCACGTGGGCCCCACCCGGAAATCACGTGGGCCCCACCCGGAAATCACGTGGGCCCCACGGGGAAATCACGTGGGCCCCACCCCGAAATCACGTGGGCCCCACTCGGAAATCACGTGGGCCCCACCCGGAAATCACGTGGGCCCCACCCGGAAATCACGTGGGCCCCACCCGGAAATCACGTGGGCCCCCAGGGGAAATCACGTGGGCCCCACCCGGAAATCACGTGGGCCCCACCCGGAAATCACGTGGGCCCCACCCGGAAATCACGTGGGCCCCACCCGGAAATCACGTGGGCCCCACCCGGAAATCACGTGGGCCCCACCCGGAAATCACGTGGGCCCCACCCGGAAATCACGTGGGCCCCACCCGGAAATCACGTGGGCCCCACCCGGAAATCACGTGGGCCCCCAGGGGAAATCACGTGGGCCCCACCCGGAAATCACGTGGGCCCCACCCGGAAATCACGTGGGCCCCACCCGGAAATCACGTGGGCCCCACGGGGAAATCACGTGGGCCCCACCCCGAAATCACGTGGGCCCCACCCGGAAATCACGTGGGCCCCACCCGGAAATCACGTGGGCCCCACCCGGAAATCACGTGGGCCCCACCCGGAAATCACGTGGGCCCCACCCGGAAATCACGTGGGCCCCACCCGGAAATCACGTGGGGCCCACCCGGAAATCACGTGGGCCCCACGGGGAATTCACGTGGGCCCCACCCGGAAATCACGTGGGACCCACCCGGAAATCACGTGGGCCCCACCCGGAAATCACGTGGGCCCCACCCGGAAATCACGTGGGCCCCACCCTGAAATCACGTGGGCCCCACCCGGAAATCACGTGGGCCCCACACGGAAATCACGTGGGACCCACCCGGAAATCACGTGAGCCCCACCCGGAAATCACGTGGGCCCCACCCGGAAATCACGTGGGCCCCACCCGGAAATCACGTGGGCCCCACCCGGAAATCACGTGGGCCCCACCCGGAAATCACGTGGGCCCCCAGGGGAAATCACGTGGGCCCCACCCGGAAATCACGTGGGCCCCACCCGGAAATCACGTGGGCCCCACCCGGAAATCACGTGGGCCCCACCCGGAAATCACGTGGGCCCCACCCGGAAATCACGTGGGCCCCACCCGGAAATCACGTGGGCCCCACCCGGAAATCACGTGGGCCCCACGGGGAAATCACGTGGGCCCCACCCCGAAATCACGTGGGCCCCACCCGGAAATCACGTGGGCCCCACCCGGAAATCACGTGGGCCCCACCCGGAAATCACGTGGGCCCCACCCGGAAATCACGTGGGCCCCACCCGGAAATCACGTGGGCCCCACCCGGAAATCACGTGGGCCCCACCCAGAAATCACGTGGGCCCCACCCGGAAATCACGTGGGCCCCCAGGGGAAATCACGTGGGCCCCACGGGGAAATCACGTGGGCCCCACCCGGAAATCACGTGGGCCCCACCCGGAAATCACGTGGGCCCCACCCGGAAATCACGTGGGCCCCACCCGGAAATCACGTGGGCCCCACCCGGAAATCACGTGGGCCCCCAGGGGAAATCACGTGGGCCCCACCCGGAAATCACGTGGGCCCCACCCGGAAATCACGTGGGCCCCACCCGGAAATCACGTGGGCCCCACCCGGAAATCACGTGGGCCCCACCCGGAAATCACGTGGGCCCCACCCGGAAATCACGTGGGCCCCACCCGGAAATCACGTGGGCCCCACCCGGAAATCACGTGGGCCCCACGGGGATATCACGTGGGCCCCACCCGGAAATCACGTGGGCCCCACGGGGAAATCACGTGGGCCCCACCCGGAAATCACGTGGGCCCCACCCGGATATCACGTGGGCCCCACCCAGAAATCACGTGGGCCCCACCCGGAAATCCCGTGGGGCCCACCCAGAAATCACGTGGGCCCCACGGGGAAATCACGTGGGCCCCACCCGGAAATCACTTGGGCCCCACCCGGAAATCACGTGGGCCCCACCCGGAAATCACGTGGGCCCCACCCGGAAATCACGTGGGCCCCACCCGGAAATCACGTGGGACCCACCCGGAAATCACGTGGGCCCCCAGGGGAAATCACGTGGGCCCCACCCGGAAATCACGTGGGCCCCACCCGGAAATCACGTGGGCCCCACCCGGAAATCACGTGGGCCCCACCCGGAAATCACGTGGGCCCCACCCGGAAATCACGTGGGCCCCACCCGGAAATCACGTGGGCCCCACCCGGAAATCACGTGGGCCCCACCCGGAAATCACGTGGGCCCCACCCGGAAATCACGTGGGCCCCCAGGGGAAATCACGTGGGCCCCACCCGGAAATCACGTGGGCCCCACCCGGAAATCACGTGGGCCCCACCCGGAAATCACGTGGGCCCCACCCGGAAATCACGTGGGCCCCACCCGGAAATCACGTGGGCCCCACCCGGAAATCACGTGGGCCCCCAGGGGAAATCACGTGGGCCCCACCCGGAAATAACGTGGGCCCCACCCGGAAATCACGTGGGCCCCACCCGGAAATCACGTGGGCCCCACCCGGAAATCACGTGGGCCCCACCCGGAAATCACGTGGGCCCCACCCGGAAATCACGTGGGCCCCACCCGGAAATCACGTGGGCCCCACGGGGAAATCACGTGGGCCCCACCCCGAAATCACGTGGGCCCCACCCGGAAATCACGTGGGCCCCACCCGGAAATCACGTGGGCCCCACCCGGAAATCACGTGGGCCCCACCCGGAAATCACGTGGGCCCCACCCGGAAATCACGTGGGCCCCACCCGGAAATCACGTGGGCCCCACCCAGAAATCACGTGGGCCCCACCCGGAAATCACGTGGGCCCCCAGGGGAAATCACGTGGGCCCCACGGGGAAATCACGTGGGCCCCACCCGGAAATCACGTGGGCCCCACCCGGAAATCACGTGGGCCCCACCCGGAAATCACGTGGGCCCCACCCGGAATTCACGTGGGCCCCACCCGGAAATCACGTGGGCCCCCAGGGGAAATCACGTGGGCCCCACCCGGAAATCACGTGGGCCCCACCCGGAAATCACGTGGGCCCCACCCGGAAATCACGTGGGCCCCACCCGGAAATCACGTGGGCCCCACCCGGAAATCACGTGGGACCCACCCGGAAATCACGTGGGCCCCCAGGGGAAATCACGTGGGCCCCACCCGGAAATCACGTGGGCGCCACCCGGAAATCACGTGGGCCCCACCCGGAAATCACGTGGGCCCCACCCGGAAATCACGTGGGCCCCACCCGGAAATCACGTGGGCCCCACCCGGAAATCACGTGGGCCCCACCCGGAAATCACGTGGGCCCCACCCGGAAATCACGTGGGCCCCACGGGGATATCACGTGGGCCCCACCCGGAAATCACGTGGGCCCCACGGGGAAATCACGTGGGCCCCACCCGGAAATCACGTGGGCCCCACCCGGATATCACGTGGGCCCCACCCAGAAATCACGTGGGCCCCACCCGGAAATCCCGTGGGGCCCACCCAGAAATCACATGGGCCCCACGGGGAAATCACGTGGGCCCCACCCGGAAATCACGTGGGCCCCACCCGGAAATCACGTGGGCCCCACCCGGAAATCACGTGGGCCCCACCCGGAAATCACGTGGGCCCCACCCGGAAATCACGTGGGACCCACCCGGAAATCACGTGGGCCCCACCCGGAAATCACGTGGGCCCCACCCGGAAATCACGTGGGCCCCACCCGGAAATCACGTGGGCCCCACCCGGAAATCACGTGGGCCCCACCCGGAAATCACGTGGGCCCCACCCGGAAATCACGTGGGCCCCACCCGGAAATCACGTGGGCCCCACCCGGAAATCACGTGGGCCCCACCCGGAAATCACGTGGGCCCCACCCGGAAATCACGTGGGCCCCACCCGGAAATCACGTGGGCCCCACCCGGAAATCACGTGGGCCCCACCCGGATATCACGTGGGCCCCACCCGGAAATCACGTGGGCCCCACCCGGAAATCACGTGGGCCCACCCGGAAATCACGTGGGCCCCACGGGGAAATCACGTGGGCCCCACCCGGAAATCACGTGGGACCCACCCGGAAATCACGTGGGCCCCACCCGGAAATCACGTGGGCCCCACCCGGAAATCACGTGGGCCCCACCCGGAAATCACGTGGGCCCCACCCGGAAATCACGTGGGCCCCACCCGGAAATCACGTGGGCCCCACCCGGAAATCACGTGGGCCCCACGGGGATATTACGTGGGCCCCACCCGGAAATCACGTGGGCCCCACGGGGAAATCACGTGGGCCCCACCCGGAAATCACGTGGGCCCCACCCGGAAATCACGTGGGCCCCACCCGGAAATCACGTGGGCCCCACGGGGAAATCACGTGGGCCCCACGGGGAAATCACGTGGGCCCCACCCGGAAATCACGTGGGCCCCACCCGGAAATCACGTGGGCCCCACCCGGAAATCACGTGGGCCCCACCCGGAAATCACGTGGGCCCCACCCGGAAATCACGTGGGCCCCACCCGGAAATCACGTGGGCCCTACCCGGAAATCACGTGGGCCCCCAGGGGAAATCACGTGGGCCCCACCCGGAAATCACATGGGCCCCACCCGGAAATCACGTGGGCCCCACCGGGAAATCACGTGGGCCCCACCCGGAAATCACGTGGGCACCACCCGGAAATCACGTGGGCCCCACCCGGAAATCACGTGGGCCCCACCCTGAAATCACGTGGGCCCCACCCGGAAATCACGTGGGCCCCACCCGGAAATCACGTGGGCCCCCAGGGGAAATCACGTGGGCCCCACCCGGAAATCACTTGGGCCCCACCCGGAAATCACGTGGGCCCCACCCGGAAATCACGTGGGCCCCACCCGGAAATCACGTGGGCCCCACGGGGAAATCACGTGGGCCCCACGGGGAAATCACGTGGGCCCCACCCGGAAATCACGTGGGCCCCACCCGGAAATCACGTGGGCCCCACCCGGAAATCACGTGGGCCCCACCCGGAAATCACGTGGGCCCCACCCGGAAATCACGTGGGCCCCACCCGGAAATCACGTGGGCCCCACCCGGAAATCACGTGGGCCCCACCCGGAAATCACGTGGGCCCCACGGGGATATCACGTGGGCCCCACCCGGAAATCACGTGGGCCCCACGGGGAAATCACGTGGGCCCCACCCGGAAATCACGTGGGCCCCACCCGGATATCACTTGGGCCCCACCCAGAAATCACGTGGGCCCCACCCGGAAATCACGTGGGGCCCACCCAGAAATCACGTGGGCCCCACGGGGAAATCACGTGGGCCCCACCCGGAAATCACGTGGGCCCCACCCGGAAATCACGTGGGCCCCACCCGGAAATCACGTGGGCCCCACCCGGAAATCACGTGGGCCCCACCCGGAAATCACGTGGGCCCCACCCGGAAATCACGTGGGCCCCACCCGGAAATCACGTGGGCCCCACCCGGAAATCACGTGGGCCCCACGGGGATATTACGTGGGCCCCACCCGGAAATCACGTGGGCCCCACCCGGAAATCACGTGGGCCCCACCCGGAAATCACGTGGGCCCCACCCGGAAATCACGTGGGCCCCACCCGGAAATCACGTGGGCCCCACGGGGAAATCACGTGGGCCCCACCCGGAAATCACGTGGGCCCCACCCGGAAATCACGTGGGCCCCACCCGGAAATCACGTGGGCCCCACCCGGAAATCACGTGGGCCCCACCCGGAAATCACGTGGGCCCCACCCGGAAATCACGTGGGCCCCACCCGGAAATCACGTGGGCCCTACCCGGAAATCACGTGGGCCCCCAGGGGAAATCACGTGGGCCCCACCCGGAAATCACGTGGGCCCCACCCGGAAATCACGTGGGCCCCACCGGGAAATCACGTGGGCCCCACCCGGAAATCACGTGGGCACCACCCGGAAATCACGTGGGCCCCACCCGGAAATCACGTGGGCCCCACCCTGAAATCACGTGGGCCCCACCCGGAAATCACGTGGGCCCCACCCGGAAATCACGTGGGCCCCCAGGGGAAATCACGTGGGCCCCACCCGGAAATCACTTGGGCCCCACCCGGAAATCACGTGGGCCCCACCCGGAAATCACGTGGGCCCCACCCGGAAATCACGTGGGCCCCACGGGGAAATCACGTGGGCCCCACGGGGAAATCACGTGGGCCCCACCCGGAAATCACGTGGGCCCCACCCGGAAATCACGTGGGCCCCACCCGGAAATCACGTGGGCCCCACCCGGAAATCACGTGGGCCCCACCCGGAAATCACGTGGGCCCCCAGGGGAAATCACGTGGGCCCCACCCGGAAATCACGTGGGCCCCACCCGGAAATCACGTGGGCCCCACCCGGAAATCACGTGGGCCCCACGGGGAAATCACGTGGGCCCCACCCGGAAATCACGTGGGCCCCACCCGGAAATCACGTGGGCCCCACCCGGAAATCACGTGGGCCCCACCCTGAAATCACGTGGGCCCCTCCCAGAAATCACGTGGGCCCCACCCAGAAATCACGTGGGCCCCACCCGGAAATCACGTGGGGCCCACCCAGAAATCACGTGGGCCCCACGGGGAAATCACGTGGGCCCCACCCGGAAATCACGTGGGCCCCACCCGGAAATCACGTGGGCCCCACCCGGAAATCACGTGGGCCCCACCCGGAAATCACGTGGGCCCCACCCGGAAATCACGTGGGACCCACCCGGAAATCACGTGGGCCCCCAGGGGAAATCACGTAGGCCCCACCCGGAAATCACGTGGGCCCCACCCGGAAATCACGTGGGCCCCACCCGGAAATCACGTGGGCCCCACCCGGAAATCACGTGGGCCCCACCCGGAAATCACGTGGGCCCCACCCGGAAATCACGTGGGCCCCACCCGGAAATCACGTGGGCCCCACCCGGAAATCACGTGGGCCCCACGGGGATATCACGTGGGCCCCACCCGGAAATCACGTGGGCCCCACGGGGAAATCACGTGGGCCCCACCCGGAAATCACGTGGGCCCCACCCGGATATCACGTGGGCCCCACCCAGAAATCACGTGGGCCCCACCCGGAAATCACGTGGGGCCCACCCAGAAATCACGTGGGCCCCACGGGGAAATCACGTGGGCCCCACCCGGAAATCACGTGGGCCCCACCCGGAAATCACGTGGGCCCCACCCGGAAATCACGTGGGCCCCACCCGGAAATCACGTGGGCCCCACCCGGAAATCACGTGGGCCCCACCCGGAAATCACGTGGGCCCCACCCGGAAATCACGTGGGCCCCACCCGGAAATCACGTGGGCCCCACCCGGAAATCACGTGGGCCCCACGGGGATATTACGTGGGCCCCCAGGGGAAATCACGTGGGCCCCACGGGGAAATCACGTGGGCCCCACCCGGAAATCACGTGGGCCCCACCCGGATATCACGTGGGCCCCACCCAGAAATCACGTGGGCCCCACCCGGAAATCACGTGGGGCCCACCCAGAAATCACGTGGGCCCCACGGGGAAATCACGTGGGCCCCACCCGGAAATCACGTGGGCCCCACCCGGAAATCACGTGGGCCCCCAGGGGAAATCACGTGGGCCCCACCCGGAAATCACGTGGGCCCCACCCGGAAATCACGTGGGCCCCACCCGGAAATCACGTGGGCCCCACCCGGAAATCACGTGGGCCCCACCCGGAAATCACGTGGGCCCCACCCGGAAATCACGTGGGCCCCACCCGGAAATCACGTGGGCCCCACCCGGAAATCACGTGGGCCCCACCCGGAAATCACGTGGGCCCCACCCGGAAATCACGTGGGCCCCACACGGAAATCACGTGGGCCCCACCCGGAAATCACGTGGGGCCCACCCGGAAATCACGTGGGCCCCACGGGGAAATCACGTGGGCCCCACCCGGAAATCACGTGGGCCCCACCCGGAAATCACGTGGGCCCCACCCGGAAATCACGTGGGCCCCACCCGGAAATCACGTGGGCCTCACCCTGAAATCACGTGGGCCCCACCCGGAAATCACGTGGGCCCCACCCTGAAATCACGTGGGCCCCACCCGGAAATTACGTGGGCCCCACCCGGAAATCACGTGGGCCCCACCCGGAAATCACGTGGGCCCCACCCGGAAATCACGTGGGCCCCACCCGGAAATCACGTGGGCCCCACCCGGAAATCACGTGGGCCCCACCCGGAAATCACGTGGGCCCCACGGGGAAATCACGTGGGCCCCACGGGGAAATCACGTGGGCCCCACCCGGAAATCACGTGGGCCCCACCCGGAAATCACGTGGGCCCCACCCGGAAATCACGTGGGCCCCACCCGGAAATCACGTGGGCCCCACCCGGAAATCACGTGGGCCCCACCCGGAAATCACGTGGGCCCCCAGGGGAAATCACGTGGGCCCCACCCGGAAATCACGTGGGCCCCACCCGGAAATCACGTGGGCCCCACCCGGAAATCACGTGGGCCCCACGGGGAAATCACGTGGGCCCCACCCGGAAATCACGTGGGCCCCACCCGGAAATCACGTGGGCCCCACCCGGAAATCACGTGGGCCCCACCCGGAAATCACGTGGGCCCCTCCCGGAAATCACGTGGGCCCCACCCAGAAATCACGTGGGCCCCACCCGGAAATCACGTGGGGCCCACCCAGAAATCACGTGGGCCCCACGGGGAAATCACGTGGGCCCCACCCGGAAATCACGTGGGCCCCACCCGGAAATCACGTGGGCGCCACCCGGAAATCACGTGGGCCCCACCCGGAAATCACGTGGGCCCCACCCGGAAATCACGTGGGACCCACCCGGAAATCACGTGGGCCCCCAGGGGAAATCACGTAGGCCCCACCCGGAAATCACGTGGGCCCCACCCGGAAATCACGTGGGCCCCACCCGGAAATCACGTGGGCCCCACCCGGAAATCACGTGGGCCCCACCCGGAAATCACGTGGGCCCCACCCGGAAATCACGTGGGCCCCACCCGGAAATCACGTGGGCCCCACCCGGAAATCACGTGGGCCCCACGGGGATATCACGTGGGCCCCACCCGGAAATCACGTGGGCCCCACGGGGAAATCACGTGGGCCCCACCCGGAAATCACGTGGGCCCCACCCGGATATCACGTGGGCCCCACCCAGAAATCACGTGGGCCCCACCCGGAAATCACGTGGGGCCCACCCAGAAATCACGTGGGCCCCACGGGGAAATCACGTGGGCCCCACCCGGAAATCACGTGGGCCCCACCCGGAAATCACGTGGGCCCCACCCGGAAATCACGTGGGCCCCACCCGGAAATCACGTGGGCCCCACCCGGAAATCACGTGGGCCCCACCCGGAAATCACGTGGGCCCCACCCGGAAATCACGTGGGCCCCACCCGGAAATCACGTGGGCCCCACGGGGATATTACGTGGGCCCCACCCGGAAATCACGTGGGCCCCACGGGGAAATCACGTGGGCCCCACCCGGAAATCACGTGGGCCCCACCCGGATATCACGTGGGCCCCACCCAGAAATCACGTGGGCCCCACCCGGAAATCACGTGGGGCCCACCCAGAAATCACGTGGGCCCCACGGGGAAATCACGTGGGCCCCACCCGGAAATCACGTGGGCCCCACCCGGAAATCACGTGGGCCCCCAGGGGAAATCACGTGGGCCCCACCCGGAAATAACGTGGGCCCCACCCGGAAATCACGTGGGCCCCACCCGGAAATCACGTGGGCCCCACCCGGAAATCACGTGGGCCCCACCCGGAAATCACGTGGGCCCCACCCGGAAATCACGTGGGCCCCACCCGGAAATCACGTGGGCCCCACCCGGAAATCACGTGGGCCCCACCCGGAAATCACGTGGGCCCCACCCGGAAATCACGTGGGCCCCACCCGGAAATCACGTGGGCCCCACACGGAAATCACGTGGGCCCCACCCGGAAATCACGTGGGGCCCACCCGGAAATCAGGTGGGCCCCACCCGGAAATCACGTGGGCCCCACCCGGAAATCACGTGGGCCCCACCCGGAAATCACGTGGGCCCCCAGGGGAAATCACGTGGGCCCCACCCGGAAATCACTTGGGCCCCACCCGGAAATCACGTGGGCCCCACCCGGAAATCACGTGGGCCCGACGGGGAAATCACGTGGGCCCCACCCGGAAATCACGTGGGCCCCACCCGGAAATCAGGTGGGCCCCACCCGGAAATCACGTGGGGCCCACCCGGAAATCACGTGGGCCCCACCCGGAAATCACGTGGGCCCTACCCGGAAATCACGTGGGCCCCCAGGGGAAATCACGTGGGCCCCACCCGGAAATCACGTGGGCCCCACCCGGAAATCACGTGGGCCCCACCGGGAAATCACGTGGGCCCCACCCGGAAATCACGTGGGCCCCACCCGGAAATCACGTGGGCCCCACCCGGAAATCACGTGGGCCCCACCCGGAAATCACGTGGGCCCCACCCGGAAATCACGTGGGCCCCACCCAGAAATCACGTGGGCCCCACCCGGAAATCACGTGGGGCCCACCCGGAAATCACGTGGGCCCCAGGGGGAAATCACGTGGGCCCCACCCGGAAATCACGTGGGCCCCACCCGGAAATCACGTGGGCCCCACCCGGAAATCACGTGGGCCCCACCCGGAAATCACGTGGGCCCCACCCGGAAATCACGTGGGCCCCACCCGGAAATCACGTGGGCCCCACCCGGAAATCACGTGGGCCCCACCCGGAAATCACGTGGGCCCCACCCGGAAATAACGTGGGCCCCCAGGGGAAATCACGTGGGCCCCACCCGGAAATCACGTGGGCCCCACCCGGAAATCACGTGGGCCCCACCCGGAAATCACGTGGGCCCCACGGGGAAATCACGTGGGCCCCACCCCGAAATCACGTGGGCCCCACCCGGAAATCACGTGGGCCCCACCCGGAAATCACGTGGGCCCCACCCGGAAATCACGTGGGCCCCACCCTGAAATCACGTGGGCCCCACCCGGAAATCACGTGGGGCCCAACCGGAAATCACGTGGGCCCCACGGGGAAATCACGTGGGCCCCACCCGGAAATCACGTGGGACCCACCCGGAAATCACGTGGGCCCCACCCGGAAATCACGTGGGCCCCACCCGGAAATCACGTGGGACCCACCCGGAAATCACGTGAGCCCCACCCGGAAATCACGTGGGCCCCACCCGGAAATCACGTGGGCCCCACCCGGAAATCACGTGGGCCCCACCCGGAAATCACGTGGGCCCCACCCGGAAATCACGTGGGCCCCACCCGGAAATCACGTGGGCCCCACCCGGAAATCACGTGGGCCCCACCCGGAAATCACGTGGGCCCTACCCGGAAATCACGTGGGCCCCCAGGGGAAATCACGTGGGCCCCACCCGGAAATCACGTGGGCCCCACCCGGAAATCACGTGGGCCCCACCGGGAAATCACGTGGGCCCCACCCGGAAATCACGTGGGCACCACCCGGAAATCACGTGGGCCCCACCCGGAAATCACGTGGGCCCCACCCTGAAATCACGTGGGCCCCACCCGGAAATCACGTGGGCCCCACCCGGAAATCACGTGGGCCCCCAGGGGAAATCACGTGGGCCCCACCCGGAAATCACTTGGGCCCCACCCGGAAATCACGTGGGCCCCACCCGGAAATCACGTGGGCCCGACGGGGAAATCACGTGGGCCCCACCCGGAAATCACGTGGGCCCCACCCGGAAATCAGGTGGGCCCCACCCGGAAATCACGTGGGCCCCACCCGGAAATCACGTGGGCCCCACCCGGAAATCACGTGGGCCCCACCCGGCACTCACGTGGGCCCCACCCGGAAATCACGTGGGGCCCACCCGGAAATCACGTGGGCCCCACGGGGAAATCACGTGGGCCCCACACGGAAATCACGTGGGACCCACCCGGAAATCACGTGGGCCCCACCCGGAAATCACGTGGGCCCCACCCGGAAATCACGTGGGCCCCACCCTGAAATCACGTGGGCCCCACCCGGAAATCACGTGGGCCCCACCCGGAAATCACGTGGGACCCACCCGGAAATCACGTGGGCCCCACGGGGAAATCACGTGGGCCCCACCCGGAAATCACGTGGGCCCCACCCGGAAATCACGTGGGCCCCACCCGGAAATCACGTGGGCCCCACCCGGAAACCACGTGGGCCCCACCCGGAAATCACGTGGGCCCCACCCGGAAATCACGTGGGCCCCACCCGGAAATCACGTGGGCCCTACCCGGAAATCACGTGGGCCCCCAGGGGAAATCACGTGGGCCCCACCCGGAAATCACGTGGGCCCCACCCGGAAATCACGTGGGCCCCACCGGGAAATCACGTGGGCCCCACCCGGAAATCACGTGGGCCCCACCCGGAAATCACGTGGGCCCCACCCGGAAATCACGTGGGCCCCACCCGGAAATCACGTGGGCCCCACCCGGAAATCACGTGGGCCCCACCCAGAAATCACGTGGGCCCCACCCGGAAATCACGTGGGGCCCACCCGGAAATCACGTGGGCCCCAGGGGGAAATCACGTGGGCCCCACCCGGAAATCACGTGGGCCCCACCCGGAAATCACGTGGGCCCCACCCGGAAATCACGTGGGCCCCACGGGGAAATCACGTGGGCCCCACCCCGAAATCACGTGGGCCCCACCCGGAAATCACGTGGGCCCCACCCGGAAATCACGTGGGCCCCACCCGGAAATCACGTGGGCCCCACCCGGAAATCACGTGGGCCCCACCCGGAAATCACGTGGGCCCCACCCGGAAATCACGTGGGGCCCACCCGGAAATCACGTGGGCCCCACGGGGAAATCACGTGGGCCCCACCCGGAAATCACGTGGGCCCCACCCGGAAATCACGTGGGCCCCACCCGGAAATCACGTGGGCCCCCAGGGGAAATCACGTGGGCCCCACCCGGAAATCACGTGGGCCCCACCCGGAAATCACGTGGGCCCCACCCGGAAATCACGTGGGCCCCCAGGGGAAATCACGTGGGCCCCAAGGGGAAATCACGTGGGCCCCACCCGGAAATCACGTGGGCCCCACCCGGAAATCACGTGGGCCCCACCCGGAAATCACGTGGGCCCCACCCGGAAATCACGTGGGCCCCACCCGGAAATCACGTGGGCCCCACCCGGAAATCACGTGGGCCCCACCCGGAAATCACGTGGGCCCCACCCGGAAATCACGTGGGCCCCACCCGGAAATCACGTGGGCCCCACCCGGAAATCACGTGGGCCCCACCCGGAAATCACGTGGGCCCCACCCGGAAATCACGTGGGCCCCACCCGGAAATCACGTGGGCCCCACCCGGAAATCACGTGGGGCCCACCCGGAAATCACGTGGGCCCCACCCGGAAATCACGTGGGCCCCACCCGGAAATCACCTGGGCCCCACCCGGAAATCACGTGGGCCCCACCCGGAAATCACGTGGGCCCCACCCGGAAATCACGTGGGCCCCACCCGGAAATCACGTGGGCCCCACCCGGAAATCACGTGGGACCCACCCGGAAATCACGTGGGCCCCCAGGGGAAATCACGTGGGCCCCACCCGGAAATCACGTGGGCCCCACCCGGAAATCACGTGGGCCCCACCCGGAAATCACGTGGGCCCCACCCGGAAATCACGTGGGCCCCACCCGGAAATCACGTGGGCCCCACCCGGAAATCACGTGGGCCCCACCCGGAAATCACGTGGGCCCCACGGGGATATCACGTGGGCCCCACCCGGAAATCACGTGGGCCCCACGGGGAAATCACGTGGGCCCCACCCGGAAATCACGTGGGCCCCACCCGGATATCACGTGGGCCCCACCCGGAAATCACGTGGGCCCCACCCGGAAATCACGTGGGCCCCACCCGGAAATCACGTGGGCCCCACCCGGAAATCACGTGGGACCCACCCGGAAATCACGTGGGCCCCACCCGGAAATCACGTGGGCCCCACCCGGAAATCACGTGGGCCCCACCCGGAAATCACGTGGGCCCCACCCGGAAATCACGTGGGCCCCACGGGGATATCACGTGGGCCCCACCCGGAAATCACGTGGGCCCCACGGGGAAATCACGTGGGCCCCACCCGGAAATCACGTGGGCCCCACCCGGATATCACGTGGGCCCCACCCAGAAATCACGTGGGCCCCACCCGGAAATCACGTGGGGCCCACCCGGAAATCACGTGGGCCCCACGGGGAAATCACGTGGGCCCCACCCGGAAATCACGTGGGCCCCACCCGGAAATCACGTGGGCCCCACCCGGAAATCACGTGGGCCCGACCCGGAAATCACGTGGGCCCCACCCGGAAATCACGTGGGCCCCACCCGGAAATCACGTGGGACCCACCCGGAAATCACGTGGGCCCCCAGGGGAAATCACGTGGGCCCCACCCGGAAATCACGTGGGCCCCACCCGGAAATCACGTGGGCCCCACCCGGAAATCACGTGGGCCCCACCCGGAAATCACGTGGGCCCCACCCGGAAATCACGTGGGCCCCACCCGGAAATCACGTGGGCCCCACCCGGAAATCACGTGGGCCCCACCCGGAAATCACGTGGGCCCCACCCGGAAATCACGTGGGCCCCACCCGGAAATCACGTGGGCCCCACCCGGAAATCACGTGGGCCCCACCCGGAAATCACGTGGGCCCCACCCGGAAATCACGTGGGCCCCACCCGGAAATCACGTGGGCCCCACCCGGAAATCACGTGGGCCCCACGGGGAAATCACGTGGGCCCCACGGGGAAATCACGTGGGCCCCACCCGGAAATCACGTGGGCCCCACCCGGAAATCACGTGGGCCCCACCCGGAAATCACGTGGGCCCCACCCGGAAATCACGTGGGCCCCACCCGGAAATCACGTGGGCCCCACCCGGAAATCACGTGGGCCCCCAGGGGAAATCACGTGGGCCCCACCCGGAAATCACGTGGGCCCCACCCGGAAATCACGTGGGCCCCACCCGGAAATCACGTGGGCCCCACCCGGAAATCACGTGGGCCCCACCCGGAAATCACGTGGGCCCCACCCGGAAATCACGTGGGCCCCACCCGGAAATCACGTGGGCCCCACCCGGAAATCACGTGGGCCCCTCCCGGAAATCACGTGGGCCCCACCCGGAAATCACGTGGGCCCCACCCGGAAATCACGTGGGGCCCACCCGGAAATCACGTGGGCCCCACGGGGAAATCACGTGGGCCCCACCCGGAAATCACGTGGGCCCCACCCGGAAATCACGTGGGCCCCACCCGGAAATCACGTGGGCCCCACCCGGAAATCACGTGGGCCCCACCCGGAAATCACGTGGGCCCCACCCGGAAATCACGTGGGACCCACCCGGAAATCACGTGGGCCCCCAGGGGAAATCACGTGGGCCCCACCCGGAAATCACGTGGGCCCCACCCGGAAATCACGTGGGCCCCACCCGGAAATCACGTGGGCCCCACCCGGAAATAACGTGGGCCCCACCCGGAAATCACGTGGGCCCCACCCGGAAATCACGTGGGCCCCACCCGGAAATCACGTGGGCCCCACCCGGAAATCACGTGGGCCCCACGGGGAAATCACGTGGGCCCCACCCGGAAATCACGTGGGCCCCACCCGGAAATCACGTGGGCCCCACCCGGAAATCACGTGGGCCCCACCCGGAAATCACGTGGGCCCCACCCGGAAATCACGTGGGCCCCACCCGGAAATCACGTGGGGCCCACCCGGAAATCACGTGGGCCCCACGGGGAAATCACGTGGGCCCCACCCGGAAATCACGTGGGACCCACCCGGAAATCACGTGGGCCCCACCCGGAAATCACGTGGGCCCCACCCTGAAATCACGTGGGCCCCACCCGGAAATCACGTGGGCCCCACCCGGAAATCACGTGGGACCCACCCGGAAATCACGTGAGCCCCACCCGGAAATCACGTGGGCCCCACCCGGAAATCACGTGGGCCCCACCCGGAAATCACGTGGGCCCCACCCGGAAATCACGTGGGCCCCACCCGGAAATCACGTGGGCCCCCAGGGGAAATCACGTGGGCCCCACCCGGAAATCACGTGGGCCCCACCCGGAAATCACGTGGGCCCCACCCGGAAATCACGTGGGCCCCCAGGGGAAATCACGTGGGCCCCCAGGGGAAATCACGTGGGCCCCACGGGGAAATCACGTCGGCCCCACCCGGAAATCACGTGGGCCCCACCCGGAAATCACGTGGGCCCCACCCGGAAATCACGTGGGCCCCACCCGGAAATCACGTGGGCCCCACCCGGAAATCACGTGGGCCCCACCCGGAAATCACGTGGGCCCCACCCGGAAATCACGTGGGCCCCACCCGGAAATCACGTGGGCCCCACCCGGAAATCACGTGGGCCCCACCCGGAAATCACGTGGGCCCCACCCGGAAATCACGTGGGCCCCACCCGGAAATCACGTGGGCCCCACCCGGAAATCACGTGGGCCCCACCCGGAAATCACGTGGGGCCCACCCGGAAATCACGTGGGCCCCACGGGGAAATCACGTGGGCCCCACCCGGAAATCACGTGGGCCCCACCCGGAAATCACGTGGGCCCCACCCGGATATCACGTGGGCCCCACCCGGAAATCACGTGGGCCCCACCCGGAAATCACGTGGGGCCCACCCAGAAATCACGTGGGCCCCACGGGGAAATCACGTGGGCCCCACCCGGAAATCACGTGGGCCCCACCCGGATATCACGTGGGCCCCACCCAGAAATCACGTGGGCCCCACCCGGAAATCACGTGGGCCCCACCCGGAAATCACGTAGGCCCCACCCGGAAATCACGTGGGCCCCACCCGGAAATCACGTGGGCCCCACCCGGAAATCACGTGGGACCCACCCGGAAATCACGTGGGCCCCCAGGGGAAATCACGTGGGCCCCACCCGGAAATCACGTGGGCCCCACCCGGAAATCACGTGGGCCCCACCCGGAAATCACGTGGGCCCCACCCGGAAATCACGTGGGCCCCACCCGGAAATCACGTGGGCCCCACCCGGAAATCACGTGGGCCCCACCCGGAAATCACGTGGGCCCCACGGGGATATCACGTGGGCCCCACCCGGAAAACACGTGGGCCCCACGGGGAAATCACGTGGGCCCCACCCGGAAATCACGTGGGCCCCACCCGGATATCACGTGGGCCCCACCCGGAAATCACGTGGGCCCCACCCGGAAATCACGTGGGCCCCACGCGGAAATCACGTGGGCCCCACCCGGAAATCACGTGGGCCCCACCCGGAAATCACGTGGGCCCCACCCGGAAATAACGTGGGCCCCCAGGGGAAATCACGTGGGCCCCACCCGGAAATCACTTGGGCCCCACCCGGAAATCACGTGGGCCCCACCCGGAAATCACGTGGGCCCCACCCGGAAATCACGTGGGGCCCACCCGGAAATCACGTGGGCCCCACCCGGAAATCACGTGGGCCCCACCCGGAAATCACGTGGGCCCCACCCGGAAATCACGTGGGCCCCACCCGGAAATCACGTGGGCCCCACCCGGAAATCACGTGGGCCCCACCCTGAAATCACGTGGGCCCCACCCGGAAATCACGTGGGCCCCACCCGGAAATCACGTGGGCCCCACCCGGGAATCACGTGGGCCCCACCCGGGAATCACGTGGGCCCCACCCGGAAATCACGTGGGCCCCACCCGGGAATCACGTGGGCCCCACCCGGGAATCACGTGGGCCCCACCCGGAAATCACGTGGGCCCCACCCGGAAATCACGTGGGCCCCACCCGGAAATCACGTGGGCCCCACCCGGAAATCACGTGGGCCCCCAGGGGAAATCACGTGGGCCCCACCCGGAAATCACGTGGGCCCCACCCGGGAATCACGTGGGCCCCACCCGGAAATCACGTGGGCCCCACGGGGAAATCACGTGGGCCCCACCCGGAAATCACGTGGGCCCCACCCGGAAATCACGTGGGCCCCACCCGGAAATCACGTGGGCCCCACCCGGAAATCACGTGGGCCCCACACGGAAATCACGTGGGCCCCACCCGGAAATCACGTGGGGCCCACCCGGAAATCACGTGGGCCCCACCCGGAAATCACGTGGGCCCCACCCGGAAATCACGTGGGCCCCACCCTGAAATCACGTGGGCCCCACCCTGAAATGACGTGGGCCCCACCCTGAAATCACGTGGGCACCACCCGGAAATCACGTGGGCCCCACCCTGAAATCACGTGGGCCCCACCCTGAAATCACGTGGGCCCCACCCGGAAATCACGTGGGCCCCACCCGGAAATCACGTGGGCCCCCAGGGGAAATCACGTGGGCCCCACCCGGAAATCACGTGGGCCCCACCCGGAAATCACGTGGGCCCCACCCGGAAATCACGTGGGCCCCACCCGGAAATCACGTGGGCCCCACCCGGAAATCACGTGGGCCCCATCCGGAAATCACGTGGGACCCACGGGGAAATCACGTGGGCCCCACCCGGAAATCACGTGGGGCCCACCCGGAAATCACGAGGGCCCCACGGGGAAATCACGTGGGCCCCACCCGGAAATCACGTGGGCCCCACCCGGAAATCACGTGGGGCCCACCCGGAAATCACGTGGGGCCCACCCGGAAATCACGTGGGCCCCACGGGGAAACCACGTGGGCCCCACCCGGAAATCACGTGGGCCCCACCCGGAAATCACGTGGGCCCCACCCGGAAATCACGTGGGCCCTACCCGGAAATCACGTGGGCCCCACCCGGAAATCACGTGGGCCCCACCCGGAAATCACGTGGGCCCCCAGGGGAAATCACGTGGGCCCCACCCGGAAATCACGTGGGCCCCCAGGGGAAATCACGTGGGCCCCACCCGGATATCACGTGGGCCCCACCCGGAAATCACGTGGGCCCCACCCGGAAATCACGTGGGCCCCACGGGGAAATCACGTGGGTCCCACCCGGAAATCACGTGGGCCCCACCCGGAAATCACGTGGGCCCCACCCGGAAATCACGTGGGCCCCACCCGGAAATCACGTGGGCCCCACCCGGAAATCACGTGGGCCCCACCCGGAAATCACGTGGGCCCCACGGGGAAATCACGTGGGCCCCACCTGGAAATAACGTGGGCCCCACCCGGAAATCACGTGGGCCCCACCCGGAAATCACGTGGGCCCCACCCGGAAATCACGTGGGCCCCACCCGGAAATCACGTGGGCCCCACCCGGAAATCACGTGGGCCCCACCCGGAAATCACGTGGGCCCCACCCGGAAATCACGTGGGCCCCACCCGGAAATCACGTGGGCCCCACCCGGAAATCACGTGGGCCCCACCCGGAAATCACGTGGGCCCCACCCGGAAATCACGTGGGGCCCACCCGGAAATCACGTGGGCCCCACGGGGAAATCACGTGGGCCCCACGGGGAAATCACGTGGGCCCCACCCGGAAATCACGTGGGCCCCACCCGGAAATCACGTGGGCCCCACCCGGAAATCACGTGGGCCCCACCCGGAAATCACGTGGGCCCCACCCTGAAATCACGTGGGCCCCACCCGGAAATCACGTGGGCCCCACCCGGAAATCACGTTGGCCCCACCCGGAAATCACGTGGGCCCCACCCGGAAATCACGTGGGCCCCCAGGGGAAATCACGTGGGCCCCACCCGGAAATCACGTGGGCCCCACCCGGAAATCACGTGGGCCCCACCCGGAAATCACGTGGGCCCCACGGGGAAATCACGTGGGCCCCACCCGGAAATCACGTGGGCCCCACCCGGAAATCACGTGGGCCCCACCCGGAAATCACTTGGGCCCCACCCTGAAATCACGTGGGCCCCACCCGGAAATCACGTGGGCCCCACCCGGAAATCACGTGGGCCCCACCCGGAAATCACGTGGGCCCCACCCGGAAATCACGTGGGCCCCACCCGGAAATCACGTGGGCCCCACCCGGAGATCACTTGGGCCCCACCCGGAAATCACGTGGGCCCCACCCGGAAATCACGTGGGCCCCCAGGGGAAATCACGTGGGCCCCACCCGGAAATCACGTGGGCCCCACCCGGAAATCACGTGGGCCCCACCCTGAAATCACGTGGGCCCCACCCGGAAATCACGTGGGCCCCACGGGGAAATCACGTGGGCCCCACCCGGAAATCACGTGGGCCCCACCCGGAAATCACGTGGGCCCCACCCTGAAATCACGTGGGCCCCACCTGGAAATCACGTGGGCCCCACCCGGAAATCACGTGGGCCCCCAGGGGAAATCACGTGGGCCCCACCCGGAAATCACGTGGGCCCCACCCGGAAATCACGTGGGCCCCACCCGGAAATCACGTGGGCCCCACCCGGAAATCACGTGGGGCCCACCCGGAAATCACGTGGGCCCCACGGGGAAATCACGTGGGCCCCACCCGGAAATCACGTGGGCCCCACCCGGAAATCACGTGGGCCCCACCCGGAAATCACGTGGGCCCCACCCGGAAATCACGTGGGCCCCACCCTGAAATCACGTGGGCCCCACCCGGAAATCACGTGGGCCCCACCCGGAAATCACGTTGGCCCCACCCGGAAATCACGTGGGCCCCACCCGGAAATCACGTGGGCCCCACCCGGAAATCACGTGGGCCCCACCCGGAAATCACGTGGGCCCCCAGGGGAAATCACGTGGGCCCCACCCGGAAATCACGTGGGCCCCACCCGGAAATCACGTGGGCCCCACCCGGAAATCACGTGGGCCCCACGGGGAAATCACGTGGGCCCCACGGGGAAATCACGTGGGCCCCACCCGGAAATCACGTGGGCCCCACCCGGAAATCACGTGGGCCCCACCCGGAAATCACGTGGGACCCCAGGGGAAATCACGTGGGCCCCACCCGGAAATCACGTGGGCCCCACCCGGAAATCACGTGGGCCCCACCCGGAAATCACGTGGGCCCCACCCGGAAATCACGTGGGCCCCACCCGGAAATCACGTGGGCCCCACCCGGAAATCACGTGGGCCCCACCCGGAAATCACGTGGGCCCCACCCGGAAATCACGTGGGCCCCACCCGGAAATCACGTGGGCCCCCAGGGGAAATCACGTGGGCCCCACCCGGAAATCACGTGGGCCCCACCCGGAAATCACGTGGGCCCCACCCGGAAATCACGTGGGCCCCACCCGGAAATCACGTGGGCCCCACCCGGAAATCACGTGGGCCCCACGGGGAAATCACGTGGGCCCCACGGGGAAATCACGTGGGCCCCACCCGGAAATCACGTGGGGCCCACCCGGAAATCACGTGGTCCCCACGGGGAAATCACGTGGGTCCCACCCGGAAATCACGTGGGCCCCACCCGGAAATCACGTGGGCCCCACCCGGAAATCACGTGGGCCCCACCCGGAAATCACGTGGGCCCCACGGGGAAATCACGTGGGTCCCACCCGGAAATCACGTGGGCCCCACCCGGAAATCACGTGGGCCCCACCCGGAAATCACGTGGGCCCCACCCGGAAATCACGTGGGCCCCACCCGGAAATCACGTGGGCCCCACGGGGAAATCACGTGGGCCCCACCCGGAAATCACGTGGGCCCCACGGGGAAATCACGTGGGCCCCACTGGGAAATCACGTGGGCCCCACCCGGAAATCACGTGGGCCCCACCCGGAAATCACGTGGGCCCCACCCGGAAATCACGTGGGCCCCACCCGGAAATCACGTGGGCCCCACCCGGAAATCACGTGGGCCCCACCCGGAAATCACGTGGGCCCCACCCGGAAATCACGTGGGCCCCACCCGGAAATCACGTGGGCCCCACCCGGAAATCACGTGGGCCCCAACCGGAAATCACGTGGGCCCCACCCGGAAATCACGTGGGCCCCCAGGGGAAATCACGTGGGCCCCACCCGGAAATCATGTGGGCCCCACCCGGAAATCACGTGGGCCCCACCCGGAAATCACGTGGGCCCGACGGGGAAATCACGTGGGCCCCACCCGGAAATCACGTGGGCCCCACCCGGAAATCACGTGGGCCCCCAGGGGAAATCACGTGGGCCCCACCCGGAAATCACGTGGGCCCCACCCGGAAATCACGTGGGCCCCACCCGGAAATCACGTGGGCCCCACGGGGAAATCACGTGGGCCCCACCCGGAAATCACGTGGGCCCCACCCGGAAATCACGTGGGCCCCACCCGGAAATCACGTGGGCCCCCAGGGGAAATCACGTGGGCCCCACCCGGAAATCACGTGGGCCCCACCCGGAAATCACGTGGGCCCCACCCGGAAATCACGTGGGCCCCCAGGGGAAATCACGTGGGCCCCAAGGGGAAATCACGTGGGCCCCACCCGGAAATCACGTGGGCCCCACCCGGAAATCACGTGGGCCCCACCCGGAAATCACGTGGGCCCCACCCGGAAATCACGTGGGCCCCACCCGGAAATCACGTGGGCCCCACCCGGAAATCACGTGGGCCCCACCCGGAAATCACGTGGGCCCCACCCGGAAATCACGTGGGCCCCACCCGGAAATCACGTGGGCCCCACCCGGAAATCACGTGGGCCCCACCCGGAAATCACGTGGGCCCCACCCGGAAATCACGTGGGCCCCACCCGGAAATCACGTGGGGCCCACCCGGAAATCACGTGGGCCCCACGGGGAAATCACGTGGGCCCCACCCGGAAATCACGTGGGCCCCACCCGGAAATCACGTGGGCCCCACCCGGAAATCACGTGGGCCCCACCCGGAAATCACGTGGGCCCCACCCGGAAATCACGTGGGCCCCACCCGGAAATCACGTGGGACCCACCCGGAAATCACGTGGGCCCCCAGGGGAAATCACGTGGGCCCCACCCGGAAATCACGTGGGCCCCACCCGGAAATCACGTGGGCCCCACCCGGAAATCACGTGGGCCCCACCCGGAAATCACGTGGGCCCCACCCGGAAATCACGTGGGCCCCACCCGGAAATCACGTGGGCCCCACCCGGAAATCACGTGGGCCCCACGGGGATATCACGTGGGCCCCACCCGGAAATCACGTGGGCCCCACGGGGAAATCACGTGGGCCCCACCCGGAAATCACGTGGGCCCCACCCGGATATCACGTGGGCCCCACCCGGAAATCACGTGGGCCCCACCCGGAAATCACGTGGGCCCCACCCGGAAATCACGTGGGCCCCACCCGGAAATCACGTGGGACCCACCCGGAAATCACGTGGGCCCCACCCGGAAATCACGTGGGCCCCACCCGGAAATCACGTGGGCCCCACCCGGAAATCACGTGGGCCCCACCCGGAAATCACGTGGGCCCCACGGGGATATCACGTGGGCCCCACCCGGAAATCACGTGGGCCCCACGGGGAAATCACGTGGGCCCCACCCGGAAATCACGTGGGCCCCACCCGGATATCACGTGGGCCCCACCCAGAAATCACGTGGGCCCCACCCGGAAATCACGTGGGGCCCACCCGGAAATCACGTGGGCCCCACGGGGAAATCACGTGGGCCCCACCCGGAAATCACGTGGGCCCCACCCGGAAATCACGTGGGCCCCACCCGGAAATCACGTGGGCCCGACCCGGAAATCACGTGGGCCCCACCCGGAAATCACGTGGGCCCCACCCGGAAATCACGTGGGACCCACCCGGAAATCACGTGGGACCCCAGGGGAAATCACGTGGGCCCCACCCGGAAATCACGTGGGCCCCACCCGGAAATCACGTGGGCCCCACCCGGAAATCACGTGGGCCCCACCCGGAAATCACGTGGGCCCCACCCGGAAATCACGTGGGCCCCACCCGGAAATCACGTGGGCCCCACCCGGAAATCACGTGGGCCCCACCCGGAAATCACGTGGGCCCCACCCGGAAATCACGTGGGCCCCACCCGGAAATCACGTGGGCCCCACCCGGAAATCACGTGGGCCCCACCCGGAAATCACGTGGGCCCCACCCGGAAATCACGTGGGCCCCACGGGGAAATCACGTGGGCCCCACGGGGAAATCACGTGGGCCCCACCCGGAAATCACGTGGGCCCCACCCGGAAATCACGTGGGCCCCACCCGGAAATCACGTGGGCCCCACCCGGAAATCACGTGGGCCCCACCCGGAAATCACGTGGGCCCCACCCGGAAATCACGTGGGCCCCCAGGGGAAATCACGTGGGCCCCACCCGGAAATCACGTGGGCCCCACCCGGAAATCACGTGGGCCCCACCCGGAAATCACGTGGGCCCCACCCGGAAATCACGTGGGCCCCACCCGGAAATCACGTGGGCCCCACCCGGAAATCACGTGGGCCCCACCCGGAAATCACGTGGGCCCCACCCGGAAATCACGTGGGCCCCTCCCGGAAATCACGTGGGCCCCACCCGGAAATCACGTGGGCCCCACCCGGAAATCACGTGGGGCCCACCCGGAAATCACGTGGGCCCCACGGGGAAATCACGTGGGCCCCACCCGGAAATCACGTGGGCCCCACCCGGAAATCACGTGGGCCCCACCCGGAAATCACGTGGGCCCCACCCGGAAATCACGTGGGCCCCACCCGGAAATCACGTGGGCCCCACCCGGAAATCACGTGGGACCCACCCGGAAATCACGTGGGCCCCCAGGGGAAATCACGTGGGCCCCACCCGGAAATCACGTGGGCCCCACCCGGAAATCACGTGGGCCCCACCCGGAAATCACGTGGGCCCCACCCGGAAATAACGTGGGCCCCACCCGGAAATCACGTGGGCCCCACCCGGAAATCACGTGGGCCCCACCCGGAAATCACGTGGGCCCCACCCGGAAATCACGTGGGCCCCACGGGGAAATCACGTGGGCCCCACCCGGAAATCACGTGGGACCCACCCGGAAATCACGTGGGCCCCACCCGGAAATCACGTGGGCCCCACCCTGAAATCACGTGGGCCCCACCCGGAAATCACGTGGGCCCCACCCGGAAATCACGTGAGCCCCACCCGGAAATCACGTGGGCCCCACCCGGAAATCACGTGGGCCCCACCCGGAAATCACGTGGGCCCCACCCGGAAATCACGTGGGCCCCACCCGGAAATCACGTGGGCCCCCAGGGGAAATCACGTGGGCCCCACCCGGAAATCACGTGGGCCCCACCCGGAAATCACGTGGGCCCCACCCGGAAATCACGTGGGCCCCCAGGGGAAATCACGTGGGCCCCCAGGGGAAATCACGTGGGCCCCACGGGGAAATCACGTCGGCCCCACCCGGAAATCACGTGGGCCCCACCCGGAAATCACGTGGGCCCCACCCGGAAATCACGTGGGCCCCACCCGGAAATCACGTGGGCCCCACCCGGAAATCACGTGGGCCCCACCCGGAAATCACGTGGGCCCCACCCGGAAATCACGTGGGCCCCACCCGGAAATCACGTGGGCCCCACCCGGAAATCACGTGGGCCCCACCCGGAAATCACGTGGGCCCCACCCGGAAATCACGTGGGCCCCACCCGGAAATCACGTGGGCCCCACCCGGAAATCACGTGGGCCCCACCCGGAAATCACGTGGGCCCCACCCGGAAATCACGTGGGGCCCACCCGGAAATCACGTGGGCCCCACGGGGAAATCACGTGGGCCCCACCCGGAAATCACGTGGGCCCCACCCGGAAATCACGTGGGCCCCACCCGGAAATCACGTGGGCCCCACCCGGAAATCACGTGGGCCCCACCCGGAAATCACGTGGGCCCCACCCGGAAATCACGTGGGACCCACCCGGAAATCACGTGGGCCCCCAGGGGAAATCACGTGGGCCCCACCCGGAAATCACGTGGGCCCCACCCGGAAATCACGTGGGCCCCACCCGGAAATCACGTGGGCCCCACCCGGAAATCACGTGGGCCCCACCCGGAAATCACGTGGGCCCCACCCGGAAATCACGTGGGCCCCACCCGGAAATCACGTGGGCCCCACCCGGAAATCACGTGGGCCCCACCCGGAAATCACGTGGGCCCCACCCGGAAATCACGTGGGACCCACCCGGAAATCACGTGGGCCCCCAGGGGAAATCACGTGGGCCCCACCCGGAAATCACGTGGGCCCCACCCGGAAATCACGTGGGCCCCACCCGGAAATCACGTGGGCCCCACCCGGAAATCACGTGGGCCCCACCCGGAAATCACGTGGGCCCCACCCGGAAATCACGTGGGCCCCACCCGGAAATCACGTGGGCCCCACGGGGATATCACGTGGGCCCCACCCGGAAATCACGTGGGCCCCACGGGGAAATCACGTGGGCCCCACCCGGAAATCACGTGGGCCCCACCCGGATATCACGTGGGCCCCACCCAGAAATCACGTGGGCCCCACCCGGAAATCACGTGGGGCCCACCCAGAAATCACGTGGGCCCCACGGGGAAATCACGTGGGCCCCACCCGGAAATCACGTGGGCCCCACCCGGATATCACGTGGGCCCCACCCAGAAATCACGTGGGCCCCACCCGGAAATCACGTGGGCCCCACCCGGAAATCACGTGGGCCCCACCCGGAAATCACGTGGGACCCACCCGGAAATCACGTGGGCCCCCAGGGGAAATCACGTGGGCCCCACCCGGAAATCACGTGGGCCCCACCCGGAAATCACGTGGGCCCCACCCGGAAATCACGTGGGCCCCACCCGGAAATCACGTGGGCCCCACCCGGAAATCACGTGGGCCCCACCCGGAAATCACGTGGGCCCCACCCGGAAATCACGTGGGCCCCACGGGGATATCACGTGGGCCCCACCCGGAAAACACGTGGGCCCCACGGGGAAATCACGTGGGCCCCACCCGGAAATCACGTGGGCCCCACCCGGATATCACGTGGGCCCCACCCGGAAATCACGTGGGCCCCACCCGGAAATCACGTGGGCCCCACGCGGAAATCACGTGGGCCCCACCCGGAAATCACGTGGGCCCCACCCGGAAATCACGTGGGCCCCACCCGGAAATAACGTGGGCCCCCAGGGGAAATCACGTGGGCCCCACCCGGAAATCACTTGGGCCCCACCCGGAAATCACGTGGGCCCCACCCGGAAAT
Organism: Ovis canadensis; assembly: GCF_042477335.2. Lineage (NCBI taxonomy): Eukaryota > Metazoa > Chordata > Mammalia > Artiodactyla > Bovidae > Ovis > Ovis canadensis. The sequence continues at coordinate 11,929,052 of NC_091264.1, read as the reverse complement.
CACGTGGGCCCCACCCGGAAATCACGTGGGGCCCACCCGGAAATCACGTGGGCCCCACCCGGAAATCACGTGGGCCCCACCCGGAAATCACGTGGGCCCCACCCGGAAATCACGTGGGCCCCACCCGGAAATCACGTGGGCCCCACCCGGAAATCACGTGGGCCCCACCCTGAAATCACGTGGGCCCCACCCGGAAATCACGTGGGCCCCACCCGGAAATCACGTGGGCCCCACCCGGAAATCACGTGGGCCCCACCCGGGAATCACGTGGGCCCCACCCGGAAATCACGTGGGCCCCACCCGGAAATCACGTGGGCCCCACCCGGGAATCACGTGGGCCCCACCCGGCAATCACCTCGGCCCCACCCGGAAATCACGTGGGCCCCACCCGGAAATCACGTGGGCCCCACCCGGAAATCACGTGGGCCCCACCCGGAAATCACGTGGGCCCCACCCGTAAATCACGTGGGCCCCACCCGGGAATCACGTGGGCCCCTCCCGGAAATCACGTGGGCCCCACGGGGAAATCACGTGGGCCCCACCCAGAAATCACGTGGGCCCCACCCGGAAATCACGTGGGCCCCACCCGGAAATCACGTGGGCCCCACCCGGAAATCACGTGGGCCCCACACGGAAATCACGTGGGCCCCACCCGGAAATCACGTGGGGCCCACCCGGAAATCACGTGGGCCCCACCCGGAAATCACGTGGGCCCCACCCGGAAATCACGTGGGCCCCACCCTGAAATCACGTGGGCCCCACCCTGAAATGACGTGGGCCCCACCCTGAAATCACGTGGGCCCCACCCGGAAATCACGTGGGCCCCACCCTGAAATCACGTGGGCCCCACCCTGAAATCACGTGGGCCCCACCCGGAAATCACGTGGGCCCCACCCGGAAATCACGTGGGCCCCCAGGGGAAATCACGTGGGCCCCACCCGGAAATCACGTGGGCCCCACCCGGAAATCACGTGGGCCCCACCCGGAAATCACGTGGGCCCCACCCGGAAATCACGTGGGCCCCACCCGGAAATCACGTGGGCCCCATCCGGAAATCACGTGGGACCCACGGGGAAATCACGTGGGCCCCACCCGGAAATCACGTGGGGCCCACCCGGAAATCACGAGGGCCCCACGGGGAAATCACGTGGGCCCCACCCGGAAATCACGTGGGCCCCACCCGGAAATCACGTGGGGCCCACCCGGAAATCACGTGGGGCCCACCCGGAAATCACGTGGGCCCCACGGGGAAACCACGTGGGCCCCACCCGGAAATCACGTGGGCCCCACCCGGAAATCACGTGGGCCCCACCCGGAAATCACGTGGGCCCTACCCGGAAATCACGTGGGCCCCACCCGGAAATCACGTGGGCCCCACCCGGAAATCACGTGGGCCCCCAGGGGAAATCACGTGGGCCCCACCCGGAAATCACGTGGGCCCCCAGGGGAAATCACGTGGGCCCCACCCGGATATCACGTGGGCCCCACCCGGAAATCACGTGGGCCCCACCCGGAAATCACGTGGGCCCCACGGGGAAATCACGTGGGTCCCACCCGGAAATCACGTGGGCCCCACCCGGAAATCACGTGGGCCCCACCCGGAAATCACGTGGGCCCCACCCGGAAATCACGTGGGCCCCACCCGGAAATCACGTGGGCCCCACCCGGAAATCACGTGGGCCCCACGGGGAAATCACGTGGGCCCCACCTGGAAATAACGTGGGCCCCACCCGGAAATCACGTGGGCCCCACCCGGAAATCACGTGGGCCCCACCCGGAAATCACGTGGGCCCCACCCGGAAATCACGTGGGCCCCACCCGGAAATCACGTGGGCCCCACCCGGAAATCACGTGGGCCCCACCCGGAAATCACGTGGGCCCCACCCGGAAATCACGTGGGCCCCACCCGGAAATCACGTGGGCCCCACCCGGAAATCACGTGGGCCCCACCCGGAAATCACGTGGGGCCCACCCGGAAATCACGTGGGCCCCACGGGGAAATCACGTGGGCCCCACGGGGAAATCACGTGGGCCCCACCCGGAAATCACGTGGGCCCCACCCGGAAATCACGTGGGCCCCACCCGGAAATCACGTGGGCCCCACCCGGAAATCACGTGGGCCCCACCCTGAAATCACGTGGGCCCCACCCGGAAATCACGTGGGCCCCACCCGGAAATCACGTTGGCCCCACCCGGAAATCACGTGGGCCCCACCCGGAAATCACGTGGGCCCCCAGGGGAAATCACGTGGGCCCCACCCGGAAATCACGTGGGCCCCACCCGGAAATCACGTGGGCCCCACCCGGAAATCACGTGGGCCCCACGGGGAAATCACGTGGGCCCCACCCGGAAATCACGTGGGCCCCACCCGGAAATCACGTGGGCCCCACCCGGAAATCACTTGGGCCCCACCCTGAAATCACGTGGGCCCCACCCGGAAATCACGTGGGCCCCACCCGGAAATCACGTGGGCCCCACCCGGAAATCACGTGGGCCCCACCCGGAAATCACGTGGGCCCCACCCGGAAATCACGTGGGCCCCACCCGGAGATCACTTGGGCCCCACCCGGAAATCACGTGGGCCCCACCCGGAAATCACGTGGGCCCCCAGGGGAAATCACGTGGGCCCCACCCGGAAATCACGTGGGCCCCACCCGGAAATCACGTGGGCCCCACCCTGAAATCACGTGGGCCCCACCCGGAAATCACGTGGGCCCCACGGGGAAATCACGTGGGCCCCACCCGGAAATCACGTGGGCCCCACCCGGAAATCACGTGGGCCCCACCCTGAAATCACGTGGGCCCCACCCGGAAATCACGTGGGCCCCACCCGGAAATCACGTGGGCCCCCAGGGGAAATCACGTGGGCCCCACCCGGAAATCACGTGGGCCCCACCCGGAAATCACGTGGGCCCCACCCGGAAATCACGTGGGCCCCACCCGGAAATCACGTGGGGCCCACCCGGAAATCACGTGGGCCCCACGGGGAAATCACGTGGGCCCCACCCGGAAATCACGTGGGCCCCACCCGGAAATCACGTGGGCCCCACCCGGAAATCACGTGGGCCCCACCCGGAAATCACGTGGGCCCCACCCTGAAATCACGTGGGCCCCACCCGGAAATCACGTGGGCCCCACCCGGAAATCACGTTGGCCCCACCCGGAAATCACGTGGGCCCCACCCGGAAATCACGTGGGCCCCACCCGGAAATCACGTGGGCCCCACCCGGAAATCACGTGGGCCCCCAGGGGAAATCACGTGGGCCCCACCCGGAAATCACGTGGGCCCCACCCGGAAATCACGTGGGCCCCACCCGGAAATCACGTGGGCCCCACGGGGAAATCACGTGGGCCCCACGGGGAAATCACGTGGGCCCCACCCGGAAATCACGTGGGCCCCACCCGGAAATCACGTGGGCCCCACCCGGAAATCACGTGGGACCCCAGGGGAAATCACGTGGGCCCCACCCGGAAATCACGTGGGCCCCACCCGGAAATCACGTGGGCCCCACCCGGAAATCACGTGGGCCCCACCCGGAAATCACGTGGGCCCCACCCGGAAATCACGTGGGCCCCACCCGGAAATCACGTGGGCCCCACCCGGAAATCACGTGGGCCCCCAGGGGAAATCACGTGGGCCCCACCCGGAAATCACGTGGGCCCCACCCGGAAATCACGTGGGCCCCACCCGGAAATCACGTGGGCCCCACCCGGAAATCACGTGGGCCCCACCCGGAAATCACGTGGGCCCCACGGGGAAATCACGTGGGCCCCACGGGGAAATCACGTGGGCCCCACCCGGAAATCACGTGGGGCCCACCCGGAAATCACGTGGTCCCCACGGGGAAATCACGTGGGTCCCACCCGGAAATCACGTGGGCCCCACCCGGAAATCACGTGGGCCCCACCCGGAAATCACGTGGGCCCCACCCGGAAATCACGTGGGCCCCACGGGGAAATCACGTGGGTCCCACCCGGAAATCACGTGGGCCCCACCCGGAAATCACGTGGGCCCCACCCGGAAATCACGTGGGCCCCACCCGGAAATCACGTGGGCCCCACCCGGAAATCACGTGGGCCCCACGGGGAAATCACGTGGGCCCCACCCGGAAATCACGTGGGCCCCACGGGGAAATCACGTGGGCCCCACTGGGAAATCACGTGGGCCCCACCCGGAAATCACGTGGGCCCCACCCGGAAATCACGTGGGCCCCACCCGGAAATCACGTGGGCCCCACCCGGAAATCACGTGGGCCCCACCCGGAAATCACGTGGGCCCCACCCGGAAATCACGTGGGCCCCACCCGGAAATCACGTGGGCCCCACCCGGAAATCACGTGGGCCCCACCCGGAAATCACGTGGGCCCCAACCGGAAATCACGTGGGCCCCACCCGGAAATCACGTGGGCCCCCAGGGGAAATCACGTGGGCCCCACCCGGAAATCACGTGGGCCCCACCCGGAAATCACGTGGGCCCCACCCGGAAATCACGTGGGCCCGACGGGGAAATCACGTGGGCCCCACCCGGAAATCACGTGGGCCCCACCCGGAAATCACGTGGGCCCCCAGGGGAAATCACGTGGGCCCCACCCGGAAATCACGTGGGCCCCACCCGGAAATCACGTGGGCCCCACCCGGAAATCACGTGGGCCCCACGGGGAAATCACTTGGGCCCCACCCGGAAATCACGTGGGCCCCACCCGGAAATCACGTGGGCCCCCAGGGGAAATCACGTGGGCCCCACCCGGAAATCACGTGGGCCCCACCCGGAAATCACGTGGGCCCCACGGGGAAATCACGTGGGCCCCACCCGGAAATCACGTGGGCCCCACCCGGAAATCACGTGGGCCCCACGGGGAAATCACGTGGGCCCCACCCGGAAATCACGTGGGCCCCACCCGGAAATCACGTGGGCCCCACCCGGAAATCACGTGGGCCCCACCCGGAAATCACGTGGGCCCCCAGGGGAAATCACGTGGGCCCCACCCGGAAATCACGTGGGCCCCACGGGGAAATCACGTGGGCCCCACCTGGAAATCACGTGGGCCCCACCCGGAAATCACGTGGGCCCCACCCTGAAATCACGTGGGCCCCACCCGGAAATCACGTGGGCCCCACCCGGAAATCACGTGGGCCCCCAGGGGAAATCACGTGGGCCCCACCCGGAAATCACGTGGGCCCCACCCGGAAATCACGTGGGCCCCACCCGGAAATCACGTGGGCCCGACGGGGAAATCACGTGGGCCCCACCCGGAAATCACGTGGGCCCCACCCGGAAATCACGTGGGCCCCACCCGGAAATCACGTGGGCCCCACCCGGAAATCACGTGGGCCCCACCCGGAAATCACGTGGGCCCCACCCGGAAATCACGTGGGCCCCACCCGGAAATCACGTGGGCCCCACCCGGAAATCACGTGGGCCCCCAGGGGAAATCACTTGGGCCCCACCCGGAAATCACGTGGGCCCCACCCGGAAATCACGTGGGCCCCCAGGGGAAATCACTTGGGCCCCACCCGGAAATCACGTGGGCCCCACCCGGAAATCACGTGGGCCCCACCCGGAAATCACGTGGGCCCCACGGGGAAATCACCTGGGCCCCACCTGGAAATCACGTGGGCCCCACGGGGAAATCACGTGGGTCCCACCCGGAAATCACGTGGGCCCCACCCGGAAATCACGTGGGCCCCACGGGGAAATCACGTGGGCCCCCAGGGGAAATCACGTTTGCCCCACGGGGAAATCACGTGGGCCCCACGGGGAAATCACGTGGGCCCCACGGGGAAGTCACGTGGGCCCCCAGGGGAAATCACGTGGGCCCCACGGTGAAATCACGTGGGCCCCACCCGGAAATCACGTGGGCCCCACCCGGAAATCACGTGGGCCCCACGGGGAAATCACGTGGGCCCCACCCGGAAATCACGTGGGCCCCACGGGGAACTCACGTGGGCCCCACCCGGAAATCACGTGGGCCCCACCCGGAAATCACGTGGGCCCCCACGGGAAATCACGTGGGCCTCCCGGGCCAATCATGTGGTCACCCTTTGGCTATTCCCCCAGGGGCAATCACGTGGGCACCCTGTGGCAACTTCCCCATGTTGCAATCACGGAGTCCCCTGTGGCAGTCACTTGGGTTACCTGGGGCAATCACGTGTTCTCCTTGGTGCAATCACTTGGCCCCCTGGTGCAATCTCGTGGGCCCCGAGGGGCAATCACTTGGTCCCCATGGGGCAATCACATGGGCCCCTTGTTGCTAATCTCGTGGGCCCCATGGAGCAATCACCTGGGCCCCCTTGGGCACTGTCCACAGGAAAGGTGAGAGGAACCCCATCGTCTTGCCACCACTCCAAGAGTCCCCGAGATGTCTCAGTCCATTCCAGACGAACCTGTTTTCCCTGCACTGACTCAACTTTCACGACGAGGATTGACTCACCACGGTGGCACGTGGGACAGCCCTGTGGGAAACCCTCGTGGGAAAGCCTAGTGGGAAACCCTCGATTCAAAGCCGCAGATCCCTTGATCCACGAGAAGGGAAGCGTGACACTGCTGCTACAGCTAGGGAGAAAAGCTCACATGTATGCCCCCACTATAGACGAGGACTGACTTCCCTGGGGAGACTCCAGAAGTACCCCAAGATCCATGTCAGCCCTGGAGAGGAATCCTCAGGTTCCGGCCCCAACTCCACACAAGGACTTACGCCCCGGCATCGATGGGAGAGGAATCCCGATATTCCCCCTAGCAACTCGCATGGGGACTGGCCTTTCCTGAGGCCACCAGAGAGGGTCCCTGACGTCCCCGTCGTAAGCCGAGAGCACCTGCCACAACTCGAGAAAATCCAGGAAGTTCTCCCCTCCAGGCGAGATTAGGCCCATTTCCACTGAAGCGTCTCAAGGCTAAGCACACCTAACCTCTGGAACTTCCAAACAGTCCTTCACACCCTTGCTGCAAATCAAGAAGTTCCCGGACATTCATGTCTCCACTCGAGAGGAAGCACGAGGGTCCCACCCACATCCAGAGGAGCCCCGTTTCCGCCTCGTAGCTCGAGAGGAGGTATCCTTTCCCTGCTTCTTCGGAAAAGAATTCCCGGAGTTCCGGTCACATCTCAAGAGGAGGCGCTCTCCACAGAAAAGGTGAGAGGAACTCCAGGGTGGTGCCACCATTCCAAGAGTCCCCAGATGTCTCAGTCCATTCCAGAGGAACCTGTTTTCCCTGCACTGCCTCGAATTTCACGCCGAGGATTGACTCACACCATGGTGGCACATGGGACAGCCCTGTGTGAAAGCCTGGTCGGAAAGCCTCCAGTGAAAGCCACCGATCCCTTAATCCACTTGACGGGAAGGCTGACACTGATGCTACAGCTCGGGAGGAAAGCGCTCGTGCATTACCCCAGTCGAGCCGAGGACTGACTCCCCTTTCGATTCTCTAGAAGTACCCCAAGATCCATGTCAGCGCTGGAGAGGAATCCTCAGCTTCCGGCCCCGACTCCACACAAGGTCTTAGGCCCCGGCATCGACGGGAGAGGAATCCCGAGAGGCCCCCTAGCAACTCGCATGGGGACTGGCCTTTCCTGAGGCCACCAGAGCGGGTTCCTGAGGTCCCCGTCGTAAGTCGAGAGCACCTGCCACACTCGAGAAACGCCAGGAGGTTCTCCCCTCCCGGCGAGATGAGGCCCATTTCCGCTGAGGCGTCTCGAGGCTAAGCACACCTAACCTCTGGAACTTCCAAACAGTCCTTCACACCCTTGCTGCAACTCAAGAAGTTTCCCGACATACACGTCTCCACTCGAGAGTAAGCACGTGGGTCCCGCCCCCATCCAGAGGAGCCCCGTTTCCACCTCATAGCTCGAAAGGAGGGAACCTTTCCCTGCTTGGTTGGGAAAGAATTCCCGGCATTCCTGGCATCTCAAGAGGAGGCTCTCTCCAAAAAAAGGCGAGAGGAAGCCCAGGGTCGTGCCTCCATTCCAAGAGTCCCCCAGATGTCTCAGTCGATTCCAGAGGAGCCTGTTTTCCCTGCACTGCCTCGACTTTCACGCCGAGGATCTACTCACACCATCGTGGCACTTGGGACAGTCCTGTGTGAAATCCTCGTGTGAAAGCCTCGAGGGAAAGCCACAGATCCCTTGATCCATGCGACGGGAAGCGTGACTCTGCTGCTACAGCTCAGGAGGAAAGCGCACGTGCATGCCCCCACTCGAGACGAGGACTGTCTCCCCTGGGTAGATTCCAAAAGAACCCCAAGATCCATGTCAGCCCTGGAGAGGAATCCTCAGGGTCCGGCACTGACTCCACACAACGTCTTAGGCCCCGGCATCGACGGGAGAGGAATCCCGAGAGGCCCCCTAGCAACGCGCATGGGGACTGGCCTTTCCTGAGACCACCAGAGCGAGTCCCCGAGGTCCCCATCGTAAGTCGAGAGCACCTGCCGCAGCTTGAGAAAATCCAGGAGGTTCTCCCCTCCAAGCGAGATGAGGCCCATTTCTGCTGAGGCGTCTCAAGGCTAAGCACACCTAACCTCTGGAACTTCCAAAGGGTCCTTCACACCCTTGCTGCAACTCAAGAAGTTCCCCGACATTCCCGTCTCCACTCCAGAGGAAGCACGTGTCCCGCCCACATCCAGAGGAGCCCCGTTTCCACCTCGTAGCTCGAGCGGAGGGATCCTCTCCCTGCCTGTTCGGGAAAGAATTCCCGGTGTTCCCATCGCATCTCAAGAGGAGGTGCTCTCCACAGGAAAGGCGAGAGGATCTCTAGGGTCGTGCCACCATTCCAAGTGTCCCCCAGATGTCTCAGTCCATTCCAGAGTGCCGGGGTCGAGCCCTGGTGGATCCAGGGAATTCGAAGGGTGGACGGCGTTGGCATGGAAAGAGTTGTTTATTTATTAATATAAGATTTGATTAAGAAACTATAGTGTAGTAAGAAGATTAATTGGAGGAAGAGGGCTGAATAGCTTGGTTTACACAGAAGGCCAATAAATTTCCAGACAAGGAATTTGCACCATCTACGTTGGGCCACCGGCGCCCCCTTGAAATCTCAGGGTGCCTCGCCTTAAGTTCCCTTTCGTGTGGGTCTTAACAGCCAGGGCAAGTAAGTAGACCTGGCGAGCCTCCGCGCCCCAGGTGGAGATTCAGCCTGAAGTTAAAGTAAAGAGCAGAGATAGGGAAAGGGAGAGAAGAAGAGAGAGAGAGACACGGGGGGAGCCAGAGTCCCAATAAACCAGGCCGAGAGACTAGTTCAAGAAACTGGTCCGAGAAGCTGGCCCCCTCCTTTATTGTTCAGAAGGCCTTTTATACTTTTGATAAAACACGAAGATCAATGGGTAACCCAAAATTATGTAGCGTTCGCAGCTCAGACTCTTTCTATACATCATTTTGCATACAAAGGTCAGGTGATTTACATTATCTTCTGGCCAAGAGGCTTGTTAACACTTTTTGGCTCTCTTCCTTAATGAATGTTAATTTTGTTTCCCCTGAAGTGGTTTTCTTTAATCTACATCTTCTTAAAGCGTTAAAGGTACATTTCTAGAACAAAGGTGCAGTGGGTTATAACAAAGAAGGTACTTAACTCAAAGAGCTAATGTTGCTAATACAAGGTCTACTACTTGTTTTTCTATATACCAACTATATCTAAAAATATAGGATATGAAAATTTGGCAGCAAGCATTGACTCAACAAATGAAACCTTTAATCAGTCCTATTCTAAAGATTTTGACTCCTCGGAAGCCCCTACATTCCTTGGATGTTTTAAGCTTCCTGTGCCTCCTGCAGTCAGGAGGCCTCAAACAATTACACACGCAGCTGTATGAGTCCTGCAGGCAGGCTAGAAAGCCATCAGAGGGTCTTTTGGATTGAAACACTCTTTCAAATGCAGAAGACTAAAGCCTTGACTTTTTCCAGAAAATGTCAGAAGAGTAGAAATGCAGAGCACAAAAACCGGCAGATTTTTGTTGGGGTACATGCATAGGAATTTCCAGAGGGGTCCCTGAAGTCTGAGCACGCCTTGCGTATGTGAGCGTCCTTCCTCATAAACTTGTCACGGGCAGGATTCCTCACACTGGCTCCCGGCACCAGAGGAACCTGTTTTCCCTGCACTGCCTCGACTTTCACGCCGAGGATCGACTAACACCATGGTGGCACGTGGGTGAGCCCTGTGGGAAAGACTCGTGGGAAAGCCTCTAGGGAAAGCCATAGATCCCTTGATCCACGTGATGGGAAGCGTGACACTGCTACTACAGCTCGGGAGGAAAGCTAACGTGCATGCCCCCACTCGAGACGAGGACTGACTCAACTGGGGAGACTCCAGAAGTACCCCAAGATCCATGTCAGCACTGGAGAGGAATCTTCAGGTTCCGGAACCGACTCCACACAAGGTCTTAGGCCCCGGCATCGACGGGAGAGGAATCCCGAGAGGTCCCCTAGGAACTCGCATGGGGACTGGCCTTTCCTGAGGCCACCAGAGCGGGTCCCTGAAGTCCCTGTCTTAAGTGGAGAGCACCTGTTGCAACTCGAGAAAATCCAGGAGGTTCTCCCCTAAAGGCGAGATGAAACCCATTTCCGCTGAGGCGTATCGAGGCTAATCACACCTACCCTCTGGGAATTGCAAAGGGGCCTGTACACCCTTGCTGCAACTCAAGAAGTTCCCCGACATACCCGTCTCCACTCAAGAGGAAACACGATGGTCCCGCCCACATCGAGAGAGGTCCCGTTTCTGCCTTGTAGCTCGAGATGAGGGATCCTTTCCCTGCTGGGTCGGGAATGAATTCCCAGCGTTCCCGTCGCATCTCAAGAGGAGGTGCTCTCCACAGGAAAGGCGAGAGGAACTCCAGGGTCGTGCCGCAATTCCAAGAGGCCCCCAGATGTCTCAGTCCATTCCAGAGGAACGTGTTTTCTCTGAACGGCCTCGACTTTCACGCCAAGGATTGACTCACACCACGGTGTCACGTGGAACAGCCCTGTGGGAAAGCCTCGCGGGAAAGCAACAGATCCCCTGATCCATGCGACGGGAAGCGTGACACTGCTGCTACAGCTCGGAGGAAGGAGCAGGTGCATGCCCCACTCGAGACGAGGACTGACTCCCCTGTGGATTCTACAGAAGTAAGCCATGATCCATGTCAGCCAGGGAGTGGAAACCTCACATTCCAGCCCTGACTCCGCACAAGGGGTTAGGCCCCGGCATCGACGGGAGAGGAATCCCGAGAGGCCCCCAAGGATCTCTCATGGGGACTGGTCTTTCATGAGGCCACCAGAGCGGGTCCCTTATGACCCCATCCTAAGTCGAGAGCACCTGCTGCAACTTGAGAAAATCCAGGAGGTTCTCCCGTCCAGGCGAGATGAGGCCCATTTCCTCTGAGGCGTCTCTAGGTTAATCACATCTAACCTCTGGAACTTCGAAAGGGTCCTTAACACCCTTGATGCAACTCAAGAAGTTCCCCGACATACCCGTCTCCAATCGAGAGGAAGTAAGAGGGTCACGTCCACATCCAGAGGAGCCCCGTTTCTGCCTGGTAGATCGAGATGAGGGATCCTTTCCCTTCTTGGTCGGGAAAGAATTTCCGGCGTTCCCGTCGCATCTCAAGAGGAGGCGCTCTCCACAGGAAAGGCGAGAGGAACTCCAGGGTCGTGCCACCATTCCAAGAGTCCACCAGATGTGTCAGTCCAATCCAGAGGAACCTGTTTTCCTTGCATTGCCTCGACTTTCAGGTCGAGGATCGACTCACACGACGGTGGCACGTGGGACAGCCCTGTGGGAAAGCCTCGTGGGAAAGCCTCGTGGGAAAGCCTCGAGGGAAAGCCACAGATCCCTTGATCGACACCACAGAAAGCGGGACACTGCTGCTACCACTCGGGAGGAAAGCGCACGTGCATGACCCCACTCGAGACGAGGACTGACTCCCCTCGGGAGACTCCAGAAGTACCCCAAGAACCATGTCATCCCTGGAGAGGAATCCTCGGGTTCCGGTCCCGACTCCACACAAGGTCTTAGACACCGGCATCGACGGGAGAGGAATCCCGAGAGGCCAACGAGGAACTCGCATGGGGACTGGCCTTTCCTGAGGCCACCAGAGCGGGTCCCTGAGGTCCCCGTCGTAAGTCGAGAGCACCTGCCGCAACTCGAGAAAATCCAGGAGGTTTTGCCCTCCAGGCGAGATGAGGCCCATTTCCGCTGAGGCTTCTCGAGGCTAATCACATCTAACCACTGGAACTTGCAAAGGGTCCTTCACACCCTTGCTGCAAGTCCAGAAGTTCCCCGACATACCCGTGTCCACTCGAGAGGTAGCACGAGGGTCCCGCACACATCCAGGGGAGCCCCGTTTCCGCCTCCTAGCTCGAGATGAGGGATCCTTTCCCTGTTTCGTACGGAAAGAATTCCCGGCGTTCCCGTCGCATCTCAAGAGGAGGCGCTCTCAACAGGAAAGGCGAGAGGAACTCCAGGGTCGTGCCACCATTCCAAGAGTCCCCCAGATGTGTCAGTCCATTCCAGAGGAACCTGTTTTCCTTGCACTGCCTTGACGTTCAAGCCGAGGATCGACTCCCACCACGTGTGCACGTGGGACAGCCCTGTGGGAAAGCCTCGTGGGAAAGACTCGAGGGAAAACCATAGATCCTTTGATCCACGCGGCGGACTGCGAAACACTGCTGCTACCTCTCTGGAGGAAAGCGCAAGTGCATGCCCGCATTCAAGATGAGGACTGACTCCCCTGGGGAGACTCCAGAAGTAGCCCAAGATCCATGTCAGCACTGGAGAGGAATCCTCAGGTTCCGGCCCCGACTCCACACAAGGTCTTAGGCCCCGGCATCGACGGGAGGGGAATCCCGAGAGGCCCCCGAGGAACTCGCATGGGGACTGGCCTTTCCTGAGGCCACCAGAGCGGGGCCCTGAGGTCCCCGTCGTAAGTCGAGAGCACCTGCCGCAACTCGAGAAAATCCAGGAGGTTTTGCCCTCCAGGCGAGATGAGGCCCATTTCCGCTGAGGCTTCTCGAGGCTAATCACATCTAACTACTGGAACTTCCAAAGGGTCCTTCACACCCTTGCTGCAAGTCCAGAAGTTCCCCGACATACCCGTGTCCACTCGAGAGGTAGCACGAGGGTCCCGCACACATCCAGGGGAGCCCCGTTTTCGCCTCCTAGCTCGAGATGAGGGATCCTTTCCCTGTTTCGTAGGGAAAGAATTCCCGGCGTTCCAGTCGCATCTCAAGAGGGGGCGCTCTCTACAGGAAAGGCGAGAGGAACTCCAGGGTCGTGCCACCATTCCAAGAGTCCCCCAGATGTGTCAGTCCATTCCAGAGGAACCTGTTTTCCCTGCACTGCCTTGACGTTCAAGCCGAGGATCGACTCCCACCACGTGTGCACGTGGGACAGCCCTGTGGGAAAGCCTCGTGGGAAAGCCTCGTGGGAAAGACTGGAGGGAAAACCATAGATCCTTTGATCCACGCGGCGGACTGCGTGACACTGCTGCTACCGCTCTGGAGGAAAGCGCAAGTGCATGCCCGCATTCGAGACGAGGACTGACTCCCCTGGGGAGACTCCAGATGTACCCCAAGATCCATGTCAGCACTGGAGAGGAATCCTCAGGTTCCGGCCCCGACTCCACACTAGGTCATAGTCCCCGGCATCGACGGGAGAGGAATCCCGAGAGGCCCCCGAGGAACTCGCATGGGGACTTGCCTTTCCTGAGGCCACCAGAGCGGGTCCCTGAGGTCCCCGTCGTAAGTCGAGAGCACCTGCCGCAACTCGAGAAAATCCAGGAAGTTTTGCCCTCCAGGCGAGACGAGGCCCATTTCCGCTGAGGCTTCTCGAGGCTAATCACATCTAACCACTGGAACTTACAAAGGGTCCTTCACACCCTTGCTGCAAGTCCAGAAGTTCCCCGACATACCCGTCTCCACTCGAGAGGAAGCACGTGGGGTCCCGCACACATCCAGGGGAGCCCAGTTTCCGCCTCCTAGCTCGAGATGAGGGATCCTTTCCCTGTTTCGTAGGGATAGAATTCCTGGCGTTCCCGTCGCATCTCAAGAGCAGGCGCTCTCCAAAGGAAAGGCGGGAGGAACTCCAGGGTCGTGCCACCATTCCAAGAGTCCCCCAGATGTGTCAGTCCATTCCAGAGGAACCTGTTTTCCCTGCACTGCCTTGACGTTCAAGCCGAGGATCGACTCCCACCACGTGTGCACGTGGGACAGCCCTGTGGGAAAGCCTCGTGGGAAAGACTCGAGGGAAAACCATAGATCCTTTGATCCACGCGGCGGACTGCGTGACACTGCTGCTACCGCTCTGGAGGAAAGCGCAAGTGCATGCCTGCATTCGAGACAAGGACTGACTCCCCTGGGGAGACTCCAGAAATAGCCCAAGATCCATGTCAGCACTGGAGAGGAATCCTCAGGTTCCGGCCCCGACTCTACACAAGGCCTTAGGCCCCGGCATCGACGGGAGAGGAATCCCGAGAGGCCCACGAGGAACTCGCATGGGGACTGGCCTTTCCTGAGGCCACCAGAGCGGGTCCCTGAGGTCCCCGTCGTAAGTCGAGAGCACCTGCCGCAACTCGAGAAAATCCAGGAGGTTTTGCCCTCCAGGCGAGACGAGGCCCATTTCCGCTGAGGCTTCTCGAGGCTAATCACATCTAACAACTGGAACTTACAAAGGGTCCTTCACACCCTTGCTGCAAGTCCAGAAGTTCCCCGACATACCCGTGTCCATTCGAGAGGAAGCACGAGGGTCCCGCACACATCCAGGGGAGCCCCGTTTCCGCCTCCTAGCTCGAGATGAGGGATCCTTTCCCTGTTTCGTAACCCGGAAATCACGTGGGCCCCACCCGGAAATCACGTGGGCCCCACCCGGAAATCACGTGGGCCCCACCCGGAAATCACGTGGGCCCCACCCGGAAATCACGTGGGCCCCACCCGGAAATCACGTGGGCCCCACCCGGAAATCACGTGGGCCCCACCCGGAAATCACGTGGGCCCCACCCGGAAATCACGTGGGCCCCACCCGGAAATCACGTGGGCCCCACGGGGAAATCACGTGGGCCCCACGGGGAAATCACGTGGGCCCCACCCGGAAATCACGTGGGCCCCACCCGGAAATCACGTGGGCCCCACCCGGAAATCACGTGGGCCCCACCCGGAAATCACGTGGGCCCCACCCGGAAATCACGTGGGCCCCACCCGGAAATCACGTGGGCCCCCAGGGGAAATCACGTGGGCCCCACCCGGAAATCACGTGGGCCCCACCCGGAAATCACGTGGGCCCCACCCGGAAATCACGTGGGCCCCACCCGGAAATCACGTGGGCCCCACCCGGAAATCACGTGGGCCCCACCCGGAAATCACGTGGGCCCCACCCGGAAATCACGTGGGCCCCACCCGGAAATCACGTGGGCCCCTCCCGGAAATCACGTGGGCCCCACCCGGAAATCACGTGGGCCCCACCCGGAAATCACGTGGGGCCCACCCGGAAATCACGTGGGCCCCACGGGGAAATCACGTGGGCCCCACCCGGAAATCACGTGGGCCCCACCCGGAAATCACGTGGGCCCCACCCGGAAATCACGTGGGCCCCACCCGGAAATCACGTGGGCCCCACCCGGAAATCACGTGGGCCCCACCCGGAAATCACGTGGGACCCACCCGGAAATCACGTGGGCCCCCAGGGGAAATCACGTGGGCCCCACCCGGAAATCACGTGGGCCCCACCCGGAAATCACGTGGGCCCCACCCGGAAATCACGTGGGCCCCACCCGGAAATAACGTGGGCCCCACCCGGAAATCACGTGGGCCCCACCCGGAAATCACGTGGGCCCCACCCGGAAATCACGTGGGCCCCACCCGGAAATCACGTGGGCCCCACGGGGAAATCACGTGGGCCCCACCCGGAAATCACGTGGGCCCCACCCGGAAATCACGTGGGCCCCACCCGGAAATCACGTGGGCCCCACCCGGAAATCACGTGGGCCCCACCCGGAAATCACGTGGGCCCCACCCGGAAATCACGTGGGGCCCACCCGGAAATCACGTGGGCCCCACGGGGAAATCACGTGGGCCCCACCCGGAAATCACGTGGGACCCACCCGGAAATCACGTGGGCCCCACCCGGAAATCACGTGGGCCCCACCCTGAAATCACGTGGGCCCCACCCGGAAATCACGTGGGCCCCACCCGGAAATCACGTGGGACCCACCCGGAAATCACGTGAGCCCCACCCGGAAATCACGTGGGCCCCACCCGGAAATCACGTGGGCCCCACCCGGAAATCACGTGGGCCCCACCCGGAAATCACGTGGGCCCCACCCGGAAATCACGTGGGCCCCCAGGGGAAATCACGTGGGCCCCACCCGGAAATCACGTGGGCCCCACCCGGAAATCACGTGGGCCCCACCCGGAAATCACGTGGGCCCCCAGGGGAAATCACGTGGGCCCCCAGGGGAAATCACGTGGGCCCCACGGGGAAATCACGTCGGCCCCACCCGGAAATCACGTGGGCCCCACCCGGAAATCACGTGGGCCCCACCCGGAAATCACGTGGGCCCCACCCGGAAATCACGTGGGCCCCACCCGGAAATCACGTGGGCCCCACCCGGAAATCACGTGGGCCCCACCCGGAAATCACGTGGGCCCCACCCGGAAATCACGTGGGCCCCACCCGGAAATCACGTGGGCCCCACCCGGAAATCACGTGGGCCCCACCCGGAAATCACGTGGGCCCCACCCGGAAATCACGTGGGCCCCACCCGGAAATCACGTGGGCCCCACCCGGAAATCACGTGGGGCCCACCCGGAAATCACGTGGGCCCCACGGGGAAATCACGTGGGCCCCACCCGGAAATCACGTGGGCCCCACCCGGAAATCACGTGGGCCCCACCCGGATATCACGTGGGCCCCACCCGGAAATCACGTGGGCCCCACCCGGAAATCACGTGGGGCCCACCCAGAAATCACGTGGGCCCCACGGGGAAATCACGTGGGCCCCACCCGGAAATCACGTGGGCCCCACCCGGATATCACGTGGGCCCCACCCAGAAATCACGTGGGCCCCACCCGGAAATCACGTGGGCCCCACCCGGAAATCACGTAGGCCCCACCCGGAAATCACGTGGGCCCCACCCGGAAATCACGTGGGCCCCACCCGGAAATCACGTGGGACCCACCCGGAAATCACGTGGGCCCCCAGGGGAAATCATGTGGGCCCCACCCGGAAATCACGTGGGCCCCACCCGGAAATCACGTGGGCCCCACCCGGAAATCACGTGGGCCCCACCCGGAAATCACGTGGGCCCCACCCGGAAATCACGTGGGCCCCACCCGGAAATCACGTGGGCCCCACCCGGAAATCACGTGGGCCCCACGGGGATATCACGTGGGCCCCACCCGGAAAACACGTGGGCCCCACGGGGAAATCACGTGGGCCCCACCCGGAAATCACGTGGGCCCCACCCGGATATCACGTGGGCCCCACCCGGAAATCACGTGGGCCCCACCCGGAAATCACGTGGGCCCCACGCGGAAATCACGTGGGCCCCACCCGGAAATCACGTGGGCCCCACCCGGAAATCACGTGGGCCCCACCCGGAAATAACGTGGGCCCCCAGGGGAAATCACGTGGGCCCCACCCGGAAATCACTTGGGCCCCACCCGGAAATCACGTGGGCCCCACCCGGAAATCACGTGGGCCCCACCCGGAAATCACGTGGGGCCCACCCGGAAATCACGTGGGCCCCACCCGGAAATCACGTGGGCCCCACCCGGAAATCACGTGGGCCCCACCCGGAAATCACGTGGGCCCCACCCGGAAATCACGTGGGCCCCACCCGGAAATCACGTGGGCCCCACCCTGAAATCACGTGGGCCCCACCCGGAAATCACGTGGGCCCCACCCGGCAATCACGTGGGCCCCACCCGGGAATCACGTGGGCCCCACCCGGGAATCACGTGGGCCCCACCCGGAAATCACGTGGGCCCCACCCGGGAATCACGTGGGCCCCACCCGGGAATCACGTGGGCCCCACCCGGAAATCACGTGGGCCCCACCCGGAAATCACGTGGGCCCCTCCCGGAAATCACGTGGGCCCCTCCCGGACATCACGTGGGCCCCCAGGGGAAATCACGTGGGCCCCACCCGGAAATCACGTGGGCCCCACCCGGGAATCACGTGGGCCCCACCCGGAAATCACGTGGGCCCCACGGGGAAATCACGTGGGCCCCACCCGGAAATCACGTGGGCCCCACCCGGAAATCACGTGGGCCCCACCCGGAAATCACGTGGGCCCCACCCGGAAATCACGTGGGCCCCACACGGAAATCACGTGGGCCCCACCCGGAAATCACGTGGGGCCCACCCGGAAATCACGTGGGCCCCACCCGGAAATCACGTGGGCCCCACCCGGAAATCACGTGGGCCCCACCCTGAAATCACGTGGGCCCCACCCTGAAATGACGTGGGCCCCACCCTGAAATCACGTGGGCACCACCCGGAAATCACGTGGGCCCCACCCTGAAATCACGTGGGCCCCACCCTGAAATCACGTGGGCCCCACCCGGAAATCACGTGGGCCCCACCCGGAAATCACGTGGGCCCCCAGGGGAAATCACGTGGGCCCCACCCGGAAATCACGTGGGCCCCACCCGGAAATCACGTGGGCCCCACCCGGAAATCACGTGGGCCCCACCCGGAAATCACGTGGGCCCCACCCGGAAATCACGTGGGCCCCATCCGGAAATCACGTGGGACCCACGGGGAAATCACGTGGGCCCCACCCGGAAATCACGTGGGGCCCACCCGGAAATCACGAGGGCCCCACGGGGAAATCACGTGGGCCCCACCCGGAAATCACGTGGGCCCCACCCGGAAATCACGTGGGGCCCACCCGGAAATCACGTGGGGCCCACCCGGAAATCACGTGGGCCCCACGGGGAAACCACGTGGGCCCCACCCGGAAATCACGTGGGCCCCACCCGGAAATCACGTGGGCCCCACCCGGAAATCACGTGGGCCCTACCCGGAAATCACGTGGGCCCCACCCGGAAATCACGTGGGCCCCACCCGGAAATCACGTGGGCCCCCAGGGGAAATCACGTGGGCCCCACCCGGAAATCACGTGGGCCCCCAGGGGAAATCACGTGGGCCCCACCCGGATATCACGTGGGCCCCACCCGGAAATCACGTGGGCCCCACCCGGAAATCACGTGGGCCCCACGGGGAAATCACGTGGGTCCCACCCGGAAATCACGTGGGCCCCACCCGGAAATCACGTGGGCCCCACCCGGAAATCACGTGGGCCCCACCCGGAAATCACGTGGGCCCCACCCGGAAATCACGTGGGCCCCACCCGGAAATCACGTGGGCCCCACGGGGAAATCACGTGGGCCCCACCTGGAAATAACGTGGGCCCCACCCGGAAATCACGTGGGCCCCACCCGGAAATCACGTGGGCCCCACCCGGAAATCACGTGGGCCCCACCCGGAAATCACGTGGGCCCCACCCGGAAATCACGTGGGCCCCACCCGGAAATCACGTGGGCCCCACCCGGAAATCACGTGGGCCCCACCCGGAAATCACGTGGGCCCCACCCGGAAATCACGTGGGCCCCACCCGGAAATCACGTGGGCCCCACCCGGAAATCACGTGGGGCCCACCCGGAAATCACGTGGGCCCCACGGGGAAATCACGTGGGCCCCACGGGGAAATCACGTGGGCCCCACCCGGAAATCACGTGGGCCCCACCCGGAAATCACGTGGGCCCCACCCGGAAATCACGTGGGCCCCACCCGGAAATCACGTGGGCCCCACCCTGAAATCACGTGGGCCCCACCCGGAAATCACGTGGGCCCCACCCGGAAATCACGTTGGCCCCACCCGGAAATCACGTGGGCCCCACCCGGAAATCACGTGGGCCCCCAGGGGAAATCACGTGGGCCCCACCCGGAAATCACGTGGGCCCCACCCGGAAATCACGTGGGCCCCACCCGGAAATCACGTGGGCCCCACGGGGAAATCACGTGGGCCCCACCCGGAAATCACGTGGGCCCCACCCGGAAATCACGTGGGCCCCACCCGGAAATCACTTGGGCCCCACCCTGAAATCACGTGGGCCCCACCCGGAAATCACGTGGGCCCCACCCGGAAATCACGTGGGCCCCACCCGGAAATCACGTGGGCCCCACCCGGAAATCACGTGGGCCCCACCCGGAAATCACGTGGGCCCCACCCGGAGATCACTTGGGCCCCACCCGGAAATCACGTGGGCCCCACCCGGAAATCACGTGGGCCCCCAGGGGAAATCACGTGGGCCCCACCCGGAAATCACGTGGGCCCCACCCGGAAATCACGTGGGCCCCACCCTGAAATCACGTGGGCCCCACCCGGAAATCACGTGGGCCCCACGGGGAAATCACGTGGGCCCCACCCGGAAATCACGTGGGCCCCACCCGGAAATCACGTGGGCCCCACCCTGAAATCACGTGGGCCCCACCTGGAAATCACGTGGGCCCCACCCGGAAATCACGTGGGCCCCCAGGGGAAATCACGTGGGCCCCACCCGGAAATCACGTGGGCCCCACCCGGAAATCACGTGGGCCCCACCCGGAAATCACGTGGGCCCCACCCGGAAATCACGTGGGGCCCACCCGGAAATCACGTGGGCCCCACGGGGAAATCACGTGGGCCCCACCCGGAAATCACGTGGGCCCCACCCGGAAATCACGTGGGCCCCACCCGGAAATCACGTGGGCCCCACCCGGAAATCACGTGGGCCCCACCCTGAAATCACGTGGGCCCCACCCGGAAATCACGTGGGCCCCACCCGGAAATCACGTTGGCCCCACCCGGAAATCACGTGGGCCCCACCCGGAAATCACGTGGGCCCCACCCGGAAATCACGTGGGCCCCACCCGGAAATCACGTGGGCCCCCAGGGGAAATCACGTGGGCCCCACCCGGAAATCACGTGGGCCCCACCCGGAAATCACGTGGGCCCCACCCGGAAATCACGTGGGCCCCACGGGGAAATCACGTGGGCCCCACGGGGAAATCACGTGGGCCCCACCCGGAAATCACGTGGGCCCCACCCGGAAATCACGTGGGCCCCACCCGGAAATCACGTGGGACCCCAGGGGAAATCACGTGGGCCCCACCCGGAAATCACGTGGGCCCCACCCGGAAATCACGTGGGCCCCACCCGGAAATCACGTGGGCCCCACCCGGAAATCACGTGGGCCCCACCCGGAAATCACGTGGGCCCCACCCGGAAATCACGTGGGCCCCACCCGGAAATCACGTGGGCCCCACCCGGAAATCACGTGGGCCCCACCCGGAAATCACGTGGGCCCCCAGGGGAAATCACGTGGGCCCCACCCGGAAATCACGTGGGCCCCACCCGGAAATCACGTGGGCCCCACCCGGAAATCACGTGGGCCCCACCCGGAAATCACGTGGGCCCCACCCGGAAATCACGTGGGCCCCACGGGGAAATCACGTGGGCCCCACGGGGAAATCACGTGGGCCCCACCCGGAAATCACGTGGGGCCCACCCGGAAATCACGTGGTCCCCACGGGGAAATCACGTGGGTCCCACCCGGAAATCACGTGGGCCCCACCCGGAAATCACGTGGGCCCCACCCGGAAATCACGTGGGCCCCACCCGGAAATCACGTGGGCCCCACGGGGAAATCACGTGGGTCCCACCCGGAAATCACGTGGGCCCCACCCGGAAATCACGTGGGCCCCACCCGGAAATCACGTGGGCCCCACCCGGAAATCACGTGGGCCCCACCCGGAAATCACGTGGGCCCCACGGGGAAATCACGTGGGCCCCACCCGGAAATCACGTGGGCCCCACGGGGAAATCACGTGGGCCCCACTGGGAAATCACGTGGGCCCCACCCGGAAATCACGTGGGCCCCACCCGGAAATCACGTGGGCCCCACCCGGAAATCACGTGGGCCCCACCCGGAAATCACGTGGGCCCCACCCGGAAATCACGTGGGCCCCACCCGGAAATCACGTGGGCCCCACCCGGAAATCACGTGGGCCCCACCCGGAAATCACGTGGGCCCCACCCGGAAATCACGTGGGCCCCAACCGGAAATCACGTGGGCCCCACCCGGAAATCACGTGGGCCCCCAGGGGAAATCACGTGGGCCCCACCCGGAAATCATGTGGGCCCCACCCGGAAATCACGTGGGCCCCACCCGGAAATCACGTGGGCCCGACGGGGAAATCACGTGGGCCCCACCCGGAAATCACGTGGGCCCCACCCGGAAATCACGTGGGCCCCCAGGGGAAATCACGTGGGCCCCACCCGGAAATCACGTGGGCCCCACCCGGAAATCACGTGGGCCCCACCCGGAAATCACGTGGGCCCCACGGGGAAATCACGTGGGCCCCACCCGGAAATCACGTGGGCCCCACCCGGAAATCACGTGGGCCCCACCCGGAAATCACGTGGGCCCCCAGGGGAAATCACGTGGGCCCCACCCGGAAATCACGTGGGCCCCACCCGGAAATCACGTGGGCCCCACCCGGAAATCACGTGGGCCCCCAGGGGAAATCACGTGGGCCCCAAGGGGAAATCACGTGGGCCCCACCCGGAAATCACGTGGGCCCCACCCGGAAATCACGTGGGCCCCACCCGGAAATCACGTGGGCCCCACCCGGAAATCACGTGGGCCCCACCCGGAAATCACGTGGGCCCCACCCGGAAATCACGTGGGCCCCACCCGGAAATCACGTGGGCCCCACCCGGAAATCACGTGGGCCCCACCCGGAAATCACGTGGGCCCCACCCGGAAATCACGTGGGCCCCACCCGGAAATCACGTGGGCCCCACCCGGAAATCACGTGGGCCCCACCCGGAAATCACGTGGGCCCCACCCGGAAATCACGTGGGGCCCACCCGGAAATCACGTGGGCCCCACGGGGAAATCACGTGGGCCCCACCCGGAAATCACGTGGGCCCCACCCGGAAATCACGTGGGCCCCACCCGGAAATCACGTGGGCCCCACCCGGAAATCACGTGGGCCCCACCCGGAAATCACGTGGGCCCCACCCGGAAATCACGTGGGACCCACCCGGAAATCACGTGGGCCCCCAGGGGAAATCACGTGGGCCCCACCCGGAAATCACGTGGGCCCCACCCGGAAATCACGTGGGCCCCACCCGGAAATCACGTGGGCCCCACCCGGAAATCACGTGGGCCCCACCCGGAAATCACGTGGGCCCCACCCGGAAATCACGTGGGCCCCACCCGGAAATCACGTGGGCCCCACGGGGATATCACGTGGGCCCCACCCGGAAATCACGTGGGCCCCACGGGGAAATCACGTGGGCCCCACCCGGAAATCACGTGGGCCCCACCCGGATATCACGTGGGCCCCACCCGGAAATCACGTGGGCCCCACCCGGAAATCACGTGGGCCCCACCCGGAAATCACGTGGGCCCCACCCGGAAATCACGTGGGACCCACCCGGAAATCACGTGGGCCCCACCCGGAAATCACGTGGGCCCCACCCGGAAATCACGTGGGCCCCACCCGGAAATCACGTGGGCCCCACCCGGAAATCACGTGGGCCCCACGGGGATATCACGTGGGCCCCACCCGGAAATCACGTGGGCCCCACGGGGAAATCACGTGGGCCCCACCCGGAAATCACGTGGGCCCCACCCGGATATCACGTGGGCCCCACCCAGAAATCACGTGGGCCCCACCCGGAAATCACGTGGGGCCCACCCGGAAATCACGTGGGCCCCACGGGGAAATCACGTGGGCCCCACCCGGAAATCACGTGGGCCCCACCCGGAAATCACGTGGGCCCCACCCGGAAATCACGTGGGCCCGACCCGGAAATCACGTGGGCCCCACCCGGAAATCACGTGGGCCCCACCCGGAAATCACGTGGGACCCACCCGGAAATCACGTGGGACCCCAGGGGAAATCACGTGGGCCCCACCCGGAAATCACGTGGGCCCCACCCGGAAATCACGTGGGCCCCACCCGGAAATCACGTGGGCCCCACCCGGAAATCACGTGGGCCCCACCCGGAAATCACGTGGGCCCCACCCGGAAATCACGTGGGCCCCACCCGGAAATCACGTGGGCCCCACCCGGAAATCACGTGGGCCCCACCCGGAAATCACGTGGGCCCCACCCGGAAATCACGTGGGCCCCACCCGGAAATCACGTGGGCCCCACCCGGAAATCACGTGGGCCCCACCCGGAAATCACGTGGGCCCCACCCGGGGAAAATCACGTGGGCCCCACGGGGAAATCACGTGGGCCCCACCCGGAAATCACGTGGGCCCCACCCGGAAATCACGTGGGCCCCACCCGGAAATCACGTGGGCCCCACCCGGAAATCACGTGGGCCCCACCCGGAAATCACGTGGGCCCCACCCGGAAATCACGTGGGCCCCCAGGGGAAATCACGTGGGCCCCACCCGGAAATCACGTGGGCCCCACCCGGAAATCACGTGGGCCCCACCCGGAAATCACGTGGGCCCCACCCGGAAATCACGTGGGCCCCACCCGGAAATCACGTGGGCCCCACCCGGAAATCACGTGGGCCCCACCCGGAAATCACGTGGGCCCCACCCGGAAATCACGTGGGCCCCTCCCGGAAATCACGTGGGCCCCACCCGGAAATCACGTGGGCCCCACCCGGAAATCACGTGGGGCCCACCCGGAAATCACGTGGGCCCCACGGGGAAATCACGTGGGCCCCACCCGGAAATCACGTGGGCCCCACCCGGAAATCACGTGGGCCCCACCCGGAAATCACGTGGGCCCCACCCGGAAATCACGTGGGCCCCACCCGGAAATCACGTGGGCCCCACCCGGAAATCACGTGGGACCCACCCGGAAATCACGTGGGCCCCCAGGGGAAATCACGTGGGCCCCACCCGGAAATCACGTGGGCCCCACCCGGAAATCACGTGGGCCCCACCCGGAAATCACGTGGGCCCCACCCGGAAATAACGTGGGCCCCACCCGGAAATCACGTGGGCCCCACCCGGAAATCACGTGGGCCCCACCCGGAAATCACGTGGGCCCCACCCGGAAATCACGTGGGCCCCACGGGGAAATCACGTGGGCCCCACCCGGAAATCACGTGGGACCCACCCGGAAATCACGTGGGCCCCACCCGGAAATCACGTGGGCCCCACCCTGAAATCACGTGGGCCCCACCCGGAAATCACGTGGGCCCCACCCGGAAATCACGTGAGCCCCACCCGGAAATCACGTGGGCCCCACCCGGAAATCACGTGGGCCCCACCCGGAAATCACGTGGGCCCCACCCGGAAATCACGTGGGCCCCACCCGGAAATCACGTGGGCCCCCAGGGGAAATCACGTGGGCCCCACCCGGAAATCACGTGGGCCCCACCCGGAAATCACGTGGGCCCCACCCGGAAATCACGTGGGCCCCCAGGGGAAATCACGTGGGCCCCCAGGGGAAATCACGTGGGCCCCACGGGGAAATCACGTCGGCCCCACCCGGAAATCACGTGGGCCCCACCCGGAAATCACGTGGGCCCCACCCGGAAATCACGTGGGCCCCACCCGGAAATCACGTGGGCCCCACCCGGAAATCACGTGGGCCCCACCCGGAAATCACGTGGGCCCCACCCGGAAATCACGTGGGCCCCACCCGGAAATCACGTGGGCCCCACCCGGAAATCACGTGGGCCCCACCCGGAAATCACGTGGGCCCCACCCGGAAATCACGTGGGCCCCACCCGGAAATCACGTGGGCCCCACCCGGAAATCACGTGGGCCCCACCCGGAAATCACGTGGGCCCCACCCGGAAATCACGTGGGCCCCACGGGGAAATCACGTGGGCCCCACCCGGAAATCACGTGGGCCCCACCCGGAAATCACGTGGGCCCCACCCGGAAATCACGTGGGCCCCACCCGGAAATCACGTGGGCCCCACCCGGAAATCACGTGGGCCCCACCCGGAAATCACGTGGGACCCACCCGGAAATCACGTGGGCCCCCAGGGGAAATCACGTGGGCCCCACCCGGAAATCACGTGGGCCCCACCCGGAAATCACGTGGGCCCCACCCGGAAATCACGTGGGCCCCACCCGGAAATCACGTGGGCCCCACCCGGAAATCACGTGGGCCCCACCCGGAAATCACGTGGGCCCCACCCGGAAATCACGTGGGCCCCACCCGGAAATCACGTGGGCCCCACCCGGAAATCACGTGGGCCCCACCCGGAAATCACGTGGGACCCACCCGGAAATCACGTGGGCCCCCAGGGGAAATCACGTGGGCCCCACCCGGAAATCACGTGGGCCCCACCCGGAAATCACGTGGGCCCCACCCGGAAATCACGTGGGCCCCACCCGGAAATCACGTGGGCCCCACCCGGAAATCACGTGGGCCCCACCCGGAAATCACGTGGGCCCCACCCGGAAATCACGTGGGCCCCACGGGGATATCACGTGGGCCCCACCCGGAAATCACGTGGGCCCCACGGGGAAATCACGTGGGCCCCACCCGGAAATCACGTGGGCCCCACCCGGATATCACGTGGGCCCCACCCAGAAATCACGTGGGCCCCACCCGGAAATCACGTGGGGCCCACCCAGAAATCACGTGGGCCCCACGGGGAAATCACGTGGGCCCCACCCGGAAATCACGTGGGCCCCACCCGGATATCACGTGGGCCCCACCCAGAAATCACGTGGGCCCCACCCGGAAATCACGTGGGCCCCACCCGGAAATCACGTGGGCCCCACCCGGAAATCACGTGGGACCCACCCGGAAATCACGTGGGCCCCCAGGGGAAATCACGTGGGCCCCACCCGGAAATCACGTGGGCCCCACCCGGAAATCACGTGGGCCCCACCCGGAAATCACGTGGGCCCCACCCGGAAATCACGTGGGCCCCACCCGGAAATCACGTGGGCCCCACCCGGAAATCACGTGGGCCCCACCCGGAAATCACGTGGGCCCCACGGGGATATCACGTGGGCCCCACCCGGAAAACACGTGGGCCCCACGGGGAAATCACGTGGGCCCCACCCGGAAATCACGTGGGCCCCACCCGGATATCACGTGGGCCCCACCCGGAAATCACGTGGGCCCCACCCGGAAATCACGTGGGCCCCACGCGGAAATCACGTGGGCCCCACCCGGAAATCACGTGGGCCCCACCCGGAAATCACGTGGGCCCCACCCGGAAATAACGTGGGCCCCCAGGGGAAATCACGTGGGCCCCACCCGGAAATCACTTGGGCCCCACCCGGAAATCACGTGGGCCCCACCCGGAAATCACGTGGGCCCCACCCGGAAATCACGTGGGGCCCACCCGGAAATCACGTGGGCCCCACCCGGAAATCACGTGGGCCCCACCCGGAAATCACGTGGGCCCCACCCGGAAATCACGTGGGCCCCACCCGGAAATCACGTGGGCCCCACCCGGAAATCACGTGGGCCCCACCCTGAAATCACGTGGGCCCCACCCGGAAATCACGTGGGCCCCACCCGGAAATCACGTGGGCCCCACCCGGAAATCACGTGGGCCCCACCCGGGAATCAC
This sequence comes from Ovis canadensis, assembly GCF_042477335.2. NCBI lineage: Eukaryota > Metazoa > Chordata > Mammalia > Artiodactyla > Bovidae > Ovis > Ovis canadensis. Next base: position 11,901,525 of record NC_091264.1, on the reverse strand, counting down.
GTGGGCCCCACCCGGAAATCACGTGGGCCCCACCCGGAAATCACGTGGGCCCCACCCGGGAATCACGTGGGCCCCACCCGGAAATCACGTGGGCCCCACCCGGAAATCACGTGGGCCCCACCCGGAAATCACGTGGGCCCCACCCGGAAATCACGTGGGCCCCCAGGGGAAATCACGTGGGCCCCACCCGGAAATCACGTGGGCCCCACCCGGGAATCACGTGGGCCCCACCCGGAAATCACGTGGGCCCCACGGGGAAATCACGTGGGCCCCACCCAGAAATCACGTGGGCCCCACCCGGAAATCACGTGGGCCCCACCCGGAAATCACGTGGGCCCCACCCGGAAATCACGTGGGCCCCACACGGAAATCACGTGGGCCCCACCCGGAAATCACGTGGGGCCCACCCGGAAATCACGTGGGCCCCACCCGGAAATCACGTGGGCCCCACCCGGAAATCACGTGGGCCCCACCCTGAAATCACGTGGGCCCCACCCTGAAATGACGTGGGCCCCACCCTGAAATCACGTGGGCCCCACCCGGAAATCACGTGGGCCCCACCCTGAAATCACGTGGGCCCCACCCTGAAATCACGTGGGCCCCACCCGGAAATCACGTGGGCCCCACCCGGAAATCACGTGGGCCCCCAGGGGAAATCACGTGGGCCCCACCCGGAAATCACGTGGGCCCCACCCGGAAATCACGTGGGCCCCACCCGGAAATCACGTGGGCCCCACCCGGAAATCACGTGGGCCCCACCCGGAAATCACGTGGGCCCCATCCGGAAATCACGTGGGACCCACGGGGAAATCACGTGGGCCCCACCCGGAAATCACGTGGGGCCCACCCGGAAATCACGAGGGCCCCACGGGGAAATCACGTGGGCCCCACCCGGAAATCACGTGGGCCCCACCCGGAAATCACGTGGGGCCCACCCGGAAATCACGTGGGGCCCACCCGGAAATCACGTGGGCCCCACGGGGAAACCACGTGGGCCCCACCCGGAAATCACGTGGGCCCCACCCGGAAATCACGTGGGCCCCACCCGGAAATCACGTGGGCCCTACCCGGAAATCACGTGGGCCCCACCCGGAAATCACGTGGGCCCCACCCGGAAATCACGTGGGCCCCCAGGGGAAATCACGTGGGCCCCACCCGGAAATCACGTGGGCCCCCAGGGGAAATCACGTGGGCCCCACCCGGATATCACGTGGGCCCCACCCGGAAATCACGTGGGCCCCACCCGGAAATCACGTGGGCCCCACGGGGAAATCACGTGGGTCCCACCCGGAAATCACGTGGGCCCCACCCGGAAATCACGTGGGCCCCACCCGGAAATCACGTGGGCCCCACCCGGAAATCACGTGGGCCCCACCCGGAAATCACGTGGGCCCCACCCGGAAATCACGTGGGCCCCACGGGGAAATCACGTGGGCCCCACCTGGAAATAACGTGGGCCCCACCCGGAAATCACGTGGGCCCCACCCGGAAATCACGTGGGCCCCACCCGGAAATCACGTGGGCCCCACCCGGAAATCACGTGGGCCCCACCCGGAAATCACGTGGGCCCCACCCGGAAATCACGTGGGCCCCACCCGGAAATCACGTGGGCCCCACCCGGAAATCACGTGGGCCCCACCCGGAAATCACGTGGGCCCCACCCGGAAATCACGTGGGCCCCACCCGGAAATCACGTGGGGCCCACCCGGAAATCACGTGGGCCCCACGGGGAAATCACGTGGGCCCCACGGGGAAATCACGTGGGCCCCACCCGGAAATCACGTGGGCCCCACCCGGAAATCACGTGGGCCCCACCCGGAAATCACGTGGGCCCCACCCGGAAATCACGTGGGCCCCACCCTGAAATCACGTGGGCCCCACCCGGAAATCACGTGGGCCCCACCCGGAAATCACGTTGGCCCCACCCGGAAATCACGTGGGCCCCACCCGGAAATCACGTGGGCCCCCAGGGGAAATCACGTGGGCCCCACCCGGAAATCACGTGGGCCCCACCCGGAAATCACGTGGGCCCCACCCGGAAATCACGTGGGCCCCACGGGGAAATCACGTGGGCCCCACCCGGAAATCACGTGGGCCCCACCCGGAAATCACGTGGGCCCCACCCGGAAATCACTTGGGCCCCACCCTGAAATCACGTGGGCCCCACCCGGAAATCACGTGGGCCCCACCCGGAAATCACGTGGGCCCCACCCGGAAATCACGTGGGCCCCACCCGGAAATCACGTGGGCCCCACCCGGAAATCACGTGGGCCCCACCCGGAGATCACTTGGGCCCCACCCGGAAATCACGTGGGCCCCACCCGGAAATCACGTGGGCCCCCAGGGGAAATCACGTGGGCCCCACCCGGAAATCACGTGGGCCCCACCCGGAAATCACGTGGGCCCCACCCTGAAATCACGTGGGCCCCACCCGGAAATCACGTGGGCCCCACGGGGAAATCACGTGGGCCCCACCCGGAAATCACGTGGGCCCCACCCGGAAATCACGTGGGCCCCACCCTGAAATCACGTGGGCCCCACCCGGAAATCACGTGGGCCCCACCCGGAAATCACGTGGGCCCCCAGGGGAAATCACGTGGGCCCCACCCGGAAATCACGTGGGCCCCACCCGGAAATCACGTGGGCCCCACCCGGAAATCACGTGGGCCCCACCCGGAAATCACGTGGGGCCCACCCGGAAATCACGTGGGCCCCACGGGGAAATCACGTGGGCCCCACCCGGAAATCACGTGGGCCCCACCCGGAAATCACGTGGGCCCCACCCGGAAATCACGTGGGCCCCACCCGGAAATCACGTGGGCCCCACCCTGAAATCACGTGGGCCCCACCCGGAAATCACGTGGGCCCCACCCGGAAATCACGTTGGCCCCACCCGGAAATCACGTGGGCCCCACCCGGAAATCACGTGGGCCCCACCCGGAAATCACGTGGGCCCCACCCGGAAATCACGTGGGCCCCCAGGGGAAATCACGTGGGCCCCACCCGGAAATCACGTGGGCCCCACCCGGAAATCACGTGGGCCCCACCCGGAAATCACGTGGGCCCCACGGGGAAATCACGTGGGCCCCACGGGGAAATCACGTGGGCCCCACCCGGAAATCACGTGGGCCCCACCCGGAAATCACGTGGGCCCCACCCGGAAATCACGTGGGACCCCAGGGGAAATCACGTGGGCCCCACCCGGAAATCACGTGGGCCCCACCCGGAAATCACGTGGGCCCCACCCGGAAATCACGTGGGCCCCACCCGGAAATCACGTGGGCCCCACCCGGAAATCACGTGGGCCCCACCCGGAAATCACGTGGGCCCCACCCGGAAATCACGTGGGCCCCCAGGGGAAATCACGTGGGCCCCACCCGGAAATCACGTGGGCCCCACCCGGAAATCACGTGGGCCCCACCCGGAAATCACGTGGGCCCCACCCGGAAATCACGTGGGCCCCACCCGGAAATCACGTGGGCCCCACGGGGAAATCACGTGGGCCCCACGGGGAAATCACGTGGGCCCCACCCGGAAATCACGTGGGGCCCACCCGGAAATCACGTGGTCCCCACGGGGAAATCACGTGGGTCCCACCCGGAAATCACGTGGGCCCCACCCGGAAATCACGTGGGCCCCACCCGGAAATCACGTGGGCCCCACCCGGAAATCACGTGGGCCCCACGGGGAAATCACGTGGGTCCCACCCGGAAATCACGTGGGCCCCACCCGGAAATCACGTGGGCCCCACCCGGAAATCACGTGGGCCCCACCCGGAAATCACGTGGGCCCCACCCGGAAATCACGTGGGCCCCACGGGGAAATCACGTGGGCCCCACCCGGAAATCACGTGGGCCCCACGGGGAAATCACGTGGGCCCCACTGGGAAATCACGTGGGCCCCACCCGGAAATCACGTGGGCCCCACCCGGAAATCACGTGGGCCCCACCCGGAAATCACGTGGGCCCCACCCGGAAATCACGTGGGCCCCACCCGGAAATCACGTGGGCCCCACCCGGAAATCACGTGGGCCCCACCCGGAAATCACGTGGGCCCCACCCGGAAATCACGTGGGCCCCACCCGGAAATCACGTGGGCCCCAACCGGAAATCACGTGGGCCCCACCCGGAAATCACGTGGGCCCCCAGGGGAAATCACGTGGGCCCCACCCGGAAATCACGTGGGCCCCACCCGGAAATCACGTGGGCCCCACCCGGAAATCACGTGGGCCCGACGGGGAAATCACGTGGGCCCCACCCGGAAATCACGTGGGCCCCCAGGGGAAATCACGTGGGCCCCCAGGGGAAATCACGTGGGCCCCACCCGGAAATCACGTGGGCCCCACCCGGAAATCACGTGGGCCCCACCCGGAAATCACGTGGGCCCCACGGGGAAATCACTTGGGCCCCACCCGGAAATCACGTGGGCCCCACCCGGAAATCACGTGGGCCCCCAGGGGAAATCACGTGGGCCCCACCCGGAAATCACGTGGGCCCCACCCGGAAATCACGTGGGCCCCACGGGGAAATCACGTGGGCCCCACCCGGAAATCACGTGGGCCCCACCCGGAAATCACGTGGGCCCCACGGGGAAATCACGTGGGCCCCACCCGGAAATCACGTGGGCCCCACCCGGAAATCACGTGGGCCCCACCCGGAAATCACGTGGGCCCCACCCGGAAATCACGTGGGCCCCCAGGGGAAATCACGTGGGCCCCACCCGGAAATCACGTGGGCCCCACGGGGAAATCACGTGGGCCCCACCCGGAAATCACGTGGGCCCCACCCGGAAATCACGTGGGCCCCACCCTGAAATCACGTGGGCCCCACCCGGAAATCACGTGGGCCCCACCCGGAAATCACGTGGGCCCCCAGGGGAAATCACGTGGGCCCCACCCGGAAATCACGTGGGCCCCACCCGGAAATCACGTGGGCCCCACCCGGAAATCACGTGGGCCCGACGGGGAAATCACGTGGGCCCCACCCGGAAATCACGTGGGCCCCACCCGGAAATCACGTGGGCCCCACCCGGAAATCACGTGGGCCCCACCCGGAAATCACGTGGGCCCCACCCGGAAATCACGTGGGCCCCACCCGGAAATCACGTGGGCCCCACCCGGAAATCACGTGGGCCCCACCCGGAAATCACGTGGGCCCCCAGGGGAAATCACTTGGGCCCCACCCGGAAATCACGTGGGCCCCACCCGGAAATCACGTGGGCCCCCAGGGGAAATCACTTGGGCCCCACCCGGAAATCACGTGGGCCCCACCCGGAAATCACGTGGGCCCCACCCGGAAATCACGTGGGCCCCACGGGGAAATCACCTGGGCCCCACCTGGAAATCACGTGGGCCCCACGGGGAAATCACGTGGGTCCCACCCGGAAATCACGTGGGCCCCACCCGGAAATCACGTGGGCCCCACGGGGAAATCACGTGGGCCCCCAGGGGAAATCACGTGGGCCCCACGGGGAAATCACGTGGGCCCCACGGGGAAATCACGTGGGCCCCACGGGGAAGTCACGTGGGCCCCCAGGGGAAATCACGTGGGCCCCACGGTGAAATCACCTGGGCCCCACCCGGAAATCACGTGGGCCCCACCCGGAAATCACGTGGGCCCCACGGGGAAATCACGTGGGCCCCACCCGGAAATCACGTGGGCCCCACGGGGAAATCACGTGGGCCCCACCCGGAAATCACGTGGGCCCCACCCGGAAATCACGTGGGCCCCCACGGGAAATCACGTGGGCCTCCCGGGCCAATCATGTGGTCACCCTTTGGCTATTCCCCCAGGGGCAATCACGTGGGCACCCTGTGGCAACTTCCCCATGTTGCAATCACGGAGTCCCCTGTGGCAGTCACTTGGGTTACCTGGGGCAATCACGTGTTCTCCTTGGTGCAATCACTTGGCCCCCTGGTGCAATCTCGTGGGCCCCGAGGGGCAATCACTTGGTCCCCATGGGGCAATCACATGGGCCCCTTGTTGCTAATCTCGTGGGCCCCATGGAGCAATCACCTGGGCCCCCTTGGGCACTGTCCACAGGAAAGGTGAGAGGAACCCCATCGTCTTGCCACCACTCCAAGAGTCCCCGAGATGTCTCAGTCCATTCCAGACGAACCTGTTTTCCCTGCACTGACTCAACTTTCACGACGAGGATTGACTCACCACGGTGGCACGTGGGACAGCCCTGTGGGAAACCCTCGTGGGAAAGCCTAGTGGGAAACCCTCGATTCAAAGCCGCAGATCCCTTGATCCACGAGAAGGGAAGCGTGACACTGCTGCTACAGCTAGGGAGAAAAGCTCACATGTATGCCCCCACTATAGACGAGGACTGACTTCCCTGGGGAGACTCCAGAAGTACCCCAAGATCCATGTCAGCCCTGGAGAGGAATCCTCAGGTTCCGGCCCCAACTCCACACAAGGACTTACGCCCCGGCATCGATGGGAGAGGAATCCCGATATTCCCCCTAGCAACTCGCATGGGGACTGGCCTTTCCTGAGGCCACCAGAGAGGGTCCCTGACGTCCCCGTCGTAAGCCGAGAGCACCTGCCACAACTCGAGAAAATCCAGGAAGTTCTCCCCTCCAGGCGAGATTAGGCCCATTTCCACTGAAGCGTCTCAAGGCTAAGCACACCTAACCTCTGGAACTTCCAAACAGTCCTTCACACCCTTGCTGCAAATCAAGAAGTTCCCGGACATTCATGTCTCCACTCGAGAGGAAGCACGAGGGTCCCACCCACATCCAGAGGAGCCCCGTTTCCGCCTCGTAGCTCGAGAGGAGGTATCCTTTCCCTGCTTCTTCGGAAAAGAATTCCCGGAGTTCCGGTCACATCTCAAGAGGAGGCGCTCTCCACAGAAAAGGTGAGAGGAACTCCAGGGTGGTGCCACCATTCCAAGAGTCCCCAGATGTCTCAGTCCATTCCAGAGGAACCTGTTTTCCCTGCACTGCCTCGAATTTCACGCCGAGGATTGACTCACACCATGGTGGCACATGGGACAGCCCTGTGTGAAAGCCTGGTCGGAAAGCCTCCAGTGAAAGCCACCGATCCCTTAATCCACTTGACGGGAAGGCTGACACTGATGCTACAGCTCGGGAGGAAAGCGCTCGTGCATTACCCCAGTCGAGCCGAGGACTGACTCCCCTTTCGATTCTCTAGAAGTACCCCAAGATCCATGTCAGCGCTGGAGAGGAATCCTCAGCTTCCGGCCCCGACTCCACACAAGGTCTTAGGCCCCGGCATCGACGGGAGAGGAATCCCGAGAGGCCCCCTAGCAACTCGCATGGGGACTGGCCTTTCCTGAGGCCACCAGAGCGGGTTCCTGAGGTCCCCGTCGTAAGTCGAGAGCACCTGCCACACTCGAGAAACGCCAGGAGGTTCTCCCCTCCCGGCGAGATGAGGCCCATTTCCGCTGAGGCGTCTCGAGGCTAAGCACACCTAACCTCTGGAACTTCCAAACAGTCCTTCACACCCTTGCTGCAACTCAAGAAGTTTCCCGACATACACGTCTCCACTCGAGAGTAAGCACGTGGGTCCCGCCCCCATCCAGAGGAGCCCCGTTTCCACCTCATAGCTCGAAAGGAGGGAACCTTTCCCTGCTTGGTTGGGAAAGAATTCCCGGCATTCCTGGCATCTCAAGAGGAGGCTCTCTCCAAAAAAAGGCGAGAGGAAGCCCAGGGTCGTGCCTCCATTCCAAGAGTCCCCCAGATGTCTCAGTCGATTCCAGAGGAGCCTGTTTTCCCTGCACTGCCTCGACTTTCACGCCGAGGATCTACTCACACCATCGTGGCACTTGGGACAGTCCTGTGTGAAATCCTCGTGTGAAAGCCTCGAGGGAAAGCCACAGATCCCTTGATCCATGCGACGGGAAGCGTGACTCTGCTGCTACAGCTCAGGAGGAAAGCGCACGTGCATGCCCCCACTCGAGACGAGGACTGTCTCCCCTGGGTAGATTCCAAAAGAACCCCAAGATCCATGTCAGCCCTGGAGAGGAATCCTCAGGGTCCGGCACTGACTCCACACAACGTCTTAGGCCCCGGCATCGACGGGAGAGGAATCCCGAGAGGCCCCCTAGCAACGCGCATGGGGACTGGCCTTTCCTGAGACCACCAGAGCGAGTCCCCGAGGTCCCCATCGTAAGTCGAGAGCACCTGCCGCAGCTTGAGAAAATCCAGGAGGTTCTCCCCTCCAAGCGAGATGAGGCCCATTTCTGCTGAGGCGTCTCAAGGCTAAGCACACCTAACCTCTGGAACTTCCAAAGGGTCCTTCACACCCTTGCTGCAACTCAAGAAGTTCCCCGACATTCCCGTCTCCACTCCAGAGGAAGCACGTGTCCCGCCCACATCCAGAGGAGCCCCGTTTCCACCTCGTAGCTCGAGCGGAGGGATCCTCTCCCTGCCTGTTCGGGAAAGAATTCCCGGTGTTCCCATCGCATCTCAAGAGGAGGTGCTCTCCACAGGAAAGGCGAGAGGATCTCTAGGGTCGTGCCACCATTCCAAGTGTCCCCCAGATGTCTCAGTCCATTCCAGAGTGCCGGGGTCGAGCCCTGGTGGATCCAGGGAATTCGAAGGGTGGACGGCGTTGGCATGGAAAGAGTTGTTTATTTATTAATATAAGATTTGATTAAGAAACTATAGTGTAGTAAGAAGATTAATTGGAGGAAGAGGGCTGAATAGCTTGGTTTACACAGAAGGCCAATAAATTTCCAGACAAGGAATTTGCACCATCTACGTTGGGCCACCGGCGCCCCCTTGAAATCTCAGGGTGCCTCGCCTTAAGTTCCCTTTCGTGTGGGTCTTAACAGCCAGGGCAAGTAAGTAGACCTGGCGAGCCTCCGCGCCCCAGGTGGAGATTCAGCCTGAAGTTAAAGTAAAGAGCAGAGATAGGGAAAGGGAGAGAAGAAGAGAGAGAGAGACACGGGGGGAGCCAGAGTCCCAATAAACCAGGCCGAGAGACTAGTTCAAGAAACTGGTCCGAGAAGCTGGCCCCCTCCTTTATTGTTCAGAAGGCCTTTTATACTTTTGATAAAACACGAAGATCAATGGGTAACCCAAAATTATGTAGCGTTCGCAGCTCAGACTCTTTCTATACATCATTTTGCATACAAAGGTCAGGTGATTTACATTATCTTCTGGCCAAGAGGCTTGTTAACACTTTTTGGCTCTCTTCCTTAATGAATGTTAATTTTGTTTCCCCTGAAGTGGTTTTCTTTAATCTACATCTTCTTAAAGCGTTAAAGGTACATTTCTAGAACAAAGGTGCAGTGGGTTATAACAAAGAAGGTACTTAACTCAAAGAGCTAATGTTGCTAATACAAGGTCTACTACTTGTTTTTCTATATACCAACTATATCTAAAAATATAGGATATGAAAATTTGGCAGCAAGCATTGACTCAACAAATGAAACCTTTAATCAGTCCTATTCTAAAGATTTTGACTCCTCGGAAGCCCCTACATTCCTTGGATGTTTTAAGCTTCCTGTGCCTCCTGCAGTCAGGAGGCCTCAAACAATTACACACGCAGCTGTATGAGTCCTGCAGGCAGGCTAGAAAGCCATCAGAGGGTCTTTTGGATTGAAACACTCTTTCAAATGCAGAAGACTAAAGCCTTGACTTTTTCCAGAAAATGTCAGAAGAGTAGAAATGCAGAGCACAAAAACCGGCAGATTTTTGTTGGGGTACATGCATAGGAATTTCCAGAGGGGTCCCTGAAGTCTGAGCACGCCTTGCGTATGTGAGCGTCCTTCCTCATAAACTTGTCACGGGCAGGATTCCTCACACTGGCTCCCGGCACCAGAGGAACCTGTTTTCCCTGCACTGCCTCGACTTTCACGCCGAGGATCGACTAACACCATGGTGGCACGTGGGTGAGCCCTGTGGGAAAGACTCGTGGGAAAGCCTCTAGGGAAAGCCATAGATCCCTTGATCCACGTGATGGGAAGCGTGACACTGCTACTACAGCTCGGGAGGAAAGCTAACGTGCATGCCCCCACTCGAGACGAGGACTGACTCAACTGGGGAGACTCCAGAAGTACCCCAAGATCCATGTCAGCACTGGAGAGGAATCTTCAGGTTCCGGAACCGACTCCACACAAGGTCTTAGGCCCCGGCATCGACGGGAGAGGAATCCCGAGAGGTCCCCTAGGAACTCGCATGGGGACTGGCCTTTCCTGAGGCCACCAGAGCGGGTCCCTGAAGTCCCTGTCTTAAGTGGAGAGCACCTGTTGCAACTCGAGAAAATCCAGGAGGTTCTCCCCTAAAGGCGAGATGAAACCCATTTCCGCTGAGGCGTATCGAGGCTAATCACACCTACCCTCTGGGAATTGCAAAGGGGCCTGTACACCCTTGCTGCAACTCAAGAAGTTCCCCGACATACCCGTCTCCACTCAAGAGGAAACACGATGGTCCCGCCCACATCGAGAGAGGTCCCGTTTCTGCCTTGTAGCTCGAGATGAGGGATCCTTTCCCTGCTGGGTCGGGAATGAATTCCCAGCGTTCCCGTCGCATCTCAAGAGGAGGTGCTCTCCACAGGAAAGGCGAGAGGAACTCCAGGGTCGTGCCGCAATTCCAAGAGGCCCCCAGATGTCTCAGTCCATTCCAGAGGAACGTGTTTTCTCTGAACGGCCTCGACTTTCACGCCAAGGATTGACTCACACCACGGTGTCACGTGGAACAGCCCTGTGGGAAAGCCTCGCGGGAAAGCAACAGATCCCCTGATCCATGCGACGGGAAGCGTGACACTGCTGCTACAGCTCGGAGGAAGGAGCAGGTGCATGCCCCACTCGAGACGAGGACTGACTCCCCTGTGGATTCTACAGAAGTAAGCCATGATCCATGTCAGCCAGGGAGTGGAAACCTCACATTCCAGCCCTGACTCCGCACAAGGGGTTAGGCCCCGGCATCGACGGGAGAGGAATCCCGAGAGGCCCCCAAGGATCTCTCATGGGGACTGGTCTTTCATGAGGCCACCAGAGCGGGTCCCTTATGACCCCATCCTAAGTCGAGAGCACCTGCTGCAACTTGAGAAAATCCAGGAGGTTCTCCCGTCCAGGCGAGATGAGGCCCATTTCCTCTGAGGCGTCTCTAGGTTAATCACATCTAACCTCTGGAACTTCGAAAGGGTCCTTAACACCCTTGATGCAACTCAAGAAGTTCCCCGACATACCCGTCTCCAATCGAGAGGAAGTAAGAGGGTCACGTCCACATCCAGAGGAGCCCCGTTTCTGCCTGGTAGATCGAGATGAGGGATCCTTTCCCTTCTTGGTCGGGAAAGAATTTCCGGCGTTCCCGTCGCATCTCAAGAGGAGGCGCTCTCCACAGGAAAGGCGAGAGGAACTCCAGGGTCGTGCCACCATTCCAAGAGTCCACCAGATGTGTCAGTCCAATCCAGAGGAACCTGTTTTCCTTGCATTGCCTCGACTTTCAGGTCGAGGATCGACTCACACGACGGTGGCACGTGGGACAGCCCTGTGGGAAAGCCTCGTGGGAAAGCCTCGTGGGAAAGCCTCGAGGGAAAGCCACAGATCCCTTGATCGACACCACAGAAAGCGGGACACTGCTGCTACCACTCGGGAGGAAAGCGCACGTGCATGACCCCACTCGAGACGAGGACTGACTCCCCTCGGGAGACTCCAGAAGTACCCCAAGAACCATGTCATCCCTGGAGAGGAATCCTCGGGTTCCGGTCCCGACTCCACACAAGGTCTTAGACACCGGCATCGACGGGAGAGGAATCCCGAGAGGCCAACGAGGAACTCGCATGGGGACTGGCCTTTCCTGAGGCCACCAGAGCGGGTCCCTGAGGTCCCCGTCGTAAGTCGAGAGCACCTGCCGCAACTCGAGAAAATCCAGGAGGTTTTGCCCTCCAGGCGAGATGAGGCCCATTTCCGCTGAGGCTTCTCGAGGCTAATCACATCTAACCACTGGAACTTGCAAAGGGTCCTTCACACCCTTGCTGCAAGTCCAGAAGTTCCCCGACATACCCGTGTCCACTCGAGAGGTAGCACGAGGGTCCCGCACACATCCAGGGGAGCCCCGTTTCCGCCTCCTAGCTCGAGATGAGGGATCCTTTCCCTGTTTCGTACGGAAAGAATTCCCGGCGTTCCCGTCGCATCTCAAGAGGAGGCGCTCTCAACAGGAAAGGCGAGAGGAACTCCAGGGTCGTGCCACCATTCCAAGAGTCCCCCAGATGTGTCAGTCCATTCCAGAGGAACCTGTTTTCCTTGCACTGCCTTGACGTTCAAGCCGAGGATCGACTCCCACCACGTGTGCACGTGGGACAGCCCTGTGGGAAAGCCTCGTGGGAAAGACTCGAGGGAAAACCATAGATCCTTTGATCCACGCGGCGGACTGCGAAACACTGCTGCTACCTCTCTGGAGGAAAGCGCAAGTGCATGCCCGCATTCAAGATGAGGACTGACTCCCCTGGGGAGACTCCAGAAGTAGCCCAAGATCCATGTCAGCACTGGAGAGGAATCCTCAGGTTCCGGCCCCGACTCCACACAAGGTCTTAGGCCCCGGCATCGACGGGAGGGGAATCCCGAGAGGCCCCCGAGGAACTCGCATGGGGACTGGCCTTTCCTGAGGCCACCAGAGCGGGGCCCTGAGGTCCCCGTCGTAAGTCGAGAGCACCTGCCGCAACTCGAGAAAATCCAGGAGGTTTTGCCCTCCAGGCGAGATGAGGCCCATTTCCGCTGAGGCTTCTCGAGGCTAATCACATCTAACTACTGGAACTTCCAAAGGGTCCTTCACACCCTTGCTGCAAGTCCAGAAGTTCCCCGACATACCCGTGTCCACTCGAGAGGTAGCACGAGGGTCCCGCACACATCCAGGGGAGCCCCGTTTTCGCCTCCTAGCTCGAGATGAGGGATCCTTTCCCTGTTTCGTAGGGAAAGAATTCCCGGCGTTCCAGTCGCATCTCAAGAGGGGGCGCTCTCTACAGGAAAGGCGAGAGGAACTCCAGGGTCGTGCCACCATTCCAAGAGTCCCCCAGATGTGTCAGTCCATTCCAGAGGAACCTGTTTTCCCTGCACTGCCTTGACGTTCAAGCCGAGGATCGACTCCCACCACGTGTGCACGTGGGACAGCCCTGTGGGAAAGCCTCGTGGGAAAGCCTCGTGGGAAAGACTGGAGGGAAAACCATAGATCCTTTGATCCACGCGGCGGACTGCGTGACACTGCTGCTACCGCTCTGGAGGAAAGCGCAAGTGCATGCCCGCATTCGAGACGAGGACTGACTCCCCTGGGGAGACTCCAGATGTACCCCAAGATCCATGTCAGCACTGGAGAGGAATCCTCAGGTTCCGGCCCCGACTCCACACTAGGTCATAGTCCCCGGCATCGACGGGAGAGGAATCCCGAGAGGCCCCCGAGGAACTCGCATGGGGACTTGCCTTTCCTGAGGCCACCAGAGCGGGTCCCTGAGGTCCCCGTCGTAAGTCGAGAGCACCTGCCGCAACTCGAGAAAATCCAGGAAGTTTTGCCCTCCAGGCGAGACGAGGCCCATTTCCGCTGAGGCTTCTCGAGGCTAATCACATCTAACCACTGGAACTTACAAAGGGTCCTTCACACCCTTGCTGCAAGTCCAGAAGTTCCCCGACATACCCGTCTCCACTCGAGAGGAAGCACGTGGGGTCCCGCACACATCCAGGGGAGCCCAGTTTCCGCCTCCTAGCTCGAGATGAGGGATCCTTTCCCTGTTTCGTAGGGAAAGAATTCCCGGCGTTCCCGTCGCATCTCAAGAGCAGGCGCTCTCCAAAGGAAAGGCGGGAGGAACTCCAGGGTCGTGCCACCATTCCAAGAGTCCCCCAGATGTGTCAGTCCATTCCAGAGGAACCTGTTTTCCCTGCACTGCCTTGACGTTCAAGCCGAGGATCGACTCCCACCACGTGTGCACGTGGGACAGCCCTGTGGGAAAGCCTCGTGGGAAAGACTCGAGGGAAAACCATAGATCCTTTGATCCACGCGGCGGACTGCGTGACACTGCTGCTACCGCTCTGGAGGAAAGCGCAAGTGCATGCCTGCATTCGAGACAAGGACTGACTCCCCTGGGGAGACTCCAGAAATAGCCCAAGATCCATGTCAGCACTGGAGAGGAATCCTCAGGTTCCGGCCCCGACTCTACACAAGGCCTTAGGCCCCGGCATCGACGGGAGAGGAATCCCGAGAGGCCCACGAGGAACTCGCATGGGGACTGGCCTTTCCTGAGGCCACCAGAGCGGGTCCCTGAGGTCCCCGTCGTAAGTCGAGAGCACCTGCCGCAACTCGAGAAAATCCAGGAGGTTTTGCCCTCCAGGCGAGACGAGGCCCATTTCCGCTGAGGCTTCTCGAGGCTAATCACATCTAACAACTGGAACTTACAAAGGGTCCTTCACACCCTTGCTGCAAGTCCAGAAGTTCCCCGACATACCCGTGTCCATTCGAGAGGAAGCACGAGGGTCCCGCACACATCCAGGGGAGCCCCGTTTCCGCCTCCTAGCTCGAGATGAGGGATCCTTTCCCTGTTTCGTAAAGCGGAAATCACGTGGGCCCCACCCGGAAATCACGTGGGCCCCACCCGGAAATCACGTGGGCCCCACGGGGAAATCACGTGGGCCCCACCCGGAAATCACGTGGGCCCCACCCGGAAATCACGTGGGCCCCACCCGGAAATCACGTGGGCCCCACCCGGAAATCACGTGGGCCCCACCCTGAAATCACGTGGGCCCCACCCGGAAATCACGTGGGTCCCACCCGGAAATCACGTGGGGCCCACCCGGAAATCACGTGGGCCCCACGGGGAAATCACGTGGGCCCCACCCGGAAATCACGTGGGCCCCACCCGGAAATCACGTGGGCCCCACCCGGAAATCACGTGGGCCCCACCCGGAAATCACGTGGGCCCCACCCTGAAATCACGTGGGCCCCACCCGGAAATCACGTGGGTCCCACCCGGAAAACACGTGGGGCCCACCCGGAAATCACGTGGGCCCCACGGGGAAATCACGTGGGCCCCACCCGGAAATCACGTGGGCCCCACCCGGAAATCACGTGGGCCCCACCCGGAAATCACGTGGGCCCCACCCGGAAATCACGTGGGCCCCACCCTGAAATCACGTGGGCCCCACCCGGAAATCACGTGGGCCCCACCCGGAAATCACGTGGGCCCCACCCGGAAATCACGTGGGCCCCACGGGGAAATCACGTGGGCCCCACCCGGAAATCACGTGGGCCCCACCCGGAAATCACGTGGGCCCCACCCGGAAATCACGTGGGCCCCACCCGGAAATCACGTGGGCCCCACCCGGAAATCACGTGGGCCCCACCCGGAAATCACGTGGGCCCCACCCGGAAATCACGTGGGCCCCCAGGGGAAATCACGTGGGCCCCACCCGGAAATCACGTGGGCCCCACCCGGAAATCACGTGGGCCCCACCCGGAAATCACGTGGGCCCCACCCGGAAATCACGTGGGCCCCACCCGGAAATCACGTGGGCCCCCAGGGGAAATCACGTGGGCCCCACCCGGAAATCACGTGGGCCCCACCCGGAAATCACGTGGGCCCCACCCGGAAATCACGTGGGCCCCACCGGGAAATCACGTGGGCCCCACCCGGAAATCACGTGGGCCCCACCCGGAAATCACGTGGGCCCCACCCGGAAATCACGTGGGCCCCACCCGGAAATCACGTGGGCCCCACCCGGAAATCACGTGGGCCCCACCCAGAAATCACGTGGGCCCCACCCGGAAATCACGTGGGGCCCACCCGGAAATCACGTGGGCCCCAGGGGGAAATCACGTGGGCCCCACCCGGAAATCACGTGGGCCCCACCCGGAAATCACGTGGGCCCCACCCGGAAATCACGTGGGCCCCACCCGGAAATCACGTGGGCCCCACCCGGAAATCACGTGGGCCCCACCCGGAAATCACGTGGGCCCTACCCGGAAATCACGTGGGCCCCCAGGGGAAATCACGTGGGCCCCACCCGGAAATCACGTGGGCCCCACCCGGAAATCACGTGGGCCCCACCCGGAAATCACGTGGGCCCCACCCGGAAATAACGTGGGCCCCCAGGGGAAATCACGTGGGCCCCACCCGGAAATCACGTGGGCCCCACCCGGAAATCACGTGGGCCCCACCCGGAAATCACGTGGGCCCCACGGGGAAATCACGTGGGCCCCACCCCGAAATCACGTGGGCCCCACCCGGAAATCACGTGGGCCCCACCCGGAAATCACGTGGGCCCCACCCGGAAATCACGTGGGCCCCACCCGGAAATCACGTGGGCCCCACCCGGAAATCACGTGGGCCCCACCCGGAAATCACGTGGGGCCCACCCGGAAATCACGTGGGCCCCACGGGGAAATCACGTGGGCCCCACCCGGAAATCACGTGGGACCCACCCGGAAATCACGTGGGCCCCACCCGGAAATCACGTGGGCCCCACCCGGAAATCACGTGGGCCCCACCCGGAAATCACGTGGGCCCCACCCGGAAATCACGTGGGCCCCACCCGGAAATAACGTGGGCCCCCAGGGGAAATCACGTGGGCCCCACTCGGAAATCACGTGGGCCCCACCCGGAAATCACGTGGGCCCCACCCGGAAATCACGTGGGCCCCACGGGGAAATCACGTGGGCCCCACCCCGAAATCACGTGGGCCCAACCCGGAAGTCACGTGGGCCCCACCCGGAAATCACGTGGGCCCCACGGGGAAATCACGTGGGCCCCACCCGGAAATCACGTGGGACCCACCCGGAAATCACGTGGGACCCACCCGGAAATCACGTGGGCCCCACCCGGAAATCACGTGGGCCCCACCCGGAAATCACGTGGGCCCCACCCGGAAATCACGTGGGCCCCACCCGGAAATCACGTGGGCCCCCAGGGGAAATCACGTGGGCCCCCAGGGGAAATCACGTGGGCCCCACCCGGAAATCACGTGGGCCCCACCCGGAAATCACGTGGGCCCCACCCGGAAATCACGTGGGCCCCACCCGGAAATCACGTGGGCCCCACCCGGAAATCACGTGGGCCCCACCCGGAAATCACGTGGGCCCCACCCGGAAATCACGTGGGCCCCACCCGGAAATCACGTGGGCCCCACCCGGAAATCACGTGGGCCCCACCCGGAAATCACGTGGGCCCCACGGGGAAATCACGTGGGCCCCACGGGGTAATCACGTGGGCCCCACGGGGAAATCACGTGGGCCCCACCCGGAAATCACGTGGGCCCCACCCGGAAATCACGTGGGCCCCACCCGGAAATCACGTGGGCCCCACCCGGAAATCACGTGGGCCCCCAGGGGAAATCACGTGGGCCCCACCCGGAAATCACGTGGGCCCCACCCGGAAATCACGTGGGCCCCACCCGGAAATCACGTGGGCCCCACGGGGAAATCACGTGGGCCCCACCCGGAAATCACGTGGGCCCCACCCGGAAATCACGTGGGCCCCACCCGGAAATCACGTGGGCCCCACCCGGAAATCACGTGGGCCCCACCCAGAAATCACGTGGGCCCCACCCGGAAATCACGTGGGGCCCACCCAGAAATCACGTGGGCCCCACGGGGAAATCACGTGGGCCCCACCCGGAAATCACGTGGGCCCCACCCGGAAATCACGTGGGCCCCACCCGGAAATCACGTGGGCCCCACCCGGAAATCACGTGGGCCCCACCCGGAAATCACGTGGGCCCCACCCGGAAATCACGTGGGACCCACCCGGAAATCACGTGGGCCCCCAGGGGAAATCACGTGGGCCCCACCCGGAAATCACGTGGGCCCCACCCGGAAATCACGTGGGCCCCACCCGGAAATCACGTGGGCCCCACCCGGAAATCACGTGGGCCCCACCCGGAAATCACGTGGGCCTCACCCGGAAATCACGTGGGCCCCACCCGGAAATCACGTGGGCCCCACCCGGAAATCACGTGGGCCCCCAGGGGAAATCACGTGGGCCCCACCCGGAAATCACGTGGGCCCCACCCGGAAATCACGTGGGCCCCACCCGGAAATCACGTGGGCCCCACCGGGAAATCACGTGGGCCCCACCCGGAAATCACGTGGGCCCCACCCGGAAATCACGTGGGCCCCACCCGGAAATCACGTGGGCCCCACCCGGAAATCACGTGGGCCCCACCCGGAAATCACGTGGGCCCCACCCAGAAATCACGTGGGCCCCACCCGGAAATCACGTGGGGCCCACCCGGAAATCACGTGGGCCCCAGGGGGAAATCACGTGGGCCCCACCCGGAAATCACGTGGGCCCCACCCGGAAATCACGTGGGCCCCACCCGGAAATCACGTGGGCCCCACCCGGAAATCACGTGGGCCCCACCCGGAAATCACGTGGGCCCCACCCGGAAATCACGTGGGCCCTACCCGGAAATCACGTGGGCCCCCAGGGGAAATCACGTGGGCCCCACCCGGAAATCACGTGGGCCCCACCCGGAAATCACGTGGGCCCCACCCGGAAATCACGTGGGCCCCACCCGGAAATCACGTGGGCCCCCAGGGGAAATCACGTGGGCCCCACCCGGAAATCACGTGGGCCCCACCCGGAAATCACGTGGGCCCCACCCGGAAATCACGTGGGCCCCACGGGGAAATCACGTGGGCCCCACCCCGAAATCACGTGGGCCCCACCCGGAAATCACGTGGGCCCCACCCGGAAATCACGTGGGCCCCACCCGGAAATCACGTGGGCCCCACCCGGAAATCACGTGGGCCCCACCCGGAAATCACGTGGGCCCCACCCGGAAATCACGTGGGGCCCACCCGGAAATCACGTGGGCCCCACGGGGAAATCACGTGGGCCCCACCCGGAAATCACGTGGGACCCACCCGGAAATCACGTGGGCCCCACCCGGAAATCACGTGGGCCCCACCCGGAAATCACGTGGGCCCCACCCGGAAATCACGTGGGCCCCACCCGGAAATCACGTGGGCCCCACCCGGAAATAACGTGGGCCCCCAGGGGAAATCACGTGGGCCCCACTCGGAAATCACGTGGGCCCCACCCGGAAATCACGTGGGCCCCACCCGGAAATCACGTGGGCCCCACGGGGAAATCACGTGGGCCCCACCCCGAAATCACGTGGGCCCAACCCGGAAGTCACGTGGGCCCCACCCGGAAATCACGTGGGCCCCACCCGGAAATCACGTGGGCCCCACCCGGAAATCACGTGGGCCCCACCCGGAAATCACGTGGGCCCCACCCGGAAATCACGTGGGGCCCACCCGGAAATCACGTGGGCCCCACGGGGAAATCACGTGGGCCCCACCCGGAAATCACGTGGGACCCACCCGGAAATCACGTGGGACCCACCCGGAAATCACGTGGGCCCCACCCGGAAATCACGTGGGCCCCACCCGGAAATCACGTGGGCCCCACCCGGAAATCACGTGGGCCCCACCCGGAAATCACGTGGGCCCCCAGGGGAAATCACGTGGGCCCCCAGGGGAAATCACGTGGGCCCCACCCGGAAATCACGTGGGCCCCACCCGGAAATCACGTGGGCCCCACCCGGAAATCACGTGGGCCCCACCCGGAAATCACGTGGGCCCCACCCGGAAATCACGTGGGCCCCACCCGGAAATCACGTGGGCCCCACCCGGAAATCACGTGGGCCCCACCCGGAAATCACGTGGGCCCCACCCGGAAATCACGTGGGCCCCACGGGGAAATCACGTGGGCCCCACGGGGTAATCACGTGGGCCCCACGGGGAAATCACGTGGGCCCCACCCGGAAATCACGTGGGCCCCACCCGGAAATCACGTGGGCCCCACCCGGAAATCACGTGGGCCCCACCCGGAAATCACGTGGGCCCCCAGGGGAAATCACGTGGGCCCCACCCGGAAATCACGTGGGCCCCACCCGGAAATCACGTGGGCCCCACCCGGAAATCACGTGGGCCCCACGGGGAAATCACGTGGGCCCCACCCGGAAATCACGTGGGCCCCACCCGGAAATCACGTGGGCCCCACCCGGAAATCACGTGGGCCCCACCCGGAAATCACGTGGGCCCCACCCAGAAATCACGTGGGCCCCACCCGGAAATCACGTGGGGCCCACCCAGAAATCACGTGGGCCCCACGGGGAAATCACGTGGGCCCCACCCGGAAATCACGTGGGCCCCACCCGGAAATCACGTGGGCCCCACCCGGAAATCACGTGGGCCCCACCCGGAAATCACGTGGGCCCCACCCGGAAATCACGTGGGCCCCACCCGGAAATCACGTGGGACCCACCCGGAAATCACGTGGGCCCCCAGGGGAAATCACGTGGGCCCCACCCGGAAATCACGTGGGCCCCACCCGGAAATCACGTGGGCCCCACCCGGAAATCACGTGGGCCCCACCCGGAAATCACGTGGGCCCCACCCGGAAATCACGTGGGCCCCACCCGGAAATCACGTGGGCCCCACGGGGAAATCACGTGGGCCCCACGGGGTAATCACGTGGGCCCCACGGGGAAATCACGTGGGCCCCACCCGGAAATCACGTGGGCCCCACCCGGAAATCACGTGGGCCCCACCCGGAAATCACGTGGGCCCCACCCGGAAATCACGTGGGCCCCCAGGGGAAATCACGTGGGCCCCACCCGGAAATCACGTGGGCCCCACCCGGAAATCACGTGGGCCCCACCCGGAAATCACGTGGGCCCCACGGGGAAATCACGTGGGCCCCACCCGGAAATCACGTGGGCCCCACCCGGAAATCACGTGGGCCCCACCCGGAAATCACGTGGGCCCCACCCGGAAATCACGTGGGCCCCACCCGGAAATCACGTGGGACCCACCCGGAAATCACGTGGGACCCACCCGGAAATCACGTGGGCCCCCAGGGGAAATCACGTGGGCCCCACCCGGAAATCACGTGGGCCCCACCCGGAAATCACGTGGGCCCCACCCGGAAATCACGTGGGCCCCACCCGGAAATCACGTGGGCCCCACCCGGAAATCACGTGGGCCCCACCCGGAAATCACGTGGGCCCCACCCGGAAATCACGTGGGCCCTACCCGGAAATCACGTGGGCCCCCAGGGGAAATCACGTGGGCCCCACCCGGAAATCACGTGGGCCCCACCCGGAAATCACGTGGGTCCCACCCGGAAATCACGTGGGCCCTACCCGGAAATCACGTGGGACCCCAGGGGAAATCACGTGGGCCCCACCCGGAAATCACGTGGGCCCCACCCGGAAATCACGTGGGCCCCACCGGGAAATCACGTGGGCCCCACCCGGAAATCACGTGGGCCCCACCCGGAAATCACGTGGGCCCCACCCGGAAATCACGTGGGCCCCACCCGGAAATCACGTGGGCCCCACCCGGAAATCACGTGGGCCCCACCCAGAAATCACGTGGGCCCCACCCCGAACTCACGTGGGGCCCACCCGGACATCACGTGGGCCCCAGGGGGAAATCACGTGGGCCCCACCCGGAAATCACGTGGGCCCCACCCGGAAATCACGTGGGCCGCACCCGGAAATCACGTGGGCCGCACCCGGAAATCACGTGGGCCCCACCCGGAAATCACGTGGGCCCCAGCCGGAAATCAAGTGGGCCCCACCCGGAAATCACGTGGGCCCTACCCGGAAATCACGTGGGCCCCCAGGGGAAATCACGTGGGCCCCACCCGGAAATCACGTGGGCCCCACCCGGAAATCACGTGGGCCCCACCCGGAAATCACGTGGGCCCCACCCGGAAATAACGTGGGCCCCCAGGGGAAATCACGTGGGCCCCACCCGGAAATCACGTGGGCCCCACCCGGAAATCACGTGGGCCCCACCCTGAAATCACGTGGGCCCCACGGGGAAATCACGTGGGCCCCACCCCGAAATCACGTGGGCCCCACCCGGAAATCACGTGGGCCCCACCCGGAAATCACGTGGGTCCCACCCGGAAATCACGTGGGCCCCACCCGGAAATCACGTGGGCCCCACCCGGAAATCACGTGGGCCCCCAGGGGAAATCACGTGGGCCCCACCCGGAAATCACGTGGGCCCCACCCGGAAATCACGTGGGCCCCACCCGGAAATCACGTGGGCCCCACCCGGAAATCACGTGGGCCCCACCCGGAAATCACGTGGGCCCCACCCGGAAATCACGTGGGCCCCACCCGGAAATCACGTGGGCCCCACCCGGAAATCACGTGGGCCCCACCCGGAAATAACGTGGGCCCCCAGGGGAAATCACGTGGGCCCCACCCGGAAATCACGTGGGCCCCACCCGGAAATCACGTGGGCCCCACCCGGAAATCACGTGGGCCCCACGGGGAAATCACGTGGGCCCCACCCCGAAATCACGTGGGCCCCACCCGGAAATCACGTGGGCCCCACCCGGAAATCACGTGGGCCCCACCCGGAAATCACGTGGGCCCCACCCGGAAATCACGTGGGCCCCACCCGGAAATCACGTGGGCCCCACCCGGAAATCACGTGGGGCCCACCCGGAAATCACGTGGGCCCCACGGGGAAATCACGTGGGCCCCACCCGGAAATCACGTGGGACCCACCCGGAAATCACGTGGGCCCCACCCGGAAATCACGTGGGCCCCACCCGGAAATCACGTGGGCCCCACCCTGAAATCACGTGGGCCCCACCCGGAAATCACGTGGGCCCCACACGGAAATCACGTGGGACCCACCCGGAAATCACGTGAGCCCCACCCGGAAATCACGTGGGCCCCACCCGGAAATCACGTGGGCCCCACCCGGAAATCACGTGGGCCCCACCCGGAAATCACGTGGGCCCCACCCGGAAATCACGTGGGCCCCCAGGGGAAATCACGTGGGCCCCAACCGGAAATCACGTGGGCCCCACCCGGAAATCACGTGGGCCCCCAGGGGAAATCACGTGGGCCCCCAGGGGAAATCACGTGGGCCCCACCCGGAAATCACGTGGGCCCCACCCGGAAATCACGTGGGCCCCACCCGGAAATCACGTGGGCCCCACCCGGAAATCACGTGGGCCCCACCCGGAAATCACGTGGGCCCCACCCGGAAATCACGTGGGCCCCACCCGGAAATCACGTGGGCCCCACCCGGAAATCACGTGGGCCCCACCCGGAAATCACGTGGGACCCACCCGGAAATCACGTGGGCCCCCAGGGGAAATCACGTGGGCCCCACCCGGAAATAACGTGGGCCCCCAGGGGAAATCACGTGGGCCCCACCCGGAAATCACGTGGGCCCCACCCGGAAATCACGTGGGCCCCACCCGGAAATCACGTGGGCCCCACGGGGAAATCACGTGGGCCCCACCCCGAAATCACGTGGGCCCCACCCGGAAATCACGTGGGCCCCACCCGGAAATCACGTGGGCCCCACCCGGAAATCACGTGGGCCCCACCCGGAAATCACGTGGGCCCCACCCGGAAATCACGTGGGCCCCACCCGGAAATCACGTGGGCCCCACCCAGAAATCACGTGGGCCCCACCCGGAAATCACGTGGGCCCCCAGGGGAAATCACGTGGGCCCCACCCGGAAATCACGTGGGCCCCACCCGGAAATCACGTGGGCCCCACCCGGAAATCACGTGGGCCCCACCCGGAAATCACGTGGGCCCCACCCGGAAATCACGTGGGCCCCACCCGGAAATCACGTGGGCCCCCAGGGGAAATCACGTGGGCCCCACCCGGAAATCACGTGGGCCCCACCCGGAAATCACGTGGGCCCCACCCGGAAATCACGTGGGCCCCACCCGGAAATCACGTGGGCCCCACCCGGAAATCACGTGGGCCCCACCCGGAAATCACGTGGGCCCCACGGGGAAATCACGTGGGCCCCACCCCGAAATCACGTGGGCCCCACCCGGAAATCACGTGGGCCCCACCCGGAAATCACGTGGGCCCCACCCGGAAATCACGTGGGCCCCACCCGGAAATCACGTGGGCCCCACCCGGAAATCACGTGGGCCCCACCCGGAAATCACGTGGGCCCCACCCAGAAATCACGTGGGCCCCACCCGGAAATCACGTGGGCCCCCAGGGGAAATCACGTGGGCCCCACCCGGAAATCACGTGGGCCCCACCCGGAAATCACGTGGGCCCCACCCGGAAATCACGTGGGCCCCACCCGGAAATCACGTGGGCCCCACCCGGAAATCACGTGGGCCCCACCCGGAAATCACGTGGGCCCCCAGGGGAAATCACGTGGGCCCCACCCGGAAATCACGTGGGCCCCACCCGGAAATCACGTGGGCCCCACCCGGAAATCACGTGGGCCCCACCCGGAAATCACGTGGGCCCCACCCGGAAATCACGTGGGACCCACCCGGAAATCACGTGGGCCCCCAGGGGAAATCACGTGGGCCCCACCCGGAAATCACGTGGGCGCCACCCGGAAATCACGTGGGCCCCACCCGGAAATCACGTGGGCCCCACCCGGAAATCACGTGGGCCCCACCCGGAAATCACGTGGGCCCCACCCGGAAATCACGTGGGCCCCACCCGGAAATCACGTGGGCCCCACGGGGATATCACGTGGGCCCCACCCGGAAATCACGTGGGCCCCACGGGGAAATCACGTGGGCCCCACCCGGAAATCACGTGGGCCCCACCCGGATATCACGTGGGCCCCACCCAGAAATCACGTGGGCCCCACCCGGAAATCCCGTGGGGCCCACCCAGAAATCACGTGGGCCCCACGGGGAAATCACGTGGGCCCCACCCGGAAATCACGTGGGCCCCACCCGGAAATCACGTGGGCCCCACCCGGAAATCACGTGGGCCCCACCCGGAAATCACGTGGGCCCCACCCGGAAATCACGTGGGCCCCACCCGGAAATCACGTGGGACCCACCCGGAAATCACGTGGGCCCCCAGGGGAAATCACGTGGGCCCCACCCGGAAATCACGTGGGCCCCACCCGGAAATCACGTGGGCCCCACCCGGAAATCACGTGGGCCCCACCCGGAAATCACGTGGGCCCCACCCGGAAATCACGTGGGCCCCACCCGGAAATCACGTGGGCCCCACCCGGAAATCACGTGGGCCCCACCCGTAAATCACGTGGTCCCCACCCGGAAATCACGTGGGCCCCACCCGGAAATCACGTGGGCCCCACCCGGAAATCACGTGGGCCCCACCCGGAAATCACGTGGGCCCCACCCGGAAATCACGTGGGCCCCACCCGGAAATCACGTGGGCCCCACCCGGAAATCACGTGGGCCCCACCCGGAAATCACGTGGGACCCACCCGGAAATCACGTGGGCCCCCAGGGGAAATCACGTGGGCCCCACCCGGAAATCACGTGGGCCCCACCCGGAAATCACGTGGGCCCCACCCGGAAATCACGTGGGCCCCACAGGGAAATCACGTGGGCCCCACCCGGAAATTACGTGGGCCCCACCCGGAAATCACGTGGGCCCCACCCGGAAATCACGTGGGCCCCACCCGGAAATCACGTGGGCCCCACCCGGAAATCACGTGGGCCCCACCCGGAAATCACGTGGGCCCCACCCGGAAATCACGTGGGCCCCACAGGGAAATCACGTGGGCCCCACCCGGAAATTACGTGGGCCCCACCCGGAAATCACGTGGGCCCCACCCGGAAATCACGTGGGCCCCACCCGGAAATCACGTGGGCCCCACCCGGAAATCACGTGGGCCCCACCCGGAAATCACGTGGGCCCCACCCGGAAATCACGTGGGCCCCACGGGGAAATCACGTGGGCCCCACGGGGAAATCACGTGGGCCCCACCCGGAAATCACGTGGGCCCCACCCGGAAATCACGTGGGCCCCACCCGGAAATCACGTGGGCCCCACCCGGAAATCACGTGGGCCCCACCCGGAAATCACGTGGGCCCCACCCGGAAATCACGTGGGCCCCCAGGGGAAATCACGTGGGCCTCACCCGGAAATCACGTGGGCCCCACCCGGAAATCACGTGGGCCCCACCCGGAAATCACGTGGGCCCCACGGGGAAATCACGTGGGCCCCACCCGGAAATCACGTGGGCCCCACCCGGAAATCACGTGGGCCCCACCCGGAAATCACGTGGGCCCCACCCGGAAATCACGTGGGCCCCTCCCGGAAATCACGTGGGCCCCACCCAGAAATCACGTGGGCCCCACCCGGAAATCACGTGGGGCCCACCCAGAAATCACGTGGGCCCCACGGGGAAATCACGTGGGCCCCACCCGGAAATCACGTGGGCCCCACCCGGAAATCACGTGGGCCCCACCCGGAAATCACGTGGGCCCCACCCGGAAATCACGTGGGCCCCACCCGGAAATCACGTGGGACCCACCCGGAAATCACGTGGGCCCCCAGGGGAAATCACGTAGGCCCCACCCGGAAATCACGTGGGCCCCACCCGGAAATCACGTGGGCCCCACCCGGAAATCACGTGGGCCCCACCCGGAAATCACGTGGGCCCCACCCGGAAATCACGTGGGCCCCACCCGGAAATCACGTGGGCCCCACCCGGAAATCACGTGGGCCCCACCCGGAAATCACGTGGGCCCCACGGGGATATCACGTGGGCCCCACCCGGAAATCACGTGGGCCCCACGGGGAAATCACGTGGGCCCCACCCGGAAATCACGTGAGCCCCACCCGGATATCACGTGGGCCCCACCCAGAAATCACGTGGGCCCCACCCGGAAATCACGTGGGGCCCACCCAGAAATCACGTGGGCCCCACGGGGAAATCACGTGGGCCCCACCCGGAAATCACGTGGGCCCCACCCGGAAATCACGTGGGCCCCACCCGGAAATCACGTGGGCCCCACCCGGAAATCACGTGGGCCCCACCCGGAAATCACGTGGGCCCCACCCGGAAATCACGTGGGCCCCACCCGGAAATCACGTGGGCCCCACCCGGAAATCACGTGGGCCCCACCCGGAAATCACGTGGGCCCCACGGGGATATTACGTGGGCCCCACCCGGAAATCACGTGGGCCCCACGGGGAAATCACGTGGGCCCCACCCGGAAATCACGTGGGCCCCACCCGGATATCACGTGGGCCCCACCCAGAAATCACGTGGGCCCCACCCGGAAATCACGTGGGGCCCACCCAGAAATCACGTGGGCCCCACGGGGAAATCACGTGGGCCCCACCCGGAAATCACGTGGGCCCCACCCGGAAATCACGTGGGCCCCCAGGGGAAATCACGTGGGCCCCACCCGGAAATCACGTGGGGCCCACCCGGAAATCACGTGGGCCCCAGGGGGAAATCACGTGGGCCCCACCCGGAAATCACGTGGGCCCCACCCGGAAATCACGTGGGCCCCACCCGGAAATCACGTGGGCCCCACCCGGAAATCACGTGGGCCCCACCCGGAAATCACGTGGGCCCCACCCGGAAATCACGTGGGCCCCACCCGGAAATCACGTGGGCCCCACCCGGAAATCACGTGGGCCCCACCCGGAAATAACGTGGGCCCCCAGGGGAAATCACGTGGGCCCCACCCTGAAATCACGTGGGCCCCACCCGGAAATCACGTGGGGCCCAACCGGAAATCACGTGGGCCCCACGGGGAAATCACGTGGGCCCCACCCGGAAATCACGTGGGACCCACCCGGAAATCACGTGGGCCCCACCCGGAAATCACGTGGGCCCCACCCGGAAATCACGTGGGACCCACCCGGAAATCACGTGAGCCCCACCCGGAAATCACGTGGGCCCCACCCGGAAATCACGTGGGCCCCACCCGGAAATCACGTGGGCCCCACCCGGAAATCACGTGGGCCCCACCCGGAAATCACGTGGGCCCCACCCGGAAATCACGTGGGCCCCACCCGGAAATCACGTGGGCCCCACCCGGAAATCACGTGGGCCCTACCCGGAAATCACGTGGGCCCCCAGGGGAAATCACGTGGGCCCCACCCGGAAATCACGTGGGCCCCACCCGGAAATCACGTGGGCCCCACCGGGAAATCACGTGGGCCCCACCCGGAAATCACGTGGGCACCACCCGGAAATCACGTGGGCCCCACCCGGAAATCACGTGGGCCCCACCCTGAAATCACGTGGGCCCCACCCGGAAATCACGTGGGCCCCACCCGGAAATCACGTGGGCCCCCAGGGGAAATCACGTGGGCCCCACCCGGAAATCACTTGGGCCCCACCCGGAAATCACGTGGGCCCCACCCGGAAATCACGTGGGCCCGACGGGGAAATCACGTGTGCCCCACCCGGAAATCACGTGGGCCCCACCCGGAAATCAGGTGGGCCCCACCCGGAAATCACGTGGGCCCCACCCGGAAATCACGTGGGCCCCACCCGGAAATCACGTGGGCCCCACCCGGAAATCACGTGGGCCCCACCCGGAAATCACGTGGGGCCCACCCGGAAATCACGTGGGCCCCACGGGAAAATCACGTGGGCCCCACACGGAAATCACGTGGGACCCACCCGGAAATCACGTGGGCCCCACCCGGAAATCACGTGGGCCCCACCCGGAAATCACGTGGGCCCCACCCTGAAATCACGTGGGCCCCACCCGGAAATCACGTGGGCCCTACCCGGAAATCACGTGGGCCCCCAGGGGAAATCACGTGGGCCCCACCCGGAAATCACGTGGGCCCCACCCGGAAATCACGTGGGCCCCACCCGGAAATCACGTGGGCCCCACCCGGAAATCACGTGGGCCCCACCCGGAAATCACGTGGGCCCCACCCGGAAATCACGTGGGCCCCACCCGGAAATCACGTGGGCCCCACCCAGAAATCACGTGGGCCCCACCCGGAAATCACGTGGGGCCCACCCGGAAATCACGTGGGCCCCAGGGGGAAATCACGTGGGCCCCACCCGGAAATCACGTGGGACCCACCCGGAAATCACGTGGGCCCCACCCGGAAATCACGTGGGCCCCACGGGGAAATCACGTGGGCCCCACCCCGAAATCACGTGGGCCCCACCCGGAAATCACGTGGGCCCCACCCGGAAATCACGTGGGCCCCACCCGGAAATCACGTGGGCCCCACCCGGAAATCACGTGGGCCCCACCCGGAAATCACGTGGGGCCCACCCGGAAATCACGTGGGCCCCACGGGGAAATCACGTGGGCCCCACCCGGAAATCACGTGGGACCCACCCGGAAATCACGTGGGCCCCACCCGGAAATCACGTGGGCCCCACCCGGAAATCACGTGGGCCCCACCCGGAAATCACGTGGGCCCCACCCGGAAATCACGTGGGCCCCACCCGGAAATCACTTGGGCCCCACCCGGAAATAACGTGGGCCCCCAGGGGAAATCACGTGGGCCCCACCCGGAAATCACGTGGGCCCCACCCGGAAATCACGTGGGCCCCACCCGGAAATCACGTGGGCCCCACGGGGAAATCACGTGGGCCCCACCCCGAAATCACGTGGGCCCCACCCGGAAATCACGTGGGCCCCACCCGGAAATCACGTGGGCCCCACCCGGAAATCACGTGGGCCCCACCCGGAAATCACGTGGGCCCCACCCGGAAATCACGTGGGCCCCACCCGGAAATCACGTGGGGCCCACCCGGAAATCACGTGGGCCCCACGGGGAAATCACGTGGGCCCCACCCGGAAATCACGTGGGCCCCACCCGGAAATCACGTGGGCCCCACCCGGAAATCACGTGGGCCCCCAGGGGAAATCACGTGGGCCCCACCCGGAAATCACGTGGGCCCCACCCGGAAATCACGTGGGCCCCACCCGGAAATCACGTGGGCCCCCAGGGGAAATCACGTGGGCCCCAAGGGGAAATCACGTGGGCCCCACCCGGAAATCACGTGGGCCCCACCCGGAAATCACGTGGGCCCCACCCGGAAATCACGTGGGCCCCACCCGGAAATCACGTGGGCCCCACCCGGAAATCACGTGGGCCCCACCCGGAAATCACGTGGGCCCCACCCGGAAATCACGTGGGCCCCACCCGGAAATCACGTGGGCCCCACCCGGAAATCACGTGGGCCCCACCCGGAAATCACGTGGGCCCCACCCGGAAATCACGTGGGCCCCACCCGGAAATCACGTGGGCCCCACCCGGAAATCACGTGGGCCCCACCCGGAAATCACGTGGGCCCCACCCGGAAATCACGTGGGGCCCACCCGGAAATCACGTGGGCCCCACGGGGAAATCACGTGGGCCCCACCCGGAAATCACGTGGGCCCCACCCGGAAATCACGTGGGCCCCACCCGGAAATCACGTGGGCCCCACCCGGAAATCACGTGGGCCCCACCCGGAAATCACGTGGGCCCCACCCGGAAATCACGTGGGACCCACCCGGAAATCACGTGGGCCCCCAGGGGAAATCACGTGGGCCCCACCCGGAAATCACGTGGGCCCCACCCGGAAATCACGTGGGCCCCACCCGGAAATCACGTGGGCCCCACCCGGAAATCACGTGGGCCCCACCCGGAAATCACGTGGGCCCCACCCGGAAATCACGTGGGCCCCACCCGGAAATCACGTGGGCCCCACCCGGAAATCACGTGGGCCCCACGGGGATATCACGTGGGCCCCACCCGGAAATCACGTGGGCCCCACGGGGAAATCACGTGGGCCCCACCCGGAAATCACGTGGGCCCCACCCGGATATCACGTGGGCCAGACCCAGAAATCACGTGGGCCCCACCCGGAAATCACGTGGGGCCCACCCAGAAATCACGTGGGCCCCACGGGGAAATCACGTGGGCCCCACCCGGAAATCACGTGGGCCCCACCCGGAAATCACGTGGGCCCC
The DNA here is from genome assembly GCF_042477335.2 of Ovis canadensis. Taxonomy (NCBI): domain Eukaryota; kingdom Metazoa; phylum Chordata; class Mammalia; order Artiodactyla; family Bovidae; genus Ovis; species Ovis canadensis. The sequence goes on along the minus strand of NC_091264.1, from coordinate 11,870,871 downwards.
ACCCGGAAATCACGTGGGCCCCACCCGGAAATCACGTGGGCCCCACCCGGAAATCACGTGGGCCCCACCCGGAAATCACGTGGGCCCCACCCGGAAATCACGTGGGCCCCACCCGGAAATCACGTGGGCCCCACCCGGAAATCACGTGGGCCCCACGGGGATATCACGTGGGCCCCACCCGGAAATCACGTGGGCCCCACGGGGAAATCACGTGGGCCCCACCCGGAAATCACGTGGGCCCCACCCGGATATCACGTGGGCCCCACCCAGAAATCACGTGGGCCCCACCCGGAAATCACGTGGGGCCCACCCAGAAATCACGTGGGCCCCACGGGGAAATCACGTGGGCCCCACCCGGAAATCACGTGGGCCCCACCCGGAAATCACGTGGGCCCCACCCGGAAATCACGTGGGCCCCACCCGGAAATCACGTGGGCCCCACCCGGAAATCACGTGGGCCCCACCCGGAAATCACGTGGGCCCCACCCGGAAATCACGTGGGCCCCACCCGGAAATCACGTTGGCCCCACCCGGAAATCACGTGGGCCCCACCCGGAAATCACGTGGGCCCCACCCGGAAATCACGTGGGCCCCACCCGGAAATCACGTGGGCCCCCAGGGGAAATCACGTGGGCCCCACCCGGAAATCAGGTGGGCCCCACCCGGAAATCACGTGGGCCCCACCCGGAAATCACGTGGGCCCCACGGGGAAATCACGTGGGCCCCACCCTGAAATCACGTGGGCCCCACCCGGAAATCACGTGGGCCCCACGGGGAAATCACGTGGGCCCCACCCGGAAATCACGTGGGCCCCACCCGGA